>NC_091015.1:12316796-12947109 GCF_041296385.1 Aphelocoma coerulescens
TTGTGCCTTTCTTCCCTACAAAATACTAGCATCTAAATAATCACTTAATGGGATTTAATTATGAAAATTCCCTTGACATTTGACAAAATAGAGGGATTCTGTTCTCTTTTTCTAATACCCACTGACAAGACACGTTTATAATATTCACAGAAATTAATACTTAATAGGCTAGGAAAACTTGAGTAGACAAAATGTACACACAAAGATGAAATTTACCTTCCATTTTTGAATACATGGATGAAAAGATGTGTTTACAATCAAAAGGCATTATGCCCTGATGTACTTCATAAATTGATGTTTTAAATATGGCATAAAGGTTTCCATGTTCAAGAAAGCACTAATGCAGTTGTGTGTCTTCCCATCTGTGTGTGTGTGTGTGTGTCTTTTAACCTTCTTACAACTTTCTGAAAAGCCATCCCTGATCTGGAGAACAATCATTCCTACAACATGCATGTTTCTTCACACCTGTACATCTCCCTCCTCCCTTTGGTGAAAATATGTTGGTTTCATCACTTCATCCTCCAAGTGAACAATGGGGAAAATTATTATTCTTGGTCTCAGCTGAAGGTTCAATAAAAAATTAAATGTTTGCTGTCTTTTAGAAGCACTAGGTTCTCATTTGTTGAATTCTTGCTCTTTGTATTCTTGAAATATTGCTTATTATTTATTTTAACTACTTGTGTAATTATATTTTTGTTTTGCTTTTGCCTTTATTATCTCTTTTAACTTCTTGTGCCTTTTTTCAGTGTTTTAGTCCTTCAGAAAAAGTGATTTTTTTTATAGCTCATCTTTTCTGCTGTCTCAATTTCTTGCTCATTTTTGTGGTGGATCATGGTTTCTTTATGAAATATATTTATGTTATAAGCATGTACTCAAATTTTTCAATCAGAATATGCAGATGCCATTTCATTCGGAATGCAGAGCTCTGAGAGAGGAGGAAATAAGGACTTTAAAAATTGATGCATCATAATATATGGGTGTAGCATTACTTTTACCTTCTGGATTAAAAAGCCTATTTCCCAAAATGTTTAAATATACAAATGAAGACATAAAAATAAACTTTATAAATTATCTTGGCATATGCTTGGAGGAAGCAAATAGAGTCAAGTACCCAGTAACACAGACGCTCCAAACTCTGTATTCTGGGAGTTTGCTGAAGTCTGAGAGCTGGGCTTGCCCTGTTGAAAGGTCTTTGCACAGGAAAGCCTATGAGTTTCTGTGGTTCAGGTGTTACTTTTGCTGCTGCAGTTCTGCTTCTATCTTCTGAGAGCAAAGTCAACAGATGTGATTACAGATGGGATGCTTTTGTCAGAAGTGGGGCTCTAAAGCAGATAAATCTAGAATCAATCACCTATGCAGGCTGGAAAAGTTATTTTGGAATTTCTTCTTGAAAATTGTGCAGAAAAATACAACAATTGAATGTGTTTTCTATTGGCCTGGAGATAGATGGTTTACAATGGTGTACATACCTTTAATGACATGGGAACCTTGCTATGAAGCCTATAATACGCCTCTGAAATAAGTACAGCAATATTTTAGAAGCTTTTGAAGGAGATTATACATGCCAATAAACAAAAGCATATTTTTTGCAGTGTTATTGAGTATTCATAGAGAAAAATTTTCTTTACTAGTTGCTGGTAACTCAACCTCATTGTTGTAAGGCACAAAGAAGAGGTGAAGGAACCCTGAAAATTACATATTTTGTATTTTTTAACTGCTGTCGCTCTTTTCTAAGATCCTGTCAGCAAGTCTATTTTCCAAAATTAAACATTACTAGATGCAAATTAGTTCAACAATTCTATCCAGCTGACTTGGAAGTAACAGGCTTATTTGTGCAGAACACTGAGAAAGAAATGTTTTGATGACTGAACAGTCCAAAGGGCATTTAATAAGTATTTGATGTCTGTTTAAATTGAAGAGTATAAAAAAATTAATTTTTCAAGACACATGTGAGTTCAAGCACCTGCTTTAAGTTAATTCTTAAATAGGATATTTTTCCAAATGAAGGTTTAGAACTCTGATTCTGATCCACTTGCTTCAATGGTATTAGTCATAAACTTGAATAAGAATCAAAATGATATAGAACAGGCAACTAACATGAATAAAAAGTGACAGTATGAAAAAAATGTTTGAAAGATTTAGAACATCACAAAAGTCGTTTCACTGAAGCCCTTACATTTGAACATCTCCTCATGAACTTATTCTTCCATTTCCTCCTCCGTTTTCTTGTCACCATATCCATTCTCAGCTCAGAACATACATACTACCACAAGACAAGCAAAGACAAATAAAAAAATATATATAGAGATGAGTTAACTGCAACTAATAATGTTACTTCAATGTATCTTCATTCCCACAAACAAAGAGATTGTCTTACAGTAGCCATTAAAATTAAAAATTTTTAGGGGCTTTGGTATATCTGTAATTAATTATTTTTTACTACAATTTGGATTTATTAGTTTATTTTATTAGTAATTTTTTAGATGTGTGCAAGGATACAGATCCCTTCTGCTTTAGGATTTGTATTGAGTATAAGAGAAGAGGTCAAGACATCATGAAAAAGTGTGTTGATCTGGATGACTCTTGCAGCTGGTCATATCTTGTATAAAAAAATGCAGGAGAGATTTCTATATTTAGAGGCTCAGAATAACTTTCTTTTCCCTATCCTTCAGCAATTTTATTTTCCTAGGCCTCTATTTTTCTTTTAATTGAAAACAGCAGATTCCACTATAGTTGTCACATTTTGACCTAAAATATGACATTTTCATCTGGGTTTTTTTGATTAATGAATCATGCAGTTCACTTGATTTTGATTTTACCTTGCATTCACACATTTTTTTTCTGAATACACTTGATGAAAAAGTTTCAGTTCATCACCTACTGAGAGCTCAGATAACAATTGTTGTGTATGGAAGAATGAGACCAGCACAGGCTCCAGGAGCTGCTTGTGGAGATCTGTTAACATTTGCAATTGTACTTATGGCTTCCTATTTTTCTTGTTGTGATAGTGAATTGTTGTTGGGTCTCTCATCCATTAAAGCCCTCTCTGCTTAACAGTTTTTGTTGCTTGTCCACCAAGTTACAGTAT
Source organism: Aphelocoma coerulescens (assembly GCF_041296385.1). NCBI lineage: Eukaryota > Metazoa > Chordata > Aves > Passeriformes > Corvidae > Aphelocoma > Aphelocoma coerulescens. The sequence continues at coordinate 12,319,885 of NC_091015.1, forward strand.
TGGGAGAACTCAGCCTTGAACAGAAATACACTGTTTTAAACTGAAAAAAGAAGATTAAATGCAATCACAAAGCTTTTCCATTACTGTCAGAAAGTTTAAATGCTGGATGTGTTATGACTATTGTTAATTGTTTCTCCTGGTTTTTTGGTTGTTTTTTTTTTTTTTTTTTTTAAATTTTCCCTGTTTAATGTGGTTGGTTTGAAACATTTTAGCCCATCTTTTTCTTCTGGAAGAAATCTGAGCAGAAAACTTGTATTGCTTCATTGTTCCACTTCTGCTTCACTCCCCTGCACATTATTTGATTTTTTTAATCCCTATTATATCATTACTTCAGAGGAAAATAACTGGAGGATATCTTCTCCTTTTAATCTTCCTCTGCCATGTAATAAGAGGGTGGTTAGAGACTGGGCAAGGAAGAGCAAAGAAGATATTTTAACAGCAGGAAAGTCTCATTCAGATTCCTAAATGAACAGAGAGAATCGGGCCAAGACTTTGCTAACATTTTCCATCACTTTTTATTGACCTCAGCTTTGAATCAGAAAACACCACCTGGATACACTGTCTGCAGCGTATCCCAAAATAAACATTGCCAGTTACCACGCACTCAGGGGATTCCCTTTCCTTTGTAAGAGGAAACAAAAGCAATAGAAAGTGCAGAAGAATTTATGTGGAGCTGTAAATCTTCCATTCTCAAAGCCTGGAATCCTCACTACGATGTTACAGCCATGGTTACTGATTACCAGTGTTTTGTAGCTAGGGCAATTGTCAGCCTCCAGCCAGAGTTGCATTACTTTTGTCTGATTCTTATTTACGTTGACATCTTCTAGCCCATCAAATACAGTCATTATGGACTAGATGCTCTCTTGTAGCCAGTCTACAGCAGGCATAGGTAGATGTCTACACAGCTCCAGAAAAAGAAGGGAATTTCTTTAGGAGTTCACTAATACAACACTAAAATTCAATCTAAGATGGCTCCTAGTCAATTAATCTCTTATAAGACTTGGGCAAAAGAAATGGAACTGAGGAGGCATTCAGAGACCCATATTCAGAAGACATAGTCAAATAAAGGCCAAACCATTCCTAAATGGAGCAGCAAGCAGATATGGAGGTAAATATGCCTGTAAATAAGTAAAATTATGCTTTATGCTTGGCCTGATCATCTTTGATTTCCTCCTTGATTTTTTTAATGGGAGCTTAAAAAAAAAGTCTTTGAGAATTCTAAGTGATTAGAAATACTCTGCATGATTCTGCCAACCTTTTGTATAACAGCCCTGTGATTAGGGACCTCAAGTTAGAGAGAAAAAAATTGGAAATATGAGTCAAATGGGAAACCTGAGCTTTTCTCCTAGATTATGCAGGAAGGAAATTGCATCTTTTCTTCTGAGGGAGATATTATAAAATATAGTTCAAGACAGCCTTCTCAGTTTTTCAGGTTATGTAGTTTTCATAGCAAAACTGAGAATACGAAGATACCAGTATTTTAGAAACTTTCAGCACAAGATATACCTTGAATTTAGGAGTAGTTTCTGGTGTTGATCAGACACAGCCTGGAGACCAAAAATCTCATCAAATCACAACAGAGATTTAGTATAGAAGATCTTGATAAACCTGGGAACCAGGCCACAAGAAACTGCAGGAGATTAAAAAATAAAAGTACAAAGTTCTGCACATAAGAAAGAGTAATCCCATGTAATAGCAAATGCTAGGAAGTAACTCTGGGAAGAGATGGTGGGAAGACAGACTAAGAAACCACCTTGTGGAAAATGTTTACATTATAGTCTTTATGGAGAAGAATCCCCTTACCTGTCTCATCTGCTTGCAATGGAGCTTTACATGAAAAAAACATTGCTTTAACTTCTCAGCCAGACTAGGCAAGACTCAGTATAGAATATCCTTGTCCTTTTGCCTGTGTTTTAATGCTTTGTACTTCATAGGCATGTCTTTGTACTTGTTTATCTTGCCACTAAGTTGAAGTCAGCAAGCAAAATTCCTCCCAAATCCAAGTCTCATAATCTATATCTTGGAATCTTCTACTAAAAGCTTGTGGGACAGAGATTTAAATCTCTAAATGCACAGAGAAAATGCATGTACTCAGTACACTTATGCATCTGCAGGTGAATGTCTGTTGGTTTCTCCCACTGGGTATATTTCATTTTGTATGAGACAAATCTTATTCAGAGAGCAAGAATGACCCTCTCAGCCTAATGATTTCCATTGTGATATGAAAAGCTGTGGTTCTTCTTTCTGCTCTCAAAAATCATTCCAGGAAAAAGTGAATATCTTTAGAAGGCAGGCCTGGGAGCACACTTAAAAATATGTTAAGACAGAGCAAAGACACAGTTCTGGGAGAAAGGAGAGATATAAAATCCATCAGTCAGAAAAGGCACTGAATCTTAACTCTCCTTCACCTTAATTTATTCTTTCTATTCTGGACTGCTGCATCGGAGAATAACACCACCCGCTGCTTCTGGCCCATTTGCAAATATAACCTAAACACGTAGAAACTTTTTCTGAAATGCAAAAGTGTAGTTGACATTTTTTCAGTCAACTCTAACTGCATTTCACTAACAAATGTCACAGCATGCTGCTTGAACAGCCTTGTTTCATGAAGGAAACAAGCAGAGCCATCATGCTTTCCAGCCTCAGGAATAGGGATGCAAAAGGAAAGCAATTTCTGTGTGTCTCCATGAAAGCCATGTGACAAAAACTGCTAATGTCGTTCATCACACAATTTATACACGTGCCAACAGTCAGACAGACAAGGAACAGTACTTAGCAGTCCAGTTCATATCTTAAACTGGCAGAGAAGGGGTTAAAGGGGCTCCAATGCAAGTATTTTTTCTTTACCCGTACTAGTGATCTCTGGATCAGAGATCATGTCTTGAGAAACAGCAATGGCTTCCTCTGTTATTTCTCTCTATTTTCATCTTCAGAGTATGGACATTATTTTCACATTAGAGGGTACCAGTCATTACAATCTCACATTACTTAGTACATTAATCTAAATATTTCTAGAGAAGCAAAGCATACTTCTATTTATAACACTTTACCAATATGGCCAGGGATTTCAAGGCAGTACTTTATCAAAAAACACGCATTTTTGTTCTCTTAGCTAACTCACAGAATGAAAGCTACAGTCTTTTTTTTTCTTATTCTCTTTTTCTTTTTCTTTTTCCTCTTTCTTTTTCTTTTTCTTTTTTCTCTTTTTCTTTTTCTTTTTCTTTTTCTTTTTCTTTTTCTTTTTCTTTTTTTCTTTTTCTTTTTCTTTTTCTTTTTCTTTTTCTTTTTCTTTTTCTTTTTCTTTTTCTTTTTCTTTTTCTTTTTCTTTTTCTTTTTCTTTTTCTTTTTCTTTTTCTTTTTCTTTTTCTTTTTCTTTTTTTCTTTTTCTTTTTCTTTTTCTTTCTCTTTTTCTTTTTCTTTTTCTTTTTCTTTTTCTTTTTCTTTCTCTTTTTCTTTCTTTTTCTTTTTCTTTTTTTCTTTTTCTTTTTCTTTTTTCCTCTTTTTCTTTTTCTTTTTCTTTTTCTTTTTCTTTTTTCTCTTTTTCTTTTTCTTTTTCTTTTTCTTTTTCTTTTTCTTTTTTCTCTTTTTCTTTTTCTTTTTCTTTTTCTTTTTCTTTTTCTTTTTCTTTTTCTTTTTCTTTTTCTTTTTCTTTTTCTTTTTCTTTTTTTCTTTTTCCTTTTCTTTCCCTTTCTCTTTTCCTTTCTCTTTTTCTTTCTCTTTTTCTTTTTCTTTTTTTTCTTTTTCTTTTTTCTTTTTTTCTTTTTCCTTTTCTTTCCCTTTCTCTTTTCCTTTCTCTTTTTCTTTCTCTTTTTCTTCTTTCTTTTTCTTTTTCTGTGCTGGATGTTGCCAACAATATATTACACTGACTTTGAAGAAATCTGTAATAGTAAATATTATGGTTTATTCTAACATTTCACCTATGAAAATAAACTGCATAAAATGGAGTTCACATAAAAGATACCAGGGTCAAAGACCATTAGAATATGCACTGTAGATCCCTTACAACACAGTACCCATAGGCAGTGATTATTTATTGGAATATGTTATGAGTCATGGCAATTCATAACACTACAGTCACTGGAAAATTCCATTTTCCACTTTGAGCCAACATTAGGCTTACAGTACCTACATTTTGATTAACTGAGACACAAATGCATCCCAGCAGTTACAGGAGAGTTGTTTCCTTTCTTTCCTAAAATTGAGAGATACTTATTATTTCCAGGAAAATAAATAAGGTCGTGTGGAATGAAGCATTAACAATTCTTGGCAGGACACTTAAAATGAATAAGACTGTACATGAAAGCTTGTTTGACTGTCTATTTAGTTTCATTTTAAAGATTTCAGTCTTATCATTCATGATTTATGCACAACATGTACTGCCACTTGCTGGTCTGTTCTATAAATACCTTCATAATTTGAATTAAGATAATCTGTTATCTGTGCTTGGTAGATGTATTACAGTTTTGTACTCACTTAAAGTTCCACCAAACCATAAAGCCTTTTTGCATTTTAGATTTAGCTAAAAATATTCACCCATTAAAATAGCAATCATCATTAAAATTAGTTCTCTGATTCTACTGATTAATTTTAAAGCAACAAGCAAGGTTTCTGAAAATTTACAATTAAATATATTTTTAGACAAAACCTGACAAATTTTAAGAGTCTAGAGAAGCAATTACCTGGCATAAAATCTGCAGGACACAGTTAGAGGGAAGAGGAAGTAATTTGAAATAAATACATATATTAATATAGATGTATCATAAGAATATTGCCAGAGGCAACACAGCAGTGTTGCTAAAAAAGTTTTAAATTAGTATATTTAAGACCTTTCCATTTCACTCCAGACAAATGTGAATCCTTCTATAAAGGGGGCAGGTTGTTTCTTTGTGAATATATCGTTTCTGCTTAAACAAGTTTCAAACTTTTCATCTTCTATCACCTCCATAGTTTCACTAAGACAAATGTGAGTAGTTGGCTTAGGAGATGCAAGATAAGGGTTTATAATTACATTCTGGTAAATGGGCATTTTTAGTCACATGAGGAATTTGAATCTTACATTCACCTTTGGCTGTTGCTAAAGGGGAGGAATAACCTGTTCTCCATGTCTGTGAGAGAGAGAATAAAAAGTGCTGGAGCCAAGGCACAGTAAGAACTATAGCTTATGTCTGTTAGCAAGGGCTAAATCACTGGCACAGACTGCTCAGATTTGTTCAGAGAAATCAGGAAATGCCATCACTGGAGATCTTTAAGATAAGTTAGAGAGTAAAAGGTCATACCTTGATGCCTTTATTTAGTCCTTCTAAGTATCACATAAATGTTCTGAAGAGCATTTAAGAGTTATGTAATTTTTTTCTCTTTTTACATAAAGCCATAAAAAAATTGTATGTCTCTTCAATATTCATCTTCATTTACAAACAGAAAAAGTTGAGATTTGAGTCTTTATTTCTTTTAATTTTCCTATTTCCTTTCATTTGTTTACCTGAGTCTAAGAGGAGGGCTTGGATACTTTTCCTTTTCTTTTTTCTTTTTTTTGTGGGCCATTTCCCATTTGCTGGGATCCATCAGTAGGTAGCTAGAAAACCTCTTGAATGTCTCTGTTGTCTTGTTTGCCACAAATAGCTTCTAAAAGATGGTCTTTCTATTTAAAATTTAAATTATGCTTAAAAGTCAACTGCAGTAATACAAATTCTAATTTTAAGTCTGAAAACAAGCCAAAGTCTGTAACTGCCAAGTACTGTCATAGTTTAGGAAATATTAACATGGGTACAACCTTAAACTTTGGCACATTCTAAAACTTTTTTAACAGTAAGAGGATACTCAGAGAAAGATGTAAAGGCATATATTTTTAAATTAAGGACGGCCATCACCCTTAGATTATGGGGGCAAGGGGAAGCCCTCCATAGGCCAACAGATTTTTTTTTGTTTTTTAATAGGAAAGAACAAGATGTCTCTTTAGGTGGAAGTCCATTTCCTTCTCTTAAATAACCAGTGTGCCAGACAAGATTTTAACCTGTTTATCACCTTTTTAAATTCTTTTATGACTTTATTGCTCATGAACATTGACCATCTTACAGTAAGCCCAGATTTCAAGCAGCAAAACAATTTAAAAAAAAGCAAGCTGCAAGCTCCACTAGAAGCATAATGGGGCCCATGAATGAGTATTTGTTGTGAAGTTTGTGAGTCAAGGAATTAAATGTTGTTCAGCTGACAGTACCTGCAGCTGCAGTCATAAAATACTGGTGATGGACTTAAATTGCAAATAGTAGCAGTCTACAGGCTGTCACAGGTGACCACTGGACAGTAACCACTCTTGAAATGCCATCCTTGAGCCTTTTAAATAAAGAGCAGTGGTAGATTTTTTTAAAGGGTGTGGGAAAGGGGAGGACAAACTTGTAACAGAGTGTTTTGATGTGTCAGGGCAAGAGAGAAATAATTAACTGGGACCTACCTGTCTCTGCTGTACAAGGAGTGCATTGTGCAGCGCTCACAGCTCTCTCTTTGTCCTTCTGAGCACTGCAGGTATAAACAGGAGTGACTTAAGGTCTAAGAAACAGCTCCAAAGCCTCCTGAAGCCAAGAGACTCATGATCAGCTCCTTGATTTGGCTCAGATTCCCTGTGTGCATTGTACGCACTCAGTAAAAAACCCATCCTGAACCTTCAGAATTAGCAAAACACAGGGGACTCTTTGATACCTTCCTCAGCTCTCTCTGCATACTATATAATGAAATTTGGCTTCCTTTTTGTTCCATATTTTATAACAAGGACTGGCATACAATAACTATATAAAAGTTTCCAGCCTCATTCTCTCACTATCGAGCATACAAAGCAGGTCCTGTTCCTTCTTCACTCTGTTGTTGCCCTACAACATTCTCCTGATCCACATCCTCATATTTAGCAGATAAAGAAGATAAATACAGCTGAAAGGTTTTTTTGCTCATCAATCAAGAAGATGAAAAGGCCTCATGGGTTGTATTGCTGCTTCAATTTATGGAAAAGACAACAAAATTCCCACTCCCTGTTACAGAAAGATCTCTGGTCTGCTCACAGCCAAAGGCAGCATTATTCTCTTCTGCATGACCACCCATGATGAGGGCTTATAATTAATACAGTCTAAGCAGACTGGGAATTGTTATATTAATCCAAAAATTATCCAGTAAAGACTGACTTCTGACTGGGAATGGTTAGTACATTCTCCTAACCATCTGAATAAGAGAAAATCTATCCCTTCCATCAGACTTCAGCCACGTGAAAGTGACGCTGGTTTAAGCAACCGCCTGTGTTCTCATTGCTGCTGAAGAATAAAGAATATGTTATATAAGACCCATTTTGGTAGTAGATACATCACTTTCTGGAGATGTCAACTTCTCTCCAAAGACAATACAGGCTTCTGGAAGACAAGGCTGGAAAAGGGCCCATCCTTTTAGATGGTGCAAGTTAAGTCAAATTAATTCTGCCAACAGGCTGCTGCTGCTATAAATCACAGCATGCTTGTGCCCAGTCCCACACCAACACAGCTCTCTCAAAGCAGCTGTAAGAAGTGACAGCTGCCTGGCAAGATACTAGACTTAAATGTGAGCAGATAAGAAGTGAGATGGAGTGATTTTGGACTTGGAAGGAAAAAGAGGAAAATATGAATCATCCATTTTATACAGTAAATTATACCCTTTATGGTTCAAAGCAACATTTGTGTGACACCCTCCCATAAAGGGTAAATTTCAAATATGTTCTCTCAAGATGATTTTCAGACATGTAGAAAAAGTGTTCTAGTATTCATCTCAAATACTATACTTCCTCTCTATTTTTCTACTTAAGAAAATCAAGTGAAGCACAAACCAGTTAATAAACAGAAATGTTCTTGCGAGACTTTGGTTATTTCTAAGCATCAAAAATAAAGGAAAATTGTAATTTCAGTAAGATTTTATGGTTATCTGCTTTAAATCCTGGGAAAAAAAATATATAGAGGTAGCATGGGAGGTGAAGGGAAGAAGCTTCTGAACTGATTAAGGATGCGGATTTAGGTGGAACATTTTTGGATTTATGACAGGGTTTTTGTGTGCTTTTTATGGGTTTGTTCACCATTCATAATTCCCATTTTATAAGCATAAATCTTCTAAAATACCTCAAAAATGAATGGACACGTTAGCTGTTTCTATGTATCATGACTGACCATTTTTATCTATCTGCTTCATAAGGAAAGTTTGGCAGTACAAATCCTTTTAAAACAAAGGGACAGCAGACCAGACTCAGGCAAATGCTCAAATGCCAATAATGGCTAAAAGGAAAATTATTGACAATGAAAAAGAACTAATGAAGGAGTTTGTGACTGAGATGTAAATAACCTTTTTGTTCTCTCCTGCTTTCTGTTGCTCAGTATTCTGTGAACAGAATTAACTAGGAATATTTGAAAATCCTAGGAGAGAGGCTGTTTATTGATCATGGTTAGTTCTGCCTGCCATGCTTGCAGTGCTCTGAAATTCATGCTTTAATTTGCATGAACAGAGACGATTGGCCTGCATAATGATTAATTATTATTATTAATTTGGAAAACATTTAATTAAACTTTAAAGGAATTAGTAATAGGATATTGATGGCAATGGGTATATTAAATGTTTTCAATATGTACTGATTAAGTCCCACAAAAATTGTATATGTAAGGAGATCAAGATAAAACTAAATAGGAAACTGTCAAAAACAGCTGGTCAAGTCTGTGTTACTGTTTTAGATCTACCTTGAGATCACATGAACAAGGTTTAGTTATATGAACTCTTTATACTATATTTTGTAGCACATATCAAAACAATTTTTTTTGTTTGTATTTAAAATTTTGTGGTTGTAGGAATTGATTCCTCTCCAGCAGTTAAGTTTCACAGAATCCTAGGATGATATTTCTCCCTTTTTCTCTTATTATTATACACAAAAGGAGGAATCTTAGTTCAGAAAGGCTTTCTTTTAGGGACCAGGAAGATGACAATCCAACTGGTGGACATCCTGTCCCTCAAAAGCTATGTCTGCATCAATGTCACACACACTGCAGAAAAGGGAGAGGTGAGAGACCTCTGCAAATCTGGCAGTGCAACAACGCTTCTGGGATGTCAACCTAAAGTGCTGGCAACACACAGATTATCAAACTAATTTTGAGTTTTAGGATAACTTCCAGACTGACAGATGTAACCTTAGCTAGAAAATCAGACACTGTGGTGAGTAAATTATAAATACAGACTAACTTGAAACAAGATCTTGTCTTTTGGAAACTATGTGGATTGTCAGAATTTGTTTTAACTTCTCTGTAGCATGAGAAAAACTCTAAAAAACATCAACCAAATAAAGAAAACTGAAATTAAAACTTAGGTTCTCCCTGAATTTCAATATGATTTTGAACCTGCTTTGCAGGAAGTAAACTGCAAGTATTTCAGCAGATTAGAAGCACCATTTCAGATCCAGAATATAAAACAAAACCAGCCAAACAACTACAAATCCATACATTTTTCTAAAAAGATATGTTGAGAGATGTGCCACCTGGGAATTGTTTATTTGTTTGTTTGTTGTTGTTGTTGTTTTTTTGCTTGGGCTTTTTATGTGTATGCAATTGCCATTTTTTAGTAGTCAAGAAGGGAGAGTTCTTAAACACAGTAGCATTTTACTGTCATTATTATACGGGTTTTTCTTGACAACTGACATTTAAAAGAAGAACCCTGAAGTCAGCAAAGAAAGGTATTCCTCCAGGATTTGTGAAATTGGGCCTAGTGTGATGATTCCCCTTCCTTTCTGTGTCAGAGATCCAGAATGTCCTCTCCTCTGCTGCTGGATATTGTTCTACAAATTTCTCCCAGGCAAGCTAACAGCAGTTTTATCCATCTACCCCCTGTCAGCAAAATATAAAAATAATCAATAAAATAAAAATGTAGCACAGCCATAAATATCATTCTATAGAGAACTACATAAAATTTAGATAAAATATTAAATAACTTTTTTTTTACTAGTGTCATATGCATTTAAATGGTGTAACCCATGAACGTTTATTCCCACCTCCATTCCCTAGAAGATAGTTAGCATTTTTCACCCCTTTCCAAGAGAAGTGAACTAAAAACCTACCTACTCCTGAAAGCACTTACAAATCTGCTTCACTTTAAGTTATGGTTCAGTATATGAGGACACTCAGAGGGGCAGAATGGTACTCAGGGTGATTTTCTGAAACATGAAAGTGCCTGTCTCTCAGGAGTATATTAACAAGCAGCAGTTTCGAATTTTAGCTGTGTAATTATATCAGAAGATCCTCTGCATTGTGTAAAATACTTTGATGCTCTTATTTATTTACAGATTCACACTTCTGTGAGCAGTCAGCTGTATCAGGATCTGTGTCTCTGATTGCAAAGTCTAGGTGAGACCAATAACTCCAAGGCATGTGAATAACCCAGACTCACATGAACAATTCTGTTGAAAGGAACAAAAATGAAACAAATGCCCCAAGGCAAAAATGCAAGAATAAAGTCCTCCTGCCGTCAGAAGCATTCTGGGAAAGCATACTCTCTTATCAATGTCATTATAGCAATAAAATTTGTCTATAAGTTTAAAACAAATTTTACTTCTATTTTGCTATAACCCCTTAGTAAATGACTGCCCAAACACTTGCACCTGACCAATACCTGAATTTCTTCAAAAAACATTGCTTTTTAAGCAGCATTTTTCATCTCTGAACCTGAAACCATTTCCCCTCATTTCTCCACAACTTAAAACACATCTTTATCACAAAATATTTTTTCTGCTAAAAAGAAATGGGTACTTCATTTCAGTCTGCTGTTATCCTTGAAGCCTGGTGATAGCAACACTGCTCCTAGTGCCAGTGGACTTTCATAAAACTAGTAGCTGGTAATCCTTCTCATGCTTTGCTATTTACATGTGCCAAGTGCTGCACTCTGGGGCACACCAGGCTTCCATTGCAGTGAAAATCTCTCATAAAATATTCCATCAATTTTTATTTTCTGAGAAAGTTATTCAACTTGGCTCCATTCATTACACAGTTTGTAGAGGCCAGATTACATAAAGAGCACATGCCAAATAGAGACCATGCAGAAAAGTGTTTTATTGAGATTAATATGTTAAAAGAAACCCCAAACAAAACCAAGCAGTGACAAATGTTGCTATGACCCAGCCCACCGCGGGGCTGGGGCAGCGAGACGCCAATCAATCCCAGCCCCTCCCCTGGATCGAGTTTCCCGAAGAGGCAGGCTCGGAGGGTGGGTCATGGGGCGGCTCAGAAGCCTCAGCTGCACCCCCTGAGCAGTGCCCGGGTCCAAGCCACCTCCCGTGGTTCGGGAAAATTCCCGGTTCCTCGGTTGTTCACTGGTTCTCTGTTACAACTCCGGCCTCTCGGTTCCCCACAGTGGTTCTTGTTACATTGTACCCTCCCCTGGCTTGTAACTCATTGGCTGTTTTCCCCTTTCACTGGGGTTTTCAAATTCCCTATAAAACTGAGGGAAAAGCCTCTTGGTAGGATTTAGATCGATATCATTGCCGTGTTCTGGTTGCTAAACTTCTGACAATAAACTTGTTGGAAGTCAGACCAGAACAGCCTTTCTCTTCCTTTATCTCCGAGCTAACGTGAGCCGATCCCATCGGCTCCTGCCGTGTCTCCTCTGCAGAGAAGCCAGCGAGCTCAGCCAGCAGCGCCCTTCTTGATGCCGAGGTCTCTTCTGTGGCACACAGAAGTAACACAGCTGGACTGTCTCTGATCGAGGGCACACCAGAGCTCGTGCAGCCAGCACAGAACTTCATTAGAGAAATAATATTTAAATAAAGTCATATTACTAAGCAGTGAACAGATTTGTTGTTTTATCTTTTGGAATTCAGAAATCAGCTTCCACTCTTTCCATTATTTCTCTTAACAATTTTCTGCCTCCATGAAGTTTTTCAAGGAGAGAGCTGTCTGTAATTGATCAGTCTTCTTAACAGCAGCATGAAATGCCTGCAGAACTCTTGTATTTCAGGGGTATTAGTCTACTATGGAGGAATCCCTTCTCACAGTCCAACACGCATATGCTGGCAAACAAAATTTTGCTGTTGGAGCAGAAAAGCTGTGCAGATACCAGACTACCATATGGGGAAAACGAGAAGATGAACTGTTAGCATGGGAGAAATTCTGCTAATGCTCATCTTATTGCTGTGAGCTTACTTGGCAGTAGGATAAGCGTATCCAGAAGAACCTCCAGGCAAATCCTCACTTGTGGACAAGTAAGGAATTCCACCAGCTGAACAAACTGTAGGTAAGTGAAGTACAGCCTGTCTGAGGCATGTGCACATGAGAGCAGCCATGTAACCGAGAAGGGATTTTCTCACCTGATGCCCTTGCTGAATCTCTGCTAAAGTTGCCCCTTTCCTTGGATTTGCCATTTCGGCTGTCTTGGAAACAGAAAAGAAGCTGTAAAGTGCAACACCAACTTTGTCCTTTGCTGTTGTTTCTGCCTTCACATCCATCTGCTTCTCAGAAACAACCTAATTCTCTCACATTCCTGGAAGTGAACAGATCCATCTGTTTGATAAGAGGGTGAGTCAGCATGAGAGCTCAGTATCTGTGTGAAAGACCCTTAGAAACAGATATGAGAAAAAACAGATCATGTTTGCAAATTATATTACATTTCATTATTATAACAGAGAAAATTATCTTCCTTTCTTTCAAACACTCATCAAATAAATTTTTATGCTGATAATTTTGGTTTTATCTTAGCACTTCTGAAATGAATTCTGCCACCACAGATATCATTTGATGTATATGACATTTTCCTTCAAAACTCATATGCTTGTACCTTGGAGATACTGATTTTTACCTTGAATCAGTTTAAGCATTTAAAAAGTTTCATCAAACCCTGGAAAATGTATGTGTTCTTCCTTTGCTTCTGATGTAGTTTGAAACCATCAGCAAATACTGTTTCTCCTCCCTGAGAGAAAAAAGCATAAATGTTAAAATCTGACAGGGAGAATCATCAGGAAAAGGGACATAACTTCCCCAATCAGTAATGTTCATCAGTTCTGGAAGATCCTAAGTCAGCTTGAAGACAACCTCACTGGATAAAGGCACAGAGAGAGCTTTGGTGCTCTTTTTGGCAGGTGAGTACCAACAGTGATTTTACAGCAGCAGATATCTCAGCTGTACCCACTTTACTTCACAGTGGAGAGAAATTACATTACTCTTGTCTGAGAACAAACAGGCCTGAAATATCCAATTCTATGTAAACCATGCAGTTGGTTACTTTGTATCTTTAGTATCTGGCTGGATTTACTTCTTAGCTCTTTATCTACTTATTTTCACAATTTATGTTCAGCTGTGCTTTGTCCAGGTCTGAAAAAATAAGTTAATTTTGGCTACCAAATGCAGAGATGGGTGCCAAACCATTAATTTTTTATTAAATGGTATGCCAGTATGACTGGTTCATGTAGGGGTCTCTATGTAAATTTGAGTTTCTAAACCATGTCCATGACTCCTCCTTCTTACCATGCAACCACTTAGCTGAATTATTCTGTTCTAGTTCACTTTTCAAGTGCTCCTGTTAGAAAGCCATTTATCTGTGAGTGGGATATCTCCTAATTGCTTACTTCCATGCAGCTTTCTAAATAGACTTCCACTCATCCCTTTAAGAAACAAAGTCCTGTAGAGGGTTACAGATCTGATCCAATGCAAGGAAATTGCCAGGCTCATTTAGATCTGTTGTCAAACAATTAGTCTTTAAATAATTTACCTGATGACAGAGAAAGCCGCTTCCAGAAACAGCAGTATGTTTCTGCAAGGCACTGCCTCCTTGCATGATGGGTGCTGCAGCTTTCCACTCCTCTCCTCTTGACATGTGCCTTACACACAACACATTTCTTTGAGGCACTGGATAGAACAGCACAGAAATTGTCAAGAAACAGAGCTGGAATAGACTGGTCAAACCAGGAGAAAGCACAAGCAAGCAGCAAAGTGTCTAAATCATTTTTCCTTTTATCCCCATTAGACAGCTGACACTGTTTATATGCTCTAGCCAGATACAGTAAAACCCATTTGGTTATTTTTATAGTGGGAAGTCTATTTAGTGCCAATTTAATGCCATTTGGGGTGGTATTTAATATTCTACTCAACATGACAGTGGTATAATGTCATTCCAAGAGTACTTTCTTACTGCTTATAGACTGCACAGTTAAGGAGATAGCAGATCAGTTCCAATTGCTGGGTCTACACATAATCTCTGAGGCAAACAGCTGCCCATTTATTACCAGCAAGATTAAAACAGTCTCTGTTGTGTTTTGCCTGTGGAAGGCAAGACTGCAATGTTTATGGAAGAGGATCCAGGTGTTTGGTTGAGAAAAACTGCACAGGAGAAGCTGTACACCACAATGTTAAGCTGTGGATATCAAACTGTGACCATATGAAAGTATTCCTAGAAACAAATTTGCCCTTCTACCTACAAACTTACACAAAATGAATCAGAGCTATATTTTTAGTACTTTCTTCCACGTTTTCAGATGCGCAACCTGGTCCTTTGTATGCTGCTGTCATTGTGTGATTTGCACCAGGTTTGTGCCTCAAACTCCATCTCTCTGTCCGTGTGTGCATGGCCTCACTACAGATATCAAAGCTACACTTATTTCTTTTTACTTCTCTCTCAAATATGAATACCATCACCTTGTAATGCCAAGGTTTAATTTTCATTCATTCAAATAGTTTTCTATTCATGACTACTTTGTGGGTTTGCTGTTTTTCTTTTCCTGGAGGCAATTAGATGAAAATTGCAGTCATTGTATGTATATATTTGTATATGGATGTACATGTGTGTATATGTACAGATATCCATATATTTGTGAGCCAGCAGGCAGTGGGAGATTAGAGATTGTGCTTCACAACTGTGGGACTGGTACTTTTATAATTAATAAGTCTTGGGACACATACTCGGCAAGAGGAAAAGAAGCCTTTTGTTAATGCCTTGGTAATGGACTGCTCACAGGTGAAAAAACAAGGATTTTTAGTGACAGGATTGGAATTTCTGGTATTTTTTTTTCTTACCATGTGTTTCCAAGAGCTTGAAATGTCTGGGTAAACACCCTCCACACACAAATTCCTGTGATGTTTGACTCATGCAGCCAGGACTCAGTTCCAGTCCAGTCTAATATAGTCACTGTTTTGCCTGATAACTACTGTACAAGCCGTGTGCCTGGTACAGTAGTGGGGAAACTGTCCAAACTGGGAAGAGATGACTGCCAGACAAATGCAGATAATTAATATCACAGAGATTAACAAAGAAGTCAGTCAGTTGGATCCTGTCCTAGTGTTTCCTAATGACAGAGGCTTTGCTGCATCTTGGATATTTTATTTTATTTTATTTTATGTTTTCCCAGAACAATCCCATTCTCCAGGTTGTTGTTACTGCCTTCTAGGATGGATTTACACAATTACTTCATACAGATTAGAGCTGTGTGATCCTCTGTCTTCCTGATTTATTTGGACAGATCCTTCAACATTTATATCATCAGTATGGATTTTCACATTGTGGTTTAGAACAACCAGAGTTTGTTCTTTAAAAGTTTAAAAGAAAACTTCCTGTGCTCTAAGAGGAAGACAATAAAATGTGCATTATTTGTTATTATTTATCATTATTATTTTTTATTTTATTTTGAAATTCAACACTGTCTTGCTTCCAGATTTGGGCTCATGTTCAGTTCAAGAAAATGCTGACAGTCAGAAAGGGTGCTTAAGCATGTGCTTAACATTAGCACATCTTTAATGCCTTTGGGCATTCAAAATTGAAAGTGTGTTTAGGTATCATCCTGCTTGGGACATTAAATCTCTCTTCTCGTTTGACTCCTGCAGCCAACCTCTGCCTGTACCCAAGGCATCCATTGTGCTCATTTCCATACTACTCTTCAAATATTAGCATTTCTAGATTTACCCTGAGAGACAGAAGCATATGAAAAAATGCTTATGAGAAATGCATATGAGCATATGAGAAACTAAGCAGGACAATTTTTGTTTTGATTTCAATGAATAACATATATGACAATAAAGTTAAAGTTTTAATCTGTTAATTTCTTTTGCTTATGAGATGGAAAAGATTTTTAACCTTATCCAAAAAAGTGCTTTCTGGGTTAAATTATTCAACAGAAAATTCCTCATACTATCAGAAGGAAAATGACCCTGTGTAATTTGATATGTTTTTTTGTAAGATCACAGTAATTACAGAGAGTTCAGTTTTGAATACTCAAAGGTCAGGATACATCCTGGAGTCACTGGTAAAAGCCTCAGGAAACCTTTTGTTCAGATTATTTAACCATAAAATCTGTTTTTAAATATAGGTGCATTTGATTGAAAATACCATGACTGAAATCTCTAAGACAGACAGATACCTTGAGTGGGATTCACCTGACCCCTGAAAGATCTAAACTGAAGATGTATAATAACAGTAGGTGAAATAAATTAATTTCTATAGTCTACTGAGACAGATTTTAAGTATACCAAATGTTAATAATTTCAAAAAACTGCATAATAAAAAGAGATGTAACCCAGCCTGGGAATACTCATCCTCTAAGAAGTATTACAGACATAAAAAGTGGCTTTCTGTGCTATTATTTTTTTCATTTAGGATTTTTACATAATGGTGCTTTCCTATGCTGTTCACCCAGATATTACTTCAGTTTGGGGATTCTGTTTACATGGCTTCAACCTTGTGTATCTGAAGTAATCCAATGGCTCCCTCTTTATTCAGTAGGAGTGAGAGGCAGGTCTGAACTCTGGGGGTATCTGTCTCTCTGATAGACGTTAAGGATACCACTGTGTCTAACAGAAAAGATGCTCAACTTTTACCCTGCATGTCAAAAATATAGACTTAAGTAAATCACTAACTACTATTAAGAATATCACAGGTAGTAAACCTGATTTTTTAGAAGTTTTGGTGGTCTTTAGGTTTTTTATTTCACCGTCCTCAGTGTGAATCTGACCCTCCCCATCTATTTTTTAAAATCCCGTATACTACACCAAACATAGAGTGATCATAGTCTCTTGTCTGGCAGCTGCTCTGGTGTGATTTATAAATGTTTCTCTGGTATACCTGGGTTTCTGGTGAATCTGAAAATGAGCACACTGCGTAACTGATGGCAGTAGTTTCGCTTCCTCTCACTCTCTGCTGGATGCCAGCCCAGGAGCAAACAGCAACATGTGCCAAGTTTCAGGGACATGTTCCCGAGTTCAAAAATCTCTCATACACCTGTCCATTGTTATTGCAATTCACAATATGCATTTTTTTATTCCAGCTGTCCTACACCATGCTGGCATGTGTTGCTCTGCATAGCAGACCTTGGTTAGGCTTTCAGTAACTGCAGTAGAAGGCACAACAGCAAGAGATTTACTTCAGTTTTATATCTCCTTATGGTTTACTCTGCTCTCTAAGAAACTAAGCATTTTGCAATTATCATTACTTGCCCACTGTACTCAGGGAGAGAAAAAGAGTGTATAATTCTGAATCATCCACTGAGAGTGTCTTTGGGTTGACTGTGCTTGTCAGTAGTGTATTGCTTATTTTGAATAAGGAAAGAAGGAAGTGGGTTTTGATCCCATACATGTTTTCAGTGGTCATGAAGGCAATTCTCTTTGTATTCAATTCAAGACAACCTTATACCATTCAGTAGAAGAAGGAGACCAGGGAAATATTAATATTACCTGACTCTGTAGAGGTAGAGTCCTTCAGACTTTAAGCAAGAACATCTAATTTAGGAATCTGTATTTTGCCATTGACTATACAATAGAACTAATTTCTTATTTGTGGCACTTAGGTGCTTAAAAATAGGTATCTGCTCTCCACCAAATGATGCAATTGACCTCCTTGCAGTAACAACAGAGCACCAGCAGTCAACCCTCCAGCTCTTTAACTGGCTGCTCCACCTGCACTCATACTCCACTGAAATTCCATGGGAGGTGTATATAGGAACATAAACATGAATTCTGGTTCACATAAGAAACAACACTGGAAAACAGGGAAGCATCTATCTTGGAATTTTTTTGGAATGCTGAAACAAAATTATTTCAAAGTTTATGGATTAAAATTGGTGGTACTTCATTATTATTTTATTTGGGTTTCCTTCCTTATCTCCTATTATGATGCTTTGCATCCACACCTATATATCTTATTCCATAAGTTTATTTTAGCAGAGTTTAGAAAGTCAGTCTTGCTGCCCAGTGCAGATAGGGGACACTAAAACCTAGTGCAATTTGGAAGAAGAAGGCTGGACACAGGAGTTGTTATTATCCTTTCAGTATAAAACCTTTGAAATTGTTCACATATGGGGAAAGCATGGAGGTGAATTCTGCAAAACAAGCATTGCACCAGGTAACAAGATTAACCCAGGATTTTAGCTTTGGCTTTCTACCAGGCACAAAAACTTAAAATTCTGTGAAAGGTTGCAAAGAAAGTCTGTCCTGCCTCTGTGTTGCAGGAATGAGGGAAGCAGGCTAACATGCTAGAGCTTTCTCCCAAAGAAGCATTGCCTCTATACTGCACACCTGACTGGATTCATGGGTTTTCATCCTGAGAGGAGACCTTATAACACTTCATATGTGCTATTTGTATAGCACAGACAGCAACATTTCCCTTGGGAATTCTCCCATCACTCCAGGCAGCAGGGGCTCTGCAAGGGCAGAAGTGTGGGTGATGGAGCTGCAGTCCCAAAGTGGACAATACCCAGGGAAAAGGGAGAGCAGGAGCCTGAGCAAAGGCCCCATTCCATCTCCACTGCCTGCTCCAGACACACGATCCCACTAGATTACATCCATATTTCAGAAAGAAGGGTAATACTTTTGTAAGCAAAGAACATGGTGGAATATTTCATTCCCCTGTGGAGGGGTGATACTCAATACATTTTTCATCACTGTGGAAACCTGGTGTTTCTTTATTGTTTGATTTGTGTGTACTTTAATCTTCCAGCCACCAAAACTTGTCTCTGCCACTTGGAAATTCATACTAGCAGAGAGATAAGAGCAAGTGACTTCAAAATGACTCAGAGGTGTAAGGTTAACTCTTATTTTTAATTTATTATTTTTTGCTTGATAAGAGAAAAACAGGCACACTCAAAACAACTTAGAAAAGTGTTTTGTCCATAGTTTTCATAGGCATGGATGCCTTCTGCTTCTTAAATTCCAGGCTTCTTTAATGTTGACATCTGGAAAAGGAGTCCCTCCTACATCTTCCTAAAGCAGACTTCTTGTTGCCTGTCATTCAATGTCATATACTCTTTATAACATGAACATATCAAAATTAAGTAGCCTTCCTTGCTTGTGTTAGGTGTCTCAGATTCATGAAACTCCTTCTTCCTAACTGCTCATGAGTGACATGATGCTATATTTTTTTTAAATCTATTTTGATTTTGTAATAACTCCAACATAGGTCAAAATACAGATGCTAATGACATAAACATTTAATGACATAAGCGTTTTCTATATCTATGCATAATGTAAATGGGCTGTGCAATTTAACACTGATTAACTGCTGGTGAGCCATTTCCAGGAAGAAAACTAACAACGATCTTCTAGTCACTTAAACTCTAGTTAGAAAACAAGTGAGAAAGCCCTGTTGGACCCTTTGTATCAGAAAGATTTTTAGTAAAGTGGATAGCTGCCTTAACACAATTTAAAATGGCCACAAATTTCTTAATGCATATTTCTGTGTCCTCTGAGGCTGATATAGGAAAGGCAAGGAGGACTGGTGGTATCTGAGCAATGTTATCAAAAGGTATTACCCCTGCAAAAGGAATGTGTTTTGAGTATACATGCTCTGGGAGAACTATGCTTGATTCTCTCATGTAGAATAAAATATAATGCTTCAAGATGCCAAGCCACTAAAATTACTTCCTTTTTTTTTAGGAGAAAGTATCTGAGATTTAAAGTGATTTTTTATTAACATATTGGACAACAAAGGAAAAAGAAAAGGAAAAACCCACTGTAGGAAATCAGATCATTTTATTTGATACAAGATATTTTCTCTCTGATTTGCCCATTTTATCCGAAAGTTTAATGGAAGTTAATAAAATACAAAGAAAAAGAAGGGAAATGGAGAAAACAAACCCTCACCAACCCTCACTAAAATCAAACATATTTTGGTTTTCATCAAAGAAAAATCAATTCAGATTTTTTTTCTTCCTTTTCTTGTTTTGGTGAGAAACCAGAAGAATTAAACTGCTCTAGTTCTCCTCAGAACAAAACAACATTTTGTTCTGATTTCCATCTTGGCCACGTGTCAGGAGCTGTTGATCATTTATAGAGTATAGCAATTATTCCACACCTCTGTAGCACACTGGCATCCAGGACTTCTCTCATGCAGCACTTGCCTGCCCCATGCAGCAGAGTGATGGGACAGGCTCCCACCTACCTCAGTGGCAGGATGGGCAGTGTGGAGCTTAGGATAAGGAACAATTCTGAGCAGCAGGTTACCATTAGCATAGTGTTTTTGCAGATTTTTCAGATTTCCTAGCTGCAGGTAGGGTTTCCCTTCCCCCTTTGCCCTGGACCAGCAGGACCTCCTGAGGGATCCATGCCAGGGGAGGGTAGAGCAGCTGCCTTACTGTACTGCCTCTCTCCTGACATCTGTCTGCATTCAACCTGGATCCTGTTGTCTTTCCCTGAAATAGTTTACTTGGCTGTGGAGACAAGCCATCTGTGGCCAAACTTTAGGCCATATTTACCTGAGACAGTCTGATTTCTGCTTTGTGCACACCCATGTCCCGAGCATGCATTGCCCTGATTCAATACCCAAGAAGAAGGTCTTATCCTTTGATTCACAAAGCAACAAACTAGGGAGTAGTTATTTTCCTATACTTCAAATAAAAGCCAATACAATATCTGTAGCTTTGCAAAGCAGTGATTTGTGTTGTGAGTCTTGCTCAAAACAGCTGTTATGCATTATCCCTTTTACATCTCTTTCTCACATTCTCTACACGTAATATATATTTAATATTTATGATGAAGAAGTTCACATCTTGAGAAAGAAAGAAAGAATAAAAGAAAAATAAATGTAGTGGATCTCAGTGTTAAACATCTGATACAATCCTGCAAAGTACCTCAATCCTGGTCCATGAGATTTCTATCATTTCAATTCTGGTACTCTTTTGAAGTGAGACTGATAACTGCATCAAATTCCATGGTACTTCCTTGAGTTCTGTAAATATGTACCAGGGTAAGGTGACCAAATTCATTCCCAGTGATGACCTAGGGCAAGATGAAAACAGCCAGATATTTAAGTGTGGAAGGATTGTGCATTAATCCTCCCCAGCTTTTAGCTGCCCCTACTAATATCTATTTGATACAACAAGGATTCAAAGATCCCAATAAGCAGCATTACAAATGGAAACTCTGGAAGAAAGGCTATCTGGATTCAAATAGATAAAGTGTTCCATTACAAATTACAATGCACATCTACTGCAATAATTTGTGTCAATCAAATCGTCCTAAAGAAAACAGTCAATATCAAATAAGATTCTGCAGTCAATGGGCCGTAGTCATTTCTGTTGTTGATCCACTGAGGTTAATAGAGTTGGAAGGGGAATAAATAAGTAAGACATGATAGGGAAACAGTATGCCATCTAGAAAATAAATGGAGGAAATAGAGGGAAAATGCTAATCTAGCACATCCAGAGTTTCAATTCCTCCTCTGCTATCTGCACTATCTAATGAGCAGCTGTATGAGTTATCACTGGTTTTCAGGAAAACAGAATCCTATTTCAGGGCAGCCCACATGTCTGAGCATTACTACAGCTCTAAAAGGCTCTCTTCCAGCTCATTAATTTCCCTTGATCTTACTGTCCATTCCTGACTTAATAGATTCCTCTTTCCTTCTGTTAAAGGAATGATGACCTAGGGAAACATTTCTCTTTAATGCACCCTGTGGCTTAGTTTTTTCAGACATTTCCTGATCTCCCAAGGAAAATATTTCCCATAGACCTTTTACTCATACTACAATAACATATTCCCTTATGAGCTCTGAATCATCATCCTTTCAGTATACATTTTCTGATCTCTTTGTTCTGCTTTCCCATAGACTAATGAAGAGAATGTAACCCCCAAGATTGCCTTCTTTTATTTTTAGTAAAGTTTTTCTGTAGATTCACCTGTAATTTGGTGGGTATCCTTATATTTTATTTTCTGACACCCTACCCTATCCAATTACTTCTGTTGTATGCTCTGACATTTTTTAAAAATCATAACAGAACTAATAGCATTTGTATAACTATATATACACATATACAATTCACAGTTTATATCTCTAGGTTGTCCACCCTTTGGTGTCTGTTTTATTATTCTCTATTTCTGAATAAGTACTGTTATATAGTTATGTGTCTCTAAATATGCATGCATGCCCAAGTAAAATAGGGATATGGACAAGATATTCTCAAAAAATGGTACTATGGTCTTCTGATTTGGAGATTACACAAAGTAGAATATATAAAGTATGACATTTGACTAGAATCTTAAAGAGATATCTTACAAAATTTAAGAAAGAATGTAAAGCAAGTAATTTTGCTAAAATGTTTGATGAAATTAACCAGGAAATTTCAGCTCTGGAGGAATTCTACAAAAAGGTCCAGCCTCTGGCTGTGAAATTCCAGGAATTACTTTTGATTTCAGAGGTCTTCAGTTCTAACAGAATGTTTCTAAATCCTGAGAGTAAAGGGAGATGTGACAGATGTACTGCAAATCTGACACTGTGAAGGCTCTTCACCCCAGACAACTGCAAAGGCGTAGAATGCAGAATCTCCAGCTCAGCTGCTACTCTGGGGTTGTCAGCAATTGAGAGGAATATGCATTTCTCTTTTAGGGAGCAATCCATCTGACCTAGCATAACTGCCTTCCTTACTGTGAGATCAATTTAGCCTTAATTCTTATTGACTATATTTTCTAGATCTCTGTTGGCTTAAAGAAATCCATGTTGACCAGCTCAAATTTAATAAAATGAATCCCAACACTGAATTATTATCCCAGACTGTCTTATATATAGAAGAATTATTTTGTAGGAAAAATTGAAATTAAAGGCAGCATGGCCTGCCTAGGGAGTGTAGAAAACAAATTTGATGATTCATTAGGTGGTTTTCTCATCTGAATCAGCCTTGACTGCATGGTTAGGGAATGTTGTGATGAGGATAACATTATTTTCAGTTTAATTTTAATCATAGATGCTGAGTACATCTTTAAAAAAATCATGGGATGACATTAATGTAAAAGCAGTGATTTTAACAGCAATTATCTGGTGAAGCTTTGTCAGAGATTAGATTTTAAACAACAAAATAATTTTTCCCCCCTTTATATTTGACAGACAAAACATGGCATCCCTGTCTTGTCCTAAACTATAACACTTTTCTTTTCACTGTGCAAAAATCCAACAAGATTTCAGAAGGGAAAAGCTTTGTGAGTTCTTAAATGATAGACTTTCTTTGTCTAATTTGAGATTTCAGGAAATTTCATCTCTGATGCTGAAATTTATGTTATTTTCAACTGACATGAAAAAAGAATTCTGAAAAACAGCTGCACCCACCTCTCTATCCCCATCCTAATGCTAATTTGGGTCCAAAATCTGAGGGTTAATAATTTTTTTTACAAAGCAGTTCAGTACATTCAAATATGAAATACCTGATCTTGAAGGATTCCAGTTTAAAACCAAGCTGAATTTTATAATCAAGCCCTCTGAGAAAGTTGAGAGAGTTGGGCTGGTCTGAAATATATCTGTATTCAATGGGCACACAAGGTTTCCCTGCTTCAAAATAAGTCACATTACATTATGAACATTTACATTATAGAGACAACAACTGGCAGATGCCCTTCAACCACAGTTATAAATCAATCCTTCATTGGATTTTCCTGCTGAAGCTAATTCTGTTGAGGAGTCTTGCCAATCTGTACTCTGTGAAACAGCAGCCAAGGCAGCACAGGAGCCAAGGCAGCACAACATTCATTTCTGCACTATTTGCCTTTTTTACTCCAATACTGATCCTTTTTTTCTCTCCAGGACTTTTCTTTTGCAGAAGAAAAGGGGAAAGGAAGGGGTTTGAGAAGCTCTATTTCTGAGGTATCTCTGGTTGCAATTTGTCTTTGCTGCACAGCCCACACGCACTGATGCTGATGTTTCACAGGAGGGCTGCACAGGGCCAGTTTCACAGGGGCCACAGGACACCGTGTGGTACCAGTGAGGAGGCACTGACCCTCCAGGCTTCTGAAGCTGGACTTGGGGTACATTTCTTCACTTGGATAGGGTGCCTAGGGATCATAGACCTGCTTATTTCCAAACTATACAAGTAAAAACAGGATAGTAAAAGAAAATTTAAAAAAATAAAAGAAGCAAAAAGAAATTGAAGCTTCTGTACACATAAATACTGCACTCACCTATTGCCAGGCCACATTGTAATTAGAGGATCAAATTAACATCTGTTGTTCTTTCTAGGTTCATTTCTGATCCGCTACACTAACATAACAAAAAGCCATTGGATTGCTTGAACAGAAATGAAGACACAGAATTAGCATTCTTTCTGCTGAAATCAAAGAGGTTTTATACTTTGGCCTGACAAATGCATACAGCATCCTGCAGAAACATCCCTTTATCAAAACCTATGAAACTTTTTTTTTGCTTACTTAGTTAATTATTGACTAAGTATTTCTTAAACACATAGTTTAATAAATTGAATAAAATTCTTGCTAGCAGGAGTAATTTTCTTCAAAATCACACCACTGCTTATTATCACATTGCCATGGCTATGCTGCAGTTACAACAGAGGATTGCATTTCATTACCCACTATTTCAGCAAGCAACCCAAACACATGACATTACCTAAACCAAGAAGTGTTGGGTTCCTCTTTTTTCTTTGTTTTAACCAACAACCAGGATCAGTCACCCCTGTGGGTAATAGGATGTTTTCTATATAGAAATGGCCTTACAGTGCAGTTCACAAGCATCACTGGTATGGATTTGACCCACTTGCATTTCCACACACCTAAATTGTCCCCACTCTGTCAGACCCAGCAGTAATCATTATGACCCAGCAGCTGAGCTGTGTGTGCAAAGCTTGTGGATATAAGGGAAACCTCACACTCATGAGGTCCCATAATGGTCTCCCAGCAAGTGTCCCATTTCCTTCTTGCTCCTCCTGGCAGCTGCTTGCCAGACAATTAGCAGCACTTCATAGGAAGCAGCTAGGTTATAGAGAGGCTCCTGATACTGTCATCAGGTACCTGGACCTCAGCTGATGGTGGGAACAGACCCTGAGGAATGCTTGGAGACCTGTCACACTGCAGAGATGCGTGCATCTCCCCAGTGCTTGGCCTTCCTGCAGCAGTATGGCACTGGGAGACCTTCAGTCATCAATACTCATGCACTGACCTCATGTCCCTCAGTGCCCCAGTTGTTCTGAAGTACATGATAGCAGCAGCTAACTCCTACCTATAATCTTAGTGTAAAAAACACCAGTTATAAAAGTCTGTAGCCAAACGCCTTTAGGACAGGTTTTAGGAACTTTGGCCCTGTGCAATTTTCTCGCTATCAGTCCTGTCTTGCAGAGTATGGCAGGCTCTGAGCTCTGGCTCCATTCTGTGGAGAGTTACAGCCCTCACAGGGACATCCAGGGAAGAAGGACAGCAACAAAAACTGCTGCATGGCTGTGGTCTTGCCTCCAGTGACACCAGGATTACCTGAATTTCAGATCCTTCCTTCAGACACTTTTCTCCTACTGTTTGAGAAAACCCTCTCAGTAATTCATCATGCCCTTATCAACAAACACATCTGGGAAGGCAAACTTTACCATCCTCAAGAAAGCCAGGTGTGGAATAATGTGTAAAGCCATTTCAGCTTCTGTATACCAGGTGAGATCTTCTCATTCTTTGAAAACATTAAAATATCCCACTACTTGACCAGCATGAACGCATGGATTTTCAGCACTGATGTGTCACCTCTGAAGCATTGCTTCTGCACCATAGGGCAAAAATATGGACTCCAGTATGTATAAAATTTCTTTTAAATTGAATTAGTGTGTATATAATTTCTTCTAAACAGTTAAGACAGAGGAAAGCCCATTTGATCTACTTGTGCAAAGAAAATTAACTTGGTTTTTAAAAGGCTACTTATTCCCAGAAAGGAATGGAAAGACCACATTGTTTAATAAAGCTATTTTTGCATTCAGTGTTACCTTTTTTCTTCCCAAGAGGTATTCATGCAGCCAGATCCAGATAGCCTGTAGTCTGAGTCACAGGTGCAATTTTTAGGGAGAGAGATTTGATCAACCTCCTCCACACCTCATGCTTTCCAGTAAAAGCTGAAACAATCCCACAAGCACTGCTTTTCACGTAGCCCAAATTGAAATGAGCATGTTACAGGGAAAAGGTTAGAGTTTATTTTGAGCCTGCCGTGTCATTCAGGCTTGGCCTGAGGCTCACTGTGTAACCAGCAGCCTTGGCAGGAAGTCACAGTGTCAGATTTTTAGGTTAGAGAGGCTTCGCTCAAGTATCTAAATGTAATAATCAACATTTCACAGCCAAAGAACTGACACTGGCTAATCCCCACTTTTTTTTCAGCCACACTTTCATTCAGTTAATTAACTTTATTTCCCTTTGATTTGTTTGCAGACAACAGAAAACTATTTAAACAAAGTCTTCTGCTAAGAAGGGTTATTGATGTTAAAAGGGAAAGGAAATTGCTTAGCATTTTCTGCAAAGAACTTCAAAAAGAAATGGTTGAAGGAAAGCACTGAGCTAATTGTATTCTTTCAAAGCCAACACTAACATCTTTCAACTTTCTTATCATCTTAGGAGCACTGGAAAGCTCTAATTATTAGCTGTGAGCCAAACACCAATTATAATTTTTTTTTTTTAAGATATAAGCAACAACCTCCGGCTCTTTGTGGAACCTTCCCAGCACACAGCTGTTCTCCAGCCCTCAGACAGGACATGTGGCACAGGTTCACTGGCCCCAAGCAGGAGCTGGTGGTCACCCACAGCTGGATCTGTCTCACTGAGCAAGCCATAGTGGTCTCCAAATGATGTGCAAGGGTGTGAGAAATCCCAGATGCTGGCATCAGGGTAAATGAATCTCACCTTGGTTGTTCAAGTCTGTGCTATCTTTTAGCCCTAATAGCATTAAATACCATTAGTTGCGTTTTCTTTTCTTTTTTTCTTTTCTTTTTGGTTTTTTGGTTTTTTTTTTTGATGACTGATTTTCGCTCTGGTGCTAACATTCATAAGCACATCACAACAACCAAGAGGTACTGCTACCCCACATGTAATGTTAATAGTAAAGTGAACTTCAGTGTCTCAGGTCATCCTTCATTAGTTTATGATTAGCTACAAATAAAGCAGACTATTCGGGGTTGGAGGGGTTTGAAGTTAGACACCATATTTTGATCTCATAATTTAAAATACTTGTACCATTTTCAAAGTTTTCTTGATCAGCCTGCTGTTGACATACCTTGTTTAAGTAAGTAAATAAAAACATCAGGCTTATCTTTGAAGCTGATTGCTTTCAAATACTTATCAAAGCTTGTCCTTTCATGTTTTTAGAACTAGCTCACCAAGGACAAGTAGTAAATGTTTTCTTTTACCTTCTGACTGAGGTTTATTTACTTATTTAATGGTCTGTTCACTGCAATTGCTCACAGAGAGTTTATGTAATGAGGAATATAGTAGTGTTGTACTTTGGTTTATCTCAGTTTCACTTGAATTAGGAAGAGACACTTAATAAATAAAATGGTCAGTGACAGAAATATAGTGTCTTGAGAAAGAACATCTTCAAGTGCTTACTCAGTGAAATAAGAGGCAACAGGCAGAAGCTGATGTGCAGAAAGTTCCACCTGAATACGAGGAAGAACTTCTTCAGTGTGCAGTGACCATGCACTGAAACAGGTTGCCCAGAGAGGCTGTGGAGTCTCCCTCACTGGAGATATTCCAGAACCCTCTGGTCCCAATGTGCTCTGGGAGACCCTGCCCAAGCAGGGAAGTTGGACCAGATGATCCACTGTGGTCCCTGTGTATTCAGAGTAGAAATCTCACTTAAAAAGGTGTTGCCCAATTGATCAGATGTTTTCAGAGCTACTGACTTGAGAAGGGCAGAAGAAGTTAAAATGAGCAACAGTGGAGATAAATTTAACTTCTAACCAGAGATTCCTTAAAAACACAAAACAGTGAACACTGGACACTTCTCAGAAGTGTTTTAAGGTAATTAGAAAATGCCTTTCACATAATAAAAGTCTCTCTGAGGGTCTTGGCAAGCTCCTTCATGAATATAAGCTTAGTTTGAAGATACAAATCAAATCATAAAATATATTTTGGAAGGACAGTTTTATGTTTATGAAATAAATTTCCATCCATTTAATGTGTGTAGCTTATTTCCCTTCATCAATTTGCTTTCTAACTTTAATAAAATTGAATATTGCTGTCTTGTACAGCCAAATAAATGCTGCTGATTTCAGGGGAGTGCTCTGACACAGTTGGTTAATACTAGAGATTGAACTCAGGCAATGTTTTCCCTTCACCATTGTGTGAAGAAGGGTGAAGAAGGAACTTAAAGAAGACAGAATTGCCTTAACACAAGCTGAGCTCATACTATAAAGAATATAATTTTCCTAAGAGATTTTGGATTGTATTTTCTCTGGTTTTCTACATTATTGAATGTAAACTGAATACCCACTGCTTGTTGTTGAGGGAGTTTGGGGTATAAAATGTCATGCATGCATTGTAAAGTAAAAGCATTTTTGAGAATTTTTTTTCCTTCCCTAGTAGTTATGTTGATTATAAATTGTATTTGACTGGAACAGTATAAACAAATGCCATAATAGTGCTCAGCCCCTGTCTCCCTTTCAAAGGATCTGTTATATTTACATGAATGTACGTATAAATTTGTGCATATAAATATCTACATGCAAATATATATTATTGCTTCTTACATAAATAGCATTTCTTCTTACATTAATAGCAATTTCTGTTAACAGCAACTAGACAGATATTTCTCAGGAGTGTTTCTTGAATCAACTTGAAAAAGCTTTAATTCTGGGTAAAAGCTCCTAAATTACTCAGGGTAACTACAGAATGCAATAGTTCTCATATCTCTGGAATTCCATTACGGAGTAAGTGTCTGGGATTCTTGAAACATTATAATCACCACAGTGCAGCTTTTAACATAAGTTAATTTGCCTTACTTGAGAAGATTTACAGCTGAAACACAGAAGTATGGGATGATAAATTTGTCAGGTCCTGGATAACTCACCTCATCCATCCCTCTGGTCATCCTGAGATACTTTTATAACTTTTCCTTAAGGACTTACTGTAATAGACAGTCCCAAAGTGCCATGGGCACTGCTAGTGCTTTGCTTACATTAGACACTCTTCCTGATATCTAAAATGGGTCCTGCCAAAATTTAATTTCATATATTTCCTACTGGTTTCGCCTTGCAAAGTGAGGATAAATTCTTCCACTCTTCTGTAGTACAATGTTACAATTTCTGTACTGAAACCCTAAACCCCAGCTGTGGTGCTGCATTCCCCCTGTCCCCCTGCCCCATCTTCCCTTGGGCCAGTCTGTGATCTCAGGTAAGTTCTGTATGTCTTGGCCTTTATGGACAGCACCTGGGCACAGCTCCTCTTGAGTTTATCAAAATCACTGTCTGCTCCCAGGAGCTAGTGCTGTCTATTGAGCTCCTCTTTTTTTTAATGAACAGCCTTGGAAACTTATATTTCTTGCCTGAATGACAACTCAAGTGGAATAACACTTTTATTATCGAACTTTCAAAGAAAGTTACCTACCTGAATTGCAATCAGGATGGAAAACTATTTTGTCTAAGCCAACTATCTTGTGGCCCTGTAAACTGCCTTCCTGAGACCCTTTGAACTCTCCTTTGACTGTGGCTGAAACCCCTCTGAGTGGGGTCTCCTAGAACAAGACAACTGTCAGGTTTGCTGTACTTGGATAACCTCCTCTGAACGATCCTGATGCAGCCTGGGCTGATTCCCCCCCTTCTCGAGGCCAAGTCCTTCACCCTCTGAGAAGATGCAAAGGCATCTGACATGAGCACTTCACTGAGCTGGAGGGGAATTTTTCACAGGTATGTATTTTGTACAGACTTCTTTAGGTCTGTGTGCATACAAATGTGTCTATGCTATAGCAAATGTACTATGAATGTTGCTCTCCTAGATTCTTAAATATTTTAGGTTTGTAAGTTGGGCTTATAAGTGGGTTACTGTTGTTCTATAGTAAATTCTATAGAATCTTTTGTTTGTTTTAAGCTATCAATTAAGTGTTGTTAAGCCTTTAGGCCTAAACTGTTGGTCAAGTTCGGGGCTCAGTTTGGCAAGGGGGTCTACTCTGAACCTTGTTACTCAATGGAAGGATCTCCCTTAACTCCTTTTTATCCTTATCCTTTCTTACCCTTACCCTTACCCTTACCCTTACCCTTACCCTTACCCTTACCCTTACCCTTACCCTTACCCTTACCCTTACCCTTACCCCACTCCCTGTAGGTAGTTTTTGTGTTGATTTTGGTTTTAGATTGATTGATTTTAGATTTTAGTTTGATTTTTCTGTGTGTGTTTTAACCATCAAGTAAGAAGTAGAGTGAACACTACCAATGAGCCTTGCCACACTTTCACTTTTATATTAAACATGCTTTTCCAATACTTTTGCCAGCGATTCTTTAAACAACCTAAAACATTCATTCACGACACCCACTCTCTCAACCTTCCTTCATTTACACTGCACAATGCCAGTTCTTCCCAATATTTCCTCTCCTCAGTCATGTTGTCTCAGCTCATTCTGCTCTGGCCTGTCTCTGCACCTCACTTGAAGGAAGGTGTCCAAACCAGTGCTCAGTTTCCAGATGAGCCTCCCCAGTGCCAAGCAGAGCCTGAGGATTACTGTATGTTTCCTACAGGCAGTAGGAAACCTGGGTTGGGTGCTGACAGGGCTGTTCCACTTCCAGTTCCAGAATTATCTCATTCCTTTGGATATCTCTGACTGTTGCCATGCTGTAGAGAAGGCAAAATCCTTTCAATGTTTTCAATTTTTTTCTATTGATCTGAGTGGGTTTGGGATCAGAGTTATCCAAAGCTTATGACCAATATCCTTAATGAAACTTAAATTACAGATAAAAATAAATTACAATAAAAACACAGCTAGTCCCCCACCTCCAAAACCTCAGAAAGGTACATATGGGTGACACAACCCAAATATTAATGTTGAAAGAAAATGAATAGAATATTACACTTTTAGAAACCTCAGGGGGGAAGTTTTCAGTGTAATCTTTACCTGGCCTGTTCATGTTTATGTCAGCTAGAGAGTCAAGCTAAATCTCTTTTCTTTTCCAAGCCTAACATAGTGAATGATCATTATTAAATATTTCTTTCTGTTATTCTGGTGCAATGTGGCTCTTGTTTAGATCTTGTTTAGAGTATGCTAGATAATCTCTGAAGGAAATACAAGGTCATTATAGCTATTTCTGTGATCTTTTGTGCGAGGAGGTGACATACTTTTACACAGGAGGTGATTTTCACTTCACACAGCCCCTGAGAGTTTGATGGGGCTGTTATTCATATACTACAAGCAAAGAGCTGAGGCTCAGATAAACTTCAATGTTGTCAAGTTTATAAACTTATTTTAGATTCCCTACTTGAAGCACACCCTCTCAGGAACAACGCTTTTTAGAACACTTTTCAAACCTAACTGTCTTCATTTGCAGCAGTGAGTGCTCAGTTTTGGCAAATCTGTCCCCATTTGACCCAAGATGAACCATCAGAAAATGAGTAATGTGATGAAAAATTTGGTTTAAGTGAATTGCTTGGCTCCATCAAAAATGCCACTGATGCAAAGATCTAGATTCTCACAGCATTCAGTTGTCTTAATGATTAAACCATCCTTTCTCAACACTTTTCTTCCATTTACCACACAACTTTGGACTTCTATATCTAATAAGGCAAGAAGCCAATTAGCAGCACACTCCTTTCCTGCATGATCCTAATTAATTTCTCAGCCATTGTTTGCCATTGTACTGGAGGAAGCACATTCTTAGGGAAAAAAATACATTGTAGCTAAATCATAAAGATAGGCCTGTATGGAGAAATCTGGCAATCACTGGGATCACCTAATTCTCAATGTGTGTAGGTCAGACTTATTTCACCCAGGTTTAGATATCTAACTCTGAAGAAGTCCTTTAGGCTCTAAGTTTCCCTCAGAGTTGTTGGGGAGAAGTCTGGCTAATCTGTCCAAAAATCTATTCAGGGATGTCAAAATCCTTGATTATCTGTACACACTATAAAAACAGAGTTGATCAAACTTAGTTGTTTGTAGTCAGACACACAATTCTTACATACCCACCAGTCCTGATTGCTCCTTCCTTTTCTCTGTTTAATTTCCTCTCTCAATCTCCATGTTTTCTCCTGTTCAGGTGTCTTTGCCTAGCTCTTACCCAGGGTACCTTTCATAACTTTTTGGTAAGTCTCCCAAGAAATCTGTAAGTCATCTCCTCAAGACTCACCCCATTTCACTGACCTCTGTAAAGAGGAAGGACTTCAGAAGATGTTGTCCTATAGATATCCAAACATCTATGGTCTTTGGTGATGAGAACATTTTTGGATCATAAAATTGGATCATCTTTCTGAGATCTCTCAGGGTCACAGGGACAGTTTTTTCCAGCTGTTCATTCTCCATCTAGATGGCAAAACTTCTGTCCCTGGCAAGAAAAATAGATCTACCAACCTATCCCTGATTATCACATTATGGGAGCTTTACAGTAACTTTTCTTTTTTTTAAATTATTTTTTACATGGCAATAAAAGTGTCTTTTTTCCCCATAGTATCATTCTGTTCTGTGCAACAGATGAATACCTTTCTTTTTAGTGTCTCACCCCCACCCACCCCCCCCCCCCCCTCAAAAAGAAAAAGCACCCTTTAGCAAAAAATTGACTTGGACAATCTCACTTTTGAATTCATAATGTTATTATCAGCTGGAATCAGGGACAATCAAACTTATCTGTTTTGTTATATCAGTTACAGATAATAAATGATCACTGGAAGTGAAATATATTTGCTGCAATTATGTATTCATAAGCTGCACTGAGGCAGGAATAGATACAGAATTGATACAGGACTGGTCCTAAAGGAGAGTAGGGCATTAAAAGGCATTTCCTGGGGTCATGACCTGCGACATGGGAATGCACATGCCCTGTGGCTAATGGGGGCTGGGGGAGATGCATGACCACAACCCCCTCTTCCCGCTTTGCTCATTAGTCTGTGTCTCTGGAGAGAGGGGAGGAAGGGGGGAGAAGTACCCAAACAAACAAAGGAAATTTTAACCCCAGCAGGCTGTACTATTTAAGGTTTTATAAAGCACTTTGAAGCACTAACAAGGAAGTTCCTAAGCAAACAAATACTGTTATTGTATTGAAAACGTTGCTAAGCTGGTTGATGTGGCTCTGGTTATGATCTGAAGCTGCCTTGGGAAATGACTAAAGAAGCATTTTTGGTGGGAAAGGTACAAAAGCAAGGAAGGAAATTATATATATAAATGGGCACAAATTCTATCTGTTCTGCTAGAGTATATAAACAAGTGATTAAAAAGAAGTAGTTGTTTGTTTAGTGTATTTTAAGGTAACATTAAGGTAACATTTTGCAATAAAAGCCACTTACCACAAAGCTGAAACAGCTAAAGATGCTGTAGGTCACAGTAGAGCTGGCACACAGGTACGTGAAGAAATGCTATAAATTTAAAATCTTGGTAGTACAAAACACCCACATTTTTGAATCATTTTTAGAAATTAATCAGTGGTAAATATTGAATCCTGTGATTTTTACAGGGCAATGGAAACAGAAGGACAGAAATAAACAACAAAATTGAATTTTGTCTTGAAGGATGCCTTCTAGATTACTTAGTAATTTTGGTAAAGACCTAAATAAAAGAACACTTCAACAACTCAGACTGTTTGCCTTGTTGTCTTAATTCCAGCACCTATTATCTGCAGCTAAGTCGTTCAATCCCTGTAATCCATAATGCACAGAATTCTACTGACATCTGCACTGCTTCATTTGTGATTTTACCCATCTGAGGTTACAAGACCATAGTATTGATTTGCAGACACTGATGGTTGGGTTGAATGCTCTCATTGGGTTGAATGCTCTCAAATTTTATGTAATATGTACCTTTCACCATAAATAATAGAAATAAACAAAATAGGCTGATAAAAACAGTGCAAATGTAAGAAGGAGTAAGTAAGTGGCCCGAGATTTGGGAAAAAAGTGAAAGTAGAAAAAGAGAGAATAAATCTAGAGACACACAACAGATCCTAATAAATCTGGAAGAAGCACAAGTGATAAAACCCAGGAGAAAAATCTCCCCTTAATATTTAGTTTTCAACTGGAAGTTCCAAATATTTTCATATATATATTTATGTATACACATCCTGTAAAGTTTTGAAAAGAATATTTTGCTGGTTGCTGTAGTATTGAAAGAACTAGACACATTTTCAATTGAAAAAAATCTCATTTATTTCATTACAGAGGAATCTGTCATAATTAAAGTCATTGCATTCCCTGAGAAGTTTATCCATTAGTTTCATTTCTGAGAATATTTTTCTAGGAATAAATGTGATTTATATTTTCCTCTGAATTACTGTGGAAATTGTTTGAGAGAGTTCATGTGTTTATTCATTTTTAAAAGTATTTTAAAGCCTGCCTATAGGCACACTCTTAGGTGTAAGTGTTGAATATATCCATTGCTTCTGGGGCTAATCCTTTCCAGGTGAATAAAGATTTCTACACCCTTACAGAAAGTTTAGTGCTTCATGCACCACTTTTGCAACAAGCTGTTTAGACTGGTATTAATAATTTGGAATATTCAGCATTAAACCCAAGAATTTCTTGCGTTTGTTAAAATAGGAATTTCTGTAGTTATTTTAAAGACCATTCCCTTCTGGATAGAATACTAACATTTATTTATAGGCATTGCATGTCTCAAAATTCACATAGAGAATGCATTGGTGGACTACAACTTCTAGATGGTGTTGGTAAGGCTCTGTGTATGGATAGAAATCCTGCAGGCTCCATTCTCCATGTAACTCATAGATCACAGAGATCACCCTCTAATGTAATGTCTTGAGAAACAGCCAGTTGTGCCGAGGGCTATAGGCCTAATCAATACCTAAAGGTTTCTAGGGAAATTTAATATCCCATGTCAAGCATCTTCCTGCAAAAATTCTTTGGACAGGACTTTTATTTTCAGAAAGTCAATGTAAATATTTGCAGGCTGCAATCAAGAAACGTGGAGGTTTTAAGATTTGTTTCAAGCTGTAACCACTTGAACTTGTTCCCTTTCCTGAAAGCCACTATAATGTCTCAAATCCTTCCATTATTTATTTTAAATTGCATTTGAAACCATCTTTAGGATTTATTTTTCTGGTTTTTCTTTGACGTTTCACAAAAATGTTCTTCTGAGAAAGCTGAGAATTACCACATTCCTAACACATACTCCTAAACTACCTCTCTAGTGTAAACCATCTTTGAATTTAAAGTCAGAGATGTTAAGCAAGAGTTGTTTTATTTAAGTACTTTTGTGACATATATTATGAATATAAAGCAACTATATCAGCTCTGAGTGAGACTGTATATAAACCTTTTAAATTGTATCCTCTTTAAGATGATAGAGGAAATCTTTGCATGAATTACAGCTTCAGGCTTCCCAGAGGGAATCTGTTGCCCAGAAGGTGGTTAAACAGTTTTTTAACTAATTCTATAAGCTCTCAAACACAACTGATTTTTGAAGAGCTTCCTGTTCTTTTTTCTTCTATTCTAAATTGTAGTCTATGAAATTAAGGCTCAGATTCTAAATATCTCCAGACACCTTCCCATTGTTGTTCAAAAAAAAAAAAATTGAGATCTGACAAAAGTAATGTAACTCAAATTTGGCGGAAATACTGATTTATGAGCTTTTTGTATTCACACCACAAAAGTAACTTGGTAAAAATTCTCTCTCACTGGTGAATTTTATTATACATGCTTTCTATGTGTCTTCAAGGGGATAAAAATTTAGAGAACAGATACTATCAGCTTTTTTCATGTGTTTTTCATAAAACAAAATACTGAGTAGTAAAAAAAAACCAAAAAACCCATCCCCACCACCACCAAGAAAACTCAAAACCAACCAAGAAAAAAACCAAACCAAACAAACGAAAAAACCAAGGCTATTTATTTTTCTCAAGCTGTGCTATTTTTCAAAAATTTGAATAATAGAACTTTAAATGTGGATCCAAAAATTCCCCATAAATTGTTGAGACAGTATTGCTAATTATATCCCAGTTTTCACAGAATCATGGGATCACAGAATCACAGAAGACACTGAGTTGTGAGGGACACGCAAGATCATCAAGTCCTGCCAGTCCCTGCACAGCAACATCCCCAAGAGTCACACCCTGTGCTTGAGAGCATTGTCCAAATGCTTCTTGAGCTCTGTCAGGCTGGCTCTGTAACCACTTCCCTGGGGAGCCCATTCCAGTGCCCAATTTTGAAATCTTTTGTATTTTTAATGAAAACTTGAGTTCAGACACAATATATATTTATGGTAAATATAGCCTATAGACCTACACATTTTTTAGAAAAGCTCTTGGCCTTGACTTGAAAATGAATGGTTATGAAAGCAGATAATGTGAGCAAAATGCCAGGTCTTTCCATTTCTTGTAGTGAATGGCAAATTTATTTTGGAGTGAATTAGTAGCATGATGCCAATAGACTGGAATTCACAGCCTGTTAATCATCCTTTTCAAATCTCAAGCATTATCTTGCTTATCTTGTAAAACTTTTGTTGAGAATGAAAAATTATTACTCATCCACCTTTAAGTCTTCACAGCTGTAGTACATGTAAAGTAACAACTACTTCATTTCTAGGGGAATTATTTTGTGCTTCTTGAAATTTCTTCAAAATTAATAAAGCTATAAGAAGTCTGGATAATAATTAGTTGCACGTTTTGTTTCAGACTATCCTACTAAATTCTGCCATTTCATAAATAACAAATTAAAGAACTGGAACCATAAGGAATTAAACAACCAACAGTAACAACAACTCTGTACCAAGAGTTCCCTTCATTCTGTGGGAGTAAATCAGTGACTGACAACCAACAAATAAATATTGCCTGTTGAGAAATAATATAGATATTGAATATCTTGGATATGAGTTCCCTTTTTAAGGGTAAAAATAACAAAAGCAGGATGAATGGTCTCAACACCAGTATTAAGATGCCAAATTCACAGATCCCTTATTGACATAGAAGTAGTTCAACTGGCAGTAAAAATAAAAGTTATAAGAGATCAGTGCCTATTTCTTGGCTAATTTTTACTGCAATGTTTGCCAAAACATTATTAACATCATTGACATTGATAACATAGTTACTTCGGATAATATTGGCTCAACTCTGTCGCCAGTATGAGATACTGCTTCCATTAAAGTCAAGAGGAGCTGAAGTCTTGTTCTCTTCTTTTAATTGTAGAATCTGAATGATCAAGTGAAATTCATACTACAGAAAAATAAAAGTCAGTCCTGTAAACCTCAGCAATGTCTCATTGACATTTTTCTATTGCGTGATTCATTTTCAGTCTAGTATGTACTGCCACCAGCTCTACAGCACTATCGCTGATTAAAATGACAATCGCAGCATGTCTGTCTCTTCAATTCACTGAGCTTCAGAATGGATAATAGTGTCCAAATACTGAAGAAAGACCTGTCAGAAATTTTCATTTGGCTTCAAGGTAGCTGTTTCATTCAGTTATCCCTGGCGAAAATATTAATAAAAAGATAATTAATCAAAAAGGGAAAAATAAAGGCTAACAGTTTTCAGCTGAAAATTAAGAATTTTTACTCTAGCATTAGTTTAAAAGAGTTGTGCACTGTTAATGTCATGACTATATTCTCCTGTCAGATGACACATCCCAAAATATAGCGCAGCATTTTCCCCTGGCTGAATGTATTCTTAATACATTCTGCCACAGTGCACAATTCAGAGAAGGAAATGAAAATCTGATACAATTAAAATTCCATAAATACTGGGGACACTTCTGAAATAATTCATTTCTTAATAAAAAAATAACCTATATTTCCACTACTTGCCATCCTTATTTATGAACAAATGAATAAATAAATAAATGGCATTTCCAAAGAAATAAAAGATTCTGTAGTCATTATTCCCTGAAAAGAAACCATTTCCCACAAAAATTTTGTTACCATGCAGAGATGCACCGGTCTGTTCTTATGTCTTTCGGTGATTCAAAATATAATTGATATACATGTCAATTTTCACTAATTTTATAAACTGAATTTCCATCATAAAAGATCCTGTATAAGTGTGCTCACTATTTTCTACTTTAAATGTGTTAATTTCTTGAAAAATATAAGTAAAGGTATCAGAAATATTAACACCAGTGCCAATGGCAGAAATCATAAGCAATCTAGGCTATCATGGAAGTGACCTATTGATCAACCAGCCATAAACTTAAATCGTTCTTCTACACCACTTAATAAAAAAAAATCATCAAAATTAAGGATTGTCCCAGTTGGTTGTGAACTGACATGAAAGACATGAAGATTGCATTTTTCAATACAGCATTTCATTGCAACACCCATTCTGTAGCAGAAAAGAAAAAGAAATAATTCAGTTAATGTGCAGAAAGGACAGGAGTGTTAGGATCAGAGAATTGTAATTTTGCCATCTATGCTTGCTGTTCGTTCAATACCCACTTTATAGGAGGATTCCCCTGGTACTTCATGCTCATCATGCAATTACTGCACCTGGCAAATGGATATGAAAAAGAGAATTTCATGCCCATTGTGATTATGTTTCGTAGTTTGAAGCAGGATGCACAGTGGGACTCAGTAACTCCGAGGAAAGTTCAGAAGCTGCTATTTCTTCCAAAGGCAATAGAAAAGTACTGGATGAAAAAGTCAGGAGGCAGAAGATAGAAAGCTCACACGTTTTTACTAACAGACTCCTAGGATTACTATAATGCCGAGATAATAGATGGAAGCTATTGGGAATATGCTGCAATCACAAGACCTGCTCATTAAACTCCATTAAACCTTTTGTACTTTTTTTGTCCATCAATAATGCAAATTAAATTTGCTTTTCAAGTAGGATTGCCCTGGGTGCACTATTCTGCCTACTTGTCTTCTTTAAATGTACATCACCCAAAAATCCTAGGCAAAAGGGTCCATAATCAGCACTGTTAACTTGAATAAAACTACACTGCAGTTATTTAACCGTCATGGTCAGGCTCAGATAGTGAATAAAATACATAAAGACTATTTTGGAAGGAAAATAATTAAAATATTGCAGAGTTTTTTTTAGTTTTTGATGTATTTAGTGATGTCAAAATAAGATCTAATAGGAAGTGTACAATAGTTTATCTTCTGACAACTTTGAAAAAGAAGATACTAATAAAGAACTTAAAAGAATCATCTTCATTTGAGTTGCAGCTGACCACAAAACATCTCCTTATAAATTGTATGCACTTTTAGCTTCATGTACAAGACAATATTTGAATTACTGAGATTTTCCTGTGAAAACTCTAACCACAAGATACTTTTTGCCTCTTTCTGACCAAAGAAATCTGACTTGTCTTTTGCACATTGGCTGAGATCACAATAAATCAGCTTGTCATTCTCAGCCCTTCAGAAGACACTGTTGTTTCATCATTCAGGCAGTTTGGGCAATGAATAGGGAGTTAATCCATAACCTTGCTTTTTTTATTTTTGTTTTTCTGGGAGAACTCTCTACTGCTCAGACTTTGCACAGAACTGACTTCATCACTTTCATAGTAATTTTCTATGCTTATGTGGAATCCACACAAGTGTAAGTTCTGGGTTCTCTTAAGGCCTGAAAACATTATGATAAGACATGTTTGATGGAAGGTGGTTAATTCTACCTGATAGAGAGTCCTGTTTTAGAGTATTAAAGATTAAAAATTTCATTTTTAAATAAAAGGAAAATTTGTTGAATCACATAATTGTCTAAGAACTCTTCTTTTTTTCCCTTTGGATAGTAATTGTAAGGTAGTTAGGGGAGAAGAGTATAAAAGTCAGATGCATTGAAAAATTCCTCCCCTTTTTACAAAAGGTGCTTGTGGCCCAGGATACACCACAGATAATGTGGTAGGATCACCACTAAGGTCAGTTACACTCTTTAGGCTTCAGATCCCTCTTTTCAGGTTGGCTGAAACTAGAATATAGCCTTAGCAAGCATGACCACAAAGATAACCCTTTCCTAGATAACCCTAGTGCTGATAAAAGAGCATCCTTGTTTCTAAGAGATCACAAGAGCTGAACAATTCCATGAAGGGACAGTGGATTGGGAATAATAGAGCGTGGGAAGTGAGAAGATCTAAAACTCCCTAGAGTGTTACTTTTGCACTACTTTTGTTTGTTTTTCAGAACTAACTGATTGTTTTTGGAACATATCAGCTGGTTTCATGTCCAGAATTCCCAGTATTTTGCAAACTCTCCAGCTTGGAAGACTTCATAATTATTGGGCCTCATCCCTTTCTCATGACATCAACTTTGTTCATGGAGTTATGGCCTCTGTCTGAACAACACTGCCTTTTTTTTTCCTTTACAAAAGCGGGATAGAGGAGCTTCAGGGTCTTGTTTCAGATAAAAACCTTGACTTCTGGCTAACACCAGAATTACTACATTTTCTTAAGGAGAGATACATGACTCAGCAGCAGCAGTTGAATTTTGAACACCACAGAGTATACCTGCAAAATGAAGTATGATGTATGTCACCTGTATCACATTTACAAATCTGAAAATCTTTACTTTTGGATGCTTCTCCCATTGATAGAAGAAGTTGATTATTATTTTAAGTGATACTTTGCAAACATTTTTTTTTTTTTACTAATGTCTCCACTCAATACTTTTTGCATACTGAGGCTGAACCAGGACAAAAGTGTGTTTCACTGAACTTTGGACCAACACTGGTCTTAAGAGAGCTCTTGTTCAGTTGGAAAATGACACTTTTAAATCTATGAATTTCAAGGTGTAGGACATGGAAGACAAGGCACTTAGAGCCAGCCTGTTCCAAAGCTCATCAAAAACACAGGAAAGAGGTTTTGACTCAGGCCCTTTCATACCACTAATTCTAACACAAGCATAATCCCATTGATTTTTAAGGAGCTGTTGAAATGTTCAAAATTAGGTTTGTGCTTACTCAGTTGAGGCCTATGGAGGTAGAACACATATACTGGAAGAAATTTTTCCATTAACATCAAACATTTTTTCATCCCCCCCTCTATTAAAAAGAAAGGAAGAAAAGAATTGAGTAATGCTTAGTGTGATTTTCCTCCTGTGGTTTGCTTTGTTTTTCAGAGACATTCCAGAAATGTATTCCAGATGTTTTCAAATCCTTGTAACTTATTTTCCATACTATATATAACCTTTCCTACCATATCTGTTCTCTCTCTCCCTTTCTTTCACTGGTTACTGTCTCTATCTTTTTCTCTTAATTGTCTTAATATTTTTTTCGCTGCAAGTTCCAGATTAATTCATTTGTATTCTTTCAGAGGTCCCACTTGGAAACATGCATTATCTGCTAGAAGACATACTGTTCCATGTGGTAATATCTCTTGCTTTGTGAAGTTATTAATTAAATAATATTTAGTTGCATTAGCTGGATTTTCATAATTGTAAAGGACATCAAGTTCTTGCTCTCAAAACACTGAATAGGCTTTTGAATATTAAATTGTCATCACATTTAGATGCACATGCTGCCTGATAAAACACAAATTACAGTCTTATCCTGTACCAGCAATGTAAAGTGTGTCTAAAAAACTGTCTCTTTTGTTTAGCTCATTATAAGTCAGTTGCCTCATAATTCTTTCCATAGAGGTTGTTTCAGCATTTTTTGGCAGTTTTGTTGTTGAAAAATGCTGCTGTCATGAACCAGAAAGTGGCTGTCAAGCCTTCAGAAGGAGAAAGTAATTTTAGTGAAGCCCAGGATAATTTTCCAATCATCCAGATGAACTTGGTCAACATTCCTTTCTCCACATGAACTAAACACGTGAAATTTCACCCTTCTCCTCAGGAGCTGCTGCTTGGCAATGATGTTTATTCACTCCTTCCTGAGGTTACAGTTCTGCTCCACAGAGCTGATGGGAAACTGCCACTCTCCAGTGTTATTGCTGGAAGAAAAGTGTATGGGAACGGGCCAGAGCTCCACTGGGGGTTCCAGATGCTCACTGTGAAGAAACAGATTTTTCACAGCCCTGGAGTACCTACTCAGGACTTGTTAAAACTCTCTTTATTTAGGGTGGTGATATTTTTTCTTGGTTGACTAAGTAAAAATAGCTCACAGCAGTACTTACAACAATATCTGAGCTCCCTTTTTATTTAACAGGCAGAGAGCCAAACCTAATACAGTGTAAATCAGAGCAGCATTGACTTGCATCAACCAAGGATCCTGCCTATCACATTCTAACAAATACAGATGGCAAATGTTCATCATAAACATAATTTTAAAAGCTTAAAAGAATAGAAGAAAACACATCATCAAGCTTTTTACTGCAGCTGAGGACTGCCTGAATCCTGAACACAGATCTAAGTAGTGCTCCAAATGATGTGGTTCACTGGTGAGTGGTACTGACTTTTAGGAAGTCAGAGGACATTTTGCCATTGTTTACAATGTGCTTATTCTGTGAGAGAGGAAAATGCTTCAGATGAGAGATGAACTTCCACTAAGCTTGAAGTTCTTTGGGATTTGGGATTTAATTATTAGCTATTTTATCACAATGGCTCATGGAGTGCTCATCTGACATCAGGAATCTGCTGGGGTTGTTCTTGCACATATGTGGAGCCTCAGCTCCTAAAAGCTTCAAAACACTTAAAAAACCCCCAACACAAAAACAAACACAAACAAAAAAGCAACAAAACTCAAACCAAAACCACAGAGAAATATTTTCCCAATTTTACAGGTGAAAAACTCAGATAAAGTTATTTGCCAAAGCCTAAGAGAAGACTGTGGGGATCTCTTTAATTACAAAACCTCCTTTATCTTCTAATTTAACCCCACGCGTTTTTGCAATCCAGAGGGAATGCTTCATTATAAAATGAATCAATCCTGAGAAGTTTCAAAATAGAATAGCTTTGCCATGACTTGTCAAAGGCATAGTAAATACGATTCCGTAAGGAATAGTACACCACTCTGGAAGTGTGCCACCATTATGAGTTTACTTCTGAAATAAAGAAACAAGTTGTCTTTGTTCTAGGATTGAAATGTTCAAATATCAGAGCCAACATTTGTAATGTTTGGAAGGAGGAGGGGGAAGGGAAGAAGAGCTTTATTTTGCAAATTCTGTTCAAATTGAGAGTTACAGAAAACAGAAAAAAAAAAAAAAAAAAAAAAAGAGTGCTTAGGTGGTAAGCAGGATGTACCATGAATAACAATGTATCCTGTGGATATTTACTACCAAATCATGTTTAACTGAAAGGAAAGTGGGAGTCACACAGCAAGCAATTCCCATCCGATTTCTTAACATGTAAATCAGGAGCACAGAAAGGCCATTTATGGGAGTCTCAGAGAGACAATGGCTTTCCCGCTGCCAAGTGGTGACATCACACCTCACAAAGGAGAAGGAAGAGGGCTGTAAGTGCAGGGTGCCTTGCCAAGAGCTTTGTTTTGTTTCCACAGAAGAAAAAAAATGGCAAAGAAAAGAAAAAAAAGAAAAGGAAAGTAGCAATTTTTCTCAAGAATATAAC
Organism: Aphelocoma coerulescens; assembly: GCF_041296385.1. Taxonomy (NCBI): domain Eukaryota; kingdom Metazoa; phylum Chordata; class Aves; order Passeriformes; family Corvidae; genus Aphelocoma; species Aphelocoma coerulescens. Next base: position 12,363,631 of record NC_091015.1, read on the forward strand.
ATTACAGACAGAAAAAAACACAAACTTTCAAAGAAGTTGACATGTGACTCATGGAATGTACTTTGCAGATCTTACAGTGATTTCAATAACACTTGTGAAAAATCAAAACTAATTTTGCATTTACCCTATTCAAGCAAAATGAAAGTGAACACAAACACATGCACACTCACCCATGCACCAACATAACCTCAGAGATGAACCCAAGAAATGCTCTTTGTGAGCTGTGGGGCTGAGTGTTTCCCAACTATAATGCCAACTCCAGCTGAGTTTTGTAAACTAACCTCTGAAACATTATTCTTCTTGAAGTAATGAGAAAATAGATGAAAAGTTTGGTATGTATGTTTTCTAAGGAAGCCAGAATTGTTAGTTTAGTGTATAAAGTTCAAGATCTTGAAGAAATTATGTATTTACAGCACCTATCTCCTAAGTAGATGTGGGTCTTAATAGCTTTTAATGTCAGGAATGTCAAACAAGTGATTCTTTTTTCCTTTCTGCTTCTTACAAATAGTGTAAATATATTCCAGAAATGGAACAGTAAAGAAAGAACTGGAAAGTTTCAAGTCTTGTGATTCATAGAAATAAGGGAAAAAAAGGGTTATTGTTGAATTTACAGGAGCCAGCACTTCTTTTCTGTTCTGTGGTGAATTATCTAATATTATAATATATGAGGGAATCCCACAGCAATGACTTCCTGTGCCATACACATGACATTCTATTCCTAAGAGTGTGGACTGTTGCAGTACTGATTGTTGTTGTACTGATACCTAAGAGTTTTGGTAAGGAAGAAACACATATACTTTTCCTAAAAATAGACATTTGGCACCACATGATTTTCAGAAGCCTGATTCAGTTTCTGATTGTATAGTGCTGGCAATACAGATGTAGCAAGGCCCTCTTTCTTCCCAAACATTATAGCATAATAAAGATCTTCACAGTGATTCTGTTCCCAGCCAGAGCAAAGATGAAATTAAACCCACACAGAAGTGCACAAGAATTTTTCCCAAGTGATATTTTTTATTATTCAAAACAAACAAACAAACAAACAACCAAAGAAAAACAACAAGAAAAAAAACCCTACCAACCAAAAAAACCCCAAACAAACACCAAAACTACCCTATGTTTTATATACATACTTCTTATTTTGTTTGTGTGCTGTTCATTTCACAGTTAAGGTCAAGAAACCCTGGGAGACAGATGGAGAACTGAGCCTTTTAAAGGCTTTTGTAAAAGCCAGCTTTTGTTCAAAGCTTCCTCTGGTTAAGGAAAGTTGATACTGAGGGAATGATCCAAAATTGCACTTAATAAGCAAAAGTGCAACTCTGGTGGAACTTGTATATCTTCATTTGTTAGGGAGACACATCCAAAATCATCCTTCCAAATCCACTTTAGGGCCTGAGAGACTATCAGTGTTCACACATCCACAGGTGCCTCCATTTCTGCTACTACTTTCCCACACAGTTCCTAATGACTTGATGGGTAAGATAGAACCATATTCCTGAATCATTGATTTGGTGGATGTGCTTAATACATGCCTAAAATGCAAAGACTCCTCATTTTGAGTTGGGGAACCTGAGAAGAAGAGTGTGCTACCTACTTAAATGGTCTTAGGCCAAGTCCAAGCATGTGGCATCTGCAATATGTGAACTTCCAATGACTCAGTAGAAAATAGTGTTAAACAAAAACCTTGTCAAGAAAAATAAAATCAAACTGAGAGCCATATTTAAAAATCTTAAATTAGGGAGCAGCACTGCTGAATCCTCAATTGAGACCTGTTGGTATTTTGTTTAGTCTCAACCTGCAAGTAAGCCAAAATTCTTAGAAATAGTGGTACACCTTCTGGAGACTTTTAGATTTATGAAAAGGCAAAATAAGCAATGTAAAATGAGGGGAGGAGTAAGCCATGCAGGGGAAACAGCCAGATGCATGTCTCCAGTGGAGAACAGTATATTTTAAACTACAGTGGTATCCTAAGATGCCTCCAGTCACATGAGAATATCACTTCAGACATACACAATGAACAGAAGGGTGACAGCCTTCTCCACATCTCCAAGAAAAGAGAGATAAAAAAATTTCTGTGTTTGAGTTATTTTTTTGTGCCGCAGGTTTTTCCCCCCAAGAAGATCTCAGACAGCAACTACAGCAGATTGAGATGGCTGAGCATCAGAGCATGATACAACCAGAACCAATGGATTTGTCATTGTCTGATAACAGTACTCTCTAAAGAAGACAGGCCTATAAAATAACACTGGGAACCTTAACAGTATGTACACAGAGCAGATAAATTAGTAAGAAATGTTTATGTGTTCATGTGTACAAAATCTTTTCTCTTTTTTTTATAGTTTATTGCTATTATTACTATTATTAACTGACAAGGAAGGATGTGGGCAGCGGTACCTTTAAAAGATTCTGGGAAAAAGCATTTGATACTGGTTGTTATGACAAGTGGAGATCCGTGTTGTGCAATGCAGAGCAGCTAAAATTTAAACATTAAATATGATGAACCCCTGTCAGGTTCCTTGGCTGTGAATGACTTCTGAATAACAAAAATGTGGGTGATATAATTTCAGATTTGAACTTGCTGTGATATCTCAAGTTCACATGTATCTTCCTCTACCATCTCTATTCATGAAGAAACCAACATTTTTGGAAACAGGGCTCATGGGTGACTGGAAGATTTAAATCAAAATTTGAGCATACATTTTGTGTATATAGAAAACCGTACTCACTTGAGAACTTTGTAAAATGTGATCATCAAGGTAAATTGCACTGCCCACTGTCAAGATAAATTACATTTGCATCCTGTACATCCCAATATCTCTCTACCACAGAATATTTATAATATTTACCATTTGGGTTTAAATTTCTCTAGGGATAGTGTTTTCACTCCATTTATCCTTCTCTATGTTTTACCTTTAAATAGTAATACTATTTCTGTATGAAACCTCTGTGGAAATGATGAAACCGAAATTGCTTTACCTGAATGTTAACTATATTGGATATTGATTTCATAGTTACCCTTCAATATAAGGGATATAAAGACTCATCTCTAAATTCAATGAGCATAAATAGGGCCAAACACCTCACTGAATTTCTCTGTGGAGAGTCAAATCCCAAACGTTTCTTAGCACCAGTTTTGACATTCATTATACTACTTCCACTTATAATAAGATGAATTGAAATTAATTCTCCTTTCTGTTTTGTTAATAAGGCATGTTAAAAATCTTATTGCATTTTCTGTCAAATAAAGAAAAAACATGATGTTCAAAATTTAGACATGGCAAAGTTATTTGTTTGGAAACTTTGTAGGTGGACAGTAGAAATAGAGACAGCTGAACTGCACAAAGCCATTGTAATTTGAGATTTTCCTGGACATTAGTTAGAAAAACTGCAAACAGGATACAGTATTCTGTAAACTTAGAAGCTGTATTATAAAGACTTCTGTGACATAGCTCAGTGATTTAACATAGTCAAATTAAGGTAGTAAATTAAAGCAGACACAAAAGGGTAGAACAGGGAATATTAAAAATTTACATAATCTTGGAGTATTTATCCACACACAGTGTGTTTTCAGTAACTTTAAATAACTACTTTGGCAGTTACACTTTTCCTGCTGAGTATAAGGTATTTGAAACTCATTTACTGAAAGTTGTTTTGTGGATTTCCATAGATAACAGGCATAATTCTAAGTTACTAAAAATACCACCAACTTGCTGGCTGTGAGTTTCTGAAAAGCCACAGTAAATGTCTCTTATCTTTTTTCATATGAACTTTGGGCTGCACATTATTTTCTTGTCTGTGACCTCTCAAATTCTCCCTGTCCAGAATTTAATAGGCGGTGACTCTGAACATCCCTGGGGGCTCCAAGTTTGCATGAAAGGAAACTTGCTGACACTGCTGCTTGATGGCTGCTTTGGTCTCCCTTTGCTGGGTGCTACACTGCAGCACTTTCTCAAATGTTGCCCATTTCAGTATAAATGGAAAATGTGCTGCATGCTGATGGACATGGTCAGCAACCCATCATATCAGTTGGTGTGTGGAGAAATACATAGGTAGCTTAAGAACAATTTACACTGGGCTGAAAATGCAGCATTTTAAACCTGTTCATTATTTTAAAACCTATTTTATTACATAGGCTTCACCACATAGTGGATAGAGCATCATTATTCATGTTTCAATGGCAAAGAAATGACAAAAATAAGCTTGGTAAAAAATGATCAAACTCACACAGAAAACCAAGGACAAGTCTGGAAATGACACTCACATTTTCAGTCTTTTCCTCAGCCCATTATTGACCAGACCAGTAAGTTTAAATGGTAAATTCCATGTGAAATCTGAACCCCAGCCACATTTTCCTAAACCTTGCCAGTGTTGCAGGCAACAATTTTTTTTTCAAATGGGTTGTGTATCTCTTATTTCAGTCCCTGAGCCACTTTGCTGAACATCGAGGTGCAAGGGAACAACGCTGTAATTTCCACTTAGATGGGGGCATGTGGTTACAGAAAGATCTGATGCGTGGTACCATAGTCCCCCTTGACCAAGATAGAGGTGAAATGGACAGGCCAATGCTAAACCATATCACCTCTTTCTGCTTCTACAGCAGTCTTTGGGCTGCCATGGTTCCTTACAGAAATGAGCAAAGTCAAGATTTATCAGGACCTCCAAAAACATGGTATTAAATGTGCAACACAGCACAACCATGTAGTGACTGCTCCTGGCCTATAATCCTTTCCCAAATGAACTCCCCCAGCCAGTTCAAGGAGACAAAGACCCATAGCATACTATTCTGCTTAAATCAAATTGTATTGCTAGTCCATTGCTACCACTGAAGAAAAAAGTTATCATTTCAACAAGCCTGAGTTTAATATCTTTCCTGAAGGGTAAATATATATTAATACATGTCTCTCAAAGAATGAAAAGAGTAAATTAACCCCAAGCATTGATGAGATCTGCTACAGGTAGTGAACCAGGTTCCTCAAAACTCTTTGAGAAGCCTTTTCTCATTTCCCGTCATTTTAAAAGAAATAAAAGTCTATGCTCGGTATTGTTTTTTCTTTAGGTAAACACATTTTTATTCTGCCATAAAGAAATCTCCTCCTGCCATTTTTCCCTGCTGTGAACAGCAGCCTATCAAAAAAATAAAACCTTAAAGGTCACCCTGGAAGCAAAACATATATTACAGTTTCAGATACAAGTCTCAAAGACCTGAGAAATCCTTCATTCAGATTCCTAAACGCTAAAACACAAAGAAAGGAACTTCAATTTGTTGAAATTAAATCTGTTTTCAACCTTCCAAATAATTATTTGAAATAAAGGGTTCTTCTTGCAATGTTAACTACACAGTATTCCTAGATTAAGCCAATTGAGTTTTGCCAATACAGAGAGACTGCTTGCACTTTCAAAGGTGGAGGAAGATTGTATAAATCACTTTTAAAAAAGGAAAAAAAATAACTCCACTTGGTAAAACACACAAAGTTTATATTTCCCTGCGCTTAGTAGATATGGTCTCTGAGTCTCAGAGGCACAGTAATTTTTTTTTAGAAGTTTATTTTGTATGGATGAAGTGACTACACAGATCTACTGGTGAATTTACATGTTTTTCGCTCAGAAGTAGTTGTGATCTGTGTAGTTTACTAAATTAACAGTGGAGCAACCAGCTCAGAAATTCGACAGTCTCCAGCCCAGGGGACAGAATGTCTTCACTTCTGAGCCCATTTTTCTTAGAAGGCAAGTGTGGCACCATGCACTATTTTCTCTCATTGCTGGCTCACCGAGGCCACAGTGAATTTCAGGCTCCTACCCTGGTTGGAACTGGTGCAATATTCTCCCTGAGAAAGAGGTGGGAACTCCTAAAGAATACAAATAATAGTGCAGTTGAAGCACTAGCAAGTATTTTTGACCATGATGTTAAAGAACAGGATCTGTTGAACAATGGATCACTTTCATATTCATCCCATTTCTCCTGTTTGGGATGCCTTTCTTATGCTATGAAAGGGTTTCTATGCAGTTGGTTTTCATGGTGGAAATCAAGCAAAATGACCTTTTCAAATCCTGTTCTACCTTAAATGTCCACACAGGTAGCTTTACTACACTGATGCTGGCAACAAGAGGGAGAGGATCAGGCTCTGAAGAGATCAAAGAGAATAAACAGAGAACAGGAGTTCTGTGCAAGAGTGACTGAAGTACTGAGTATCAGAGCACTTAGTTAACTTTCCTTGACTTCAATCCTCAGCTGCAGGTTTTAATTTTATCTTCCATTGTAAATTCATTTCAAGTACATAAAAAATGCACTAATAGGAAAGGACCATAAATGTAAAAGAAAGAGGAAGCAACCAATATATGTATAATTATCTTTATTTTATATGGATGAAATGATATATAAATATATATGTAATTGCATATGCACATAAAATAAAAAGCCCTTCTCTTATCAATAGTGTTGGTAAAACATAACAAAAGGATATGGGATTCTGTAGCCTAGTGGTTTGCAAAGCTAATTTAAAACAGGGGTTTTTTTATGTTCCTAGGAGTGCTGCAGGCTGTAGAACTCCGTATCCCTACTCTGGTTTCAGAAGGCTTAGACAAATGGTGACACACACATGGCCAAAACCTGGAACATGGGATGAGACTAAAAACCTCTTGGCACTTCTCTTTTTATGTCTTACTATTTACCTTCACGTCAGGAATATTTGATTCAGGTCCTTGGAAAAAAATTTTGCTGAAAAAATTTTCCAGTGACTCCAGTTTGTCCCTGGTGAGTCTCGGCCCACCTCTTATCTGGCTTGGATTAGTGAACTGGTGTCTGTGGGTGTCTCTGCACTGGCTTTTCAATTCATACCTGTGCAGACTTGTTGAAGCAAATCTCCACCATCTTCTCCAGTCTCACTTTGGTACACTTAGATATGTCTGAAGTAATTTATTTTAGAGAGCTGCATCAGCTGGACAGAAAAGGTAACAGTTCCAAGTGGAAGAGGCAGGGAGGGGGATGGAGGAGGGGCATTCAACTAGCAAAATACCTTCAAAGTAATAAACCTTCCTCACCGAGCTGTAAAAATGTCCTCTTCAATGTCCAACAGCACATACCATGAGACTGGGAATATATGAATAATGTATGCTTTCAAGCAAAGCGACTACATAGGATTCTTGGAAATAGACTTTGTCAACAATCTTCATAGGGATAGGCAAAGGTATGATTTGCCTCCACTCTCTATTCCTGACAATGTTCTGCACACAGCTTCTCTCCCACTACCCAGGGATTAAAGCCAGAGAAAACAGAATGAAATGCAGAAAGATAAGAAAAACCACTGGCTTTGATACTTCCTGAGTGTTCTTTTCCTTCATGTGTTTGGGAAAATCAAGTGTCACAAAAAAAGATGATGAATTAAAAAACCCAAGAGTAAAAAACAGTAGATGAAAGACTTCTTGATCTTCTTCACTCAAACTTCTGTGTGAAAAATAATGTTTCATCTCCCCCCACTTAATAAAAAGACAGAGTAAGCAAAACACTGTCCCTGAAGCAAAACTCTCCTTTACAGTATGTTTTATGACGCTTCATCAAGTGTGGTCTCAGAGAATGGGCATTGTATCCAGAGCTAAGCAATTTCTTGCCTTCCTTGTCTGTACCTAATATATTTAGCATGGAACTGTTGATGGCCGTGTCTAAACCTTATCTACTTGTCACATCATCAGCAATTGATATAGTGGCACATTAAAGCTACACTGCCATCACCCAAAGGAAAAATAAAGAAGTCCTGAGGAGTTATAAAGGCAGGGCTTTCCCTTCCTGGAAAAGGAAGAGGTGCCACCTGAAGCTTTAGCAAGAACCTAGTCTCTTGCTACTTGTTCATAAAGAGAAACCAACTCCCATGGTGGAACGAGAAATCCACAATCTCTGCATTTTAAATCTCTTCTCTACAAAGTAAAGATGAATATGTAAGGAAAAAAAAATCTTCAGAGAAAGGATCTCTGCCAGTTGGCAGTGACACATCAAACTTGAGACTTTCAGAAGTCTTTCAGAAGTTATTAAAAACAACAAGAAAAGGAAACTGCTCATTTTAGATTCTCCTATTTGTTAAGGCGGCATTCAGAGGCTGAGCTGGGTGTGAATTGTGGCAGTTGAGGTCATTCTATTTTGAGGGCAGTCTTTTTCTAAGACAAAGTAGTTCTTGAAAGTGTAAACTGTTTTTTCTCACCTTGGTGGGATATTACCTAGGAACTCCTATCCTGATCATTCCAGAGTCAACATTGTTAGCTGCATTTTTCTCATCTCAGAAAAATAAAGGGCTTTTGGTTTCCTTTGAAAAAGCATAGTGGTGGAAGAGGGACTACCACATTAGAAAACCTTCTCAATGTCCCCTGGATAGCTCCTTATATTTCTAGTGCCATCAAGAGACAAGTTTGTGAAGGCCAGCGTTTGGGGAAGCACTCTTTTGTTTGGTTGGTTTTTGGACTCTTTTATTTTCCCAACCAATTTAACCTTGAGGCACCGTTTAAAGGATAATCCACATTTGTCTCTTTCCTAAGCCAAATGAATATTCACGACTGGAAACAAAAGAACACAGAGGATTAACTCAGAAACAGCCTTTTAAATGATGAATTATGAAGAAATAAGGAAGGATAAGAATAGCTATGAATGAGCTGCTTAGCTTCACAACGTAATTGAGAAGTGTTTAAACTAGTCAGAGATCTACTGTCACAGTTTTTAAAAGGTGAGGTTATAAAAGATAGGACAGAAAACTACAGATGTACCTTCGGGCTCCTTAAGGAGAGTAACAATGGAAACTGGTATTCTTGGGGACTGGGAACAAACACAGTGTATTACCTTTCCCATAAAATGTCAAACTCATTGGAGGCCAAGAGGTGCATCAATTTATCCATTGTGTAAAGTCAGAGTCTATGGAGTAGTATTAAAAATTAATATAGCCCATTTCCATGCCATGGGTTTGATTTGTAGGTGGGCAGTACAGTTTAACATATGTTTAATCTGATGGAAATTGTAAATGGCTCAAAGAATGACAGCCAGAGCAACTCCAGGCTCAGCAGTTGGCACTTATGTGGTTTTGCTGTAGAGTCATAAAACCAAATAATCATAGCTTAGTTATAAAATTCTGCATGATCTAAAACAAGTCATTCATTTTGTTTCACGGTTGATTTCTCCATCTGTGCAAGGGAAATCATGATACACAAAGAGGGCGGTGAGACTGGACCACTTCAGTTTGAAACTGTAAAATGAAATCCCTTGAGAAAAATTAATTTATTGCACTAAGCTTGCTATAATTAAGTACTCTTTATTTCCAAGTATATAAGGTAATTTTTATCTAGATATTATGATGCTGCAAGTCGATCTGCTCTGATGTCTATTCAGACAAGCATGGAATATGTCCTTGGTGTTCCTTTAAACTTTAGTAGTTACTAGCACACAAACCACCTGCAGAAGTGTTTCCTGCTCACACCACCTATCAGTGGGAACCTGCTGCGTGACAGGGTTATTTGCCTTTCTTCTTACAAACGTACAGCATGACTGACTGCACTTTAATAGCATTATTGTCACCTTGTTTTGAAGCTCTTGATATGATTGTTGAACCCATTGTTTCGGCCTTCATAAATAGAAGGAAGAGAGGGAAGGTGAGAGCCATGGGGGCTGTATTTGCACTGTATACTGGACCAAACTTCAGATATTCATTAACTGCTACTGGCTAAGGCTGCTCTGACACTGGAATATAATTATGTTAACACTGAATGGATTTTGTGCTAGTAAAACACCTTTTCCTGGAGTTTTCTCAGGCCTTGTGACAGGCTTTGTGCTGCAGCACTGCAAGAGTGACCTGCTGAGTGCAAAGTCTCCATGACTGAATGCTGCAGTGATCCAGGCACAGCACAACCAGAGATGGGATTTCTCTGTTCTGCACTTTAGGTGGTGTCTTCAAAATGCAGTTGGAAAGGGGCATGGCAGTGTCATACACAAGTACCACAACAATGTCACACACAGTGCAGCAGTCTGAACAAGCCTGAGAAACGCTCTGGAAGATTATTAATTTGTGCAAAGTTGGAAATGCTGAAGAACAGCCTTCAGACCAAGGCAGTATGTTCAGTTGTCAGGTGTAATGCATGTCCCAGGCCAGCACCCCTTCTCTGCCTTCCCTGCAGCACAGAGTGAGACCTCAGATCCTGGCTGAGCTGTTACACAGATAGAGGAGTGAAGCTGCTGGTGTCACATCTTGTGCTATTTGCTGAAAAATTCCAATGGCTGCAGTACTGTCATCCAAAACTCAGCACAGATTGATATCCCCTTAATGCTCCTTGATTATTCTATGTGCTCCCACATAAGACATGATACCCAGCATGTGACTGTTCTGGTTTTCCATTAGTTTTCATTTTTCCCTCCAGATCTATGAAATTAAGAATATGTAGAAAATTGCATCTTTCTGGCCCCCTATAGAAGATATGTTCTTTATTCTTTAAAGGATGAAGAGAGTAGAGATCTGCAAAAACCAACAGTTTTATAGCATTCTGATTTTACAATTGTTGTATTTTACTCACTTAAGTTGGAACTAGCTAAAGTTACTGTTAATTTCTTACTTTCTGTCTCTCTTTCCTCACACTTTCTAAGATTTTTTCACCCTAAAGATTTATGGCACAGTAAGGAAGGAGTTCAAGTCCAGTATAAATTAAGATTTTATTTCAGTGACTTTCAGAAATCATATCTGTAGTATAGAATGAATAAAAGTGAGAAGAAAATATCCAGATAAAAGCTTTTTAAAAAGAGTCTTATTCATTCTGGGGAATAAGGTGGTTAGGATTTGAAAATTTTACTATTTATCTACCTTCTCAATTTCACCTTCACTGAATTTGTTTTTCCCACAGTGTTCCAGAACTCTCTTCCCGATGGATGATTCATTGGGTAGATTATATAAGATTTTACTTTACAGTTTTCATAGAAAAAAAAAAAAAATTGAATACATGGCTAGGGAACAGATTGACCTTTTATATTTCCAGATTCTTCACGATGTTTCTTTAATGCTGTTTTATTTGCCAGCACTGTTTCCAAATTCCCTTTTTTTTTTTTTTTTCCATAGGTTCTTGCACCTGCAAATCTGAAAACACTCTAACATGGAGTGACATAGTCACAGCCCAAATCTGTGAGTGGGAAACAGGAACAAGGTGATAAAGTCACTTGCAGGGTTGTCCAGTCCTAGGAGCACAATCTAGCAGTTATCTTTTGTAACACACGGGAAAATATTTCACTTCTCTGCCGGTAGCAGAACCCTTCACTCACCTTATATCTAATGAATTTCTGGAATGTGAAACTAGGGTCTTTAAGGACTAATACAGTGCTAAGTTATAATAATCACAATGATTACAGTTGATAATTTAGAGGAGATTTTTGAAGTAGCTTTTTGATATTTTTGACTACATTTGTCTTTGCATGTACTGGTGCTCTGCAGTTCTCCTAACAAGAATGGATCAGTCTCTTTGACCACAGGAAAAATCCTTCCCTGCTGCAGACTTCCCATGGTGACACCTAAAGTGTGCTCTGTGCTGCAGAGATGCTCTAGTCTCTGTGAGTCTTTCTTCCCACAGGAAAAAATCTGGCTTGAAGTGGAGGTAGGAGGTGGATAGGATGGGAGTCTTTTTACAAGAGTGACATGTACTTCTGTACCCTACAGTTGAAACTACTAAGTCCCCATAGCCGACCAGCCTGACACTGAAAAAGGGAAATTAATTTCCCTATTTTCTAGTAGGTTGGATCACAAGGGTGTTAGAAACAGCAGTTGTGGATGGTATATCACTTGAGGACTTAAAATAGAAAGGTTGTTAATTTTAGGAACATTTTCAAATATTTTAAATCAGTATGTATAATACACATAGAAAATATTTTTAAATTAATATTTTCAGTATTGATTCTAAGAGACACAATCAGTCAAAAAAACAAGGCATAATATATGCCATTAAGTTCTAATAAAAATAACTTAAGTTTCAGTTATGAACATTATACACAGACAGCCAGACTGACTACACGAAGTTGGCAAAAGAAAAACAAAACAAAAAAAACTAACAAACAACCCAAAATTTTCTCACCACCTCCGGCAAAATTCCAGCATACAGATTTTGTATCTACATTAACTTTTCTTGGATAGATATCTGTGAACACACTGATGGAAATTGCAGCTAGTTTTGATGAGCTACAGAACAGATGCATAGAAGGAAGGAGGGAGGGCGAGAGATTGTGCGGAACTTCATAAATAAATGTTTTATGCTTATTCATTAATGTTGTGCAAAGAAATATGATAAATAACAATTACAGAACTATCAGTGTCTGTAAATAAAACTGTGCAAAGGAAAAGAGGAGAAATTTGTTTCCTACCATCTTTATGCTTAATGAATGTCTCATCTCTCCAATTAACACTTCCAGTCTTCTGAAAAAAACAGCTGGATGAAATGACTCTGCCTTAAACATGGATTGGAGGACGTGCCTCCTAACATGCATTTTCCTTGGTCTAAGTGTCACAATTGCCTGTGAATGACGACATAGATCTGATTGACATGACAGTATCTTAAAACTAAACAGAAGCAAATTGCTGCCCAAAGGCATCAGCAGTCAAAGCATTGCTGGTAATTACTCTCAGAGTTAGAAGTTCCTCCAAGGATACCTTTCCAATCAAACAATTAAAATCCTATGTTATCAGACAGAAGTTTGGTTTCTGTGATTTGGTTTGGATTGAAAGACATGGAAATTTCTGCAATATTTCTCCATTTTCTGAGGTGTTCACATTTTTTTTGTCTCCATTTCCCTCTTCCCTCCTCTTCTACCTTTTTTTCTTCCTTTGGGTACAGAGACTTGTTACTAGGTCACAGCAGAGTTTTGAGATATCTGACAGAATATTTCTGCAGCACATGAAGGAAATACAGCCAGTGACTCCAAGTGGGTAGAAAACACTTGTGGGCTGGTTTTCTCTTCTTCGTCCAACATACAGAACTTACAAATAGTCACAGTGTTAAATGTTGTGTTTCTTTGGTCAGCTTAGGGTAGGGTTTCTCCTTATATGTATCTTACCATGCAGAGGGATGATGGCAGAGCTGCCTGAGGTTGTAGGATATCTATACTGCAAGTGCTGTATCCCATCAGCATCAGTATATCAGTGTATAAATACCCATCAGAAACACAAGTTTCTGATTCACTAATCTGATTTTTTTCTCCTTTCTGTAGAAAAAGATATCCCACACCATATTTCAAGTGTAATCAGAGTTGAGGTGCTGCCACATGTAAAACACTTGCAAAAGACCAAACCCTTAATCACTTCTGAACCCACTGCCAGTGGTCAGACCTCCATGGCCACCAGGAACCACAGCTCCAGGGAGCCTGAACTCCAGCTCACCTTGACATCATTGTCCAGATCCAAGCTCCTAGAACACTCCTAACTCACACTCCCATTGCTCACACAGCAATATAACAAGACAATTTTAATTAAGGGGATGTAATTGTATGTTTCAGTGAAGAAGGATGAATTCAAGCACTCATGAACTTTATGCATTTGTTTATCTCCTGTCTAGCCCCCAGTGATTTTGACCCTTGCTGGAGAGATTGCAGGACATCAGTGGAAGCAAAGACACTGTTTAAAATCCTCATTGCAAAATTGCTTTAATGAGTAACCAGCAGCACGTCTTTAAGCCTGTCACACTGACCTTTCCCTGCATGTTTCTCTTTTTTTTTTTGCATTAACAGCATTTCTACTTAATACCTCGTTGAAAAAAAAGGGCTGCGGAGAAGGATTTTAAAGCTTTCCTTTTAATTCTAACAATGAAATACATGTACTTCACTTCTAAAACTTGCTGATACTATAAATTGTGTGACTTTAGTGAAAAAAGATACTTTGTCAGGATGGCACCTTGACAGTGCATATGTATGAGCCTACTCTAGTGATTTCCTTTCATGTCTGCTTAGTCCAACAGCCCAAGTAAGGTTCTCTCCTCCATTTGTTTGTGTAGCTATTCCCAGTCCTAGGAGGTCAAATAAGTGCCTAATTCTTGAAAAGTATCAAAAATATAAATCTATACAGACCCTAGCAGTGTCAACAGTACCAAAACCAGAAACACTGAGGCCCAGAAGACTGTTTATTCTCTTTGATTTTGAACGCATAAATGGTCTGATTTCACTGTTAGCACGTGTGCTTCCAAAGTAAAATAAGCTAGGCATGGACAGAGGCTGAACAGAGGACTGAAAATAATAAAATGATGAAAAAAATAGTAAAAATGAATAGGGGAAAAAAGGCACAGAATTGGAAATGATGGAGATTATATACACAACTGAGTTCTGACATTTTGTCTGCAATTTCTAAACAGGCTGTAACTTCCTAATTTGTGATTTGTAGAAGCCTTTTGAGGAAGACTTTTGCATGGGAAAAATATATGTACAGCTTTACTGAAGTGCTTCATAAATTCTTATCTTGGCTAATTGTTCTTGTTAAAAATTCATAATAAAAACAAAATATTTAATTTTGAAAATTTTTGAACCAAAATGCTTTGGTTTTAATCAATACTAAATGTCCTTTGATGCCTGTACATTCATTGATTGGGTCTGTTTTTAGAGCTGGCAGCAAACAGAAAAAAACTGTTATTTATGCAGGTCTAATTATAGAAAATGTATATGCAATTGAGAAAACCATGCATACTTAAGACAACTATTTGTACTTGGACTTCTTCAAGCATTTTTCTGAGGACTGTCTTTTTATATGTGTATAATTTTATTCCAGAATATTTTTTTGCTCGTTTGACTACTGTTTTAATATTATCACACATTTTTGAGCAGAGCAGAAAGCAAATTTAGTGTAAAACTGTGAATTAGCTATTGCAATAAACCTTAACCTTAGTTAGAGTTGTTTGCAAAACCATTCTGTGATTTTTCTATTCTTATGTTCCATCTTACAGGACCGAATGGACATAAATAGAAATATGTAAATTCCTCCCAGCTGTGAGGAGGGAATATAACAAAATATGAAGGTGGGCTTGTGGGCATTGAAGCTTGTGCAGATGCTTACTTATATTTAAGCCTATGTGTTAATTTTGCTCTATATATTTATTGACATCAATACATGTCTTTCTTTCTTTAGAAGAATTTTAATTAGGAGGTAGGGGCAAGTGGAAGTCATCAGGAATCATTTTCCTGGACCAAACCAGCTTCTGAGTGCTCTTTTTCCCCAAGTGCTCATTAATACCAATTTATCACTATAGATTTTTCATTAATACCTGTTTCTCTTCTTACATGTGTACCACATAAACACTTAGTCCTCTCAGTTTGGGGTGTGCCAAATTTCCAGTGAGAGATTTCAGGTTTCTTTGGCTCTAAATTCTGTAAAAGACCTTGGGCTGTCGGCTGCCTTTGTCTGGTTGTAAAAAAGTGAGGAGAAGAAGAACTCTGAAGTAGAAAGTTTTCACTGATCTCCTGGCCCCTCATGCATTTGGATTATTTGGTGAGTTTGCAACTATTCAGTGGTTCCAGTGAGTGCTCTGAGCCCTCCCTGCAACAAGGGGTTGATGGTGGTGAGGATGGATGTGAGGCAGGGCTGGGCTCTGATAAACAGCTCCCAGAAGGTTGTTAAGTAGCATTCTGCCCGCAGGTTCATTTATTTTGCATCTCACTCTGTGAAGCTGCATTACAGCACCTCTTCCAAAGTATGGTCTGTGAAAGACAGCAAGTGCATCAGCTAGAAAAATGCAGGAGCTAAAAGCTTGCAGTTCACATCAACCTAAGGGCAAAGGTTTTGCAAAGGACTTTTCCAGGGCATCCCAGTGAGGCAACACATCACTTAACGCAGCAGCCTTTCCTCCAAATCTTCACAGGGATCAAGTGGGAGGTTTAACTATTACAAACATTCTGGTGTACATTTCAGTCTCAATCACAGGTGATTATCTAAAAATATCCTCATTTACTCTCCACAGAAGACTTTCCAGCAGTCAATTTCCCGTATCTGCCTCTGCAAACATGGCTGCAGCACATCTTAGGTAACACTTTTCCTTCTGACAAGAGATGTGTGAGCAAAGGTGGGAATTTTCATAGGCTACTTTCTTGAAGATTTATAACACAATCTCAATGCAAACATCAGACTACTTATTAAAGTGTAAATGTGAGAGGGAGGAGTCAGGGGACAAAGAGAGTATGATTAAATTGCAAACAGAGAATTGTGAAAAAAAGGTTTTAATCCTGAAATAAGGATTTACTGAACTTTTTCACAATGAAATAAAAGTAACTTACCTCAGAGCAGTCAGTAGTATCCATGCAAAGGATCCAGGACATCTGGTCTATGAGGGTGAAGAGTATATCCCTCTTTTGCAGCTTGTCAAGGGGCAAATATGGAAGACCTGCCATGATTTTATGTTAACCATAATTGATAATCTGTTTATTGAATGACACCTTCAGGACATTATTCTTCCAACCTAAAGCCTGAGTTATGTAAAGGTGCTACTAAATACATCTAATGAGCACAAACCACTTACATTAGTTGTGGATTAGAGGACGAACAGTGTGCCCAAAACACAACTGAAGTGAGGCCATGATGCAGCTGTGTGGCCACTTAGGGTGTCTCAGATGTGTGGGGATAGCAACTTCCATGAGAAAAGCACAGCTGAGCAACAGTGGAGATAACTCCTTAATCCACACTGGAGCATTCCTGGCTATGCCATTTATCAGAGATCAAACTGTAAATGTGAAACAATTCACAAAAATGTGAAGCAAACAGAAAGATCTCCATGAATTATGCTTTTTGTCATTTCTTCAATTTACAGTAAATAATGTTCAATCAGAGTAAATCAGAGTGAAAAGTCATAATACTGGGACAAAATTAAGTACTTCTGGGTAGATGAATAAATTTGTTATGGTTTGTTGTATGTTTATTAAGAGCAGAGCAGAAAGTGGTTGAAATGTCAATGTTAATTTAGCCTAGATTTTATTCTTGTTGTTTTTGTTGCTATTTAACCCTTATGTTTCCAAGACTTCATCTGAAATCCTGCATCTATCAAACACAAAGATTCTTAAGGAAAAAATACAGCATATAATTATTTTCCTTTCAAAAAATAACTCAGTCTGCTCTGTAGGTAGCAGAGAATATTCAAGCACACATCTATGCCATGAATTTGAACACACACTGTCCAATATCAGATTTGAAAGGCAATTTTCTAAATTCCAGCAAACAGATTATTTTCTCAGACAATGATGAGTCACTCTAGGATTTGGAAGTAACTTAAAAAAATTAGAAAATCTTAATTCCTCTCTCCCTATGGAAAGCAGCAGAAATCAGGCTTGCAAGATGCTTTGAGAAAATTTTGCTTTAACGGTTTCCTTTAGCTGTCCAAATTCAAGAATATGAACTCATAATAGCCATCTTCCAGGCAAAGCATTCAGAAACTGTAACATAGCATTTGGCTGATTCAAGCTTGTCTCTTTCTGTAACAGAAATTGGCTTCCCTGCTACCCCATGACTTACCATCACAGTGGTAAACACTCTCCAGAACCCTTTTGAAAGGGATGATTCATCCCTGGGGTATTTTTAGGAATTTGTTAACTTGCATTTAGCTTAGTGTGCTAGTAGCCAATAAACAGAGTGAAGACAAGCCTTGAGTAGTCACACATAAACCATTTTGAATGCTATAATTGTACAGCATTATCTTGGGCTGTAGACTGAGTCATCTGCTGGTTAAGCAGAATGGAAAAAACAGAATAAGACCGTTGCTACAACAGGGATTTTGATAAAATGCTAAAGGAATCAGTGCTAGCAACTGGATTAAATTTATCTTTCCAGGATTACACCTGCTTGTTCCAGGCACAAGTTGCAATCCATGTGGATTTTTCCAAAGTTACTGAAGTCTTATGTGTGAATATCACATGAATCTAAGTGACAATATCACAGAAATAACACAGTCTAATATACTGACATACCTTTTTGAGCAAGTTTGACTGCAGACAGTACCCTTTCTGTGTCTTGTATTTCAATCCATCTGAAACAAAAATTAAACACAGCAGGCACTGCCTATTGTATGTGGCTGGGGACCCAGTTTTTGCTGACACTTGGAAGTATGCCCAAACTGGGGTGGGGAAAGGGCTGGGGAAGTGAGGGGGGACTGGGCAAAGGCGAGTGTGGAATAAGAGAGAAGCAGAGTGAGAAAGAGAGTTTATTAGTAACTGACCACCACTTCAAACCAAGTGCAAATCAGAAACAGGTTTTGCAGTACTTAGCCTAACAGGAAGGTAATAAGTAAGTGAGATTTTACACCATCCTTGGGACTGTGAAACAGAAACCAGCTTTTGGCAGACAGATTAGGGGAATGCCACTTTGTGGAGAATGGAAAGTGATGAGTTACAGGAACTTGGCACACTGATCGGATCATCTTATCCTCCCACTCCAGGCAATAAGATCCTGGCATCCTACTTTACGCAAATATCAGAAACATGATCTTCACAAAAGCTCACATGTATTAGAAGCCAGTGACACAGTCTGTCATGCTCTATAGAGCGCTCCCCTTCAGCGTGTCATGAGTTGTCTGGCTACACTATGTGTAATGAATTAAGCCTGAAAAGTAAACATTTAGTTGTTTGGCAAATATGAACAATTCAGCTTTTTTTTTTTTTTTTTTTTTTTTTTTTTTTTTTTTTTTTTTTTACTTTGAAGGATGCAGAACCAGTAAAAGAAAAATATTTTTCAAAGATCACAGGGAAATTGTGTTAGAAGACAAATACGATTTTGATGAATCTGCTCATGCCAAAAATGTTGCAAAACCCTTTAATCACATGCCAAGGTACCTGCTGAGTTCTTTAGCACCTGATTAACGAATAAATGAACAGGTGAGAGGACAAAGAACCTTGGAGTCTGTCTCCTTTACAACTTGCCTGAAGGATTCCAGGATTTTCAAATTCATAGGTCAACAGATGGGCTCATGTGGATTTAGGAGCCCGGAAACTCTGAAAGTTTAACAATTGCTGCCCTGGCTCTTCAGCAACCATGATAATTCCCAGCTTCTCAGAGAATGCTGCTCTCCATCTCTTCACTTTGGACATAATGAAATATTCATTGAGCCAAAATAGTCTGTCTCTATGGCTTAGTAGGTTAGGACACCACCTGATTTAAAACAGGGATTTGAATCCAAGCTGATGGATGCCTTTATACTGAAATACCAGCTGGCACAGGAAATAGGATTCAGATTACTGTCCTAATTATCAGGTTATATAGCAATTTTAATGCTCTGATCAATATTTTATTATGAAACATAAAATGGAATAGAATAACAGAAGCAATGGAAGAAGACACCTATCTCAACACAACACTTATTACATCTCTCAGGAGTCGGAAGGGTTTGAGTCCTCCTTTGCAAAAGGAATAGAAGCCAAATCCCCTAATCCTGTGTTGCTATTTGGCAGCCACATGCTCCTAGTTATGGCTGGAACTTCATTATGAGTGTTTTTGTGCAAATTTGTGAACAGTTTTGCTTCCCATTACACCACATTTTTCAGATCATTAGGTCTTAGGCAAGGAAACAAGATATAGTGCAAAGTTCCCAGACCTAGTAGATTTCAATCAGAAATCAGAAGGTGGTAGCAATTTCATTATGCAATGTTATGTTGAAAACAATCTTGCAATTTAATCACAATAACTTTTACTCCCATAATTTAAGCAAATAAAAAAATAAAATGTTGAGTGTAATGATAATTAACTGATACTAGTCAACAGCTAATTTATTACAGATATTTTTAATTTATTTATTACATATACATATATATGCATATGTAATAATTAAATAAATAATTGACAATCCTCCCATCAAAAACTAGCTGCAAGGACTTAAGTTTGTATTATTTCTTCTTTGAAATTAGGCTGTACTATGCCAAATTTTCTGCAATTTCAAACTGCATTTAAAATGAAAAGCTTTTTATTAGAGAAAGCCATCTGCAGATATACTTATATCTGATGTTCCATCAGATTCTGTAGGTCTATGTCAACTTTACAGAGGTTATATGCAATTATCATCACCAGCTACTGCTCCGTAGGTTGTGAACAAGATGACATTAAGAGAATGTTTCCTCAAAACTTTCTGGTATTAAAAGTGCTTGCAAACATAAAGAAGAAAGAGTATTAGAACAAGCATGGAAGGTTTGCTTCTCTTCTGTTTCTTCATCTGCAGAGAAAGTTGTCTCATTAATTCCATAAGACAAACATCTTCCCATGGTACCATCCAAGAAGGTACTGACCAAAATGAGACCAGATGCTTTTCAGTAATTCTATTTGAAATACTTTCTCTGTCAAAATTAGCAAAACAGATTTGGTGCTGTCTGTTGAAGGAGCAATGAGATGAAAACAGTGCTGCTACCTGATATTCCTGTTGGGATTTCTTCAGCATAAATTCAACTTTAACACATTCTACACTATGGCACTCAGAAGCAAGGGCAGCAAAATGAAAAAAAAAAAAAAAAAAAGACAGGGGTGAAATGTTACAGATGCAGAAGAAGTGAAACCCTGGGAATTCAGGAAGTGTAGTATGAAATGAAAGCCTGACACCCAAAGGCTAAAATGGAACCACTGCAAAACTGGGGACAGTAACCACACAGTTGAACTTACACAATTTCAGCAGGTTTTTTGCTCCATTCTCTTTTCTTAGGGAAAATTATTGCCTTGCTGTCTAGGATCATTCCCAAAGAACAGGAATTAAAATCACAACCATGATGTATTTGAATATAACCCTAATTTCAGTGAAAGCACCCTCTAAATATCTACATTTATATCTAGCATAGGCACACAGGATATGCATATACCCCTGGTATAGGGGACCAGTGGTGATAAAGGTCATGTGTCTTGTTCTCTGACATCTGAATTGTGATCTTTGAAAGTGCTGTAACACCTACAGAATATTCAAGTTAAAATTTCACATTAGGAAGGTGGTAAAAAAAAGATGCTGCCATTCCCCATCACGACACGTTAACACATTCCTGATAAGGTTTGCTGCATCTGATTATCTTGCAGCTGTTCTTGGTAAGGTTTCTTGTCTAGCTGGCATGGACACTGTGAGAAATTGCTTTAAATAAGATAAATCCCAGATAGTTTCCTTAGGTTAGCTCTTGTTATACCTTCTTGATAGTTAATAGTGAGTATCATCAGATAGCAGTTCACAAAGATTATTTAAGACTGTTTAAGATTATACTGAGACAAAACATCAGACCAAAACCAACACAAATTACATGCCAGTTCCCCCCAGCTATCTCAAACACGATGAGAGTCAGCTTGGGCCTTATTAAAATTACCACTCTTGATCAGAAACATATACAATGTGGTAATTCAAATTGACATCAAATGCTAACACAATCAATGCAGCCTGTTTTCTGGAGAAGCCTGAGTTCTCAAATGCTCCCTCATCCCTGCAAGGATGCCTCCCCAGTCACTCTGTGGGTAGTTTTACCAGGTTGGCTTCATGCTTCTTGACTTTTAATCCAGTCAATTTATTCTATTATGTATTTTCTTGACTGACTGTTACTAAGGCAAGAATAGATCATTATTCTAGTTACATTCTTTCTGATTTTTGTCATTTACGTATTTGACTTTATATGTACTTGTGAGCTCCATTTCGTATTTTGCCCAGTGTGTCTGACTTTAACAGGATCTTCAAATCACCAATAAACCATGTTTGACACCCCCTTGTTTAACTCAAATCTCCTCAGTTCCCCTATGTGTCTGTAACATAACCAGTCCGGCCAAAATCTTCCATTTCCACCCACAGTAATTTCCAAAATGAGATCATGATTCATTCAGTGGTGCTTTTATTTTGAACATAAACTTATGTTTAAATAGCTTCATGACTGGCATCTACTCTCACAAATTCTGAAGAACAATTTACAAAGGGATTTCCTTTTAGATCCCTGTTATTTATGAGCTGCATGACATAAGCGTGTAAAGCTCTTTTAAAGACATAATGGAGCTTTTAGTGAATTTCCCCATTAATTGGTCTTAAAGAATTTCTGGCACTAATGCATTTGCAATTATTTTGTAGTGTCTTGGTTTCAACAGCTCCAGTTGCTGTATCCCCTACTGTGTTGCATCCAGGAAGGAAGATGTAGGGGAGGAGGAAATAAAAAAAAAACCCACACATTAAAAAAAATCCACAAAAACAAAGCAAAACCCAAAGAGTTTAAGAGACAAAACTGAATATCCATTTGTGCATAACTGGGGAACAAATTGAGAGTTTACTATTAGTTGCAAAACTAATTTTCTAGAGACTAAAAACAAGTGTTTGCTTTAATTAGCAAGGACTATCAATACCTATTATGACACCTTACCGTCTTCCAGGCGGCCTTCATATAAGAAGCTGACTTCAAAGTGTTGCTGTTATTATTATTAATGCCTTACAAGAAAATGTTGAAGTACTTCTTTTTTTACTTTGATTTTACAGCAAACATTAGATTATACTATCAAGATACAGTTTTTGGGTTGCTCTCTATAATTTTCCAACACTGCTTAACATTTTCTTTGCTTTTTGACTGCACTAAGCTCTGAGACAATGATTTCCACAGGATTTGGTGCTAAAATTCTCTCTACATTAGTACTGGTAAACCAAGATTGCATACCTAAATTAAGGATCATTCCTCATAATTATATTACTTTACATTTATCTACACTAAGGTTCACATTCCATGTTATTTTTATCAGGTATTCAGTACAGTCAGGACTTGGTTAGGTTCTTATGAAATGCTGCTGCTCAGGCAGCATGCATTTTTTGCAGCTTTGAACAACTTCAATTTCAAAGGCTTCCTGTCAGATTTTGTCATTTCAGCTATTGCCCTTTCTAGATAATTTATGGGTAACTTTCTAGATATTTTATTGATAAGTTAACAGCACAGATCACTGAGGTATGCTATTGATAATGTCACTCTGGTGGCAATACTGACAAGGTATCCAGGCAACCCTGGATGTAGAGACAGACTGGGGAGTGAGAGGCTGGAAAGCAACACCATGGAAAGGCACCTGGGGATCCTGGTCAATGGAAAGTTGAACATGAATCAGCAGTGCCCTGGCAGCCAGGAGGGCCACCTGTGTCCTGGGGGGCATCAGGCACAGCATCACCAGCTGGGCAACGGAGGGGATTGTCCCACTCTGCTCTGCACTGGGGCTGCCTCACCTCGAGTCCTGGGGCAGTCTTGGGTGACAAAATCTAAGAAAGATATTAAACTGTGAGAGTCAAAAGGAGAGCAAAAAAGATGGTGAAGGGCCTTGAGGGGAAGCCATATGAAGAGCACCTGAGGTCACTTGGTCTGTTCAGCCTGGAGGAGATTGAAGGGAGACATCATTGCAGCTACAGCTTCCTCATGAGAGGAAGAGAGGTAGACACTGATCTCTTTTCTGTGGTGACCAGTGAATGGTCTGAAGTTGTGTCAGGAAAGCTGTAGGTTGGATATTAGAAAAAGGTTTTTCACCCAGAGGATGGTTGGGCACTGTAACAGGCCCCCCAAGGAAGTGATCACAGCACCAAGCCTGACAGAGTTGAAGTAGCATTTGGACAATGCTCTCCAGCAGATAGTGTGACTCTTGGGGATGGTCTTGTTCAGGGCCAGGAGTTGGACTCGATGATCTTTGTGGGTCCCCTCCACCTCAGCATATTCTATGATTCTGTAGTTCTGGGATTTCTGTGATTCTGTAATGTACTATAACTTGTGTTTTCCATTTTCTGACCAAGTAATCATCTTATTCATGTTCAGTCTTCCTTCTGCATATGGATGATAGTGCATGAATATGCAAAGGTCAAAAAAGACTAAAAACGGTGACTTAAGTAGACAACCCATAATAAGATGTAAGCATCTTCTTCATGACCATTCACTCCTCACTCAGAAAAACCTTCAGCAAGTTAAATTTCTTAATGCATTTTGAAGATTCAAATAGATTTTATGAACCTACTCTCCATTATCCATATCACTGCTAATCTCAGTAAAGAGTTGTAGTAGGTTTATTTAGACAAAATTAAAGTATAGAAAATCCAGATTGCTCTTCCCTAATAAATCACATGTATCATGTTAATTTGAGTCTTTACTGCAGATGGTCTATCTGTGTGGCATGGCTATAAGAACAACAGATTAGCATTTCTCCAGATTTTCCCAAAACACTTTTTAAAATTTGGCATCATCTTAACCAGTTTTGAGCCCCTTGAGACATAAACATTTCTCAGTGAAGGATTGAATACCACAGTTATGGTTCACCTAATGCAGCCTTGACTTCTGTTTAGGACTTCTTGGTAACTCATGGTTCTGGCAATGCATTCTGCAACATTTTTTAATCCCACTTCAGTGTGACTCATATTCTCTTTTCTCGTATAAAAGTAAAGAAGATTAGGTTGAAGAACCTCATCACACTTTCTCAAATTGAGCAAGCATACAGAGATGGGTTGTCTGCTCAAGGCACTATTTTTAGTCCTTTTTGGGCTTTGCATATCTATGCACTATCATCCATACGCAGAAGGAAGAATGAACAGGAATTTTGAATAAATTCAAGCTTCTTTGAAAAAAAAAATGGTCCAAAAATTTCAGAGGTCAAATGCTTTGCTAAGTAACTCTGGTTGTTGATAAATAGGAGAATGTGGGGAATTATTTAAAACAATTTGGAACACTGTTTGGGAGGCTCTTATTCTGAGCAGGGTCATATGAAATGGTCACCTGATGCGTGTAGAGCTTGACTGACATAAATCTGCAAGAATCTCATGCAAAGCAACTGCATCAAAACAACAGGGTCATTTTACAAAATAAGCAGGATGAAAACAGCAGTATTAATTTAGGAAATGAGTAGGGTTCAGGAGTCCATGTGTTTAAGCGTTTACTGTTATTTGTCAGTGTAGTTCTTAGTAATAGGAGACAAGATATGAGGAATGCAAATCTGACTCTTAAGAATACACTGATGTTATCACTGGAGTTTTCATTTCTTCCAATGTACTAAATCAAATGAATGTGCAGTGATTTAAAATCATCAATCTGCTCTCATAAATCAAAGATTTAACAGTCATGACTTTTTCAATATAAAAGGAAAGAGGAGGATTCAAGTCACCTCTCAACATATCCTTACTCAGTCTTAACTTTGTAACATCATATAGCTATTGCAGAAATTAGATCCTATAGCATCCTATACTGAAAATCTGTTTTTATCCAAAAGGTTGTAGTATTGATTCCATTTCCTATCTGCAGCCTGTATGTTGTCCCTTTCTATCTCCTCAAGGTAGGCAGGAGGGTCCAGACAGCAGGATATTACGGACCTGCCCAAAAGGAGATACCTCTGCATGTCTGCATCTCCTTTTGACTTGCTTAAATTAACACCTGAGGTGGAAACAGAGCTTTAAGGTGTCATTGGGATTAAATAATAATAAATCAAAATGAATAAAATAAATAAAATAAATAAAAATTAATAAAAAAATGCATAGAGGTTTTGGCCTCTGTGGCTGATCAGCTCTGTCCCCAGTCAGAATTTCTGGATGATCAACAGACTCAATATTATCTTTATGCTGGTGTGCTGGGCCACTGTGGAAGGCATCATGATTCTTTTCCCTTCTGGAAGGGCAGTGGCTTTGAAGAGGATCTGTAGCCAGTACAGCGTCTATATGCACAGGAGAGGTAAGGCTGAGCTGCAAAATATGTCAACAGAGAGAGGGTTGTTATCATTTCCACGGTGGTGAGTGCAGGGAGGAATGCTGAATTGTTTACATTCTTTTTATATGCAGCCTGCTTACATTTCTGGTGTACTCCCTTTATCAATCACCTGCTGAATTCCTGCAGTGAATCATGTACGGACAAGCTCCAGCTGGTGGTTATTTTATACTCAGGTACAGATAAGAGTGTCTTTCTTTTTGTGTCAGCTTCTGCTCCATAAACAACCTCAGTGACCCATTTCTCCAGTACTCTAGGTAATGAGTGAAGGCTTTTCCAGGATTATACTGAAATTAACCTTCAAAGAGCTTTAGCTGTGGTGTTAATGTATCAACATATTACACAAAATGGCTTGCAGTGCTTACTAACTTTCCAACGTGGAAAAGAGAGTTTTGGAAACTATAACTGGTTATTTGGGGGTTTAAAGTAGCCTCCAAGATTAAACTGTATTTCATCAAACTTCAGATGTCTATTTTGTGAATATCTACCTATAAACCCATCACATTGTTTACTTCTACCTCTAACAGGGAAAATTAGGTACTTTAAAACAGGTGTGATGCCTTGTGCTCTAGAACTGGTTTGTTGTCTCCTCTGGATAGAAAAGAAATGTGGATGATGAACACAAATATAGATGTCTACACTGCTCATGTCAAAATTTGGTAAAATGAAACTGACCATGTCTGTCTGGGATTAAGTTATAACTTCACAGGGTCAGGTTTTTTTTAAATCTGTACTTTGCACAGCCTCTGGTGCCTTCCTCTGGTGTAGTTTGATGATGATCACTGGGAAGGAGAGGAAACATATTGATTCCATGGACAATATGAATGCTGCAGTATAGTAGTTCCCTCATGGCTATTGCAAAGCATTTTGTCCACTGATGGAGTATATTCTCCAACAAAATAATTACAAATAAATGATGACAATTTTGAATAACAGAAATGCCCTTAAGACTACACTGGTCTTCATTCTTCATTACTTCAGAGCACAAGAACTGGACTTCTCAGCTGCATAGTCTTTATGTCACACCTTGTTTGTATTGCGCAGTCTTGAAATGGGAGACAAGATTGACAGAGAAAGATTTCTTATTTTAAATTTTAGCTGATATTGTATTGTTTCATATTCAAAATCTTTAAGAAGAAAAATGGAATTCATAGTAGCTTAACTGTTCTGGCCTTAGGTGCAAGAAGTAGAAGGAATTTTGAAAAAGACAATTTGAATCACATACAGATACATTATACATACATACACTGAGATATACAAGATAAGCCCTGTCATGAGAATTATATAGAGACTTGTTTTACTTTCAAAACACCTGCATTTAAAACAGCATGATTTGCCATCTAAAAATGCAAAGTAGACTTTATTTTAGCAATGTATTTACAGATGTTTAAGATGGATACCAACATCCAAGGTTGAATGTTATTGTTTACCTACACATCCTTAACTGTAAAAGTTTTTAGTTGTCCTGAGCAAGAACCAAATTGAAAAAGCATACTTACATTAGTATCCTTCTAGAAAACTGACTGAAAGAGGTTACAGTGGATAGGGAGCCTAAACTATTCATATTCTTAGCAATAAAAAAGAGTGATATTTGCATAATAATATAACATTATTATCTAGAATAAATTGTAGAGTGGACAGAATCTGTTCAAATTATAAAGCACAAAAATATTATCAAGTTGTTTTTTCAGATGTATTGACATGAAATTCTTTTATTTTTCAGAATTAAAGCAGTCTTTAAATTAGGAAAAAAACCAAAAACTAAGGGAAATTTATGGGAGTACTCATATTAATTGAAACACATATATCTCTGTTGATATTGATATTAATCTCTGTCAATAAATAGAGACATCAGGATTCATGCAACCCCTTTTTTTCTTGAGTACACAGTGCCATAGCTGGTGATGTAGTCAATAACAGTGCAAGTTGCAAATCTGGAACTTGGTGACCAAACACTATTTTTGTCCACAAGTTCCATTAAGTGTCAATTGACATATTAATGTATTATGTTTAAAATAAATTAATAAAAAAAAAAAAAAAACAAAAAAAAAACAAAAACAAAAAAAAACAAAGCAATTTAAGCAATTTCACTACTGAGTTAATAAAAATCATGCATTTGGAAAAATACGTGTGTATTTGGCATTTCTATAGGGACCAGTTAATTCATTCGGGGTTTTGAAGTAGTAATTCTATGAAGAGATTTCATGGTAGTGATTAAATTTTATGACTCATTGTAGGTACACAATCAATAGGCACAATATATATTTGATTTTGTAATTTTTTACACGTCATTTTTTGGCTGTAAAAACTGAAGCCAGCTTCATAAAGAAACTATAGCTCTGTAATTGGAACAATGTGTGCAATAGTACCAGTGGCAGGAGGAACAAATGCCTTTTGGACTAAATCAGAGTAACTCAGCTGAGTAAGACATTGTGGGCTGAAAAGCTGTGTGTAAGGAGTTATATATTCCCTCCTTGTATGGAACAATTTTTCCAAGTTTAACAATGCACTACAGAGCATAATTCTTAATCTCAAGAGAAGACTGAATAATAATGAGGAAAAAAAAAAAGAAAGCTAACAAAACCCCCCAAGGTAACACAAACTGCTTAACTTTCCTCCATTTATTTTCTAAAGAACTGGGATGAGATAATGGCTGATATGGTTACTGGCACACACATACAGCAAAGTAACTATAACACAGCACAGAAGAAGGTAAAAGACAGGAGGTAGTGAGGGGTAATACACTCCATGAATAGTTTCAGAGATCAATTTAAACTGAAATATATAGATATACATCTATAATTACACACACACATGCACACACGTGAGGATCTAATTACTTGATCATTCTTGGTGGCTTTGTATCCTCAGCAGGAGAAAGGAGACTTCCTGGAGAACAGCACTGGGACTGTAGTGCCGCTCATTAGCAGCACATTCAGTGAGAGCAGTTCGGCCTTTTAAGTGAAAAGCATGTGCTGCTATGCACCCTTCCTTCTTTGTTACCAGAATAGCTGTGCCCTGGATTAAGCCCAAGAATATCTACAGAAGAAACAGAATTAAACCCTCTCCAAACACCTATAGCTTTATAAAACATTTCACTTTCCCTGGCGTTGTTCCCCAGTTCTCTACCTCAATCACCCTCGTAGCATAACTATAAGCCATGTCATTCAGAACTCTGACAGATATGCTACAAAACAATATTGACAGTGATGAGACACTGGCAGAGGTTTTGCCAAGAAACTGTGGATGTCCAGTTCCTGGAAGCTGACAAGGTGGAACAGGGCTTTGAACAACCGGATCTTGTGGAAGGCGTCCCTGCCCATGGCGGGGGGTTGGAATTAGATGATCTTTAATGTCCCCTCCAACCCAAACCATTCGATGATTTTATGACTTGAAATGTTTTAGTTTTTGTCACTATGTTCTGTGTTCTTCTGTTATTTGGGAAGAAAGAGTTTATACAGTCAGTTACTTTTAGATAATTGTCCTCTTTTCCTCTCCTGTTTTGCTTTCTGTCTCTGCCTTTTCATGATTCTTTAGGGCTACTGCATGTGAAATAAACATCTTGTTTAGTTTACAAGAATTTACCTAAAAGGAAGAGACACTGATATTATCTCTAACATATTTATTAGCTAGTTTCAGTTCTTGTAGTTCACTTTCAAGCTGTGTGAACATTGACTATTGGCTGCTTAATCACAATTTCATTTATTTCCTGGGATATCTGACTGGAAAAGTGTTCAATATAATTTCTAACATGTTAAATTTAACTGCAGTGAAATTTCCTACCCTGAAATTCACTGATACTAGAGGAAAGTACAATGTGTAACACTGCTGCACTCCTACATTTGCATTTGCTGGTTACAGTATTCTTGCAGAACTTTTAGTTGCCTTCAACAGAATAAGCCTAACTTATTTAGTATGACTATAAGGGGAGCTGTGAGAATAAGACAAGAGCAGTACAAGCATGTAAAATTCTATTTATCTATGACAGAGCCCAAGGGGTTCTGAGCTGCCTAATATGAATCCATTCTCTGCCAGTCTTCACTATGAAGAGCTAGAGACCCCTGAAGAAATGTTTATCAATGGTAATTGGACTGCCATGGCTTGGTAGTGTATCATTAATTATATAATTGCATTTGATTAAAAATCCCTACAATAGCAGTTTTCACTTGATCTGGTCTTTTTGATGAAACTAGAAAGAAAATAATAGAAAACCTTACTGTGCATTAGTACATAAAGGATTAGTACTTCAATTTGCAGTTACCAGTCTCTTATTCTGTTACAATTCTAGAAAATATTACAAACAGTCTTAAGCTTTGCATTTTGACTTCAGCCCTTTCTGCTAATGTTAGCCCCTAAATTGTACAAGGAACATCTTGTTGTTAATAGAGAGTTACTTTCAGTCTAATTTCCAAATTTTTGCTGAATAATTACAATTATTTATGGCAGAATGAGGAAAAGATTTTTTAAAAAAAGATGGAGTTAGCTTGCTCCTGACCAATTTGAAATTTTTCCCCATACTTTTTGCTGTCCCATATAGAGACTGAGAGCAAAGGCAGCTTCTGAGTAGCTGTGTTCAAGAAGTTTGGACAAGGCTCTCAGGCACATGGTGAGATTCTTGGCGTGTCCTGTGCAGGACCAGGAGCTGGACTTGATGACCCTGATAGGTCTCTTCCAGCTTAGCTTATTCTATGATTCTACGATATCCACAGCATTTCAGTGCACTTTGCCTGCATAGAAAATGCTCTGAGTAAGGTTCTGTCTGTGACGAATCTCAAAGTCCTTGGGCAGGGGAATGAGCTGTAGCAGTCTGAGGTCAGTTTTTAGCTGCCATGTCACCAGGGCAACAATGCCTTTAAAGGCTGCAGGTCTAATTGTAGAGTCATGAATGTTGGCATGTGATAACACCCTTTAAACATGTCTCTGACCCTGCTGTTCAACGACAGCACAGTTCAAGGACACAGGAACATTTCCAGCATGGACAAAGCACACCCAGGCAAAAATTCACTTCTAGCCCATTTCTATGCACTGACACATAAGTTTGAAAGCTGTGCCATGGACTGGGACAGGCCTTGGGTCCTGTCTCACTGCCACAATTATTTCTTCAGCAGGTAATCTTCAGGTGAAGGGGTGTAGGATGAGCACGAAGGATGAAGATTCTTTCAGTCTTTAAGTGTTGCTTTAGCAAGATGCAAGAGCCAAAGACAATAACCTTACTACATTAATGGGTAAGATTGTTCTGGTTATGTGGGGCTGTGTTCCCAACAAGCAAGAGGGCCATACCAGGCTTGAAAGAACTCATCCCTGATGGAAGTAGGCTTTGACTATTTTGTTACTACTAAAAATAGAGATAAAGCCTTCTCTATGCATGTGGCAGACCTCACATGTGCAAAGTTAACCCAAATTTCACAGAGATCTGTGGTGACCGTACTCAGACTACTGCAATGGAATGGCCCTCTAGCCCCAAGGGATTGAACACAAGTACTGACTTGGCCCTTGCTCATGGTTTGGGGCAGCAGATGAACCATACTAGGAACCATTCTGATTGTATGGTTATATAAATGATTGTGTCAGCAAGACCCCCATCACATGTAATTAATAATACAGACATGTCCTTGAAAAACTTGGCTTCTGTTCATGGAAGTGTAGAGATGGGAGTCAAGCCATGAGTAGAAGTTGATTATTACTAACAATGCTGTTATTAGGAAAATGTGTTTGAGATCATCCCTGCACACTGAAAGGCTCAGGGAAGCACTCTGCCTTGAGAAAATGTAATGTCTTTTAGTGGTCATAAGCTAATTGCATATTTTTTTTAAATAATGCTTATTAGCAGTAATGTATTAGAGACATAATGGTCAAAAAAAAAGATTAATATGGCCCATGCACATCAGTACAAGCAATCAAATTTCACAATGTTTCACTGCAAGATTGTGTTTTGAAGCATATACAAGGAAAGATAAATAAATCAGGGAGTTGATTCTCTATGAGATTACTGTTTTTCTCACAGGGTGACTGATTTTAATGAAGTTAACATTTCAAGAAAACACTCCAAAATGTGCTCTCTGTATTTGCAGTCCATCGGCCTCCATTCATTTGGCCAAAGCCAAATATAAAGAAGAAAATCAGTGTTGCTGTTGAATTCCACTTCATGCCTTATGTTAGAGATTTGTAAAACTGTCCCTTGTTGACTTGGAGATAAGTGGAATAGTGATGAATTCAGCTTCAGGCAAGCTGCTTTTCAAGCAGACCTGTCAGGAGACAGAACGAGAGTTCATAGTAATTCATTCTTGTGCTGTGTCTCAAGCGATTAGAGAAGGTATAGGGCAGATCTGAAACACAAATAACATTAACATACTCTAAAAAAATCCACAAAACACAAATGTCTCCTAAAACCCAAACCCAAAACATACAACACATTTCTCATTTGTAGAGGAGCAGAAACTTTGGGGTAAGTACAGGAACCAGAATTCAGGGATTAATCATCAGGAAAAAAGAGTCTTTGTCTATAAAGTGCTTTTATGAGCATACACAACCCAGAGTACAGCAGAGAACTGGATTTAATTCACTGTATTTTTACAAAATGCATGCTCAAGAAAACAATCTCTGGGGCATCAAGTGTAAATGAACTGTGAACATAGAGATCGCCAGATGGAAAATAATGTCAATATGAACAACTAGAAATATGCAGAATCAGCTTGCAGCAGTGTACTACAACTAAGCAATTCAGCCACCAAATAATTTTTCCCCTGAGAGCAAAAAGCTTTTAATCAGTGTCCAAACTGAATTTAGATCTTTCAATGGAGCAAGGACTTCCACCTAATTGAAGCAGTAGGACCAGTGTCATGGATGAAATCACAGGCATAGTTATAACACCACAGCCTTTTTCTGCTTCAGAGAAATGTAGTGGGGTATTCTTTCTATTTTTGGAAGAAATGTTAAAATTCATGGGAGCACAGTGTGTAACAAAAACTGAGAGGATAAAGTTAACTTTTCTTATTCTCGATTTATGACAGTATTATCGATTTTGAGTTATGAGTGTCTGTGAAATGTTAATAAATATCAATAAGTGAAATACACCAAATTACCTCAATGAATGCAGTTCACTTCACAAAGAAAGGTACTTTCTCTCTAATAATTCCTGTGAGATGAATCACCTACAAAGTTACAGTATTTGGAGCAATTTTTGATGTGGATCTTACTTAACAGTAGGGAAAAAAAATTAGAATCCAAAGAGTTTTAAGGCACAATTTGCTCTTAGTAGAAGAGCAAACAGCAGAGTAGGAAAAAATGTGCCCTTCTGGCTGATGAATCATCTCTCCTTGCCACAGTTTACTAATACTAGCTTGCCTTTTTAAATTGAACTGATATTTAAAGCTTTTTCTGTTAGCAGCACATTAAGAACCCTCTGTTTGCAAGTCAATGCTGGCTACAGCTGAATGACCTGAGCATATGCAGGAGTAAGGTGCTGCTGGCCAGATGAAAAGCCCTTTGGTAAAATAGTAATGATACACCATGGAGCATCCTGGCTGAGTCTCAAAGTAATTCTGCTCCTGGCTATTGTGATTCTTTTTCTTCTAGAATGTAGGTAGCAGATAACATGAAGAGGCAAACCTCTGACAAACAAGAAAAAGCATTAAAGTTTTGAGCTGTAGTCAAGAGAAGCTGAAGTGAACAGAAGGATGTGTGATACACAAACACTGGCTACTAACAGAGGCAAGTGTCTCTTTGCTGTGTCTCTGATAGGGAGGTAGAACTGACGAGGAATTGGGAAAGGTGACAGTGTGGGACTGGTCGTGGAATCAATGATTCCAGGAGAGCAACATGGACATGATCTGGCCTGAGTTTTTCTCAGGTTTGATACAGGACTGTAATAGATGCAAGTAATTGATCTCTTTAGGCTTGATTGAACCCATCTCTTCATGCCACTTTCTGTCCAGCTGCAAGCACTGGGAAGAAGAATGTCTATGGAAAATGCCTGCCAGTCTTGTCTGCCAAGATAAAAAGATGTTTGCTCTGCATTTTGAGCCCAATGCCCTGAACTCAGCAATCAGGTGCAGTAAGATGGGGCCTAAATGCTCTAGACACAACTGTAAATGGTAGATACACTAGACAGGAAGAAGAAGGAGAAAAGATTACAGTCATGTTTAGAATATGGAAAGTTGGGAAGAAAATGGCCCAGTAGAGTGCCAACACCCAACAGAGAAAATAAATACAACCAGTGGATTAGAACAATTATAAGAACTCAGATGTCAGTCTTCTTTATTTATATCATGAAATTTCTTCTGTTGGTGGTATATATGGCTGCATTCTAAATAAAGAAGTGCTCTCAAATTGCATTGAATTTCAGAATCTATAAAGCATAAAATTAAAAATAGCAAAGAGATATTTAGGGGGAAGCATTTTCACAAACACAAAAAACCCCATAAGAAATAATTTACTTCCAATTCATATTAATTTTACTTCTAATATGCAAGAGCAACATCAGACTCAAAATTTTGCTGAAAAAGTACTTTTTGCTCCCATTTCTGCTCATTTTATGTTAAAGAATTAAGGCAACTAGAGTAAAAACAACAAAAAATTACAACAACAGCAGTGAAGCAACCTGTGGCTACCCTGTCGTGCAGACTGCAGTAAAGAACAGTTGTTGGCTGACCAATCAATGGGAATGGAGCAACAAAGGACATGGAATCCACCGTGGTTTCCTGAGAAAAAAAAAGATGTTATTTAAGCAAAATTATCTTGTGCAGTTAAAAAGTGTTCTGTTCTGGACTTCTCTAGTGTTACACTACAGCTAAGCAGGTGGAGATTGGAGGTTACCTCAAGGGCAGAAAGAGGAATGGTATCAGAATAACTTGTACACGAGCCTTCCTGTTGAAAAATCTTGTCATAATGAGAGCAAATGTACTGAAGAAGATTATAATAATTTTACAAGAACTAAATACCTACAGATATTTGTTCTGCACAAATTAGATACATTTAGGGAAGACAGATTTTCTAATATGCTTATTTTGAAATATTTGTTAGAATTCCCTGTCAGGATATGAAACCATACATATTTCCCCAAAGGGTCATAATGTTAAACAAATTTTAAAATATCAAGACCTAATTAAACTTTGAATGATGGATTCCTAAGAGTCTGTCTTGGGCCATATTTAATACTCAAAGCTGTATTTCATGTTGTTATTGATAGATTAATGCTGAATATTGTTTCTCTCTCCCTGAGTAATATGTTCCTGATTTCTTATAATACCTAATATTTTTTCACTTGTTCTTTCAAAAAGTGGCTTCCAAAAACATTTAACAAATTTGTTGCATGCTACTGGAAGTTGTGATAACTAATTATAGTATTTATTTTTGTACAAAATACATGCAAATTAATTTTTTTAGTAAATGTTCTCAATAGAATTTAAGGAAATGCAAGGTAAGTATGAGAAAAATCTCAAATTAAGGAGCAAAAAAAATGAAACTTATTTGACAGTTACTCTATCAGGGCAAATGAAGGAATGGAAAATATAAAAAGTATTCACTTACACATTTTTCCTGTGTCTGGAAAAAAGGAGGGAAAGACATCCCAAAAGTCTCCTAATAATGATAAAAGAAGAAGGACAATAAAGTTAGCATAAATTTTTACAAACCTCCAAATCATGCTGAGTTACACAGAACAGTTTTTGAGTGCCAATCAAAGCATAGGAGAGTATGGAACTATGATTATTGAGGAATTTGGAGAACTAGGAAAAGTGACTAACTAACAAGCTCTGGAGTTCTTTGGTGACTTTTTTCCCCCTCTTTTATTCAGAAAATGAGGAAATACTACAGGGAGAGAAGTTGCAGAGTCTTGCCCTCACTGAGGAAATCACAGAGTCATTGGGGTTACAGGGACTCCAGGAGGTGCTCAGAACTGGGTCAGCGAAAGTTCAGATGGGGTTGGTAAGGGATTGAAACAGATGGGCCTTGAAAATCTCCACAGATGTAGATCACCAAACCCAAAGATTATTATATTCAAGGATAATATTAAGAGTGAATATCACACTCTGCTTGCTGACAGGAAGCAGAACTAGAGGGATGTTTGGGATTACTCATAGTGACAATCTTATATCCTTCTAAATTTGATTAAAAAAATAATTGAGAACTTGGTGAAAATGTTATAGCAGAATGCAATATTGATCATACTGGTAACTTATCAAAACCTTTATAGAAATGTGCATAAAGGAGAGTAGGAGAGCAACACAGTCAAGTCTTGAACTTTTAAGTTACTTAAAACATTCAAAGGAAGCCTACCCTAAGTGAAAAACAAGGCAGTTTACTAAGGAAAAATAAAAGCAGAAAAGAACAAAATATTAATTAGATCAAATCTCAAGAGAGTTTTAAGTAGCCAAGAACAACAAAAAATTGTTCTGGAATGTTTATCAACTGTGAAAGGAAGAAAGAGAGAGTTTTCTCAAGGAAGTAAAGATACCTAGAGATGATATCAGCGAGTCTGAAAGGTTTTTGTCTTTCAAATATGTCTACATATGTCTAAACTTCTCCTATCTCTCTGAAAGGGTGATAGAAAGTGTTTGTGTAATTTCTGATGATTTTTGTTGCAATTAGATACATTCTTTCAGTAGCTTAACTTTTCATTTTTTGAAGCAGTTGTTATATCACAAAGTAAAGAGGAAGAAAATAAGTTTGGAGAGTTTTTCTCATGCATTTTCTGGGGAATCCAGAGACCTTATGGAATAGCTATATTTTTTCTCCCTCTGCTAACCAGATAAGCTTCTTAATGTCCTACAAGGTAGCAAAAAACTGTCTATACCTAAAAGTCTTTCAGAGAGTAAGTAACACCTAGTTTATGAATTTCACAGCACATAATGTCACTCCTCAGTACTGCAGCTAAAGGTTCAGTTTAGGGTGCAAAAGATCTCAGGGACTATCTTCTTCCCAGAACTGTAAATGGACATTAAAAGTGTCTTTTCTGAAGATATAAGAAGGGGTGGTGTATTTGATGTGATCTGATTTTCAGCAGATATAACTGTTGATTTCTTTCCGTTATGTGCTACCTAAAAAAAAAAGAAAGCAATTTTTTTGTAGCAATCTCCCTTCTAAAGCTGACTCATAGAAATACTGCGGTGAATTCATATATTGAGTTATTTTCCACTCACACACCTGAGAAAATTACTTCCTTATCTCATAGGGTGTAACGTTCTAGTCTGTGGTCTTTCTTACATTGTTAAATATATCGTCAACAGAAAAACAGATTGAGTTTTTGTACAAAAGAATAACTCTGGAGTAAATGCAATGCAATCTATTATTACATTTGTGGGATACTGCAGTAATGAACCAACATTTGAAGTGTGGTATTTCTAATTGTAATTAATGTTATTTTTCTGCATAATTGATCTTACCAGTAATAAAAAACAGCGAATAAAATTTCTTTTCATGTACAGATCATTATAAGAAAAGGAATATTTTAATTATTTCTTGAAATACATGTTTGCATGTCCTAAATCATTGTCTTATTTGATTTTTCTTTTAAAAGTTAAACCATTGTAAAACAAACCCCAAAACCCAACAGCTTAATTTAATGTAGAAAAGCATTACTCTCCTCTACAAGGGAAAGACAGTAGCAGCTAAATTTAATTCTGATATGTCCAGTACTTACCCTTTTGACCATTAGTTCCAAATCCATTTCTCTGTATGAATTAGAAAGGGACAGAAGGGGTAGGGAGAAGAGGGTGGGAGTGGGAGATGAATGGAAAAGTGAATACGACATGCTGTTTTTTCACTGAAAAGAAATTTCAGACTGAAAAATGGAGAAAATTCCAAAATTATCTGATGGCTGGATTTAAGTCTTCAATAAAAAAAAAAAAATTTTAATGCTACTAGACACAGCCATGCTGCTTTATCATGGTTTTGGTTACAGGGGCAGATTCTCTGGCATGAGAGCAGAGTGAAGAAAGTTTTGTCAGAGCTGACTGGCCAGGCCATAGTACAACTTGAGACATCTCAGGAAGACACAGAGATGGTATCTGTGACTTTGTGTTCCATCCTTGTGGAACACTGGGGCAGACAAAGAGGAGGGGCTGGGACAAGGCGTGCCTTGCCCAGCCCTGCTGCCTGTGGAATGTTGGATCCAAGCAAAAGCTTTTAGGAGGAGCTCTGCTCCTTCCCATAAAAGTGATAAACAGTGTATACTGATTCAAAAAACTGATCTCCCTTTAACTTAAAAAGCCAACCAAAATATCCCAAACTTCACACATATAATTTTCCTAGCGGGTGTGGTTCAAGTGCACAACATATATATGAAACTGTAAATGCAAAAGGATACCATATTTCAAAATGAAAAATAGAAAAGTTTAAATACAAAAAAAAAAAAAGAATTCTTAGGAGTGCTCATTGTCCTATGTATGTATGGTGGTGATATTAGATAATGAATTGTAAACCACCAAAGTTTATATCTAAAAGGAGATGCATATGGAATAACCCCAAAGTAATGCTGCACTAAAGAGTAATTTATTTCCCAGCCTTTAAATGGTTTATATGCCACCTCTTCGTTTTGCAATCACACCAGTTTTGTTTGTACTTTCTTTGCATTTAATTTTCTTGGTGTTTTTAAGGCAATTGGAGGCATGAAAGGTGAAATAGATATAACAGATTTTATAGAAGAAATATGTCAGGTTTTTTTGTGAATGACATGTATCCTCTGTATATTACAGTGGAAGATGATTCACAGACCTGTGCTGTGGACATTTAAGGGTAAATCCAGAGTGAAACCAAACATATAATAAAACCAAACCTTGGAGATTTTGTTAAATTAAAACAAAATGTGCTGTATAGAAATAAAAAAAGCAACTTCATTTTCGGTTCTTAACAAAAGTATACCAAAGATTTCATTAGGCAAGTTCCTTGTTTCATTAAATCTCCACGTCTAAGAAAAAAAAAAAGTGGTCTTAGCTCATGCACAGAGTTTGAAATACTTGTAACTTACATAAACATTGAACTGATTTTCTTTTCATAATACAAGTTGAGATTTATAGGCCAAAAAAAAAGTGCAATCCCTAAATTTATAGTTTCTAGTAAGTCCAAACATTTTATCACTGAAGTCTATAACCACCATAAATATCTTAGAAAGCTTAAAGAAAATGAAATAATACCATACAGACACTACACTTGGAATTTTTTATTCAAAACCGATTAGGTAACTTATGAAAAACTGATGGAAAAAATGGAAGTAAAACCATAGGAATGGCAACTAGATCTCTGTGAAGTCTCCCAAATTTCAAGATAAATGGTAAAAAAAGGGAGGAGGTTACAAATTTTCAATATGTTTGGGTGACCTTCCAATCCCACCCAACAGTAATTTCTTGCAATATTTGAAATTTCAAATAATTTTTGAATAATTAATGTAGATAATGAGGCTTGAATTATATATTTTTATTACCATAAGTTTTGCACAGTCGTATTATTGGCAAGTGATAAAGTAAATAAAAGCTATGTACAGGTTTTTCAACATATGGGAGTACACTTTTTTGGCCTTTCTGCTTTGTTTCAGTAGCATTTGTAGGAAGCTATTTTAGGAATTTACTGAATTTAAATTAGAACAACTGTGCTAATTTTCCTTGTGTCTTAATGCATTATAGACACATTATCCATGCTGTTTGCAGATAGTGAGTTATTGAAAGCAGATAGCCAAGCAGAGTAAAGAAATTTTGTAAAAAAAGGGGTTTTGCCAACTGAGTAATTATTCAGTACTCAAAATCTTACTTGAAATTTACAGGATACTATAATTCACTTTTCCTATGCTAACATATCTGATACTTTTTTCATTGAAAAACTTTGATGAATTAATATATGGGTTTAGATTTTTAAAAGCAGTAACAGGCGTAATACATGCACTCTTTAATATATAAAAGGTGTATTTCTCTCTGGAAATTGTCATGTTCAACATCTTATTAACTGTCAGAACAACCTGTTATAGCATAAAGATTTTAGTTTTTCTTAGTCAAGTGAAGAAGGAATTATATCAATACTAAGCCACATTACTCAAGATAATATGTGCATTCCTTTTAGAAGATCTGATTTGTTGTAGTCTAAATAGATGTACTGAAATCACCAGAATCTAATATGGCACAGGTTGGAAGCTGAATACAAGACATCTCTTATCACCTGAGTTTTTATAGTAGAAATCCCTGTTTTTTATGAATAGATCAGCTAAAGCTGTTAGAAAGTTTGTGGTATTATGAATAATCATGGCAGGAATAAATCAGTGACATCATCAGAGTGTTGATAATAAGCTGCTCAATATCTGTACATGGTTGTACAGTTTATCAGGAGTCTTCAAAAATATTAGTCTCTTATGTATTGTTAATATAGTATAGTATAATATACCTAAACTAATATGAAAGCCTAGTATAATTTTGCAAATTCTTTGACATCTAGCAATATAAATATAATTTCAACCTCTGAAAAATTGAAAAAAAGCCCTCATCCTAAAACCAACAATCCAAATCAGTCCTTACACAATCACCCATACTTTCCTCATAAATCTGTTTCCTAGGTAACAAGTAGATCATGATAGAACTAACTTACAATGTAGAAAGGAACAACAACCTGCAGCATCTCCATG
Source organism: Aphelocoma coerulescens (assembly GCF_041296385.1). Classification (NCBI taxonomy): domain Eukaryota; kingdom Metazoa; phylum Chordata; class Aves; order Passeriformes; family Corvidae; genus Aphelocoma; species Aphelocoma coerulescens. The sequence goes on from NC_091015.1 coordinate 12,403,881, forward strand.
TTAGAATTTCTGAAAAAGGTTTCTGCACCAAGGGTAGTGCACTGCAATATGCACAGATAAGTAACACTTTAAAAATACTGTCTTAAGCCTCAATATTTCTTTTTGTTGTCCTTATTCATTTTGGTTTATTTTTCCCCCTGGAACTTTTCTTTTCCTTATTGTTATGCAGTATGAAAAACACATATTGAAATTGTTTCCTAGTACACTGAGTGCCACATAGTTTCAAATTTAGGGACTATGCCTTACCTGTTGATGAAAATTCTAGAGCCACAATAGAAAGGAAAAGTGGAGAAATGGTTTCGTGAATGGAAAATAGAGTAATCATGGGACTCACCTCACCTACCTTTGACCCTATAAAAAAATCATATGCATGGGAATTACTTTCTTGTGAGATTAAAAATAAACAAACAAGCAAATAAATGGAAACTGGGGTGATCTCCATGAGATGCTTTAATACAGAGGAGTGAAAGGCAGTGAACCAGTACTGTATGCATACAATTAGGTATACATCTTTAAAGAAGCCCAAGTACTAAATACTCCTAAAGAGCTACCACTTCTGTAAAACCAAACATAAATTCATTATAATTCACTTTTGAAAGAAAGGTTTTTAGAAAGCTGGAAGATAGGTAATTCTCACAGATTGCTTGACACCTTCATGCCTAAGCTCCTCATCTTTAAATTCAGGATTCTTACTTCAGTGAATCATCTGTAATTTATAAAACAATACAAAACAAAAAAAAAAACAACAAAACCCCACCAACAACAACAACAATAACAAAACAAAAAACCCCCCCAAATCACAACAACAACAAAAAAATCCAGCAAAAAGTCCCCCTGTACTGCATTGGACATTCATTACAATAATAGGAAGTGAAAACTATTGTTGCTGGTCAATAGTTTTCTGATTGCAGGGCTAGGAAATAGGGCCACCTGACTGTGCAACATAAATGATAGGTAAATCTGGCTCGATTTGAGACTAAGGCAATTTGGAGCAATTCTACTCTCAGTTGTTTGGGTTCAGCTTCTACTGATTCCATTACAAATGGCACCTTAAAGCTGGATGAATAGAGTAGTTGCAATCTAGAAGAAATGCATGTTTATAGTCATACATATTAAGAAGCAGCAGGAAAAAGTATTATTTTTTCTTCTGAGGATTTTTCAGTAATAGTTCTGTTAGGATTTAGTGCTGATAGTCTATCATTAAACATACTGAGCACACAGACTATAAACTAGAAGATCACTTAATTCAATTTTCAAGTGCTGAACCAAAGAGAGCTGAATAGAGGTGATCAGCTAAAATGCTCAGCATTGACAAGTTGGCCTAACTGCACTTCTCAAAGTTGGGGCAGATGCATATTTTGCAGAACAAAAGAAGTGGTAAGAAACACCTGAGATACAATCCCAGTGAGAAAGAATTTGGCTTTGTTTTTAAAACCCATGCACAGTCAAAAGAGTAGTTTCTGTTATCTAGCTTTTGCTAGGGAAAAAGGACAAAATCATGGTGCTTTTGTAATTGGATGATGTCTTTGCTCCCATGGTATGGCTTTATCTTTGACAAAGTTATGATGAGAGCTGTGTGATAATATTTGCGTTCAGAGCAAAGCTGACAGAATTTTTGGCTTTCATCCATTTCCACTTAGGCACAAGTAATTCTGGCAAGTTGCCAGACATATTTTTGTGTTCATTTTCAGTCATTGAAAGCAGTTCTTGCAGTCTCTGTTTTTCCTAAGGTCTTTTGTCCTGTTGGAGGTGACTGCCATGTGTGAGGGTTGAATCATGCAATGCACAAGCATTTCAGAAATAAAATGCAGATGGAAATGGAGACCCCAAGGCTTCTGAGTGGCACCTACACCTGCATGTCTTGCCAGCTTTTCTATTTGAACTGATGTTTTAACAAAAATCCAAAGGTCAATTTTCTGTATTTTATTTTGCCAGTGATTGGCAGTATTACAACATTAACCAATTTACTTTCTTTAGATAACCTGCTGTAAAAGTCCTGCCCAAAGTGCAGAGGAAGAAATGTCTTTGATTACAGCCAGGTGAGCCTGCAGCTCATCCCATGGGATCAGGTTCTTACCATGCCCACACTGTACAGGCACAATGAGCGAGACTGGTAAGACTCCATCCTGTCTTTTTCTGTGCCTAAAGAGGGTGGGGAGAAGGTGGGAAAAAGAAGTCATTTGTATTGACCATTGAGTGACTGACTTCAGTGAGCATAAAGTACCTTCAGCTGTGGGCTGATGTGTTCTCCTTTTCACTGTCCTCTCACAAAAAAACCTTTTGAGAACTGTTTTCAGGATACTTGGAGATGTACTGTAGATACAGCATCTTTTTGTTTGTTTTCCTCTTTTGTTTAATCAATTGACTGCCTCATCCTAGAGAATGCTCCATAGATGTAAGAGATGTAGTGCCCTGGCTTAAAGAACACACTTTACAATGAAAAACCCCTGAACTTACAGTACCTGATGGGGACAGTACTGAAGAGCTTAACAGCTTAAAGCACTCTCTTACAAATTTTTAAGGACTTTCCATCTGCATTTTCAAGAAGATTATAATGAATAGACCTTGCCTGAATAATTAAATGCAATCTATTTTCATAAATTATATCCGTCATATGCTAGACCCAGTAATTAAATAATTGGAGCTGGAAATCTAGAGCTTTATTGCACCTAAAAAGTAAATGCAGCATTCAATAATAAAAGTGAAGTGAATTTCAAGAACTGTCATTCAGACTCAAAGATTTCAACTTAACAAAGTGAGATGATTATGTAAAAATGTAATTCTGGACTGCTAAGATTTCTTCCACACTTGTCTGCTATTTGACATGTGTTGCCACTCACAATATTCTCTGGCAGATGCTACTGTTTGTGCTTTCACTATTGTTAAAATTACCAAAGCTCACAAAAAGTTGCAGTCAGAATTAATAACAAAAGCCCCATATATGCTTTTCGTGTTTATTTCAGCCAATAGATGCAGGTACATATAACAATAGTCTATACATATTTAAAACTTTAGGTGAGAAGGTAATTATTTAGGGCTCTAAAACATTTAGCAAGGAATAATATTAAAAATTTATGAAATAATCTGTGAGCTGAAGATGAGATTAACAACTTGGTGATAAAACCTTATGGAATCCTTCTTTCTCCCTAAGAAATGTACTCTAGTAACAAGAGTGGAAAGATTATGTGTGGACACTAGAAATAGTTTTATTTTTAAATTTTGTTAACATAATAGCTGATTCTAGTACTTTTTAATCTCTAGTTTTTCTTTCTATGTTACATGTATACCACGGATCAAACACCATTTTATGAAAACACTCATGTACAGAAGAACAAAATATTAAAAAGAACACAGATGTTTTATTTGAAGAGTAGCCCTTTACTCATATTTTTAATGTGTATTTTGAACATCACATTTAATTCCAGGGCTAAGACACAGGCAACGAACAAATTGCACTTTCATTGTCATGACTAAGTACTACTAGAAACTTGTCCTGACCTGACCTGAACTAAAACTTCAAGAATGTTTTTGCTGATATTGCACTAGAAAATAACCTATTTTAAAATAATGAAAAAATACTCTTAGCTTTTAGAAATTTTTGAAATTGTCAGAAAATTGGAATTTTGAAAATAAATTTGTACAAAATTTTTATTTTTTTTTTTTTATTATTTGTTCAATTTGTCTACATATATTCCCTACAAAAATTTAACTCTAATTCAGTTCCAAGCTTCTGTTCCTTTTGGAGCTGAACTAGACTTTCTTCAGGTTGACAAAATGGTCCAGGCAGTTTCCACAACCTGAAGCTGTCTAAGTGCAGTGACATTGGTCAATACAAATCAGAAAGGTGCTTAGAAGATTTTGCCATTTTTCAAGTCTTTTCTCTAGCTTTATTTCCTATAACACTAGTTCATTCTAGCAGAAAATTTAATTGATTGATAATATTCCTTTCTGATTACCAAGTTAAAAGTGTGTCCTTAAGAATTTTGCAGTTATTTTATCCTTTCCTTCTCCCCAATCAGGTTCAGGGAACTGCATGCTTTACAAGACAAAAAAAAACGGGTCAGTAATCCCCCCCCTTAATTTTCAACATCAAATGTATTGAAAAGACAGAAAAAATGTACTACAAATCAAATTAGTCATTGGTTGCCAAATGATGCCCCCTCGCCCCCAGCCCTTATGCTGCTTGCTGTGCAGATTGTGACTGAATAAAGAACAGGGTCCCGTTGTTAATAGGCAAAGCTGCAAGTTTAGTTTTGTTGAATGACCAAATCCTTTGTGCTCCTTCTGGTTTTTCACATATACCTTCTCCCTTCCTCTATGTTAAATGATGAATTTCCCAAAGGCAAACTCCTTGTGAGGTTGAGTGGCCAAGTTATTCTTCACTATGGGCTGTTGCAGCAGCAGAAGTTTGAGGGGAAGGGGACTTCTTTCACCCAATTCACAGTTATGTGTTGAAATTTGTCAGGGAATTAGCCAATTATTTCACATGTTCTCAATTTCCTCTTCTTTTGAAGATTTTCTTGATACCGAGTTTAGCAGTTTTGTCCTTATCTGATGTGTGTGCACTGCACATTTTCTGTTCAGGTATTAACATTTTAAGAGCTCATTAGAGACTTTTTCTTAACACAGTGAATTTATATCTTGCCATTCACTTATGTGAAGCACATGTGGCCACTGACGATCCTGTTGTAGGATAATTATCCCATATTTAAGAACTTCTATAACCTTGCATTCAGCAATTCAAGGTAAGGCTATTTTTACAGAATTCAGTATTTTGCTAGAGTTAGCACATTATGCAAAGTTATTCTAGTTAAAGAAGTGATAGAGCACCACAGGCCAGCTAAAATATACTAGAGAGAAAAAAAAAACGTTAAATGGGATCAGTGAAATGGTCTATCCACTCTTGTATTCCATTACAGTGGATATTCAGATCCAGTCTTAGAAGACCTGAAAAGAAACTTCACTCTCTGTTCCTCTCCCAAGAAAGCTTAGCTGGCTGCTTAATTAATTCATTAATATTATTTTCCACTGGCATGTCATATGAGTAATTTTTAAGCAGTTTTCACCACCGAAATTGGCAGAAATTTCTCCTTGCAAACTGACAACATGATCTGATTCAATTACAGAGGTATACTAGAGTTTTTAGCAGGACTTCCACATAACTGTATTGACAAAATGTCCACAATAAACTGAAATAATTGCATTTGAAATTGCAAGAAAAAAACTTTAGTAGCACTCCTGTTTAATATGCTTCAGAGTAAAATTCACGGAAAATTCGAACATGGAAGACATGACTGATCACTGCCTGGAGAAAATCGTTCTGTCATAAGAGAAAAAATGGCATTAGTATGCAAAATCTTTTGGCATGTTCATAGAGAGTCAAGGACAGAACTCTGGATCATCAGTGTACTGTGAAATCTCCCATGCAGAATATTTCATGTGCAGTCTTTATTCTGCCCATTCCAGCTAATGAATTTTCAAGGACTAAAATGATCTCTCAGTTTACTTAATTTTCATCTATTTGATAGCAAAACCCAAGAGAAAATCTTAGCTTTTCCCATGAGGACGTGATCTTAGAATCTTTTCTGTGTTTACCATACATGTTCATCCTCAGTTATTCTGCCAAACATAGAAGACAAATATATCGTTACAGAGGAAATTTTTTAATGTGATGACTTAAGAGACAGAATACGGCTTGATAAAAGCAGAAAATAGTTTGAAAAAGTGACAGAAATAGGAGCTTGGCACTGTAGAGAAGGACAGTAAGTAAAATGGAATCATAAAAATACGTAAATTAATAGAAATCTTCAGTGTTGGTTTTCAGTATTCCCATCACAAGGAAAGGCTCCTTGCAAGCATATTCTTGTGAAATACAGAATGAGGATTTAAACAGCTCCTCAGTATCAGCAAGCATGAAAATGGCAAGTAAAAAGCAGCATCAAGAAACATTTTGCTTCCCCACAGCTGCTCCAGGGTTTTCTGTATCCCAAGGAGTGCATCTGCAGGCAGCTGGACAAGCATCCTCCCATGCCCAGCTCCAAGGCTTTCTGCACAAATTCCTCACATAGCCTCCCCTGGCACTGAGTATTTCCTTGAGCATGGCTCACACCTCCAATGGTTTTCTCTTTCTTTTCAGTCACAGGCAACCCAAGATGAATAGGGTCTGGTACATTCTCTGGAGTCATGGCACAGAATTTCTCTTCTCCCTCAGATCAGGCCCATGGAGAGGCACCCTACAGTGGCATAAATTTTGTGGTGAATTTGTCACATAATGAAAGCACTAATGAAGCTTGTGGTCTTATATTCCCCTTCCTCTAGGTCAAATATACACCTGTTTAAAATCAAACATTAGAAGGGGAAAATAAGAAGGTGGAAGCATGTGGGATTTGAAGAATATAGCAATTACTTCAACAGTTGCATGAAGGTTGGGCCATTTTTAAACTACTTAATATCCCAGCTCTCTTTCAGTTTCGTCTGTTTCAGTGTTTACTGATAGTTCAAACAAACACAGCTCCGGTCTAATTTAAAAGGGAGGTTGTCTGAACTTCATTCAGTGCTGTCTCAAATAAGGAGGTGAAATGGAAAGCATGAGAAATCAGTTTCTATTCAGATGAAAACCAAAGTCCATTTACTTTATGAAGCTGAAAGAAACACTTCACTTCAGGTATCCTTTCCCTTACAGTCATGAGTGACCAAATTAAATTTTACTGATTTATCCCTTCAAGATATTGTCATACATAATAAATGCCTACATAAAGTAACTGCAATAAGAAAAAGATCTTTAACTGCTGTTCTCTATGGCTGAAAATGCACAGAATATGAAAGTGAATGGTTTTTATTAGAGTTTCAACTTTGAAAGTCCAGTGATGCTGTGAACTTGGTGATATAAATTAAGTCAGTGAATAAATAAAATATAAAGTCAGTGAAGTTGAAAAGTCAATTTTTCTTCTTGCATAAAGCAGCAGAGTTCTACAAAAAATTATCCAAGCTTTGTCAAATTGCACCATTCATATAGCAAGGTAACTCAGCAGAACTGTGTGTGGCATCATTTTCCCAGTCTACTTGCAATTAATGTTTTAACCCAGAGATATGTGAGTGTCTATGCATGCAGCCAGTTGCTGAATTTTTAGTGAGCTCATTTTATTGATGTTATCACTTTAACATGAAATTAAGTAGTAAGATTTTTGCTTGCTAATATTATCTTAAAAATTATCAGAAACCACAATCATGCCTTATAACTTCCTTACTCCTGTCAGTAAGGGATTATTGGAAAAAAAAATTGTATACCCTGGCTTTTGAGCAAGTCAGTTCAGTTTCTTGATGCAGGCATTCTGAGAGGCTCCATGGCCTGATGAGGATCTTTGGGCCTCAGTTCCCACATCTGCTAAGCACTATTCTTCCCAAAAGTGTGACCTTCCTACACTCAAAATGGTGTTATATTCAGATACTTCACTGATGGAAGGCATATGCATACCCTCTTTATATTTTCTACTTCATGGTTTTCCTACTTTAAAGAATTATATTGTTTTATCTTTTATTTATGTTATTTAACTGATGTGGAAGGTAATCTCACTGATCTCAGTGTATCTACTAATGCAATCTGTCAAGCTTTAGAGATTACACTGCAGGGGCTGTTTTCAGAATTGCACTGGATCAATAGCACAAGATTGTTTAAGCACACTTGCCTCCTTCCCACCTGAAGCAAATGGTTTGATTATCTTCACAGAGATTATGACACAAGGTGCTGACTATGGTTTTAATTTTATTTGATTGATGGATTTATATTTCAGCTGCACACTATCTAGCTATGCTTATCCACCCACAGTTCAGTTGCCACATTGATATGCCTTTTTTTTGTGTCTGTGTGTCTCATCTGAAGAGTGGAGATGATATAGTGGAATAATAACTCTCCAGTTTAATATTCTGCTGAGCATCCCCAACTGCAGTTCAGCAAATGCAAAGTTGAGAAGCTTGCTCATTACGTTTCTGAAAGCTGTTATCTTATTGGCCTTGGAATATGCTAAAAGAAAATAGAAGCCTCAGAAACCAAATGAAAAGCATTAAAAGTAAAAGCCCAGAAGCTCAGTTATTGAGCTGAAAGAAGTTACTTACATATGAAAGAAGCAAGAAAAATAAGCCATTTGCCCCAGGCCGCCTGATTTGTGAGGGCCTCATTACATTACAACAGATGTAGTCTGGAGCTGCTGGTATTTTTTTCTTTTACCATAAGTTTGGAAAAATCATTCTGAGATTGTACATATTATATCTCATAGTCAGGCTCCCTACAAATGAAATCAACTTTCTTGCAGGAAAAAATGTAAAAAGAAAGAAAAAAAGGAGACTAAAAACCTTGTACAATGTCACAAAATGTCATAATGCGGTAAGATATTATTTATGCTTTTATTGTACAGTATAATCAACATGTTTGCAAAGGCAGCCTTCACTCTGCAAAGTAAGATTCTTTTCTCACCAACATAGATAGAGAGGAAAGCAATCCAGAAAGGCCTTGGAGATTTGTGATATCCACCAGTTTGGCTCCCATTATAATTCACCTTGCTGGGCTTTGGATGGTAGGATATAGGCAGCTGGATTGAAGGTGCCCAGTCTCACAGTTTTGGCAGATCAATGAAGTCCTGTCATCCAGCCTTACACTAATTACCAAGTATAACTAAGCAATCATTTATATTTCCACACTTAGTGGTATCCAAAGAAGCTTAAATACACAATAAATTTTTTTATTGGGCAGCTATTTTATATCCAAAAACCAGCAAGAAAGGGCTATCAGTTTGCTGAAATGCCAGTGTCCCCCCATCCATTCCCATATTCCCATAATGCTCATATGTGGTGGTGTGGACATGTTTTAAAGACTTAGTTTTGTCCTGTTTGCCATCAGAAAGTACTACACAACTCTTATACCAAATATATTGAATTTCTGAATTTTAAACTTCTTTTTTCTTTAATTAATCATCACAGAAGGTCAAAAAGTGTCTTAATTCTCTATTACGTGCACACGAAGTATTGCTATTTTCTCCCCGTTCATTTGAGATCTAATAGCCTGTCTGCCCAAGCTGTGAAATGAAACCCTAGGTCTCCAATTAAGAGTCAATCACATAAATCTTGAGATAGAGAAGCAGCACAAACACTTGTTCAGTTTCAGTGTTACATTATGCCTTTAATTGTGATGACCTTTCCCCATGCACTGCTTTAGTATTGAAATCATGGACTGGAATGAATGCTTTTTATCTTTAGATTAGGTTGGTGTAAGGCTGCCATTTGACTTGCTCTTTATGACAAATACCAAAAGCCAGATTCTGATCTCATGTACAGTGGTGTAAATTTAAGGTCTCTCTATAGATTTTAATGTGGTATTAAACTATTAATTAGCTCTGTATGAATCACCGGGCTCCTCTTTAAAACATGTATGGAGTGTGAATAACAGAAAAGAAGAGGAAGTTTTAATAAAATACAAGCTTTATATAGGCAATAATCCTTTCTTACTTAATTACCTGTTAACCAGAAAAAAAAAGTAATTAAAGGCTATTATTGAAAAAATACAATGTAATTTCAAAAATTATGGAAGATAGATACTTTAACAGGATTATGTTCACGAAATAAACACGAATCACCTCATGGGTTAAATAAACATGGATGAAGTAAACATTGAAATAAACACTGGATGAAATAAGCATGACTATGTAAGAAACATGGTCCATTGACAATGGAGAGGAAAGGAGGCCAAGAAAGCTAGTTTGCATTCAACAATCTCCTCCTCCATGCTCAAGAGCCATCCATCCCAATGAGCAGGAAACCAAAATATCAGAAGGCCTGTGTGGATGAACATGGAGCTCTAGCAAAACTGAAACATGAAGAGAAAATATATGGAAATACAGAGTTCTGAGTTTCCCAGGGCCAGAGAGATATGGAGCAACCAGAGACAGGCCAGCAAAGAGTCACTAAGATGATTGAGGGGCTGGAGCCTGTCTCATATGAGGAAAGACTGAGGGAGGGGACTGCTCAGAGTGAAAAGAAGGCTCAGAGGAAAACCCATCAATGTGTATAAATATCTAAAGGGAGGCAGTAAAGAAGACAGAGCCAAGTTCCGGACAAGTTGCCTCAAGCACAAGAGGCAATGAGCACAAATTGAGAAACAGGAGGTTACATCTGAACATAATGAAACACTTTCGTAATGTGAGAGTGACAAAGCAGTGGCACAAATTGCCCAAGGAAGATGTGAAGTCTGCATTCCTGGAAATATTCCAAAGTGTCTGGGCATCATCCTGGAAAACCTGCTCCAGGTGCCTCTGCTTGAGCAGGTGGGTTGGATCAGATGACCTCCAGAGTCAACCTCAACTGTCCCATGATTCTACAATATCAATAGAGAATCTAACCTGTTAAATGTAAAAAGTTCAGCAAATATTCTATTATCAAATGTGAATATTAAGATATTTCTCCAATACCATGATAAAAAACCAATGAGCAAGTTGTTCAGTTGAGACCTTGCCCAACATCACTCTATCTAACTTCTAACATCATATTTCTCCTTGAAAACTTCTGTGACAGTTGAGGGGTCTGGGATTTTGTTTGTTTGTTTGCTTGCTTTTTTCTGTCAGCACAACCTCTGAACTGAAGAACTCTCACTAAGACAAGCTTAAATTAGGGAGCCAAAGATACAGGATTAAGTACAGCCTACGAATGCCTTGTGCAGAGCTTAACTCATAGCACGTTAATCAGTGTTATCACTGCAGCAAATGGAATGTGGAATTCTGCTCCTAGTCTTAAGGCTTTTATGTTGCTTTTTTGTAAGATTTGCTTAGGTTAAAATTTGAGGTATTGCAAATATTTTAGAGCTAGTGTAAAAAGAATTCTTGGTATTTCAAAACAGAACAGCTTTTCTCCACACAGTACCATACAGACTGTCATGTGACATGATGGAGGACTACAGTAATGGGCTGTAGCAATCATGCAAATGAAAAGCTTTTCAAGGGAAAAAAAAATGAAAAGGTGATTCTTAGAATGTGAGATGCAAAGTGTAAAGCAGAATAAATGTACATTGTGATGGAGAGTAGCAAAACTGAGCCCAAAAGGGTACAACACAAAGAATAAAGAAAAACAAAGTAAATAATCATAATTTTAAAAAAATAATTTAATTGAACAACTGAAGGAGGATAGCTCTTCAGTAGTCATTAGCCTAAACACATCTTGTAAGGAACAGGATTATTGATAGTTAACATATTTTTTTCAGTAACTTTCTTGGCACAAAAAAAAGCAATAGGACCTTCTTATAATATTGAGTTGGCAGAAAAAAGATGTGTTCAAAGAAATTAAAGCATGACTTGATCTGAGAGTTTTTGAATGAAGTAATGTAAAACTCAAAAAATAAAAAGTTCATGTGAATTCTACACATTCAAAAAGAAAAAAAAAAGTTCTTAAAGAGAGAGATCAGAAATAGCTTTTTTATTTGACATTCATTGATGCTTGTGTCTAATATCATTAGGTCAGATCAGAGGTCCCTGCCAGTGTCTCAAATACTTGCCATGGAACATTTCCATGGAATGACATTTCCTTTGAAATATCTTCTCTCTTCCAACAGATATGTGTTTAGGGGATTCCAGAACAGAAGTTCAATCTCAACCATTATTTTTCTCATATAATTATCCAATTCCTCCTTGAACACATATTTACTTCTTTTCTTTGCAGTATTTGGTTTCAATAAGGTCAGAAACTTACACTTGAAGCCAAATATCATGGTTTGTCTTACATCCCCTTAGCCTCATGAGTAGCTTGGTCAGATCCTTACTACATAACACAACTTGTACCTTATGAACAAGTGGTCCCCCATGACACTAAGCCAACTGTTCTTGTGTTGGTTTGGTTCAACACGTGCAAGGTAAAGTCTGGACTGTGCAATGCTAAAGAAGCTCAATACTGTGGTGCTCTGCAATACAGAACAGAGGGTGTTTATTACCACAGGCCTGGGCCCTAGGGTATATCACCATGTCCCACAGCCATAAGGAGGAGGAGGAGAGAAGATCCAGCAGGCAGGAATTGTGCAGCAAGATTGATTTAAATTATTTTACAAACTCTTTTATAGACTTTTTTCTTCATAGTCTAATTGGACAAGGATCAGCCACCCCTTGGGGGTGATTGGCTAAAATCCTAAAACATCCATTGTCAAAATATTTTTCTACTGCACCATAAACAAGACTTTTCAAGGCTGCAGGTGTTTGGTTGCTTACATAACTCTGCTACCTCTTCTGTGAGAGAGAAAATCTCTCATGGACTTAGAAAATAGCAAGAAAATCCTTGCTAGTAGCATTTTTATATCTACAGGTGTTCACTGCCTTCCCCCAGGTGTGATATGACAAGAAGGGTAAGCAAAATGTTTCAAAACAAACCCCCCTGCAGGGATCCGGTACAGGGTGGGACACAGCCCAGGTAGAAGGCGGTTCCCTGAACACTGTGCAAGAATTGTCTGTATGGAACCTGGGACAACCTAAAACTGGAGAAGACTATCAGACAGTGCATACAGCTTCGTGTCTGTAACTGAGTTCACAATCTTATTCTAGTTTAATAGGCTGAGCCTATGCATTCTGTTAGTGGTATTTTTAACTGCTGTATTTTAACTTTTAAAAAGTTAGAAATATAGAGCATTTATCTTCCCTGCAACCTTCAAAAACCTTCAAAATTGGACTTTACCACTCAGTATTTTCTAAGCCAAAAAGCTTTAACTATTTAAAATTTCATCTATCTTATGCTTTTTTTCCACCTTTATGTTTTTCCTAGGGCTTTTTTTTTTTTTTTCTGAGATAGGGTGACCTTGTGGAAATCAAGTTTAAAAGGTTTTTCTTGTATGAGATGACACTGCTTGCTGCAAGCTTTGATTTTTGAAAGGACCAAAGATTTATGGCCTAGAGCCAATAAAGAATTTAAATATATCTTTAAGCATCTGATTATTCTTTTCAGATAATCTAGGCACAGTTCTAATGAAGATAATCACATATCTAAGGGTAAACAAATACTTCAACTTTTTCATGGCTCATCAAGCCCACAACAGCAACTGCAAGGAAGAAGGAAACAAGATGTCTTATAAGTATTTTTTTTAATGTCAGTTTTATACATTTAGAAAATGTTCTTGTTTTACTTTTTAATCCCCATTTGTATACCTTTTTGTTTTTTGACATTTCCTTGCCACATTCATTGTTTTCTCTTCTGCCAGGTCAATGATCTAATAAGAGTTAAAATCAGAGAAATGCCACCTGACTACTATGCAAGGTGATATGTCTTGTAATTCTGTAAGTGTCTGAAGGATACTTAATATAAGACTACTGAATATTCTTTAAGTCGATGAAGGATATTTTTACATTGCTTTACAAATAAACTGTGTGACTAGAACCAAACCAATTTCTGATTCAGAATTTTCATACCACAGACAAGAGTAGGTATCTCACAAAAGTCATTGGCTACAACAGCATCATTTGTCACCCCCAAATAAGACCACCTTGTACATCTGAGCTAACATGTTAGCAGATGCACAGATCTGTTTATCTGCAGTCACCTCTGCAATTCCACTGCAGCAGTATACCCATCTTCAAGATCTGCTAATAGAGCTCTTCCAGCTGCAGTTACACCTTCTAAGGTCAAAGCATAAACTGTGCCCAAGGGAGACACTGAAGAAGAGGAAAACTGCTTCCAGTCACATTAAGTACATGGATTTTTCTACTGTATTTGTTAGCTCTAGGTTGTCTGGAAAGTAGTCTGAGGCAATCTTGAACCTTTGTTACAGGGTCATAGAGGAGTTTTGCAGTTAGTCTACTTTGTTTGGTCTGAGAATAGTAACACTGTTAGGACTGAGGGAAGAATTAAAAGGGAGCCTAGACCTGGAGTTATTAACAACTGAACAGGGACATGAAGAAGACCTAGGGAGGCAGAGGGACTTTATTTAGACAATATGAAGAAAGCTGAAAACAGTAGATTTAATCTGTGGTGATACTAGAGTATTCAATGTACTTTTAATATTTAGGAAAAAAATAGATATTGTGTTTATTTTAAATTTCCTTTAAAGAGAGCATATGGTCTTTGTCTTTAAATGTCATATGGACAGATACAGAAGAGGACAGGATGGGCAATCTCAGAAAAATTTAGCTAAAAACTCCCTGGATACAAATGTCATAAGTTTCACTTAAAAACACAATGGAAAAAAAAATACAAAGAAATACAAGCTATTATTTGTTGTAGAGTACCAGATATCTCTTGCTGTGTCCCTACAAAGTTATAAAGCATGGATGCAACTGTCAAGCCACCTTCATCTGGATAGAATAGATATCATTACAGTTCTCTACCTAAATTAAGCCCTGCCAAAAATAAAATGCAACACTTCCAACATAGGCCTTCCCAAACTGGAAGATATGATCAAAAAGGATGAGCCTTTATGTTTTTACCCAGTTCTAAAATGTAATTTTTAAAAAGTGCTATATTAAGAGCTTTCATGAGCCATCACAGCTGGATGCCCAGTGGTGACATAAGCAGCTTTCATAGTGGAGATAAATATGTCCCATTGTTATTGCTTGATCAGCATAGGGACTGGGAAGAGGAGTATTAACTTCCATAGATGTTTCTCCTAAACCTTATTTTCTCATATGCTTGGGAAACAGGCTGTATTTATAGCAGTGCGTAGTGTTATTGACTGCCTGTAACTGGAACAGCATCAATAAGGCATGAGAAGGAAATAAGGCATGTTCATGAGAAGGAAAGTTTTCATCAGTGTTCCCAGAAAGTTATGGAATTTTGATCTTCCTGAACAAAGCCCACCCAGCACATTACAGGCTAGTCTAGTCATGAATAGACAGAAAAGATTTGATAGCTGATGAAAAAGACATTTGTACTTTCAAATCCAAACGGCACAAGAAAGCACAAGCTCATAGCAAAGTTCCTGTGGAAGACTTTACTTAGTACTTAAAAAAATCCCATTCAGTTAAACACAGGGATATCATACCTTTTAACAGAAAGATTAAAAAGGTTCTGTTACATTTATATTCCTTTACAGAACCCTCAGCATTTCTGCATGATCAGCCCTTTTTTCCTTGTTCCACATCTGTAGCCTTAATCTTCTTGGAGTAACTGCTCTCTTGCTAAATACATCCATCACTGACCGATAATTGTAATATATGACAAACCCACCTTGAGAAGAATTCCTTATAGACACCAATCTGACATCACAGGATAGTGATGTGTTAGCAGTATCTCTTCCCCCCAAACAGGTTGTGAAATCAGACTTTAAGATAATTGTATGTCTTATCTAAAGTTGTCCCACCTAAATTGATACTTTATAGATGATTACTGAACTGTTCCTCCAAGCCACAAATCTAAATTAACCTCAAGTACAAGACAGGTTTAGTGGGTCTGCTTAAAAAGTTAATACAAATAGAGAAGTTTAAAATCTATTTAGCTGTGAATTTTTTATCTTAATTATTTTTTCTTATCAAAGTCAGCATAAAGTTTGGAAACAATACACCACAGACTCAGAAGGTATGTCATCCTGACACCTCTGTTTCTCTCATTGTCACTTTGCATGAGAGAAATCAGAAGGAGTGTATTTTTCCAGGTCCCACAGTTCACAGGGTTATTATAACTCCCTCATTAAAACATTCTCTGTCACAGCTATCATGGGGAAACTGAAGTCCATTTGTGCTGGCTTTCAGTGACAAAAAATTCTCATCTTTCTGGTGCTAGCTGTGCTAACTTCAAACTGGGGTAATTTTATGTGAATACTGAAATCCATCAACACTGCAGAAATATGTTTAAAGGAATGATTAGATATTATTTTAAAATTTTTGCTCTTTTGCTTTCTCTTTTTTTTCTTTTTTTAATTTAAGATTTGGTTAGACCTTTAAAAGGAGATGTTTTTCATTAAAATAGAAAATAATTCATATGTAGGAAACTATATAACAGTTGAAGTAATTTTTTATGGGAATTCCATACTATAGGAATGCCATTTTTATGGGAATGGAGATTTCTTCATATCAATAGTGTCTTTTCTTTTTAAAATATCATTTGACCACAGCAAGGAGATTTGTTCATCTAAAATGTTTCTTTACAGTCCAACTTAATGTGCATCTCATGTAAGCATCATCTGTGTTGGAATGAAATGGATTCGTTTTTTGCTGAAAAATGCACGGGATCTAATTCAATAACAAGTTATTGCAAGGAACTTCTGCTGTCTCTATCTGAAAGATTTTGCTTCTGTCATCATCTCTTTACAGGACTCAGAAGTGTGTTGTTAAAATCACATAAAAGTGTATCTTATTTCAAAGCTTTAAAACTTTTTATCACATCATGTACTGACATTTTGAGCAGCGACAAATTTTGGCTGTGCAGATGTTACCATTTTCAAAGTACAATGTACTTGTAATCAATGCTACTCTTAGCCCAAATGTTGAAAGGTAAAAATCAATTGACACTTTTGTAGAAGGTTAAGCCTTTGTTTTAGCACTCCACAAGTACTGTTTTGTTCAGTTTAGTTTATGGTTCTGAAAGAAAACCTATACCACAGAACCTCACACCATGGACATGTTTAGAAAGCACGACTGTTGTGACCCAGTCTTATACACTCACCCCCAAAGTGTCTCCTTACATTTCCCATTCCTCGCCCTATGCAATTAAATTACTGCTGACGGCAAAAGTAGTGCAGAGAACTTGGAAATATTGCATTCACTGCTCCTCAAAGGCCTTTAAGGCACCTTCTTATTTCTCTGCAAGAACTTCTATATTGCTACTCAAAGCATGTTTGTGGAGAACAGTTTAAAAGAAGCTCTTATTCCCACTCCTTCTGATGGGAGATGACTGAAGAGGGATCAGCACCCTTGGTTGTGCTGAATATCAGTGTAGGAGAAGAAATCTGTCACCTATGGGCCTTGAAGTTCAATGTTATTTTAATCCTTACTCTGGTTTTGAGGTAAAGTCACTGTCTGTTCTTTTGCCTTGAGCATAGAAACTAACAATGCTGAAAGAGGACTTTAGCACTGCATTCAAAAATGAACCCTGTCCAAGAGCTGTTCAACAGATGTTATTTTCCTTGTAGTCTTTTCTCTAAAGCCTTGTTAACACAAGAGATTGAATTTGTACCTCAGGGACTCAAACTTTATTATGGAGCTGCAGGTAAAGTTCTTACTTTGATCAAATAAAAAATGACAAAAAAGTGCCCTAACTTATAGCTGTAAAAAGCAACATCAGAGAGGAAAGCAGGCTGAAATTTTGGCTCATCTTATGAAGTTATACCCATATGTGTTTGAGAGGGAGATCCTACTCCGAGTTTACTGCAGATGTATTGCTGTTAACAGATGCATATGGCACTGTTCAAGAAAAATTAAAAAGCAAAAGAAGAAACAACAGTAGATATTAAATGAGTCTTGCTCAGAATATCACAGCTGTAAGAGCTGACCATCTCTACCCCCAAGCCTAACAAGAAGTTGAGTTCCATGGATTGAAGTGTAAGATTCAAGCATATTTAACTGTAGAGTTACAAGGAAGCTTAATCCCAAGACTAAAATATTTGGTTTACCACTGCAGGAAAAATTTTTTTTACTCAGTGCTGTTCTTTATTATCTGTGAGTTATACTATTCTCAATAGAAGCCCAGCTGATCCAGGTAATATACTGATAAGGGAGTCAAAAATCCATCTATATCTTTAAAAGCAATAAAAATTTGTGTCTGAATTTGTGGTGCTTCCATTAGCAGTTTTCACACTGCATGTGCTTTACTTTGAATAATTGCTTTACTTTGAACCCAAGCATGGACTGAACAATAATTTTGGTCTCAGGGCTAAACAAAACATAGAAAGTGTGAATCAGATGCTGCCATTTGGTTCAGAGACCATACAGTACTCTCAGGTTATGAGAAAAAGAGTGGCTATTCTGTCTTTAAAGAATCCTAGTGAAGAATCTAAAATTTCTTAAGAAGGCAGAAACCAGATTTAAAAAACTATCATTTTTTATGACCCAGGGAAAGAGAAAAATACATTAATTCACTATCTGGAGAACATTGTGCAAATGGCAGCACTTGTATACTATGCAAAAAGATCTCTTGTTTTCTGTATAAAATAAATCATTACAAATGTGACCACCATAGACAGATACTGTTTTTTTGCAGATACTCACCACATGCACATTTCTGAGATTACAGAATGAACCCTTCACGTCTGCTTTCCACACCACCATCAATAAAATATTCTTGGAAATGTTTCTTCTATGAGGGATCAAAAGCAGAGGATAATGCATGCAACAATAAAGAAAGCTCACTGAGCAAGATATCAGGCATTGCTAAAATGAAAAATGTGAATTTTATTATCCAAAAAGCAGTACCTTATCTGTTCTGTCAAAACTGGACACTATGTTTTCAAACTGCTTTCCAGCCAGGAAAATGAGAATCCACAGTGGCAATTGTCTTCTGCAGTGGGACTATATATGTTATGTGAAGATTTAAGATAGATCTTTTCATGTTAAAAGATATGGATATGCCACAGGTGCTTCCTAAATCATCCAAGTTCAACCCTATCAGTCATAACTAATTTGAAATTGCCCATTAAAATGTACCCAGTTTTCAATCTTGGTAAAGGTAATATCAGTCTGATTAATATTCATATAACTTCTCTTGTTAACTACTTCATGACTTACACAGAATACATAATGAAAAATTATTATGCCATTTGACTTAACTCAGCCTATGTCAAATATAACATATTCTCTCTAGCAGGCTCCCAGACACTAGGATTTCTGCAGGATCACTTTGTGAATAGTCCTAAACACCTGACTAGACCACAAAGTTAATCAAGCTCCACAAAACTTGCTACCAGTTCCATCCTTAGTGGCCAGTCAGTTGTTTTAATTTGGTACCAGTTGTCACTTGGTTGTTTTTGCAGTAATACACATCTTTTGAATCTTGAAAAATAATTTCTCCAGGTCCTGGCTGCACCCGAGCCGTCTTGAATTCTTAGAATAATTTACACTAGAGGACAAAAGGGACATATCCTTTATAACACAGAATCAAAGTGTCATTTTCCAGCTGAAAAGCAAAATCTTGTTTTACTGATTCACTCTTGAATGTAGAGAGGAAACAGCTGAATAAGTTCCCTCTGCAGACACACACATTCAACCCATCACACACGCATACTGGTGGTGTTCCCTGTCAGAACAAGCACATTCTTATCACTTAGCATCTGTTTCCTTTTTTCTCAGACTTGTTTACCAGCATTTTCATTGAGAAGCTTCCTTACAGAGGATAATTTTTTTACTATGTCATTCACTCACAATGGCGTTACACCTCCCAGCTGCAGCTATTTTAATAATGCTAAGAGTTAGGTATATAATTTTTTCTATGTGACTCAGATCATATCAGAGAGCTAAAATGAAGTACAAAACTTAATCAAAGCTGTTCATAGTGACAGTCAATTTAAATAACACCTTTTTTTAAATTATGCTGCTTCATATTCAATGACAGTAAAATGACAATGATAGACTTTTTTTTATTTGAGCCAAAAAATAAAGAGAATATCCTAATAAACAATAATCCAAACCAATATTATTTGCTATAACTAGTTAGTATTTAAGAGTTTATTAAAGAAAAAAAAAATTGAAACGAAAAAGCTCACAGTGGGTTTGTAAAGGTTGGAATGAAATTGCTATTTCTAGGAGTTTCCATGGAAACTACAGTACTAAGCAAACCTATGTACAAAAAGAAGAGATTTTTTTGTTGTTGTTGCTAAGTGTTCTTGAGAAAATCCACACAAGCATCATTATAATATGTAGCCAAACCAACAGGCATGCTGGTTGAATTATGTATAGCATACAACTGTAGTGTTTACTTTCTGAATACTTTAGAAATGAAAGTTCAGGCATCTGTGTGACCTTAAGATTTGGAGCTGTACAATTTTTAGATTTAGGATTGCATTGTTTAAAGTTAATCAACATGGTTAACAAACAAAATTACTTAGAGAAAACCCAGCAGGTTGCCGAATTTTTACATTCAATGCATACTTGATAATCATAGTAAAGGTTCTTAATTGGTTTTGATAATATCAGTTTGCTCTTAGTGTTATTGAAAGTACTCTTCTCTCTTCTAAGGATTTGCTTATATTTGAATACAGGAATTAACACTTTCTATGGACCGTTTTGTTACCTGAGAAGAGACAAAAGTCTTTTCACAGTAAAGGTGAAAAGTACGACAGGCTTTGAAATGAAACCAGAAAGTTTTTGAATAAAGAAATGCTGAGATTGCAAATCCTTTATGGTCATAAACCAGTTTTGAGCCGCCTTCTATTTCTGCATCACCAAATCAGCCTACATGGTTTCTGAAAATTCAGATAATTCCACAATCAAACCCTAAATGTGAGTGTCTAATATTGACAAGGAGTATGTGAGACTATAAGAGGATTTATGTGAATAAGATGTACAAAACAAAACAAAACTAGAGAAAACTGAACAATATCGTCTTATGCTAATTTAAGAATGCAATACCTTGATTTCTGGGAAAATAAAATATTAGAAATTTTACATTTACTTCTCTTATGAAGTAAGAAACTGAAATTCATGTCCATCTATTGCCCACCATTTTAAGCATTAAGTGCCATTTAGAAATGACTTCATTTCACTGGAATAATGACAAAAATATCTGTGAGTATGAAATAGCACCACAATGTGTTGTGATTATTGATACGATATTTCAAATATATTGATTACAAGAATTTTTTTTCCTAAAGCAGTTATATACTGTAGTGAAGCTTTAAATATTTAATTAAAAGTCATGTATTAATAAAAAATGACTCAATAAGTCACCAAATGCAAAATTCTGCAATGATGTCTCTATAAATTATTTAGCAACTCCAAGAGTGTTGGCTTTAATAAATTAAATTCAAGGACATCTGGTCAAGATAATTACAAAAACTAAAAATGCAATTTTCTTTATCAGTGCAGCAGCCTGGGCTCTTATATTTCATCATGAGCAACTTCAAATTTGCTTGATAACTTCTTTCTCAGACATTGTTTCTTTCTAGGAGACTAAATCAATTGTATGAAGACGAAATTATGCAATACAACAAACAATTTAAATATATAGGCATGTCTACATTAGCCTATATATTTAAATTGTTTGTTGTATTGCATAATTTTAAATATTAAATAACTGTCTACTTAGCCAAAAGCAATAACTACCACCTTTTTTTTTTTTCTTTTTTTTTTTTTTTTTTTTTTTGCTGCCAACAGTCTCACTTAAAGAGTATTTAACTCTATGCGCTGCTTTGGACAAATTTGGAGGAAAATATCCTCCAGTAGAAGGCAGGTTACAACCATCACTCCCCCACCAGGTTCAGGAAAAAAAATTTTCCTTGGAGGAAAGTGAAAGGGAAAAAAACATTTATTTAACAAACACACAGGAAAATAAAAATAATGCTAAATAATAAACCCTCTCACTGTGGAGAGAAACCTGGGAAGATTTCAGAGTCCTTCTGTAGGTGTGGTCTCTCTCCTCCTCCTCAGAGCTGGGTCAGCGTAGGCCCACCTCTGGGGCCCTGGTGGAAAATTCTCCCGATGTGTTCTTATGTTAAAACAGTCCAGAAGAGAAGAAGGGAAAAACTGAAGTCCCAGGAAAACAAAGTTCAACTCTCCATCTTCCTCCAGAGAAAAGGAGCCGAAAGCTGGCTGAAAAGCAAGAAGGGTGCTTCCTCTGCTCTTCTCACCGCAGCAGGACGCAGAGGAGTGCCTGTCTGTGTCCTTGAACAGCTGCTTTGAAAAGTTCGCTCATTTTTATTCTCCTCCCTCTCTGGCTCAGTTTAAAGGCACAGAAAGGCACAAGATTGATTTCTGGGCATAGAGCAGCAATAGGGGATGCACATCATAAAGTCACCCCAAGACGCTCTACAAGACCTTGGGATTTGTATTTCTGAATCTTACCAAGAGATTCCATTTTCCATATAGCACACGTTGAACTTTTGATATAGGAATTCCTTTTAAATTAATTCCTATGATTTGTCTACTTTATTTTCAAAATGTCCATAAACATACTCAGCACAGTGGCCTAAGTGTCTACATGTATTAGTTATTTCTATTTTACTAGTGACAAGTTAGGCCAATGAATAATTGTTTGTACATGTTTAATAAAAGGAGAATTGGTTTGTTTTAAAAATCCACAGACTGAGTAGCCATAACAAGCTGTTAAATGGAGATTTTTAATCTTCCTCTTCAGTCAATGAATTAATTGTCCCTAACTCTCGGAATGGAGAGCTCTGGTAATCTATATGCTTTAAAAACCTATTTTCTCAAGTATTGTTCATAAGTAGTAAGCAGGGAGAATAGTTATTTAAGGTTATTCTTATAAAGATAGAGATATTTTTCAGCAACAATATTACATTTGAGAGTGAAGAACTTCCTGTTGCATTTGGTATTCAAAAGCCCCTTCACAGTTTAACCGCTGCCCTTCAATTGAATTAACTCAATGGTACTGATTCAATAGCCTTTGTATCCCAATTTTTCTGCTACATACCTAGATTTTTGCACTTCTAAATTATTATTATTACTACTACTACTACTACTATTTTGTATTAGAAAGCTTCATAGTTGAGTTTTTGTTTGTACATCATCTGAAAGAAGTGATGAAATATCTTAAAGATTTAACAAAATCTATCACTGTGTATAGACACTGATAAGCATGAAGGTCCCAGTCACCTAAGAAAACATTAAATATAGTAAGAGTTTCAGAACAATTTAGGAACTGGTAGATGTTTTGCTGCCATGGATGTATCTCCTTGCCTTACTACTATTTTTTAATGCTTAAGAATTAACAATAAACATAAATCAGAATTGTGTGCCTGGGAGTGCAGCAATCACCTGCTGAGCAGCAAGTGATCTTATCAGGAAGGTTTATTTTCAAAATAGTGTATGGAAAAAAACCCAACAGGTCACAGAGTTCGCTCAAATTTGAAACCCTTTAAGGCTGAGGGAGCTTTTACCCACAGGAATCTGTGAAATGCAACTGTAGCACCACTAGAACAGTTTAAACAAAAAGCAGAATGCTCTTGATTGCATAACCCCTGAACCCTTTCACCACACCTCATTGTTCTCATTGTGTCTAGCATTGACAAGGAGTATGTGAGACTATAAGAGGATTTATGTGAATAAGATGTACAAAACAAAACAAAACTAGAGAAAACTAACAATATCATTGCTCTTCAACTCGTTGTTCTTCAACTGCCTCTCACCATGAGCATGTCACAGTTGCAAATGAAGCAGGGACAAAGGGCCAATGGAAGCAGGATCAGATGTGTGGCTGCAATAACAGCAACAGTGATTTACACCATAGCTCCTAAAATAAAGCAAATTAAAAATGAAAATGTTGAATGCTTCAGAGGCCTAGAACTTTGAAATGTCTCTTCAGTAAGAGCCCATGGCTAAGAATTTACCATATCAGGATGGCTCCATGATCTAATCTCATCATTACATGATTAAATACACACATTCAATGAAGTAGAGGACAAAAATTTATCCACTCAAAACCAGGGGTAAAACTACTTCATCAGGATGAGAATTTTCTGTATGTTCTCTGTCTGTGCAAATCAAAGAGAACTCATGGTTTTAAGTTCTTTGGGTTTTAAAGCACCCATCAGAATTTTCACCCACTTATCCAGTATTTCATGGGATACAACAGAATAAAAAAATCTGGGATTTATTTCACAAATTTATTCCAGATTCTCGTGGTTTTAATTGACATTGGTGTAGATTTTTGAGTTAATAATTTGCCTATAATGTCAAGCATCTGTGGACTAAGACCCTGCGTCCATCTACTTAAATAATAATGCATCTAGGAACAGTCACTGGTGCTTGCTACAGAGTAGGAAGGAATTTGGCTATTTTATGTTCAGGTAACCCACAGTTTAGAACTAAGGGAATGGATAAGACACATGTAACACAGTGTCTGGCTGCTTTCTTTTTGTTCTCACTGAAGAAATGCAAGAACATCCTTAGCACTCCTTTAGCTCAGGAAGATCCTTAGACATTTGATCTTCAATATCATCAAGGTGCAAAAGCTGAGAAATGGATTCTAGCAAGCCACTGTAAACAGTTTATCTATTTACCTCCTGCCCTTTCATCTTAAGAAGAAAAATGAATACAGGGACAAATTAGTGTTTTAAGTTCAGTTTCCATTTCTGAAAGCAGTTTTTCTAAAGGGACCTGGTCATTGCTCAATAATTCTAACTGACTGACCCATTAACTTCATTATAAACATTAGCTTTGTTTTACTAACAAAACAAAAGAAAAATACACTTTATCTAAATCATTGATCAATACAGCTAGCTTTTCTTTTTGACCAGCTAGGTTTCCATAGTTTTCATTACATTGACTGAAATCAACATTTGTTTTAAAGGAGAATGCAATGCCATTTGTAAGTAGAACTTTTATATTAATTTACAGGCAAATTTCAAATTACAATTGATAGCTACTTTGCTGTAGTCTGGAATGCATAAACAGTTTTGCATTTATCTTTGGATCCATGAGCGGTCTCATAAAATATTGCCAGAGGTAGTTTCATTCATACAATATTCTTAATCACTAGAGAAAAAGTGATTATGTGTTCTTAACTCTTGTTGACTTCACTGGCAATATTGCAAGCCATAGTGATGATAGGGGCAAAGATAAAGTAGTTGGCTAATTGAAACAAAACTTTGTGCTGTCTGCAAAATCAGTAAACTGGTGAGTCTGACCTCAGTTTTTTTTCATCTTGGCTTTCCAAGAAACATTCTGTTCTAGGTGAAAGGTAGATTGGTCAATCTCTCCTGGCAAGAAAATTGGATGTGACTGAGTTGTAGAAAGAAATATCCTGGTCCCATTGAGATATACTTAGTTAACATTTAAATCAACTTGAATGAAATTACTATCCTTTGTAGCCTTTATGGACTACATGAGTTCTGTTTAGTACTTTATAGCACTATACAATCATCAGATCAACGTCAATGAGATTCAAACATGTCACAGTGGCACATTTTGCAGACCACATAATTTTGACAGATCCAAAAGCAAAAAAATTGTGTTCTGTGTCTGACCTACTGCCTAAATTCTATTGTTCTAGGCATGAGCCTCCAATTCAATAAACAACTCTGTGTATTTAGAACAGTTTCAACACATGCACAGAGTCCAACACTTTTGGGACAGACTGCTTTGTGTGAACAACAGGATTTGTCCACAGACACAACAGTCATTCATCCAGAGAATCACTAAATCACGAGACAGAACAGTAGTGTAGAACATTTTTGCAAAAGGTGATGGCTTCCTACCAAAATCAGGAGGGCAGTGGATCTGGACCTGTAGTTTGGTTTTCAAAAAAATTAAGTGGGCTCTTCATAATGGATAAAGTTTGCCTGTGGAAAACAAGCCATTAACAAACAAAGCAATGGAACAGTCCATGTGTAACCCAGCTTTTTTCTCGGATACATTATGCTAATTTCCTACAATGCACTTGGGATGCTGAATGGGAAAACTGAGCTGTAATATCCATGCACAGGGCTTAATAAGGAATGTACTGCAGGCTGACAAGGTGGATTATGACAACCACTACAGGAAGACAATGATGTCCAAGTCAAGAGCAGGTTTGCCAATACTACTCAAAATTTGTGTTGTTAAGATTAGAATATTCAATAACATTATTGCTATTCAAGGCAGTTCTGTAGCAAACACTTTCCACTTGCAAGTGAAAGTGGGTAGGATCTCTTTAAGGCAGGGTATGGATAAAAAGGAAGCAGCTGTTACACTAATCTGAGGGTTCCACTTTAAGGAAACCTGAAAATGAAAACAGAAATAAAGGTCTGAATCTCTTATGTGTTGTTACCCACTATGACACAGATTAACACTCTAAAACACATTAGATGGGAATCTGGGAAGTGTAAAGCTGTTAAAAACCTTAATTTACAACTACTAATTTTCAGCAGTTACAATGGTTCATAACATTATACATTATTATACTATATATACATATAGTATATACATATACATATATATAAACGTTTTTTAAAATCTTAGCATATTAACTGGGAGCTCATGCAAAAATATTTAAGCTTTAAAAGCAACAATAAAAATAAAATTTTGTTTCATAATTTAGAAAAACAACATATATTAGTAAAAATATGTTAAGGAAACGGTGGCCCATTGCACTTTGCAAGGAAATATATCTAATTCTGAGGTCTAAGGATCAAAGTGAGAATTATGAAGTGAGAACTTAATTCAGGAAGAAGTTAGGATTTGCAGAAACATTTGTATACTCAAAGAACTATTAAAGCTTCTTCGCAGAAGTAACAGATAATTATTCAAATACATCATAAGGCTGATTTAACACAGTTTAACCAGAAAACAGTAAGTGAAAAAAGTCAGGGAGTGGTCTGAACCTTTTGATTTGTGTAGTGACTTCCTCTGAGTTTATAATCACTGAGAAATATCAGAACTGACAAAGGATTTGCAGTTTGATTGGAGATTATTTGTTAATAAATTTGGGGGAAATCTAAAATTTTTCAGAAAACACACTTGAAAGAAGCAAAGTAAGGTAGATATTTGTTTTAGGTGCATTTCTTACATAGTGTAAATCACAGGTGAGTCATAATTCAAAAGATGAAACAATAGCAGCTATTATATTTTTTAAAATAGCAATATCCAGAAATTTTTTCTGTCTTCAACATGGTTCTTTGAACATAAATTATAATTTTCCTTTAGCTGTGCAATATAAACTTCCTAAGTGAGAAAATACAGCTATTAGTTTACTTTTAGTTTCACATTAAATGCAGATAAAAATTTTTGCCATATCTATTCTATTTCAGAGACCTCCTTTGAACAGTTTTGCTCTGGTTTTATTCTCATCTAACTCTAGCCATGTAGTTCACTTAAAAACTTGATCTTAACTCGTGGCAATCAACTGGGGAGATTCTAACATGCCCTGGAAGACACTCTTGTTTAGTTTGTTTGAGAGAAAGAAGTGGAAGACAAAGATACTTTAGACTATATGGCAATTTTATCTCTATTTAGAGGGTACTTATTATGTATTTTAACACTGATTAGATCATTTAATATCACAGTTAAATAGTAAACTATCTCAGGAAAGAAACTTTTTTTTTAGAAATATAATTGGTATACTCTGGCAAAAGAAATGTAGCAGATGATCATTTGCAAAAGAAAAGCCAAAACAGAATGAAATGTTCTCTACTAGTTAAAAGAAGCTCTCTCTTTCTAATTTTATCCTGAATTTCTATTAATTTGATTTTTTACAAAACTGCTTTTACTATTCTTTTAGATAGCTTTTCTTTTTCACACATTGTTCAGGTAACTTAAAATCTACTTCCACTTTTACTAGAGGTACAGTAGCTTCCTTCTTCATTCCTGAAGTGTGCATCATCGTATTTTCATGAGGATAACTAAACTATCTTTTCAAATCAAATTTAAAGTGCATACCATAACATATCCAGAACAGAATGTGACAGCTTGAACCAAACATATTAGTGCCTTATGCAAAATAGTGGGTATTTAACTTAGAGTCTGCAAAAGTTTTATACTATATTTAATTACCCTATGGAGCAAGTCTTGCTTAAATCCTAGGTTTGGATCACAGAAAATAAGAAAAAATTACCAAAATGTACTGGACAAGTCTTTACAGGAGTCAGTTCTGAATATATTCTTATTACTGGAGAATATTAAAGAATAAGTCAGAAGATAAAAGAAAAACAAAAGCCTCTTCAATATCTCAGTTGTAACATATTAGTTGTAATATATTAGTTGTAACAGTTAGCTACAAATAACTGCTGTAAATTAAGAACTTCAGAGACACATAGGTATCCAAATGCCCTCAAATTTCTAATTTTTTTCCTTGTACCTTGGGCAGTTTTGTAAAATGCCACCATTATTAGGCAGCTCAGAAACAAGATAATTAATATTTATGTGAGAAGTTAATGAGAAGGTGGTGAGGCTTCCAATAATTAATGAAACAAACAGCCAGGAAATGCAATGTTGCCAAAAATTCCATAGTCTATGCTTCTTAAGCAACTCATAGTTGTGTTGTTTATAGTATTCTATTTATAGTCAATCATCAGCTGGTTTTGGAGGCAAAAGCAGACAGTTCAGCTGGCTTTAGAGCAAACCATGTAGAAAAAGACAATTTCACTAGATAAAGGAGCAGAGCGTGAAATGTGTAGGAGTGAGGAAAGAAGGCTCTTGCCCTAATCTCTACCCAGATTTGCCAAAAGTTTGATCCCAGATGTATCACCAAAGATTCCCAAAGATTTTAATGGGTATCTTTCTTTCCAAAAGAATTGATATAAACATTTCACCTGTACTATATAGCACTGGAGTTTTGCATTCCAATGATATTTCGACATGAATTTGATTCATCACCCCCCCACCTCCCCCACAAAAAATATGACCGTGTTGTTTTATGGCAAAGATATTAGTCCTCAGATTTTACAAGGTGGTTCTTCCCTGTCACAGATTGGATTATTGTCTTTCTGCACGTTGTATTTGGAGTGTGAATTCAGTGTTACTGGAAAAAAAACAAAGGAGTTATTTAGGAACAATGCTGTTGTTTGGATTAATGCTTTTATTTGTACTATTATGATTTCCTTGCAAACATTATTTTGTCCTTACCTTTGTTTTTCCTATAATTTTCCCACATATTTGATAGCAATAATAAGGGCGGAGGGGAGGGGTGGTTAAGATGGAATTAATTAGTCAAGTTCTTTTGTGTAGCCCATGTTGTGACTGGGCTTTCACGAAGATCTGACTGTTCAGATTGATGAGGACTGCCTGGACTTTCAGAGATTTCAGGCACTTTAGTTCAATCTACCACCTCAGTTTAAATCCTGGGTTAATGACACTTTTCTCAGTTTTATCTTAAATATTCCCACCAAAAGTCCATTAACCAAATGAAACAGTGAAGCAAATGAGAAAGTGAGTAATATGTGTGTATATATGTCGTCTATGAACATAATTTTAAGCCAGTACCATTTCACTTATACCCAAAGCACAAGCATCATAGTACAGGACAGAATCATAGTAATACTTGTAGTTGACTTTTATTGCTTCGCAGCTCAGGAAGATTCCCTCTATTTTATAAAGTTTCTGCAAACATCCTCCTGCACTTGACAAAAATAGGTTAAGAAAACCTTGATCTGCCTCCTGTCTTGTTTTTAAGTTTTCAGCCTCCTTTTCCAGGTGATTATCCAGATCTCAGCAGGGAACCTCCAAAATGTTAACTGGCAAATTTATAATTAAACATTTTCTGAGAGAACAATTCTTTTTTCTTAGACATCTAATTTTAGAGTGCGTGCACTTATTTTGCTTGCTCTTTAGATTATCCTTTGGGACTTTTAGTCCAAATGAGAGATTAAAACCCCTACTCTTTAGGGAACGTTTGCCATTAAAGAAAGCCAAATGCAGAATTAATTTCCTCAGTTTTATTAATTTTCTTAGCCTTCAGAAGATTATTTTTTTTAATCCAAGCTAGCCACCAAAGTTATGGTTACAGAAAATGGAAGCATAGATATTTCAAAGAGAAAATTGCCACAAGTGTATAAAAATGGGATGAATGCTTTATTCAAGCATTTACTCATTACAGCATTTACTCATGCTGTTCTCTCTACTAACTGCAAACAAAGAATCTGTGCATTAAAACCTAATCCCAATGTTTGAGAAGTTCTGCTTTATTTTATATTTTATTTGGAGAAAAACAGCAACAACAACAATTGCTTTCTAATGTTATATTTTCTAATTTTTAAAGCAAAAATCCTATGCTTTTCTGATTTTGTTCTCAAGGAAAAAAAAAAACAAAAACAAAAAACAAATCCTAGATTTATAAAAGGTGTTGTTTCTATTAAAAGAAGGAAACATTTTTCAAAGTCTCAGAAATCCTCAAAGTAAGGGGAAAGAATCCCTTGCCAGAACTGCCAGCTAGGATATGGATGAGTTGGGGGGTAAGGGGTGGAATGTAGTCTGCATCAAGAAGCCTTTAACAGGTGTTAGGCAGGCCCTGCAAGGGAAAAAGGATCAGCTGTTTTGCCACAAGCAAGCAGATCTGATTTTGTGTGTTGACCTTCCCACATGTGGTTCCCCATGGAGGGTAACTGGGCTCCCCACTCAGACTGCAGGCAGCACAATTCTCTCTTTCTGACAGCAGGAGCAGTGCAGTAGACACCCAAGGACTCTAGGATGGGAACACAGGAATTTTGCTCCTCATCCTCTCCCTTATCCCTCCATATCCCTCTCCCCCAGAACATGCTTAGTGACTACCAACTTTCAAGGTAGACCTGCACACAGACAATACATTTTGATAAAAGTGTGGATAAAGATGTGATTGCAATACATCACCATTGCAGTATGGGGCATCTTTTATTTACAGAATGAATTTTAGTGAAGTGGATAGAAAGTGGCAACTAAATTTTTAGATTAATCTGTTACTTGTTAAGCATTTTACCGGAGTGTTTTCGTTTTACTCAAGATAGAGAAAATCTTTAGACTGTATCTAATGGATAGCTGTACTG
This sequence comes from Aphelocoma coerulescens, assembly GCF_041296385.1. Classification (NCBI taxonomy): domain Eukaryota; kingdom Metazoa; phylum Chordata; class Aves; order Passeriformes; family Corvidae; genus Aphelocoma; species Aphelocoma coerulescens. Next base: position 12,434,428 of record NC_091015.1, read on the forward strand.
ATGTTCCCAGGGGATTGTTAGACCTAAGACAGAACAAAGCACCACCACTGCTTAATTGGTACAGTATTAGCAAACACTGAATTTAATTCAGAAGCATTGGCCTGGAGAAAAGGGGTTATCTAGTGTTTGCCCAGATGTTTGAATCAGGGTTCTGGCATTTTGTTACAGAAATAAAAGATTCAAAGAGAAAAGTAAGTTGTTGTATAAAATTTTTATTCTTAGTTCAAACTATTGTGTTCAGGTTCTTTTTATTTTTTGCTTCTTTTGGGTATGGGGGCCTGAAATTTAACTTTGGATGTTGTTGGCTGGCTACATATGCATACTTAATGATATTTTTCAGAAAAGTCATTAAAAGCAATTAGGGACCACCTTTCTTACTTTACTCTTGTGTATTCTTTCTTCCTTCATGGATAAATTAAAATTTCAAGCATTAAGGGAATATAGCCTGTTAGTAGATAAGGTAAATATTATCTACCAGCTGTGGCTACTGTAACATATTCCAGTGAGAGTCACGAAACAGCATACCACTGTGCTCATAAAACAGCTATGATTGCATACAAACTCAACTGACAGTGAAATAGAGTCTGAAAATCTACATATTTATTAAAACAGAAAAAAAACCCAGAGAGGCTGGTGCTTGCTCTACTTTGAAATTTCTTTGTTATTTCTATTTGAAAATTTAAAATATATGACTTCTGAGTTTCTCTAAAGCTTTCAAGTTACACTTAGTATGTAACTACAGTGGAGCAAAACTACTGCCCTCACTTTAAAAAGGTTTTATACTACTGAGAATAATCTAAACATCTCCCAGGTGTAGCAGGCAGGAAATTGTGTACTTCTGTGTACATCAGGGCAGATTAATTACTGCTCTAAATAATGCTAAGTTAAGAGAAGTAGACTGTGAAAAACTGATGATTTATCATGCAAAGCTATCTTCCCTTGCACAGCTTTGTAAATGATCATAAGGCCTGCTATCTCTTCATGATTTTTATTACTGGCTGAAGAGAATGAGGTTGGCAGAGCACTGGAAGAGGCCTCCCAGGGAGATTGCGGATTCTCCCTCTCTGGAGACGTTCAAAAGCCATCCGGGCACATTCCTGTGTAACCTGCTCTAGGTGACCCTGCTTTGGCAGGGAGGTTGGACTGGATGATCTCCATAGGTCTCTTTCAACCCCAACTATTCTGTGATTCTGTAAAGAGATGAAATTAGAAGACATGGAGGAAATAAAACAGTTCTACTGTAAGCTAACCCTTCTGGGATTTGGTTTTATTCGGTATGGTCTGTGCTGGGATTTTGGTTTATGTCATTGTAGGTTGATTTTTATTGTTGATCTTGTCTTTGTTTTTATGTTGTTGTTATTGTGGCTGGTTGGGTTTTTTAATAGTAAAACTGTTAATTTCAATGACAGAATAGAGAATTCCTCCCCTTTTTTAATCTTATTTACTAATAAAATTAGAAGTGTAAACTTGTGCTGCAGCACAACACGTAAAGTGAACTAATCTCATCAGAACTAAATGGGAATTCACGGTATCAAAGCTCAGTACATTGGTCTTGTAGTATCATTCTGAGAGATGGGAGAATTTCCTCCTGGACGTCATGCACGGTCTTCAACAAGTTGCTAAGATTGTGTGTGTGTGTGTTACACATTGAAGTGCTTTATTCCTTTTACTCAATACATTGGAATATCTAAGATAGTCCCTAGAGCCACCTAAACAGTTTTCCCTTCTTTGCAAGAAGCTTATTTAGAGGTCAGAAACTTCTCCTGTGACAAGTGCCCTGATGATATGGTGTCTCTACCTGAGAAAGTCCCGTGCTTTTGCGTCGTAGACAAATATGATGATTATTGGGAGGTTCTGCAATACTGATGAAGGAAGAAAGGGGAAGAACGGCACATTAGATATTGTCATGTAGCATCCCTCTTTTTTTTCTATTTATAGAACTAATTTTCTATCAGTATTTTAGCAAGTGGACTAAAGGATTCAGATGCACATCCCCCTCAGGTTATTTGCAAGTAGCTGATCTGTGCTGTTGCAACTGAGTTCAAGAGCTGAGGTTTGGAGCTTGCTTTTCATTTCCTTCCCAACAATGTTCATGGAGCTTCACAAAATTGTTCCTGATTTGCATTACTATAACATAAATGAGAATCTCAAGTTATCTGTGCTCTCTTTGCTGTAGTTGCTGAGAACATAATTTCTTTTTTGCCAAGAACCCCTGAAGAAACAATGGAACAGATTTTCAATTCGTAATGGTTTTTGCTGATTTTTCTCTCCTTACTTCTCTCTAATTTGTATCCTCTGTCTATCTCAGGGTGCTTACATAACTCACTGGACATATTGGAGGGATTTACAGTTTACTTAAAGATTAGTATTTAAGTTGTTGCTTTCAAGTTTTATTAATAATATATTATGTTTTCCATTTCTGCTCTACATATTTTTTTGTGGATGTTGCTGAAAGTACATTTGAAGGAGAGAAAAAAAGCATGTTAAAATAAAATGGAAAAAATTCGTCTGTAAGTGATGGTGTATAAGTAAGTTTATTAGCAAAAACAAGTTATCAATCTGTAAGTTCTCATCTTATGTAAATCTAGTTACATAGAAAGGTTTAGGATAAACACATAAGTGACTGTAAAGTAAACATAGCTTGTCAAAAGTTAAAATACAGGAATTTTTCTTGTTGTAGCCAGCAATTCTATGCTGCTCTGAACCATGAAGCAGAGGTAAGAAAATAAACACATTTTCCTCACATAAAATTAATCAGATTGTTGGGTGAAAGACAAAGAATTTACAGCATTTCTACTTCAGTTCTAGTAAATAACCAACATACTTCAGCTTCTCAGACCTCTAAGGTATGTTCACTCTTTGTGAGCACACAGTAAACCACTTCATTTTTATTTGTCCTTGGTGCTAAATCACAGAGAGGATTGCAAAGGTGCAGTGGGGGTGGGGGGCCAGAATCATCTTGTTAATGGAAACAGCAAAGAGCTGGAGGCCAGTAAAGCCTCTGCTGTGCGTGACTGCAGTCAAGTCTTCTGCTGCCTTTTTCATCATCCTTTGACACAGTACAGAAGAAGTAGACTAACAGCTGAATCTCACTGAAAATGCAAACCTATTTTTGGATAAAGATTTAATAACAAGCAAATAAAATTAACCAATCTTTTACGGAATTTTATTCCAGCTGCACTGCATTTGCACAAAGCAGGGAATCCCAGATGATAAGATAATCTGAAAAAAAAAAAAAAAAAAAAAGTGAATTTGATGCAATTCTTCAGTTCTGCTGTCCTTTTAAAAGTCCAAATTCAGTTTACCTGAATTTCTAGTAGCCAATTTGGCTTAGTAAAAAAAAACGATTGAAGGCCTTTCAGCTCCTATTTAGGGTAAAACGTGTTGTGCTTTTCTGACAGTGCCAAAGTACCATAATTATGACTGTGAAATTATTTTGACACTTTTAAAATATGAGACATCTAGTAGGAAGTGAATTTATTAGCTGTGCTATATGAAGTGTGTTAAAAGGAAAAATATAGCTGATATTAGAGATTTGTCAGGAGGGAAGAGCTGGGTGAGGTGGAGATGATACAGCTACTGTTGGTCAACAGAGGAGAGATCTTAAATACCAAGAATAATGGTTTGTTTACATATTTTTATTTGGATGATTTGTTGATTGATTCCCTGAATGCAGTGTACACCCGAGGGCTGTGGGAATTGTGGTAGTTGGGTCACACAGGGCTCGTGGGACTTCCAGCCTGGACAAACCTGCCTGCCTGTGACAGAGTCATGCTGTGTGAGGAAGAGCAGCCTGGCTTGCTTACAGCTGATTCAGACAGCCAGGGCATCCCACTGTGCTTCCTTGCTAAATGGGAAGACTCCTGTGTTAAAACTGACAGACACTTCCAATTCCTCTACATGATGCTCCCCAGCCTCCTCCTCCCTTGTAAAACCCTTATAGATCTGTGGATGAAGCATCAAGGATTCATTTTGTGCTCTTCATTCTAATCCTGCCACTGTGCTAATTGAGCCTGCACGTTTGATAGCATTTTTATTTCTATTTAATTATCTACTACTTTTTGTTCTGGTCATTATTATTGCCATCATTCCCCCTCTACAGTTATTTTAATTTGCATCAGTTAGTTTCAGGTTCACATTTCACACAGCGTAGAAAAATAGATGTCCAAAACTGCTTACAGTCTAGAGACAGACAAAGAAAAAATGACATTTGTTTTGGTTTTTTTATGTGAGTATACAGCATGGACCAAAAGAGAGTATATATATGCAGAGAGAACCAGTTTGTGCAGAAGAACATTAAAAAGACAGTTGACATTTCAGGGTTGTAAAGTTTGGATTAATTCTCATCTGGTCTTTGGTATTGAATAATTTTTTTGTGTCTAGAGTCCATTAGGTGCACTCCTGGAGCATAGCTTCCACTTACTTCCAGTTTGAAAGGAATCCTGTTTGTGCACTCTAAAACTGTTTCACAATGTGAATCAAAGCAACAGAGAAAAAAAAAGGGGGGAGTGGATAGCAGGGAGGTTGAAATCAGAATTATAATGCTTTGTACATTTAGAAAAGAGGACAAAGAATTAAATTCTTTGTCTCAGTTCCTCTAGAATTCTTTTACCAGGACTGATTATGAGTCTAAAATTATTTAATACTAATAAAAAGATTCACACAAAAAAGCATATTTATTTAGCAGTGCAGCAAATATACTGAAAGAAACCCCAGCTTACCAACTTAAGGCAGGGGAAAAGTGTTTTGTACCATTTTATGTAAGAATATATGCACAATCAATCCTGGTTTCCACTGCTGCCAAACAGAACTGTCAACTGTTGAAAAAGTGAAAGAAGCATCTCCAAAGCTGATTATTCTGATTTTCATGTTTTATGGTTTACTAAAGGACTTGAATTCTTATGCAAAATCATTATTTCTTATATAATTTTGTTTTCTTCTTTGCTGATGCTCATTCATATATAAATATATACAATATTTCTATTTCACTGCTATGCTCTGAAAAGCTGGACAGCTAGACAACTGTTTTCAGTATTTTCTTTGGATATCTGAAGTTTAAGTATTCTGCTGTGGACCAACACTGCCCCATAAAATTCAATCACACTGCACCTGTTAAGAATTTTGCCTCAGTGTAAGTCCTTAATTTTAGCAAAAATTTTCTCCCTATAATGGCTTATAAAGCTTTAGTTTGTATGAATAAACTCAGAATTTCAAGTAACTAAGATTAAGGAAACTGTTGGGAATCTGGTGAAAGAGAAGAACAAGAACTGAGAAAAATGTAAATTTCCCTGACACTAGGGAGTGTCTCCTGATTCTGCCAAATCTAGCAGTAGCACATGTAAACTATTTTATGAAACTTTACCCAAAGAAGAACAAAATCCCTCCTAATTCCAGTGGTCCTGAATATTTAAGGTTTTTAAAATGTGAGGTACCAAAAGAATATCATTGTCAGGCACATATATTTATTTCACCAATGTAACAAACGTTGGGTGTATTATGGCTGTACCACAAGATTTTGGTCAACTTCTAGTGCAGAAATGAAATACTGTGAATTTTTGTCATCAGGCAGAATCCACTCTTGGCTGAGGATGGTAGGAGTAAAAAGATTTAAATGAAGCAAGGAATTAAAATCAGTAGCAGGAGCACAATTTAATTGATGGGACCTGTTAGAAAACCTATTCCTCAAATAATTTGAGTTCTATGGTTCTGAAATACATGTTGACATATGCATTTACATAAACACTCATTGACAGTTAAGGGAATGTTCTCTAACATAACTGGCCCAATATTACTGCCACTCTGTTCAAAAAAGAAAAGGGAAGCAGTAGAGGTTCTGTTTCCTTTTAACTTTGAGTTAATGCAAAAGGTGGATTTAGTTTTCCTAATCTAAAATAATATTGTGGCACCTTTATTCTACATCAATCAAATTTCTTGTAAAACCAGTGACTACAGAAAGTACAAGGTAGGTAACAAAAGCTGTACAATATGTAGTAAATCCTCTGCTTCTTAGCAATGCTCTAAGCTCCATCTATTGTAAAAATAAAAGTGTAAAACAGAATACACACACCATCTACAATACATCAAAAGTAAAAGAACGAACCCTTATCTACATTTCTGAGCAGGACTATCAGATAATAATCCTTGCTTCAAAAAGGAAAAGAAAACAAGAATCTGGTCCTTAAATCTTGGGCAAACTGAAGGGGATTGCAGCATTAATAAAACCTACAAAGAAAGTGTCTATCAGCAAATCTTATATCCAGAGCCATTCCCTTCCTGCACTCTCAGGATGGCACAGGGACCTCCCACAGCAAGCCTGTTTCTGAATTTAGACAAAGACCTGGGCCTAGCCTTTGTAAAAGATTGCAATATTTGTTCTGCACTGTCCTCAAACAGTTCTCGGTTACTGCAGTTGTGAACATTTATTCTATATTAAACCATTTAGTACAAAATTATCTCAGATGTAACTCCACTGAAGTAAATGAAAGCCAGAGAAAGAGTTATCCTTAGTGAGGAATAGTGAGGGAATTTTCAGACAAAATCTATGCCTAGAAAGAGCAAGGGCTGAGAGTATGTATTAACAGTCTCCAGTAAAATGCATATTGAAAAATCAGATCCCAAGATAAACCTCAGATGAAATTCAAATATATAAGGCATGAAAATATGTGATTTGTTGCTTTTCCCTGCCTACATATCATATTTATAAGTTCAGAGTGGCTTCCCTTTCTTGGGTAAAAAAGAAAATCAAACATTTTAGTTGGTCTGTTAGAAATTAGTTATTGAATAAGCAAAATAAATGAAGTTTGAAAACTCTCAACTGATTTGACTGCTGGAGTATAATTTTGGGTTTTGGTTTTCCCTCCTCACAAAATATATACATTCATTGGTTCCAGCAGTGTTAGCCTTGATTTACAGCAGTGTAACTGGGAGGAGATCTATCTCCTGATGGAGCAGTATCTCACATTTCTTCTAAACACATGCATCATCAGCCTGGGACAGCTAATGACTACTGGGGATGATGATCAGTAAATTAAAAATTCTCTAATGAGGCTTTGATATGGTACAGTGTAATGGCTCCAAAGGAGACAATACGGTCTACTGAGTCATTGATTTGTTAGCTACAAATTCTCTTTGTGTGCCACAACATTAATCAGTTTTAATGGCTCCAATGGAGGCATATTAATTAATTGCAGCTCCATTAATAACTCCCTGATTATGTATTTACCTGACCAAGACTGTAGTGTGCATTTTAGAAACTCTTTAATTATGTTTTACACAATAGTGGCTCCAAGGGAGACTATAAACAGTGCATTGCAGGTGCTCTTATTTCCAAACATTATTCCGAAGGCTATTTGACGAACTTTTGGCTAATTTTGAGACAGATACACTGTGATATTTTTAAAGTTTATTTCATTAGTATAAATCAGGCCCATATGGACAAACAACCAAGAAGTCAGGGTAAAATACCTGGATTATTTTTAGCTTCAGCTCCTGGAAGTCGCATTTGGCAAAACAAGCTACACCCTTGGTATACAGATGGCCCCATAAGGCACCATATGAGGCCTTTAGCTGATCAAAGGGAAGCATCCTCCTTCTGTCTTCATGAGCACTGAGGGCTCTCTTAACTCTAACAGCCTTCCAGACAGCATTGCACTGTGCTGCCCAGCTCCTCAGTGGAGAAGGCTGAGGTCAGAGTTGGTAGATACAGGCAATGCACACAGAGCTACTACACAGTGTAAAAAGCCTTGCTACAGAGATCAGTAATTGTTTCTGAAAGGACTCTCAGAGGACACAGTTTTGTTTGGTTTGTCCCTCTTCATGGTCACTCTTTAACAGAAGGAAATTCAAAGAATGACAAGCATCCTGAAGCAAATTATTTCAAAGCTTGCAATGTTACTGATCATTCCATGAATCTATTTATTATATTTACCATCTGTCATAGGTTAGCAAGCATAGTCCCGGAAGGGATGTCCTTGCTGAGGGGTGCTTACAGCTTCCTCTGGGACCTGACAGAACCTATCAGCTGGCCAGTTTGAATATGGACAATTCTTTAAGCCACTTAAAGTTGTGACCGCCTCTGTGATACACACTTAAGAATAGACAAACTCGCCCCCAAGCTCTCTCTCATTTCTGGCACTGGGACAGGTGGCTGCAGGCCCCGTGCAGGGGCCAGCAGGCCCGGCCAGGCCCTGCTTGGGCCAGGCCGGGCCAGGCCACGGCTCCAGGATGACCCCCCTGCCCCCAGCAGGGCTGTGGGCAAGGCCAAGGTGAGATTAACCCTTTTATTGCTGTGAAGAGCTGAAAACCTGAGGGAAGAGAGAGAGGAGATGCTTAAAGCTGAAATTCTGTTGTAAAGCTATGATATATCAGAGTACCCGTTGTAATTTCATGAAGGCATGGGGGGTGGAGTGTTCAACTCGTACTTGTGAGCAAAAGCACCTGAGCTGAGATAGGCAGATGCTGAAGCAGCTGTAATTTCATGAGAAGTTTGGACAGGGAGAGATGGACCAGATGAGGACTTTTGCTCCAAATGGGAAAGGAGAAAACCTCAGTTCCTAGAGATGCTCCCAGAGATAGTCCTAAAGATGAAGATGAGAAAGACCCTTTGCTCCCAGGGAAGGAGAAGGGCCTCTGTTTTTTGTTTCTGAATGGCTCAACCTTAAAATTGTACCCCAAAAACCTTCAAGAGTGGACCCTCGAAAGCAGTTGTGGGAAAAGCTGCAAGTCAGGGGAAAGGACTCACATGCGAGCAGAGACTCCTCTTCCTCAATGGACTGAACAATATTTGGAAGTGGGTGGCTGTCTCATTGTGATAATGTTTTCATAGCACAAGCAAAAAGAGACTTCTCTTTCTAAATGGACTGAACAAGGTTATTATGGAAATGGTAAACAGACTGAACATCTTAAGGGTTGTCTTTTTACATTGTCAGTGGGAGAAGGGAGGAAGGTGGGGGGAGGAGGAGAGTTCTGAAGGTGGTATAATTTTTTTTCTTCTTTTAGGTCTGTTAATAAACTTCTTTATATTCTTTCAAGTTTGGTGCCTGCTTTGAGTTTCTCCTAATTCTTATCTCACAGAAGATAAACAGTAATGAGTATTTTGGACCAAACCACTACACTATCATCATTTCACTTGCGTACATTTGTGCTTGCAAAATTCCATGAAGATTCAAAATTTATTCCCTCAAGTTTACATCTGAGTTCTTCCTTTTTCTTTTTGCAAATTTCACTTTCCCTAATTTGTCTTGAATTTTTTATCACTGGTAAAATTTCCTGCCTTTTCCCTTCATCTCTATCCAATTCTCACATTTAAATCAACAAATAAAATAAAGGTATGTTACCAGTAAAGAAAAATGGAGATTGGATTTTTCAATATATTTTAGTATTGATTTTAGTCTTGGAACTTCATAAGTTTAATTCTTATTCCTGGACTCTCTGTCTTCCTCAAAGTACCTTTAGGAGACTAAGGGAGTATTCCTTTTTTTTTTTTAACAGACAATGTCCGCTCAATGCCACCGTGGGAACAGAATATAAATTTCAGCATTATGCAAGAGAATATGAATAAAATCAAACCTGTTTAACCAAGAATGACTTCTGAAGACTAATGTTGTAACTCTTGCCATTAAGATAACTGAGCTTATAAGAAAAATCATATATATAAACACTCACATTTCATCTACCTGGACTGTAGTATAACATTTTGTGTGATAGCACATGGGTAATAAAATAAAGAATAAAAGAAAAAGATGATGTGCATGAATACTGTGAAGTGAATGTACCTTAGGAAAGGTAATAGGCAAGACTGATGGGAAAGATACTCGAAAGATACAAAGGAGATTACTTGTGAAATTCCAGAATCTCACTCAAAACTCACCTCATTTAATATCTTAAGTAAAAAAAAAAGAAAGCTGTAGGTGGCTAAGTTTAAAATAACACAGAACTGAGACATCATTGCAGGAATAGCAAAAGAATAGCAAAAAAAAAATAGCATTCGGAACAAAATGGATGAAGTTGAACTGACAACTGGAATAATAACAAGAGTTTAGTGTTTGAGCATAAAAAATATAAGGATGAAAAAAATAAAGGTATTTTGAAGCTAATAAATATAAGCACCATAATATACTACAAAGTAACACATACATGCCTAAGAAATACATAAGACAAAAACCTCACTGTGTGAGCAAACTGACCTAAAAATATCCACAAATACATTTAAAAATTCAAATTAGGAGTTTCTATCTCTCACTGCAACTAAATCCAAACAAAATCTTTCACTTTGGGCAAGTAAATCCTATTGGATTTATCATAATGTTTTTGAGAGGGAAGAGAAAATGCAGTGCAGACGTTGTGGCTTTCCTTGATAGGACAGAAGGACCATGTTTCTGTTGTCTCCCACTTAATGAGTTTTTATGTGAAACAGCTACTTGAAAGCTAAACTCCCACATCCATCAGGCTTTAGAATCACTGACTGTTTTACCTGTTCTTCATGAGGAAGACAAAGCTAGTTGTCTTCAGCATCTTGCATTCCATATGGCACTAATAGCTCCCTTTGTAGCATCATGACTAATTGGACAGTTAGAGAAGAAATAAGTCAGTACCATCATGAAGTCTTCAGGATCTTAATTTTTTTGTTAAACAAACATGAAAAATGACTGTAGATATGAACAGATATAAACATTTCTTGGTGTACATCTTTTAGGAACTATGCCTTTCTGTGCCTCTGCAACACAGGATTTCTGAGAAATAATAGCTGCATCTGACAAACAGTGCCACGCACTTCTGTAATCATCACAAAGCATGACTCCTGGCAGGAGTGTCAAATACTTTATTACAAGCATTTCATTTGCCTTGTAGTTTCAGAAAAGCATATGCTGTGTTCAGGCAACAGGTTACAGCTTTTTGTTTTGGTGTTTTTGTTTTCCAAGACCTCTTGTAAGGTCATTTCTTTTATTAAAAAGAGAAGGAAAAGAATGAACCGATACTGAATGAATGGATTTATACTAGATTTTTATCAACGTTATTAAGATCAGTGTATGATTCTTGTTAGAACAATCTCTTTCAGTACAGCTTGCTTAAGTATAAATATAAACCAAGCATTTTACTATTCCAACCTGATAACTGAGGATAACTGAGGATGTTCTATAGAAAAGGTCACCAAATACATCAAATTAATGAGTGGAATGTGAGGAGCTACCTACAGATAGGAAAAATATGAGCTTGCTCTTGATCTTGTAAAAATATTTATTTATGATAATTTATGTGGACGGAAGATCTTTGCTATATTTTTAATTTCAACCAAAATGAGTGATGTATCTCTCTACATATATCAGAATGCTGCAATAACAGCCATATCTGATATTTATTTTTCTGAAAATGGGCTTCCTGAGTAGTACATTGGGCAATGCAGTCACTCATTTTCTTTTGCCTGCATTTTATAAAAGTGCAAGGTTAAGATGACTGTTTATCAAACCAAAGACCATTGCTTCTGCATCTACCGCTGCACACTTAGTTAAAGAAAATGAAAAGGAGGTCATAAAAATTTGTGCAAAAATTAGGTCAAAGCCAGCAGACTGGATTATATGAAAACATATAAAAGGACTCAAGCTTCATTAATGAAGTAAGACCTTAGTAAAGCAGAATTATACTGTGATCCAAGAAGTAATGAAAGCTTTTAAAAGAAGGAAGTTTAAAAAGAGGACTTACGATGAAATAGCTAAATCTGGAACAATACAAGAAGTCAGGAAGGAATTAAAGTGAAGAAACTGTCATTTACAAGACAAAGGAATTAATTGTTTAGGAGTCCTTTGTATGGCTGTAACTGTAAAACTGTATTTACCTGGACTGCACTCGGTCCAACACTTACAGTTCTATTTATGGAGCCGGTCAATACCATGCCAGAGACTCAGGTAACCTGAATGATGAAGAAATGCCAGTCTGATGCTATGGCTCAGAAGTTCAAAACACAAAGCTTGTATCAATGCCAAATAATTTTCTCTGAACCTGGTTGTTTCATGTCAATGTTTAAGGGATTATAACAGTCCCATAGTCACAAAAGACAGGATCGTGGTCATTCTTAGTGATGTCAAATGAATAAGAAACTTCAGGGTCTTTAAAGTCCTAAAGTGAGTTAACTCTTTTCCTTTGGATCTTCCTTCTGCCAAGACCTGTTATCTGTACACTCAGCAAACACCATTAGGAGCAAAGCTGAGCATGTGCTGCAACACAGTGAGGATCATCAACTCCTCAGAACAATGGAAGACATATTTTGAAAGTAATCAACAGCTTCTAGAACGAAAATCACATTGCAATACCTTCACCTGACATGGAATTCAAGTTAAAAAGAATGAAAAAGGCATCCAAGAGAGTCAAAGTGGAGTGGTCTGTGAAAATGCTGAGTGGCCAGGATTTTGAGGCATAAAGGAACTGCTACCTAGCAAAGAGTGGCCCCCAAAGTGTGTCCGACTGGAAGCACTCCTGAAAGCTGCTCGACGTTGGACAGTGACTTACACAATCTCCCATGTACTGTGTAACCATTGCACGTCCCTCTAATGGTCTCTGCTTCACCTTTGACATCAGAGGGGATAAAATTCTCTTCTTACACACTCTTTTTGGTGGGCAATGATAAATGAAGGGATGAAAAAGGAAAAAGTTGTTGGGATACAAGGGGCTGAAAGAGGGACTGAAATTGCAATGAGACACTAATCACCTGGGATAAGGTGTCAGTGGCTCCTGAAGAGGGACACCAGGATCATTCCTGGCTCTCTGGGTTGCCTGTAGCTGGCCTCTCAGTTCTGCTCCCTCCACGTAGCTGGAAGATGTCCTTGGCCACTCTCCTTCCTTTGGTAAGATGTGTATAACTTCGCCCCAAATGTGTTCTGTTTTGTTTCAGTTATGTATAACTCTAATCTAGCAAATCTTTCCTTTAGGGGTCATACAGAAGGGCATCCCAAATATCTGTAAAATTGGTTTGGGAGAGAGGTATCTGTGCTCCTGGGTCTCTCAGCTCAGCTGTCACCTGGAGGGTTACTTTTCCCATTGTTGCTTTTTACCAGACACATACTAGAAGGCAGCTTTGTCAGCTTTTACTCTGTCACAGTCTGCTATATTTCCAGCAGTCTTCTATACTTCCTTTATTTCCAGCTGCATAGTGACCAACAGCTTAATTGAAGTGAGCAAGGGGGAAAAAAATGTTACTTGTATGAAATTGTCTTGTGAAAAACTTAAAAATAGTAGCAGCAATAAAGAGTACAATGATATCATCTCTGACTTGATCCTGTTTTCAGCATTTTACCAATTTTAATCTCTTTTCCTATGTGCTTGTGTTGTAGCTTCATCTGGTTGTTTTTAGCTTATTTACCCTTAGGAAATATTTCCTAATTAGCGCAGTAGTGAAAAGAATGACCTAACAAGTGCTAAAGTATACCTTAGGATGGTTTCATAATTGATACAAAACTGCCATCATATATCATGCTTATATTGTTTTCTTCTGCTGTAAGGATTTACCCTTCAGATACTTTCCGTTCTCATAACAAGCCTCATAAACCCTTCAGGAACAAATTCGGTGCTCAGTTTATGCCAATACAAATTATGATGCCTTTCATTCACTCTGCAACTTCAAAAAACCACACAACCAGCAAAGCAGATAGATAATTTTACCTATGCCACATAAAAATGAAATAAAAGCCCCTGTTTAGAAATCCTAGAGATTACTAATATTCCTGTAAGCTCTACATAATTTAGTAGGAGCAAAATACCAAAACACTCAATAAAGTAAAATATTAAACAGTGAGATCCTATGAATTTTCTTAACTACACCTGCACTGCACACAGACTAACACACTGTGTTTATTTGTGCAGGAAACAGACTGTCCCAGACTCCCCATTTTCAATTTTCTCTCTTTTTTTCTTCAAAAACTGGAGCATCACTTCTGCCTTTCTCAGATGTGTTGCTCTAGCATCTGTGTGCTTTCAGGGTATTTGTGAATAAATTCTCAGATTCAGCTGTTGCGTATCCACATTTCCCAGGGATGCTAGGGAGTTTAAATACATAAGTCATAATTTCTAGATGATCTTAAGTGCCATAGCAGGGAGAACTTTAGAAACAATTCTAAACACAGTATGATAGGGATATTGGGACAAGTTTACTTAAAGAAAAAGAGAACAAAGTTTATAGAAATCAGAGAATTATTAAAAATAATAAAAAAACCCCCTCTTTCTTCAACCTATTTTCTCTCCAGCTCAGCTGGTGCAGTCCATTTTGTGCTGCTGCAATGATATGTTTTAAACACTCAGAGCAGTGTATCCTTTTTCAGGTATGCTGTTGATATTCTTGTGAATGCATTGGTATGACAAACAGGAGGGATTTCAGGAATGTTTGCACTGCTCATTCCAGTCTTACAAGTAGATGCTATCAGAAACAGATGACAGGATTTACCAAGTTATGTAAGGGGCAAGGAATCTGGAAGTGTTCACTGTGACAGAAACTCAAATTCCAAACACAGGGCTCTCATTTCAGGATGTTTCACTGTCTTCTGACGCCTGTCAGCACTGCTCTTAGTCTTAAATTCATACGTCTGATGTAACGAATTTAAATTAAAAAAAATTTTAAAAATCAACAAATCAAACAAATGGAGTAATCAGCTCTCTGCAAAGCACACTGGATGATAGGACACAAAAAAAAGCTATTTGGAAGCTGCAGTACATACACGTGCACATGAATTCACACCACAAACCTATAACTTTGATTGAAGTTTTCTTTCCTTAACTATTTCGATCGACTGTGCTAGAATATGGTTTTGCAGTTGTCCTGAAGAGATTAAAAAAAAAAAAAGAAAGTTTATTTTATATTTATAATTAGAGAGAGTTATTTGGCACAAGATCAATATAGTGCCAAAGAGCAGAAGGAGTCATCCAGCAGGAAGGAGAGGTCACCATAAGACTGTGGTGGTTGCTTCCTGTTGCAGAGCATCCTTAAATTTCACAGTGGCAGGGCAGAGCTGTGGTCACTCTTCCTGCTGTGGGGAGGGTCTCCAGGCTGACTTTACACTACTCAAGTCTGGGTGGGTTCAGGGTGCATAAATGAAGTGCAATTGTCTAGCACATGTCCTATATGGCACAAAATATAGGGGTAGCACATAATAGAACACAACACAAGAAGGTCACTGGCCACCCACAGGAAGCCCAGGGTGGCTGAGTGGGGTTATCTGTCTGCTGCACAAAGGACAAAAGAGCAAAAATAAAATTCTACTCTGCCTTGTGATGTTGCTCGGATGGATGTTTTATTCAAGGTTGCAACATGCTGCACAGAGGTTCCTGTCTTTCCCCAAGGCAGAGCTGTGCTCCTCCTCCCTTTGAAAAACGTAGTTGTTCTAGAAGGCTGCATTTTTATTCTTATAGATGTTAAAATAGAAATATAAGGGCTTACAGAGAGGAGAAGGCAGTAGTTTTGTGATAATAATGTTGGTTTTAGGTCTACAAAACCCCTATATTTGTAAAGGGGATTTTGTTTGATCCAGCCTAATGAAAACAATGGAATCTTTACAGACCCTTCCAGACCAGGAATGTACTCCTCTCTGAATTCAATCCTGTGTTCCTCACATGTTAAAATTATCATTTTCCCATTATTCAGGGGCAGAGGCAGCCACAGCAACCAAGTCAATAATCAAAAGCAGCTACTGCAAATATTAGGATAAATTAATGTCTCCTTGTGACCCATACTCTTAAAAATTCCTATAATCTCATGAAATAAAAATTCCTGTTACAAAAGTAAATATGGAACTTCTTGCAGTTGATAACACCTGATTATGAGAATGTGAATTTTGTACCAAATGATCAAGATGTTTTTCTCTGCTATCTTTATGTCTGACATTAGGACAAGGAATGTTCCATGAAGAAGTAGGATATGCATTTTAATATTTTTAAAATACACCCCATGGGTATTGCAAGTAAGATGTCTCTATCCTATCATTTCAAGGATTTAGTGACATGTTCAACATTTACATCTTTTTGTGTTCACTTTTTCTCTTGTGTGTGTATATATATATATATATTTATATAAGTCTTCTTTGATGCAGTGTTAGATCACAAATAAGGCTGTTCTTTTTTGCCTGATAAGACTGTGATTTATTGCCAAGGATCAAATATTTATTAATCATTTGAGCTCAGGATATGAAATAATTTTTCAAGTTGTCCAGCTGAGCCCATCCAGTTAAATTTTTCCATCAATTGTAAGAGATGGTGTAAAGTTGGCCCTGAATGTCAATCTGTCTTCAGGAACAGTTGTAATTTCAGTCTCAACCCTGCATCAATGCTTAGACAGTGAGTTATGAATTTTCAGTCTTCTAGCAGACCAAGTCCTTCACAAGTTCACTTCTGATATCAGAAGATCAAGCAGAGATTTCTTAGTTTGATAAAACGTGTCTAATTAAATTAAAAAAAAAAATTAAAAACCCAGATGTTTCTTCCTGAGATGCAGCTCTTATATCACTTCTAGGATATCAAGCATGTCTGATTTTGACAGTATTTCCCCTTAATTTTAAAGATATCAGTTTTTCTTACTGGAAAGGAATTTGTTTCTGCAGAGTGGGAAATCTTGCAGGCAAACTCATTCCCTTAATAATTCCCAAGGGCCAAATACAAAAGCTATTATCAACCTGGCTCTGAAGTGATGGTTTTAAAGTTAAGAAATGGTATTAGTACCTAATTCAATGCCATAAAATATGGTTCTGTAAATGATGGAAAACAATCACTTAAGTACACTGCTTTAAACTGATTAAATCAAGAATACAAAGATTTTCCTGAAGGATAAGATTCAGATTATGCTACTACAAGGGCACATTCTGGTGACAAGTCTTTGTTAAAGAAACAAAAAATCATTTCCGTAAAACTTTTGGAGAAGTTCTAGATGCGCTATCACAAGAACGCAAAACTTCCGAACAGAAATCAAAGTATGTAACTGCACTAAATCTCTCTTTACTGAGGTTTGAATTTCCTAAGTTTCAACTGCATTTTGCGCCAGTATACTGATAGAATGACATTTATAATTAAAAAATGATGTTTTGCTTTGAAAAATACATGAGAATTTATTAGGGACAAAAGTTTCTTTTGAACATCAAGTTACTTATATTCAAAATATTTTTCCAGTTATTTTTTAGAAAAATGATCAGTTGTCTGGATCACATACACCAAAACCCCACAATATAGAGTATCATTAAACTTAAGCAATGAAAATTAAATAGCCATTCTTAATGAAGTAAGACAGTTACAGAAGATTAGAGAAAAAATATCCTATCTTTAGCCTTATTTTTTTTTTGCATTTATGTCTTCTGATCCAGAAAAAGATCCTCAACTAACAATACCCAATTTTTTGGAGCCATAGATTACTAACCAACTTAATTTTTTATAATACCATCAACTGAGTAACAGTCTTTAAAAAATTGTTATTTGCCCAAAATAGTTCTATTTACTGATACAATTTTATATGTACGAAAAACAAAAACTTTCATATCTTTTTCAATCCTACTGTTGCAGCCCTATACACCACTCTATGGTGGTAATCTTACTCTGTGAGATTAGTCATATCTTCATAAAGTAAAATTAAAAGGCAATATAAAATAATGAAACAAGTGAAAATAAAACTTCTGGAAGAGAAGAATAGAGTAGAATAAGGATAGGATAGGATAGGATAGGATAGGATAGGATAGGATAGGATAGGATAGGATAGGATAGGATAGGATAGGATAGGATGGAAAAGAATATTTCTGTTGGAAGGAACTTAGTCCAACTGCATACCAATACAGGGTTTAATAAAATAAGGACATTGTCCAAATGCCTTTTAAACATTGACAGGCCTGTGGCATTGATCACCCCTCTAGGAAGCCTGTTCCAGTGCTTGACCCTCTTGCTAAAGAAATGCTTCCTAATGTGCAGTTTAAACTTCTCCAGCACAGCTTTATTGCAAGACTTTTTAAACTAAAGAAACACAAACTATGGGCCAACTCTGATCTGGTTTTCTATCTTTAAAAATAGTAAAAATGCATTTTATTATTGTGTTCTTTTTATCATTTTCTGCTGCCTAGTTTGGCCTAGCTCTTTCCAAGCTGAAAATGACTGCACTTATCCACATCAGCTAAAGACTGTATTCTGAGAATAAATGTTCCTTATAAATTTTGGTATCAGTCAGCAAAAAGAGTTATTGATGACCGTGCCATCATCACAGCTGAAACGCAGTTGCTGTTAAGTACTCTATTATTCTTTAGAAAAGAGACCACTGCGTTTCTGAAGAGTGCCTGGCCTGTGTGAGCCAATTTCTCCAGTAACA
The DNA here is from genome assembly GCF_041296385.1 of Aphelocoma coerulescens. Taxonomy (NCBI): domain Eukaryota; kingdom Metazoa; phylum Chordata; class Aves; order Passeriformes; family Corvidae; genus Aphelocoma; species Aphelocoma coerulescens. The sequence continues at coordinate 12,452,741 of NC_091015.1, forward strand.
GTGATGTGGTGGCTAGCATTTGAAGCAGCTCAGACACAATGCAAGAGCACTCCCTCTGTAAAGGAACTTCCCAGCTGAGTCTGCCAGGGGTATCAACCTCACCCAGGGATTTGCAGGGATTTGCTGTCATCTCTCCACCTGCCCCCTATGGTTACACTCCAGACAGTTGCCTCCTTTGCCCTCTAATCAGTAGTGGATTTCAGTTCTGAAAGCAAGCTGAACTGCCCTAGACAAACCCATAAAGCCTCTCTTCTAAATGTGGAGTGTGATTTGAGGTATCTTTTCACACCACATTCTTGGCATCTTCTCCTGTCTGTGTGGCTGCACTTTCCTACGCAGATAACTGCATCTTCCCTCTGCCTGTCTGCAGAACAAGAGCTTGGCAATGTTTTAGCACACATGAGCGTTCTTCCTCCCAATCCCATCACTTGCAAAGTCTGATTGACACAGGCACCGTAATGCTGTTATCACACTGTATTAGTGGCCAAATAAGAGCTTCTTCAACTTCCTGCAGTGACAGTCTCCTTCTGACCATGTGGGCAGAAGTAAATGCTCACAAGCCTCTCTAAGTTTTTGATACATGCATGAAAATGAATGGGAAGTTTTGGTACCAGAAGTCAATAACTATGCCTGGCATTCAAGTGCAGATTTGACAGGCTGGATCTGCTCCTCATGAGCCTGCACAGCAATTTCAGGGCTTTATACTGGCTCATAAACCTGTAAAGGCAACGACTCTGTTCTCATCTTTTTTATCGCTTGGGCTTTTGTCGGGTTAATGGATTATCTGATTTGGAAGAATTATGTTTTATGGCATTTGTGCTTTTTTGGATTTAATAGATTTACCAAGTAATTGCCTTTCCCAGAGTCTGTGGGATTTTTTCATGTAGAGATATTCTTTGATACAGTTAAATATTTCATTGTATACATTGTTTGTATTCCAGGCAAGTCTGGTTTATTTTCCTGAAGAGATATGGAGCTGGGCAAAATCTAATAGTGTACCTTTGCTCTTCATAGCTACATCAACAATCACTTCTATAGATATTTTGATAACATTATACCACCTCACATACTTACAAAAGAGAAATCTTGATAGTAACAAATACTATTTACAGCTAACACTCTTGCAGTATATAAAAGATATTGCTCATTATAGAAAAAAACTTCACTCTTTTCCTAAGTTTCTGAGGTGTGCAGACAAAAAAGACAAAAATACACGACTTTTGCTGCAATGGGATATTCTTGAGGCAATGTTTTTCAGTTGCCTAGAATGCTCGTGAGTCGGCACATCTCAGACTGTCAGTGGTTCTGAGTGCAAAGGAGAAGTAAAAAGCTGTGAAAAAAAAAGAACAAGGAAAAACCCCAAAAGGCTCATGTGGTTGACTGTGCTCTTAGCAGGGTGTCAGACTAGATGGTCTCCAGAGGTGCCTTCCATCCCCAGGGATTCTGTGACAGTAATTCTGCAGATCTTAAGTTCGGAGTATACCTATGTGCAGATTAGTTTTCTCAATAAATATATTTTTTTTTTCTGTAGAGGAAACTGTGATTCTGTATTTAATGAAATTAATCCCCCTATTTACAATATATTGTGTCTAACGTTTTCAAGAGAAAACTTGAGTGCAAATGTTTTTGAAAAGGAGGAGAAAATATAGGACATAAGAAATTTAGCATCTGTGGCATTTACTTCTGCAGCAATCCAGATCTAACTCTCCCTTGGAATTAGCACACCCTCAGAGTGATCTCCATTTGAATACAGAGCAACGAAGATTGTTGTGATTTACATCTGACAGCTGGGATTGTTCCCCAAGGAGTTCAGTCTGGAGTCAGTGTCTCTAAAGGATTGATGACCACTAAAGCAATGGCATTATTAAATTTAAATGGGAAAAAAGCCAATGCTTTACAAGTGACCATTTAATTTGGAAACAAAGCAGCACTGAAACTCTCACCCCTCTTCATCATGTAATTACACTTTAGACAAAAAGTTGGTTCCAGTTGTCTTATAAGGCTCTAACAAAAATAGTGTGCAGCCAGCCCAGGATATTTCTGTCAACCTTTAAAAGCTCATTCAGCTCCATTGTAGGATTAAGAATGTTTTTTGTGAACAGGGAAGTCTTGAACTAACTAAGGACTTAAAAATCAAATTAATCTTCCATTAAAACACAGCCTCCTCACCTTATCAAGCAATATCAAGCAATAACAAGCACAGAATGTCAGGAAACAATTGACTACATGTTATTGAACCAAGTATTTTTCTCATTAACTTTTTAATTTGCTCCATAAACTAAACATCTATTATGTGGAACAACAGGATTTTCTAATCATGTTTATTTTTACATTTATGAAGCAACATTGTCTTTGATGAAGTCAGATTGTGAAACAATAGAGGCAGATTACAATGTAGCATTTCCATAGCTCCTCTCCAGTCAGAGAAATACCATAGATATAAATCAGAGACTGATCTGCTGAAATGTGAGGAGAGGGGAATAAAACAAGGTGCTATTGGTTTTAACTTTGCCTATTTTTCTTTTAAAATACTTCAGTACCATACTCCTACACACAGAGAGGTTGCTCACTAAAATGGTACACACCAAATGACTGATACATAAACATAAAAACAAGGAGGGTTGTTTAGTAAAGACCTCTGACTTTCTATTCCCCTAAAATTACATTTTACAAACTCACACGAATTCACATAGAATGAATGCTTTTCACGTATTTTTCAAAATATTTATTGCACTTTGCTATTTTTAGAGGAAGAAAACACTAAAAGTAGGGCAATAAAACATACCTCCTAATAAAACCCACTGTGGGCAAATGGTGTTTAGAAAGCCATGATAAATCAATTATTGACCGAAATAGCTGGAACCATGAGTATGTCAGTAACTATGGCCATGACTCTCATCAACAGAAGTCAGTGAAAACAAGAGCCAGGTGATGCACCAAATTTCATATGGACACAAATGTGTGCCTGTTTCTTTAGTGTCATGTTGTTCCTGAAGAACCTTCCTGGGGAACTGCTCCTCCCATCTTCTAGTGTGAGGGAGTACACTGAAAACTGAAAGACAAGCAAAGAACACATCTGAGTCTTTGGATTTAACAGGATTAGATGATGCAATTTGGGAACAAGCTTCTTATTTCTTTAGCTCTGATAGCTCCAGTAACAGATATTTACAGGTTATCTGAGGAAGGAAAAGGAAAAAATGATGAACAAAAGAAAAAAACAACTATATTCAAGAAAACAACAGTGGCTTTAGACACCATTGATCTCAAGATGAAGAATCCAAATCTAAAAGTTCAGAAACTGCCTGAAAGATCTTGGTTTAGGGTAAACTGAAAAAAAAAGGTAATTTAAGATGGGATGCATCTCATCTGACTGCAGCTGTCTAAAATTTAGGCAGACTTAATTTCTGAACTAGGCTATAATGCACTGAGACAGAAGCAATTTCAGAGTCATTAACTGACAAAATTATAGACATGATTTAGGATAGAATGATCTTCTTTTGAATGCATTTACCTCTCACGGGTGCCTTTTAGAGCATCATAAACATCAGGCTTATACTGGACAGTCAACATTTCCATCCAGAGAGAGATTTCATGTTACACACCCAACAAGATTCCCAGGGAATCAAGAAGGTTATCACAGTGTCATGATAATTTACACAGTGGAATAGTGTCAAAACTGAGAATTGTTCTTACCAGGTGAATCTAAGTGCACACTTAGAGAAACTAGCATAAAGGAATTTAATTTTCATAGTAGTAATATCAAACATCACAAACACTGACTACATTGATTGTTCCGATCATGCAAGTTACCAAATCTCAACATTAGCCTATAAACAGACATAACTGGTATTATTATGACAATTCCTAGTGAGGCTTTAATGTAGTTATATCTACTCATAGTTGTTTGAAACACAAATCTTTCCCTTAGAAATGAAATTTTGAAAGAAGTTAATTTTATTTAAATTGTTTAGAGACCTCCAATGACAATTATTTCTAGCTAAATTAAGTTAAAAGGAAAAATGTAATCTGCTTGATCATGCAATTTCTTAAAATTTAGATTCCTATTATCATTGCTTTCCAAAAAATAGCAATCTGAATTGTTCAGGAATTAAAATGTCCATTTAGATTCAAGCTCTAAGTAATTTTTTTAACTTCCATAAAAGTATCATTCAGTAATTTGCAGAACAAAGAATCATTAAAGCTTTTTGAAATATCCAGATTTCTGCATGTTGGCAAAACATCTGGCAGTCAGTTGATTTTGCATAATTAAATCCAGTATGTCAGGGGCATGTGCAGCTTTTACTTGCTGAGGGGGTGATAGAGGAGGTTTTCTTCAAAAAGGCAGTTGACTCACAATCAAATATTTCAAGGTCAGTTAAAGACACTGAAATAAAATCATTACAGATAACATAGAGCTTTCAATGGTAATGAACTCTACTGAATAACTATGGAATGGAACAGATACCTTTCTATGTGTGCAATAGGAACTTTAGTACAGGTAATTGCTCAAATTGAAGGGCTCGATGTGTTCTTTCTTGTATACACCACATATTCCTAGCTGTTCCTTATATTTTCATTCTGAATTCCCAATTTTAGTGAAGAAAAATGAAAGTGATTTTTGTCTTGGACACAATTTCAAAGCTTTCACCAATGTGCCTAAAAAAAACCACAGGGGTATCTCAAAAGTTGTGAGCAGCAGTGAAAGGGTGCATAACGAAAGGCGTTCATGTCATTGCTGAGTGTCAAGAAAGACTTTTCTCCTCCAGTGTGAAGTCCTGCAGGTGGGGAAACTCTCTCCTGAAAGCTGATGCCAGCAGAGCTGTGATAAATCCCCCCCACCCCCAGAGATGGAGCCCTGCTTCCTGCACCTGTGTGGTGCCAGAACCTCCAGTCAGGGTCAGCCAAGAGTAAATGAAGAAAAGATTGAAAACACTGACTGGAAGAACAGGAACCCTGTGAGCTGAGCTGCAGTATGTTGGTGAATGGTAAAACAGGGGTGGAACATGCTGCCTTCTGAATTAAAGAGGGGAATCAGAGGAAAACGGGCTGGAGAACTGAAACACATCACTGTGAAACAAGGGAGATAATTTTTCTTTTGTGGCTATATCTAAGGCATTTCAAGCCATTTTAATTTCTCAAAAGGGAAATGAAATAAATCTGTTATTAAATTTATATGAGAACCTAACAAGCTAGCAGAACACCCCCCAGTGATTTACATGAGATGCTCTTATTATCCATGGATCACTGACATGATAGAGCATAATGACATCTGAAAGAGTACTTGGAGACCACTATTTATTGTCAATGAGCAGTTAAGAAGCCCTTAGCTTTTTGGAGCCTCAGTTTATTGTGTCAGTCTGTGGAGAAACAGACACTAAAGGCAGCAATATCTCCATATGATGAAGCCAACTGGCATCCTAACAGCATGCCTGCTCATATTGTACTTGGAAGGGCTTTTTATTCATGACTAGCACTGTGTGAAATAATCCCATTTTTCATTATATTGCTGCGTGTCCATCTCTTGGAATATTAATATATGAGTTTGAATTCAATCAGCTCTGCATGTAGAACAACTAAGTTTTTAATTCACAAAAATTTCACATATTTCACAAAAATAGACATAGCCAGAGTGTAAGTACAGAAGTGTTAATGACTGCTTTTTTGAGCTTCAAAATTACCATGGATAATCCATCATTTTAAACTGCCATGTCCACTAGAGTAAAGTTCACTTGCTGTCCCTAACGGGTAAGGGCAGGTGCTAGCCTTGCTTGCCACCTGGTTAGATTTTCAAGAAATCACCTTCAGGCTTTGCTGATGTTGCCACTCATAGGGCTAAAAACTCTTTGAAATTAACTGCCAAGTCTTTTCACTGTCATCCTTCTACTCCTTTCCTGGAAATTGTCCTTTGCCATAAAACCAGAGAATTTGCCTTAAGCCAGGCCAAGGATGTGATACCATCAAGTGGACAATATATTCCCTATATTTCCTTATTTTTCCCTGTGCCCCATTTTTGTGCTGCTTGATTTTTTAAGATTTTAGACACTATGAGGGAAGGATAATCTGTTAGTACAATGTCTTGTGCTGTGAGATATATTGCTTCCTGACTGTGGTTGTTAAGCAATATCACAGTATATCATTACAATAATAAAATCTGTCTCTCTGAAAGAGCTGCTAATTCAAACATCTGTGTCGCCCAGACATTGTGAAATCCTGCCTTGAAAACCCTGGCCTAAGATGTCAGATGTGCCTTCAGTGGTCGTTCCCTCCCAGCCAGCAAAACAGTCCTGATGCACTGTTTATTTCATCCCTGTTTTTTCAGTTTTAAATAAAAGACATCAAAAATCATTGTTATTCCCTACAGGTCCTGATTCAAAGCCTCTGGGAGTAAATTCTTTCCATTGATTTAGGTGGTCTGACATAAACCCCAATATCTGAGGATTTTAGAGCTATTATGCCTGTAGGATATATCTCTGGAAATCATTCTCATTCTGGTATTAGTAATGGGTATTATACCAGTATATTATATACAACTGGCTTGTACACCTTTATTTATGTGATAATCATTACTGAATTATGTCAAAGGCCAGTTATGAAACATTTAAATAAGATGTTTCCTATAGTAAAAAAAAAAAAAATCCCGGGATTAAAATATGTCAAAGTGATTGACAGAATCTTGTAAAAATAGATTAAAAAAACAGATCTATCATAAACAGGAAGGTGATTTTTTATGAGATAATTAAATAGCAATGAATTCCTGTCAGGAGATGAGCTATTTCTATTCAACCAATGAAACAATGATTCTGCCTGTATTACTTATGTTTGTCCTCTTTTATAAAGAAAACAATAATAAGCAAGAATCTTTGCCCTTCTTTTCCTCCAGTGCTCACCGTCTCAGTTTGATCTATCCCACCTTTATGGATAATTGAACTCTAATCTTGTTTATTTGACAACCATGGAGATTAAAAAAAATATCTGTATAGAGATTACATAGAGATCAGATATCTAAGTGCAAAGTCACAGGGACTTGCAACGTGAAACTGATGAAACTACTACATGGGATAAAGTGGTAAGTTAACTTGACATTCTCAAAATAGAGCACCTAGGCTTCATCAAGAGAATTCACTGGCTATCATAATTTTGTTTACTGAAAAACATCAAATAAAGTTGTTTTATTGAAGCATTGAGAATTTTCATCATTTTCATTAAACTCTACTCTGTCTTAACACACATTCAAGGCATTCAGCACTACCTCCTCCATGGTCATATACTGTCCAAATAACAGTGAGGATCCAGTGTGTCATTAAAACCAACAGTGATTGTTTACATCAAAGGTCAAGAAGCTGTGCCATTCTAAACATTAGTCTATTCAGCTGGAAGAGCTGTAAGGCCCTGCTTGTTGCTTCTAGTATCCATTTGCCAACAGGCTTTAACCAGTATGATCCTTTGGAAATGCTTCCTAATCACCAACGAGACAAGTATCTGCTAGTCTGACAAAGCACACCATGCATTCCTTAATTAACAGAACGTGAATCAACACATTCCTGATACTTTTCCATTACTGCTACTACTGCAGTTTCTTTTATCTCAGTTGACCTTGGGGAAAAGGCTATCAGGGGTAGGAAAGCGGTGATGTTTCCCTTCTTTAGTTGTCTGTTCTGCAAACAAAGGTACTGGACAGGCTTAGCAGAAATTGTGTTTGGAGGGAGGGCAATTACAACATTTTCCATTCATATGTTTTAAACTTCTGGGTACCATCTCAGAAAAATATCAGCTGCCCAAAAGTTTAGTTAATTTTTGCTTTGGGCAACAGCTCATAATTATTTTTGGAGCCTGCATGCTTTACACTTGGCCAGTCCAGCTGAATTTCTTTCAGACACTCTTTATTGAGGAATGCATGATCACTGTATTGCAAACCAGAGCATTAGCATAAGCTGTTTACAGTTATCCCTTAATGTCGGCAGAATAAAACCCAGGAGAATAAGATTTTCCTTTGTATACATTCTTAGAAGTGCCAAGGTCTTTACAATTCTGCTTTTGAAGGACAGAAACTACAGAACCCTTTTCAGGCTACCTTTTAAACATTACTAATTTTTAAAAAAAAAAATCTAAAGTAACAGGATTAGAGATGCTACTGTATCCCATGCAGTCCTGAAATGGTTATTTGCACAATGGTGCACCAGATACTCTTTATAATTGCCTGATGAGATGGTAGTTTTAATGTTTGCACTGACACAGATGCTTTCTGGATGTGTATGTTATTTCCAGTTCCTTCAGAACTTGTCCTTGAACCGTCAATGATTGGCATCAGGAGATTGTTTTTTTCACTGGAGGTACCTAATCTTTTAGTTCTCGGTGCTGTGCTTTCTGAGACTATCTAATTTATTTGTTGTATAAGCTTCATGAAGTATTGCAACTCCCTGGTACCTTTGAAATTGAAATATCTAATGCACATTTTGGGGTCAATTCTGTTTCTATCAAAGACTGCTTTTGGTTTGAATTATTTTGCACCACACTCACTTACCATTCTCTTAATGCATCATTTAAACTCCCTCCAAACTGGCAAAGCTCATTTAATTGCTTTAATCATGTCACATATTCAGCAAATGTTTCATTTTCTTGATTTTATCTCTAAAAGGAAAATGCTTTGCAATCATAAGTGGCTTTGGGGAGAGGTAATTTCACAGAACTCCCACAGTCTCAGCAAATGTTTTGTCTTTGCTTTAATATCATCTATAATGCTGTGCTACAGGATATCATTTTGGTGACCATTACACTCAGCAAAACTGCCAACTTTTACATAATATTAAAATCATAAAGTAAAGTACAAGTCTTCCAGCATAGGTAGCAGAATCCTTCATCAAACTATCAGGTAAACTATCTTGTTCAAATAACTCTACATTTTCTTCTCTCCTACACTCCACAAAACAAAGTCATTCTTAGCACAAACGTTGCAGGCATCTGCACACCTGGACAAGTAGTTGCTGTTTCACTGTATTCTGCAGAGTAATTCTATTCTTGCTGCTGACCTGGCTTTCACTTCCCGGATACCAAAAACAAGAGGAATAAAAATTATGATCTAGAAAAGTAATTGCTCTGAAAGACTTTTAAAGGTGCTATAGGGGCAGACATGGAAAGCTACTCCATTAGGTAATACCTCAGTTCTAACCACTCTAGGCATGGCTCAGTCTTTAGTTGTTCACAGAATTTTCTTTTGCTTATTTAGCATTCAGGGCAAGGCAAATCTGGCGATAAATCTGGACTTTGGAATAAAGGATGGGGTTGGGTATTAGATGTTACTCTTTTTGTGTGCATCCAGCATGAGGTTGAGGGCCTGAGAAGCAGAGGCTCACAAGCACCACTGTATCCACACAATACTACACAACACTAAGTAACTTTTCCAGTCTGGTGCACAAAGCCAAATCAGTGATGGGCATTCACACTGAAGTACTGGGGAGGCTTCAGTCCAAGGGCCTGAAATACATCAGCTGACATTATATTGAAAGTCTGGCTGACAATTCATTTACAGTACATTTGCTATATACACAATCACTTAACATGGATTTTAGACAACACTCAGGGCAGGATTCGGCATTTCATTGAGTAAGGCAGCTACCTTTAGTCTTCTGCATGAACTAGGTGGTAAAGCTCCTTACAACTGAAGAGTATTTGCCCAGCAGCATAGTGTGCTTTATGTATATCTGCATGTTTAGGCAGTAAAGCTGACTTCTGGATATCTCCAGTGAGGTAAATAGCTCTCTGCATTGCACCAACTGTATTAAACAAATCACCAGTGACTAAAGTGAGACCTTCAGCACACACATCCTCAGAAAATCCCAGTTTGGGGTCTTAACCTGTGAGCTGAATCCATTTGTGGCCGTGTGTTCTCATGCAGTAACTCATCTATTTCTGGCCTTAGCTTTTTTATGCACCATCTTTAAAATTACGATAATGTATCTCCTTTATTTCTGAAAGCCATTGTGAAAATGAAGAATGATCAAATGCTATAGGAAAGCTCATTGTATCAGAGTATAAGAAGGAATTTAATAATTACCTCTTCAGCACAGGTTTTAATATGTATGGGGAATGACACAATGCAACAAGTAATAAAACACTTCTCTTCGTATGAGTTTAATAAGGCCGAGACAGTATCAAAAGAGAAGTGTATGATCAGATAGCTAATGATTTGGTCACAGTTCATGAATATAGAGACAGACTGTGCAGGCAACCTTCACTGTGGCATATCCTAAGTCTCAATCTCGCTTTTTCATCCTTAGTAACATTTTAAATGTACTTTTTTACATGTTTTATGTGCAGAACATTTATGGTTACATAAAACTTCTTTCACTTCCATGTTTCTTCCTCACAAAACCTATGCCAGTAGGTTTTCATAACCTGTTTTTATTTCTTAATCCACTACCAAGATCAACAAACTGAAAATTAGGTTATATCTGCTTTTTCTTTTTAACAATATTGATTTGGTCTGAAAAATACATCTCCTTTTTCATCTCCTATTACTGCCTGACATGAGCATTAAAATTAAGCTTAAAGCCCAGTGCAGGCATTACTAGCTGTCTTTTTCTTTCTGTCTTAAGCCTGCCACAAAACTATTGATAATAGCAGGAGACACATCCTACAGGATTGAGAAATTTTAGAATATTACTCACATTATTTTTCAATAGGAAATATAGTGACTATTGTCTTGGATTCTTGAGATAATGCCTTGTTTTTTGTAAATTAAAGGAATGCTGGAAATTTGCAATACAAATATTGTAATTTACTTGAAGATAAATCAGAAACTATTTAGAGACCAATCAATGATTACCCACTTAAATAAATTTGTATATGAGGAGAGACAGAAGCAATTAAAAAGAAAAGGGCAGAAAAATTGCACATTTATTTCCCAGCTTCAATAAAATGAGAAAGAAAGGGTCAAGGTAGAGAAAAAACATAAAAACGCCTACATGGTTCCTGCTGACATGCAGATCAGACATGAAAGTAACTCATATTTCATCAGGGGTTAAGAATCATTTGAAAGATTTTTTAATAGGCTTACAGAACATTCTAGATGAAATGACTCAGACATGGAGGAGGGTCTTCATGGTATCCAGATTGGGGAATGTAACTGATTGCTGTGCCTGAGGTCCCTTTGGCAGTTTGCAGGATTTAAGGAATTTTGCCATCTGATCTACATAAGATCATTTGTGTCTGATTATTTGTTACTAGTTACCTGTGACCTGCCTTTAAATACACACATATTTCTGAGGAATATGCAACATAATATTATACCAGATACATTTTAGAAGAGTTTATAGATTGACATGCACGCCTGCTTTTTCCTCCTGATCACTTAGAGAGTTAAAATTTCTTATTCAGTTTCCTAAATCTCTTCTGTTGTTTGTTTCAAGACATTTATTATATGCCTACCACTTTCTGAGCTGTAAAAGAGCTAACAAAACTGAAAATAGAGAAAATATTCCCGGCAACTGAGCAACAAATTAAACATCATATAACACTGCAAGCTGTACATAATGTTAAAAGGAAAAAATATATAAAGAAATATGCTTTCATTCACAAAATGAAATAATTTCAATGGGTGTGTAATTTACATAATGAATGTATTTTCTGAGGTTTCTCTGTCACAAAATTTTATTGAAAGTCAATAGACACAAGGAAGTCACGAAAACACTATTGTTTCTTCAGTACATAAGAAAATTAAAGTGGATAAATTAGTGTTGTTGGGTTTTTAGGAGTTCTCCTTTTGTTTTTCTTTTTCTCTTAAAGAATTTTCCCATACGTGTTACCAGGAGACAAATCACTGAGTATTTAAGAGAGACAAAAGACCTGGCCATAGGGGGAGGGGTCCAACTGGCAGCTGCTCCTTTTCACCTGGGGTTTTCTTGTGTAGGGCAGGGGATGCCTCGAGATTCGAACTGGGAAAAAGGGGTTGGGTACAGCCCCTAGGGCTCTCGTCCTCCCGGCGTTTGGAGGGAAAAAAGGCTGCCGTTGTTGAGGAGAGAATTTGCTGCTGCTGCAGGTTTCTTCTTTCTGCTGCCTTCCTTCTACCGTGAGTGGAGCTTGCTTGCTGGAGTGGCTGTTACACTGGGACCCTAACACCCTACCTCACTAAAAGAGGGATCTTTCCACCATCTGCTGGGGTGCCTCAGAGGAAAACCCCAGGATCCCAAGACCCTTTCCCTGCCCCCCTGGGAGCTGGGCCCCAGCCATCCTGCCCACACCGTTGCTTCGAGCCTTTGCTACTGTAGCTCCACACGCCCTGCCTGCCCAGACCTCCCGAGGTTCCAGTTGCAGCTCCGGAGTTCGATACATTTCTTCTGCCGCCTGGGATTTGTGCTCGTCCCTGCCACTCCAGCCTGCTGTTCCCGAGGGTCCGGCCGGACACCGGGATCGGCTGCCCAGGGGTTTGTGAAGCCTTTGTCCCATCCCTCCCCGGGATCCCAGGCTGCCATTGCCGCGTGCTCCCCGAGCTCGCTCCGGAGCGCCCCCTGCAGCCGCGGGGGAACCATCGCACCTGCCCTGCTCACCGGGAGCCGCCAGCGCCCCTGCCGGCTGCGAGCGGAACTGCACCCGAGGGGAAAGGGCCTGGCAGCCGAGAAGGCTGGGACTGGGTTTGGGATTGTTTGCTGTTACTGCCAGAGTTATTGCTGTTTGTTTGACTTGTTTTATATATATATTAGTAAAGAACTATTATTCCAGGAGGTTACATTTTCCATTTCGGGGGAGGCACTTGCCTTCCGTGGCAGACACCTGTCTTTCAAACCAAGACAAGTGTCTATACAGGATGTGTAGTTCTTGTGACCAGCAATTAAGCCCCTCTCTAAATGTCCATTAACCAACAAGAATCTTCAATCAAATTTCCAACCCACTTGCATGTGTTGAGATTTAGGTTAAAATATCTCTCTGAATTCACACTGAAAAAACTATAGGGTAGGGAAATTTCACTGTGTTCATGACTAGTTTATTTCCTTTACTCCTTACAGCCTCTCTTTACTACTATCTATCCATGACTATTCATAAATGGTACTTTTCTACAGAGGTCTGTAAGAACATGCTTTTAGAAACTGAGAACAATAAATGAGGGAAATATGGCCTAACATTATGATAATAAATAATTATAAGGATCAGAGATGTGCTCTTTTGAACCTAATATTGGAAGTTACATTTCACAATGTCAGCTATAAACATCATGAGCTAAAGAAAAAAAATGGAATTCAGTCTTCCAAAGTGTGAAGATTTAGAATCCAGTCTAATCCAAATTGTGTAGATCAGCCCCATCTGTACATTACATAAAGCTACAAGGAACTAATGATACTGAACTGACTAATGCTAGGTGTTGTTTATACCAGATTGCTTCAGTCTGAATCGGCAGAATTTTTGGCAGAAATACTGTCTACATTGTTTCTTGATCCACTAATTACATATACAGAATATCATGTGATATCAGATGGTAGGATCCAAAAACACTGAACTTTGAAGAGACAGAAGAAGAGCTCTTATATGAGGGTTTTATATAAGGAAAGCATGAACACATTCCAATTACAGGAGGTTTCTGTAATCAGAATCCGAAAACTAGAGTCCAGTCTTGCTCTGAAACTCAAAGATTGTGCCAGGTTTTATGTGAGGAGGTGGCAGTGTCAAGCACAGAGATGAGGAAACTCAGCTGAAGGCTTTGAGGAAGGCAGGCTGGCTGCAGTAAGATATTAAAATATTCCCTACCAACAAGTGCAGTTGCAGCACAAAGCTGACAGAAGGTTGGGTTGATTGTTATGAGGTGTGCTGATGAATACAGATGGGAAGCAATAATAGAAATAACAATAAATATGAATCCTTGTTTGGACTGTTTAGGCTCTTTCTGCAGTCATGGAGTCCTTACCTTGAGTGTAGTAAGGGAATTGGACACTTGATTGTCAAAATAATTGTTTTCCTATGTGTTTTCAGGAACTTTCCTATAACAGAAGGTCATCAGAACTGGATTCAGACTGCAGCCTCTGTGCTGCCCAATCATCACTTGCTGGGTCATGAAGTGATAGTCTGGACCTGGCTGAACAGATAGCTTTTTCGTATAAAGCAAAGTAGTCTGGATGCACAGTACAACTGGGGAGCTCAGCAGAAACCAGCCCAGACCTAGGGCAAACAGGAGTTTTAACAAGCACCTCTCAGGTGCCATAAGTGCTGAAGCAGACATTCTGTTCCTAGATGACACAGCTGAGGCTTTCCTCCTGACAAGCCAGCCTGCCACTAATCATTTCACTTTACGACAAAGAGGTGCCCTTCTCTTGTCTGTGATGACCTCATGGTCAGAGCATTGTGAGACCCAGTTCTGGCCACAGTCTGAGAGGGGAATTATATATCCTGCTTACTTGAGGAGTGTTTTAAAGCAGTGTATTGCCTAACTCAGGCTGTTGGTTGCTCTCCAACTCTTTCAGTTGTGTTCTTTTTGTACAGTACTGAATATGATTCAAAATTCAGTATGCAGAGAGAAAATGCAGAAGGAACCCATCTCTCTGCTATAGGGATTAGAATAGTCAAGTGCAAGCGGGATTCCATATGTCCAGTATTGCTGTGATTTTTTTAATTGAGTATTTGTAATTTTTAGATGTTTGTTGGGGTTTTTTTTCATTATTAAATTTGCTATTTTCAAGATTAAATTAATACAAGGGACTTGTCCTTTGAAACATATATCTAGTTAGTGTCCCTTCATGTACACATACGTATGTCAGCAAACTGTCCTAATCTGACACAAACCTGTACCTTGCAAGAAGAGGTTCTGGGTTCAAATAAGAACAGCCATAAACTCAGAAGTACATTGTGCCTACATAAAAGTTGTCCAGACTCTGAAATATGATCCAGACTTCATAGATCCATTCCACTGACTGGTCTTTTAACACTGTGGACATTTTCCTCCAGATTATTTTCTCCTCACAACTTGCTTGGCTTTTAAGGTCTTCGTTCTGAATTTAATCATGAAGCAAACTAAAATGCCAGGATCAGTTCAAGCAGTGATTTTCAGTTGTATTAGTCCACCCACTCTGCTGTTCAATCTGGGCACTTTCCAAATTTATCCACAGAGAGAAGTGATGTTTGAGCTAAGCTTGGAATACTGAGGAAAAACTGGGGGAAAAAAAGTGCTTCAAATGTAATGAGCACCAGAAAGAATTTACTGGTATAGAAAACAACAAGTTCCACTCGCTTCCATGGTGTGAGATGGTAAAAAGAAAAATTTCTTACATTTCTTTCCAATTTATTTGTCTATTGATATGTTTGGTGCTTTATGCCATAGTACTAAACTGTCTAAATAAAATGCCATGAGAAATGTGTTAATTTGGGGGAAACAAAGTAGATACTTTGCAATGATTTATATGAAAGAAGAGTATATCAGAAATGGAAGTCTTACTTTACAAAACCGAAATGCAACTAAGAACTAGGAGAATAAAAGGCATTGTGAGCTTCTCTAGTTTTAAAAAGTAAGAGGGGAAGATCTGAATGTTCTCATCAGTAATAAATTAGGATTCGTCCCATTCCATACAGATTTTAAAACTTGACAGGGGAGTAATTTATATCTGAGAAAAAGGCTTTCTTTGTGGAAAAAACTAGTCATTATGATAAATTCCATGTAGTTTAAAAAGGTCTTTTGGATATCCCTTAACAATTTTTTTAAGTTATTAATTTCATTGAAAATGCCATAAATTTTTCTGCAGCTGGAAATCCTAGCTGACTTTACAATAGCATGGGTTATAATGTATCACTATTGATATTGACTGAATAACTTCAAGCTGCAAGTCTCTATTAAAATTCTGTTATTTTAGTAGGTTTCAGACTGATCTTGCAGTATCAAAATTAGCATATTTATTTATTTATTGTGTGCTTGATTTTTTCATCCAGGGTGAAGCTCATTGCATGTTTTGTGGGCCATAGCACAGATCAGCCACAACTGAGTGACAGATTCTTTGGAAATGGAACAAGAAAAATTCTTTACTGAACTCTTAATACCTACTGAGAGAGAACCTTGTTAGGAAATCTCTCTGAAACAGTTTGTTCATTGTTGACATCATTAATCACAGGAATATTCCAGAGGAATTGATGGTTATGTATTTTATTGTTTTCAGTTGTATTATTGCTAGCCAGTTTTGTATTCCTAAGGTCATTTTAATCTGCTTTTTACTGGTAGTTGAATGACTAATAGGTACAACACTTGGAAAAACATCTTCTGCAAATGCAGAGCTCATCAGTATTTCAACCTTTCTTGCAGATGACATTCTAAAAGTTAGGTCTATTTCCTCAGCAAAGTTAAAGGGAGCAAATATTCTGAAAAATTTCCTTAAAATGTGAAAACCATATGACTATTTCATAACAAATATACATCCCATAACTGTTTCACAATACTCGCAGACTTAGTGTAGTGGCTCAGTTGTAGCAAGATCCAAAATAGTTTCTGTCTCCAATTAGCAGTCGTACAGTTTCCTTAAGAGACTGTTATATCTTTTCATTTGGCAAATATTAGCATGCTAAAGTTCCAGGGGCTTTTGTGAGGTTTGAAGAGGACAAGCAGTAAAGGCAGATCATCATTAATCTTCCATGTCACTTGCAGTTAAGTCTGTATTTTTGGTAAACATTGCTGGAGCATGGGAAATTATTTTGAAACTTGTATCCAACAAGAGAATGGACTGTATATTAGATGGACTGTATATTTTATTTATAAAAGCAATCAGAGGCATTCCTCACAACAAAGCAACTAAAATACTTGACTTCCAAATAATTTAGCTGTGAAGTTCATTGTTCTAAGAAAGAACTGAAGACTTCAGGGGATTTAGGGGATCTAGTGTCTTTATTTATGTAACTGGATTTATAGCCTGAGACACCCAAGTTTTAGGTTTCTTCGGAGTTCAGAAAAGTGGCATTGGGAAAAAACAGCTTCTACCTCTCATTTAAATAGCCTAAATATAGGTTAGTACCTTTTATTCCTGGCTAGAATATGGCCTTGTGTTAGAGCCAGTTAAAGCCATTTTCCGCCAGCGATTGAAATTCTGAGAAAGTAACATCAAAATTTCTGTGTTTTCAATAACATTTTCAAATTCAATAAATTTGTAAAATTTTAGACAAACCATTTTCTCAGACCTCCTCTTCCCCCAGAACAACTGACTATGTCTTACAATGTCTTACTGTCTCCTTGAAGCTTAGCTATTGCAAATATTTCGGTAGCAGAATTATGACTGGTGCGCATGGATCTATGCCTTGATACTGTTAAGCATATTTATGAGTTTAATGAATTATACCTAGTTATAGCTTTTCCTATTTTTAAGAAGTATCCTCAGTGAAACAAAAAAACATCTCATTTATCTCAAGGAGCTGACCTAAATTAATCATGGTCTTGTTGCAGAGTCATGAACTTTTTCGTTTTAGAATCTTTCTGTGGATCTCATAACCACATGAAAAACAGTATGATTTATTGTCAGTTATGTGACTGGTCAGTAATGAGCCGGTGATATGACTGCAGTTTATTAGGGAAACAGAAGATTTTTTCCTTTGTTCTTTTCACTAAAGCATGGATTTATGAAACCAGTTGCATATATTGTCACTTTTCGAGTATCTAAAACTATATTATAGAACTAAGTGGATTACACCTAACTGAGGTAAATTTAAGTTAACTTTCAAAATGAATTAAAATTTACTAGCATAAACTATTCCAAGGTTGTGCATCATCATTTTAGAGGAATTTTTCAGGAACAAAAAAACATAAAACCGATTAATTTCGTCATATGTTAAAAAGTTACAGAACTGAGTAATTCTGGTGCTACCTCTTTCTTTTGGCTTTCATTCTGCATAGATTCTACTGGCAACTGAGAAATGTAGCTTAAAGACATGCACTTATTCTATTCCCTTTAACAAAGGAAACACTTACCACGTTTACTACAAATCATGAAGTTAAACCAAACTGCATAACAATAACACACTTCTCTGCAAAGGATATGGAAGTAGAGTTCTTTGAAAGCTGGAAAAACATTGGCAATCAAAAGCTACATGAAAGTAATCTTATTTTTATTACATACAAGGAACGTTTTCCCAGGAGTGCTGATGCCTGCCAGAAAATAAATAAGAAACTAGGATAAAAGAAAGAAGCAAAGATTGCTTGAGTTAAGGTGTTCAGCCAGGCTTTCCTTAGCTTCACATACCCAGGAGGAGCTGGGATTCTTCTGTGCTCAGCTACAATTGATGGAAATGTCTGCCAAAAGACTTTGTTACAACCTAAACCACAGCTGCAGGATCTCCACTTCTGCTGCATCATTCTATATTCACATTTCTAAGACTCTAAATCTGAAGGCCAGCACACATTGCTTCTTAAAGAGAAACTGCCTGGTGCCAGTACTTCCATCATTAGCCCTGAGGTAAGATCACAGTGAGTAAAAGAACAAAAATAAACAAAAAAGGATCCTTGTTTAAAATAGTAATAACGGTAGTCAAACTCACAAAAAAATAAATCAGTTGGGCACAAGTGAGTTTGGTATTGAAAGATTTTTGAAAGGAGCCTGCCAGGAAGCCATGGAAGTGGAATGTTTGAAGTCACCATTCTGACTTTGGATGAAGTCAGGGAGCTCTTAGAGAGGATAAAGCCATTCTGAACAAGGTAAAGAAAGACCTGCATTCAGTTTGTTAAACAAGACAAGAAGCTATCACCACATGAAGTATCTCTCTGCAGGGCTATAGATAAGCTGATAACTAACCTTAGCTACAAGGCTGTTTCCCTGCTTTGGTGAGGACTGTTCCTGGGGCTATAGCAATTCAGGGGCTGTAGCATGCTTTCAGCTTCTGGGGCTGAATAAGAGCTGCTGAGACACAGCAGTGGCTGTTCCTCCAGCACAGATGCTGACCATGCACCCTGCTAACAGGAACTGCTGCCTCAAGCCATGAATTCCTTGGGAAATTGCATGGGGTGGCTTATCCCTGGCACGTCCCCATGATGCTTCCCTCCATGCAGATGCAAGTCCTGCCTGTCTTGCTCCCCACTGGTCATCATAGATCAGGAGCTGCAGTGCAGATAGATTTATCTCTAAAAGTTATTCATCCCTCAGGGAAGAGGCTGATAGGATGAGTCCAGGGAATTGCTGGGAAGGAAAGGGTTTAGTCAGGAAGCACTAGGTGCTGATAGGCATCTGGTGTCAAAATGTCCGATGCAGCTTTGAGAGCAGAGCCCAGACAGGGTTCCAAGTCAGATACAGCCCTGGAATGACTGTGTGAGGGAGCAGGGCTGTGGCAGAGCTGGAGACCAGCTGGGAATCCAACCAGAAAGACCCATGGCCCTCCAGATGCTGAACTGGTGTTAAAAAGACTAAACAGCTAACAACCTGCCCAGACAACCAGGATCTGCAATTAGGTGAAATGAGGCATGCCAGTATTTTTTTGCTTAATATTTCCTGTGGTTATAGTTGTAAACCTCACAAAAGCGCCTATTTTCAGGATACTTTGGCTTTTTAGGTACTACAGCAAGAATTGCTTTTTTTTTTCACCCTATATTTCAATGTGTCTTCTCAACTTACAAAAAACGACAAAATAATTGGCTCAGGTTCAGTTTGACCTTACAGTCAGTTTGGGGTCAGTTCTTATTTTTACCTATGCTGGTTTTCCCATGCTTAGTTTAAGGATAGCAGTAAATGATTGAAGTACTTTTGTAATTGCAACTTCATTTCCATGTAAAGTGAAAGACAGACTCTTACTTGGAGATTACCAGACAAGCAGTTAAAGAAAAGATAGATGGTTTCTGTGGTTCCTTAAGGCTTTGCTAAATAAGATTGATTTCAGCCCTTAATCTTTTTTGTTAAAAAAAGCTAGTAGATGGTTTTTAAAATTAAAAAAAAAGACCATATTCCCTTCACATTCAAAAAGTAAGGATTGATGTTTCTTCACCTGGTGGATATGCCCATTTAATATGCCCAAAACACCCCCCTCCTCCCCCAAAAAAGCCCCAAAACAACCACAACCCAAAACAAAACCAGACATGAGATCTTTCCTTGTTTTATATAATATACTGAAAAGACTTAAAATATTTCTGCTTCTGTTAGAAATTTTATTTAAAACAATTCATATTGCATGAGGGCTTGGGGCTTTTTTGTCTGTTTGTTTTTCAGTTGGTTGGTTGGTTTTGTTCTTGCTGAGATGTCTTTAGTGTATTTATATTGTCAGTCAGGATATGAATTTTAGTGTCTACAGAATATATTGATTCCCATGTACAAGACTTCTAACCAGAACATATTAGGAGATCATCATCAGTATAGAGACATATCTGTTTAGAAAAAGACATTAAGCTTTATTTCTCCATTTCCTTTGTAAATTTTAATGGGAAGACATCTGACTACTTAAAAATTCTAGAAAGGTGTTCAGAGCATCTGTGCTTTCTTGAAAGGCAGCCAAAACATCATCAACATATCTCAGCCACAGTCTCTGTCAGCTTCGACAACAGACACGAGATTCTGTCCAGATATGAAGATATTAGTAAATACTGGACTCAAATCTGTTTACAAGAGTTTAGTGACAGAAGGCAGCAAATAAAGTCAGCAAGAACTTGTTTAAATGATGTGCAATCACAGACAAGTTTTGGTTCATGCTCAGGCTCCATTATCATCCACAAAGGGCCAATTTGCTATGCCCTGTATCCAGTGGGGTGCAGCAGCACCATTAAGATCTTCCCTTTGATGCAGGAACTGGAAAGCCAAAACCTGTAATCACACCCATGAACCTTCATGAAAGGAGAGGAGAGGTAAGAAAGAGATTAGGGAGTGACAGAGACTCATTTGGTTGAATAAGATCATAGAGATGGGGAAGGAAGAGGGCAAGGGAAGAAAGACATTTCTTCTTCTATCTAGTTCATGGACGTACATGGTTATAAATACAGCTTACATATGATAAGGCCCAGTAGTAAAATAAGATTAAGAGTAGGGAAAATTGAAGCCATGTGATGAAGAAAAATGACACGTGTTGAAATTATGCACCAATCTATTTAAATTAGAATAAAAGCCAGAGAAAATTGGTGAGGTTTTTCCTACCTGAGGTTCAGCAGGGTGCAGAGACACCAAAGTAAAAGGCAGTGAGCCCTGGATATGAGACTGAAGGCATGTTTCCATTGCCATCTCTGTCTCCTGAATCATGCCAGATCTTCAGACTGTGCAACACCCAATCAAGAGCTAAAATCGCTGTCTTCACCTACCTCTACTCTCTTTCTGACATAGAGAAACTGTTAATGGTCTTTCATTTTCTGAGTCATTTTTGCCAGGCATAAACTTCCTGGTAAACAAATACATTAAAAGGAATCCTTTAAAAACAATAGGCATATTGGCAAGTGGACCATCAGATGACCCTTTAAAAAGCATGGGATAGACAGAGAAAAATATCACAAAATATGCATTTTTGGGTCATTCAATTTTTGTGCATGTTTTGGAAGAAAATAAGAACAGTTCTTCAAAAAAAACCACATTATTCTTCTTTTTGGAAACATTAATTTTATTATAACATTGTTTTCAACCTAGAGATAATAAAATAAAAGCATTCTTCTACATTTTTGAGAGCAAAAGGCACTTAAATTAAGTAAAGATCTGAGAGAATGTCATTTAGAACAGCTAATTTTTTTAAGTTTTAGTCAAGTGACTCCCATTAAATATGAATAACAGGAGAGAAAATGAATAAATGACAAATTTTCTAATTTTACAGCCAATGTTTTAACTCTGGTAATGGCAGCTTTAGCCTCCTTCATTATAATGAAAATTGACACAGCTGTATAAAGTCACCCATTGCTGTTGTGATTTAGTTGCTCTCAGCAGTGCAACTGGCATGTCATTTCAGAGGAGTTAAGTTAGTGTATTTATGGGAAATAATTTCTTTAAAGGCCTTTGTACTAATAAAGAATTATTGGATTTGAACTCTGCCCCACCACACCCACTCCCTTCCTTTGCTAATATATTCCTTCCTCCTTTGACAAATCTGGTAATATTGCCAAAGAAATAAAAGAGAGATAAAAAGCAGTTTCTTATGATCTGGATGGTTTGCAGCAGTAAGGATTTCCATTCTGACAAAGAAAGTATAAATCTTTAGGGAATCTGGTTCTCAGAACTCTCTGTATTAAAGGGATAACTCAAAGAAGTCTATCCTGCAGTGTAAGAAAAGCATTTGGAACACAAAATCTTTGTATCTAGTTTTAAAATGAAGGGACCTTACGTATTAATTTAATCTCCTTTTCTTTCATGCATTCACACCTCTTTTTCTATCATCATCCCAAGATAGAAAATGATCCCTTGCTCCCTGCAAGGCTTTAATTTTGCAAAGTAGCCCACTATGAATCTTTCCCTAAAAACCTTCATTTACAGCTGTGCAGTATCCTTCCTTTCCACTACACAGAGAAGCTGTAGTGGGACAGGTCTGAAAGTATTCTTTCCCTTTCCCTGGAAAGTCTCTGAGACACAGCTTTCAGTATAGGAAATGAATGAGTGGCAATAAAAAATAACAAAAATTCACACTGTCGCCTCTTCAAAGCGAGAAGACACCACTTAATTACGGCTTTCATGACCAATGATAGATTCCTACCAGTGGTGCTATAGATAAACCTGGCACAGTGGAAGACTTTACAAGAGAATGGCAAGATAATCTCTCATTTTTATCCTATTTGAAACTGGCTACATTGCATTTCTCCTCTCTGCAGTTTGTCAGCTACAGGCCCAAGGAAGAAATCTAACACTTACGTTGTTGAACATAAAAAAAATTCTTCAAAATTATACTGATATTGATACCATGGGTTTTCTTCATGGCAGTTGCTGAATCTTAATGGTAAGTAACCTCACATATCCAGACTATAAAATACAATGGGAACCTTTGACCTTGCAAATTCTGGAAATAGCAGCATCTTTCAGCACCACCAATTTCACTAACATCAGTCAGACTTAAGGTAATACTCACTGTTAATTTCCTGCCAAAGAAAAGAGTAAAACTGACTGAAAAATAGAGTAATTACATTGAGAATTGTCTCATAATCATCTCAGACCTTGATAATGCTATGCTGACACCTCTATGAGGGGATTGCACCCCTAGATGTGTTAAGAGAACTTATCATTATGAATTTCAAGACAGATGAAGAAAGTTCAAGGTGCCCCAGCTGCTGTTGAAGTCAACATGTAGTGTAGGTTGTCTGACAATCACATCATGAGTAAAAACTGAGCACAAATTCCAGGAGGAAGAACATACCAGATGCTAGCATCTGCTTCTAAATCTTAATGTTTACTAGAGAACAGCACTTGTCAACAGAGGAAGCCAATAGACAAGGCACCTGGTAACCCACCGTGGTCTTCAGGCAGCTATTCCAGAGAAGAGAATTGCCTTAAGGGAATGTTCCAGACTTTCCTGTTCTAATACTGAAAACCAGAGTGGTGAATTCTAAATAAAAATCACACATTCTAAGCCTAAATAGTTTCCCTCAGCCCCATGACATCAGTTTGCTGATAGCATTAATCTCCATATATTTATAGTCAAAAATTGCTGTCATTAATGGTAATTTTAGGAAAACTTCATCACATACGTTTTTATAAATCAACAAAGACATTATAAATTATGTCAAAAAAAACAAACCCAAGTCTGATCTTGCTGACAGTTGAGTCATACACATGGAAAGAGAGTAAAATATAGCACTGATGCATCACAATTACATGTACCATGAAAAGCCATTTATTTAGTGGAATGACTTTTCATTAGTAAGACCCAATGAGTTGAGCTGTTGTGTTCTCCAAAAAAACTTTTATGCAGACATTTCAAAATGAAAGTATATCTTAGGACTTTATTTCAAGAAACCAAATTTTCTGTAAGGGAATTGCAAGCTAAAAGTGATTCTTTGCCTCCCATGGTTTGGGAGCAACAGAAGTACAGTTTGGTTTCTGAAAAGCTTTTTACTAGAATGGAAAAAATCCCTAAATTTCTCAAAAGTAAACAGAACAAAGAACTTCATGAACTGGTACTTCCATTGGCTGTCAGAATCTCTCAGGCCCACTCTATAATATAGACAGGAATGAAAATTATACAGTTCTGTGAAGTGATACAACTAGTGAAGCTCTTTACTCAGCTGAAAATAGAAATACTTATTTTAATTGTGGAAAACCTCTGTACTTGGGTTATAAGCCAACCTACCTGATCCAGAGGCCTGTGAAGTGAGGGGAAATTGTGTAATTCCACCTTCTGAAATTCAAATTTGCCTAGAAGTGTGTCAAACCCAAATATAGGTGGAAAGCAAAAAAAACCAAAAAACTTGAAGAAATCATTACAACAATATAAACCTATATATGTTTCAAATAACTTGTCCAATTTGCTTCAAAGTCATAATGAAGAAGACTGCCTTGTTGAAAAACAAGGTATGTAAAAATTCTGAATTGGTTGTATGGAGTAAGAGGAAAATGTAAATCTGTAAAGATGGGTTGTTTCCTTAATACTGATGGAGACGCTACATTTAACTAACTGCTCTTAGAAAAATTGCCTGAGTTAATAGCTCATTGACATGCTAAAAATATCTTCAGTATTTAGTAAAATAGCACACTATGGACTATTTATTTTTAATTTTCCTTTTTTTTTTTTTTTCTAATGCACATTAAAAGCAGTCTTCTATTTAAATATTCTCCTTCTAACCAAAGACTTGATCAGTAAAATGAAAGTCTTAAACCCTCATTTTTTTTTCAATGACATATTATATTGTTGACATACTAAAATTGCATTCTTTCTCAACACTGTTTCAATGTAAATTTCACACTCTGGTTCAGTTGCAATTGAATTTCATGTTAAGGGGCATTAACTCTGGCATTTCATCATTTGTTCTAAATACCCTGTACAAGGTGTCAAGATGGAAGGACACTGACCTGTTGGAGCGAGTCCAGAGGAGGCTGCCAAGATGATTAGAGGGATGAAGCACCTCTCCTATGAGGAAAGGCTGAGAGAACTGGGTTTGTTCAGCTTGTAGAAGAGATGCCTTAGGGGTGATCTGATTGCAGTGTTCCAATGTCTTATGGGACCCCCACCTGGCCTGGCTTTGAACATTTCCAGGGATGTGGCATCCACCACATCACTGGGCAACCAGTTCCAGTACCTCACCATCCTCATGGTAAAGAATTTCTTCCTTATATCTAATCTAGATATATATCTTATCTTGTTTCACTGTAAAATTCTCCTATCACTGTTGCTGTTGTCCGCAGGGACGGCACGAAGAATGACACGAATTCAGGTCAGAGAAGATGGTCGAGGCTGACCCTTTAATGCCAAAAACCTGTCTTTTTACAGCATGATTCGCAATAGAGAAATGACATGATTGGCCTATTGATTAACCTCCCACCAAAATGATTGGTTGAGAGAAATAGTTCCCATTCTCAAAATATTATTCTCAATGAAATAAAACAACATCCACTGCATTCTCACAGCACCCAGCATCTGCAAATAATTTACAAAATAGCAAACAGTCTCTCAGCTAGTTTGTGTGAGAATGGAGACTTTCACAGGAGATTGTAGACGGTGGGAAATTTCTCTGCTAGCCTCTTCAGCATCTACATATCACTACAAGCCCTTGTAAAAAATACCTCTACATCTTTCTTGTAGGGTCCCTTACTGCAAGGCTGAAGGTGTTCCTGGAGCCTTCTCTTCTCCAGGTCGAACAACCCCAACTCTCTAAGCCTTTCCTCATGGGAGAAGTGTTCCATTATCTCTAATCATCATTGTGGCCTCCTCTGGACTCACTCCAACAGGTCCATGTCTTTCTTGTGCTAGAACCCCAGAGCTGGAGGCAGCACTGCAGGTGGGGTCTCATGAGGACAGAGTAGAAGGGCAGAATCCCCTCTCACCCTGCTGCCCACAGTGCTTTTGATGCAGCTCTTTGGCTTTCTGGGCTTCAAGCACACAGTGCTGGGTCCAGCCTCTCATTCGCCAGCACTCTGAAGTTCTCAGCAGGGTTGCTCTTGATCCCTTCATTCCCCAGCCTGTACTGCACCACGCCTTGTCCTGACCCAGCTGCAGCACCCAGCACTTGGCCTGTTAAATCTCATGAGGTTCCCATTTTCTCTCCCAGTTTGGCAGAATACTAACTGAGAAAATGGTTGAAAGATTAGAGAAGGCTCTGGAAGTAACCACCCATACTTCAGTGGGGGCTCTGCCCATCAACTGACTTGTGGTCCAGGACTGGGAGCATTAGCTCCCTGTGTCTCTGAACAGCCAATTATGAAAGGTCTTTTTTTCATCTTTTATATCAGAACTAGTTGGGAAAAAAGAAAAGAAACTTCAGAAAATTGTTTCTCAGACCAAACCCCAAAATTTTACAGTCAAGAATTAAAACTTCCTCTCTGTCTTTGGATTTATTGTAATATTACCATACTGAAAGTTTCACTGCTGGAAAAAAAATAAAAGTAGAAAGGGCTACAAGCACTTGCAAGGTTCCCAGCTGGATCCCCCCTCCTCAGTTCTGGCAAAAACATGCCAAACCTGAAATACTTTGTGCAGGTTTTAGATTTCATCAATCCATTTTTTCCATATATTTCTGGTTAAAGCCTCTAGAGCTCCAAATCAGAACTTGAGACTGGAAATTGTCATCGGTCCCTGAAAAGTTTTTAGAGGGAATAAGAAGTTTTTAACTATTGAAAATTTCCATGGGGCTATTGCATTAAAGCAAGAAATTAATTGCATATAACTACATATAATTCATTGTGCACAACTACATGACAAAATTATAACAATCCTAGATGTGGAAAATGGGACCAAAGAAGAATTTTCACTGGCAACCTTTCCTAGTGAAAATTTATGTTCACATCACCATGGGTACACTTCAAAGATCTCTCTGCTAAGACAAAGTTCCTATCAGTTTGGCTTTTGCATTTCTCACAGAACAAGAACCAATTCTTTAGTGCAGAAGGATGTTCTCGTGTGTGATGTGAACTCCTTGAAGACTTTTCCCAGGTTATTTTCTGAGACCACAAGACCATCTTTCTCTATTAAAGTTGAATTACTAATTATGTCTTAGTTGTATGTAATCTAAACACTGAACATGTCAAATAATAAATTGGGAAACAAATGTAATGACAAAGAAGCAACTTTTGAATATGTCTGGCACTGAACATGTTTTTTCCCTTTTATTATTTATTATTTTATTATTTTTTTATTTTTCAAACTCAAAAAGATATGTCATTTTTAAGGCTGGAGACCAATCAATTAAAGCTTCTTGTTTTTTTCTTTTCATATGAGAATGTTGAGTAATTTGTTATGAATTGAAACAAATGGAGAACCAGAGCTTCTTTAATTAAGACAATTATAGATGCTATTAAGATATAAATAATGATATATGTATTTAAAAGTCAACAAAAGAGACTGGAAAAAAACCTACCTCTTAGAACATTGGAATAAAGAAAACATGTAAGCTCATGTTTGAATGTAAGAATATGTTCATGGAATATTGGACTGCTTTACATTGGAAATGTGCCTCAGATGAAACTGACTGTAGTTCTGGAATGGCAATGAAATCATGGCTGGTAATCACCAGTGGGAATTTTTTCCTGCTGGCTGGAATCCCAGAGCTCAACAGAAGAATGAGAAAAGCAAGTCCAGCATTTGGAATTACATTGGAATAGGGATCTATTTGAAAACTGTCTGGAGTCTGACCTGCTAATTAACTCCTATTTTAAGAATTTAAAAGGAAGATGGGACTTCTGTGGGTGTGATGTCTGCTACTCTATAATATTCATGTTAAAGCAGCAAAAAGGAAATTATGTACTAGAAAAAGGCAGAATATGCTGCTTACTGATTCCCTTCTGCCTTCACCACAGAAATGAAACTTATCTGAGTGAAACAGCTTATGAAAAAATCCCCCACACCCAGTTGATTTTATATATAGCTCTTACTTGAGATCTCGTCAAAGAGAAGAAAAGCCTGTTTGATATTCAGCTACCTCTTCAAAATATGTTTTCGGATCAGTAAAGCACAATACATTTGGAGATGGTCACATTTCACTTCTTAATGGACCTGATCTGGCGTAACACTTGGGACCATTCCAGAATAAATTATTTAGGGCAATATTTTCATACATAATTCTTGAGTCCTTCAATAGATTACTAAAATAAAATAACAACAAAAAAAGCCCAAAATAAAAAAATCCCCCTATTTTTTATATTAATTGAAGACATATGAGGTTTTTTGTTTAGTTTTAAATTTGGTTTTCTGAAGTAGTTCATGAAATCCATTAATTTTAAAATCCTCTTATGGTACATTTTGATATTAATTCTGCTAATTCTTTTTTTTCCCTTACAGACCTTAATCCTGTTTCAATGGACAGAGATCTCACCTACATGACAGGTTAATTTGCAATATATTCTTGAATTCTGGAGAATTTTTATTTAATTAACTAAGATTAGACAGCAATTGAGTTGAAACCTATAAAACAATTCTTATTGGATTCCAATGTAACAAAGTTGGGGGGTTTTTTTATACCAAATAAATTATACAAGTGTAACCATCTTCAGCTGAATTAATCGAATATGAGTGATGATATACTTACTACACATAGAAAGACTTAGACATCTACTGCAATTTATCATAATACCCCTTTAACACTAAGGAGAACTGAATATTTAGAGTAGTAATGTGTCAGTATATGATTGCCAAGATAATTTGTGCTGTGCATAGCATCCAAGAACTGCAAATCCTAATTCACTTATTTCCTATTTGTCCTTGTCTCCTGAAGAATCATTTGGTTCCTAAATCCTCCCTGTGACTTTCAAAAGTAGTCTTAAAGCTAGAAAAATTTATGGCTGTTTTATGCCAAATGAGTTCATAACATGCATGGCTGCTGGATTTACAGAGACTGAGAAAATGATCCACTCTATATATTCTGTTGTCAGAACCTAATATTCATGGGGAACTGAACATGTGCAAATCCTCAAAGAGCAAATTCTAAAATGAAAACATTTGCTCTGCAAATAGCAGTATTTTGGAGGGTATGGAAAGAACATTCTGGTTTGTAAATGGGTACTTTTTTGGATGGTTCGTATTAACTGCCTCATTGAAAAGATGAAAGGGTAAACCAGTGTAAACAAAACCTGTGTGAAACAAACAACCAATTCATATTAAGGGAGCTATGAGTGATCGAACCAGCAATGGAGCATGCTGTGAAAATGATAAGATTTGCATACTTTTCTGAGAACTTCAGAATTAACCCACAATGTCTCTCCTGATCACAACACTTCAGTAGCAACACTGGATATTTTATCCTTTTACCACAAAGGACACTTCAAAATCTGTTGTTAGTTGTGTAATATTAATTAATCTGACAGACAGCCCTTTGGAACCTGGTTCTAAAAGACTTTAGAGCTGAGAGCAACTGGTGAAGAGGACAAGTCACCAGCTTGGAAGAGCTGTGTTGACTGCTATCTGAGATGGTAAAAGTTGTCTCCAGTATAAGTGCATGTGTGTCTGTATGTACATAGTTACATCAATATTCACTCTAAGTTCAATCGTGTACTTATGCTTGTTAATGTTTAAGGTGTAAGGGTTTAAAAGGAGAAAAGCTGAGCTATAAAATACCTTCATTATAGCACAAAATTGATTAAATGCATTAAAATAACAGCAAAAATATACATCAAGTTCAATTTAATGTAACATTTCTTGCTCTTGGGGAATTTCATTCTTTCTGAGCAAGATTAAATACTGTGAACTGTGGCACAATATTCTCAATAATGATAAAAGCATAAAAGTACAAAAACTGACTGATTTGATGAATGATGTCTGACTGAAAAAGTCAGGGATCCTGTGAAAAATTATGCAACTGAAACTGATGGCAGGGTTAAAAAAGACTGGCTGAGTGATGAGCACCATGTAAAGGGACTCATGTTTCCAAGCCTGAGCCACTTTTGAACAACACAAGTGATGAATGCACATAGGAGTTAAGGAGGTAAGGAATTAAAGTTGCAATTCCAAAGTTTTCACATCATAATTTTGTTTATTTCTTGGCTTTGTCCTTCTAAGATTTTCTAATCCAGTTAATGCTGGGTTTTTCTTTTTCTTTTCTTTTTCTTTTCTTTTTCTTTTCTTTTTCTTTTCTTTTCTTTTTCTTTTCTTTTTCTTTCCTTTTCTTTTTCTTTTCTTTTTCTTTCCTTCCTTCCTTCCTTCCTTCCTTCCTTCCTTCCTTCCTTCCTTCCTTCCTTCCTTCCTTCCTTCCTTCCTTCCTTCCTTCCTTCCTTCCTTCCTTCCTTCCTTCCTTCCTTCCTTCCTTCCTTCCTTCCTTCCTTCCTTCCTGTTTTTGCCCTTTAAGCCCAAAGGTAGAATGTAGAGTTAGAGAAATGGTTATGATAAAAGGACTTTCTGTCATCCAGACCAAGTGTGGGACATGGTGCAGTTTTTTTACTCATACATTCAGTCCTAGATCAAAACTGGAATTTTACTTTCTTAATTTCCATTGTAAGATTTAAAATCACAGGGGTTTGGAGCAATTTAACTTGGGAAGGACATCTGCTGGTCGTCTGGTCAAACCACTTCCCAAGGCAAAACTCCAGCTTCGAAAGTTAGATCAGGTTTTTCCAGCTCTTGTGTTGTCCAGGTTTTAATATCTTTATGAATGGAGTTGCCAAAACCTCTATGGACAACCCTTTCGACCACAGTCTTGGTGAAATAAAAATTTAAATATCCAGTGAGAATTTCCATTGCTCCATTGCTCTTCTTTCATCCTGTTTCTAAGTGTTTCTGAGATGAGCCTAACAGACTTCTCTTCAGGCTGAATGGTTCCAGCTCTCCCAGCTTCTTCTCAATGTTCCAAGTCCTTAATGACCATCACAGACCCCCACTGAACTTATTCAATTTTTTCCAGGTCTCTCTTAAACTGGGAAAGGATCAATTCCCTGCAGCTGGTGCTCTGCCCAATGCAGCCCAGGATGCTGTTGGCTTTCTCTGCTTCAAGGACATTTTTCTGGGTGATATTCAACTTTGTGTCCACAAGCAACTCCAGGTCCTTTTATTCAGTGGAATCCAAAGTCTTACCTAACCCTTTCACAATATTTGAGGAAAGGAGGTAATTTTATACATGTCAGATACAACAATAGAAGTCATACTCTAGGGCTATCAAAAGCATCCCATCGTGGAATGAGGAAACTCTAAGAAGTGTTTCAGTCTGTACTTAGTCTCCTAAGCTTTTATTTCTAGCTTGCTGAGAGACAGTGTAGCTCTTTTATTCTTATTTAAAGTTGTTCAAAATTAATTTCAAATATATAATTTTTCATTTTCAGGTTTTAATATTTTCTTTCCCTGTTGGGCAATGCAATATCAGATATTATTAAATTAATTAGGACATATTTATAATGTAGAAACATCACAGATATTCAGAGTAAATTAAAAACTTTACATTTCAGTACTCCTTAGGTATTGAGGTATGCACTGTACTTCAACTTTCTGTTTAGCAAGATAGAAGTAAGGAAGAGGTCTGCACTTCCAAGGGAATTAAAGGAAGTGGTTTGCACCAATTTACACTGCTAATAAAAGACCAGTGTTCCTCCCCCTCTTCCCTCTGAATAATTATCAAAATCAGAAGCACAGAGGAAACACTGTACCTGTAAGAGGCTTCATGTATAAGAAACAGATGTGGATAACTTTCATATACTAAAGATATAGCATATAATTCTAAAATGTCACAGAACAACTATATTGAAAAACCATATTACAATAACATTCCACTGGAGAATGGTTTTATAATTCCCCATAAAGCTTTCAAGTCCCTTGTTGTTATTTTCACATTATGCTATCTCTGTCAGTAATATGCTAAGACATTAAAGAAAAATCCAATAAATGTTTCATAAAACTACGCAAATTAACAACTAGACTTAATCTTCCAGGATCTATGAAATTTTATATAGTAGCTGTAGTTACAATTAAGTTTCATGTAAGAGGCCAGCTCTGCAGAAGAGTAAGTGAATGTTTCATTGACTGTATTACAAACCTAACACTTAGACTGGTTACAGATGGAATGATAGCATCATTAAGTATGAAAAAGTAATAAGGCTATACCATCCTCACATTGCCAATAAAGTTCTAGGGAGAGAAGTGAATGGTACAGAGGTCTTTACCCTCTCCTGTGCTGGCAAAAATGCCAACAGCACATTTCTGAAACATGCAGTGATGAAAACTGTTTCACCTACTTAATAATAAAGGAACAGAAAGATATTTGGAGAGTAGTTATGAACACCACATCCTTTGGTCCATGCATTTGGTCTCACTTTCCAAAATCTTCTTCCAAAGTCTTCTTTATCCTGCTTGCTGTAATTACAAAAGTAAAACTGTGATATCAGTGTCACAGGTGTGTCTGTCATGAACTCTTCTTAAATATGTTGATCTTAGGTATATTTGAAGATTTGGCTCTTTATCCGGAACTCTGTGTTCTCTGTTGCAGAAACACAAACTACCGCAGATCCTTCTTGCACTCTGGGTCTTTATCTTCCTTGCAGACACATGGACAAACACACATTCTCCACATGCACATAAAATTATAGGTCCCCATTTAATTTTCTGTTTCTGTTCCTTTCTTCTTTGCCTCTGTTTCATGAGTTCTTTTACTCAGAGTTCAGATTAAAACACAGGAGACGCCGAGCTTCTCTTCTGACTCAGATGTTTATTATTTCTTATCTATGGTACAGCTGCACGGAATTTGCCTCTAAGTTAACAAAGTGGAAATGACCCTCGAGTTCTGCCTTCCAAGGCCTTTTGAAGCCCAAACTACCCAATTATGGAATGTCAACTAATTTACTTTTATTTATAATTCAGTAACTAATAATTCATGTTCCACACTGTGGGTTTTTTGAACCAATACCAGATCACCCAGGCTTGTGAAGAAGAAGGAAGAAGAAAGAAGAGCTAACCTACACCCAAAATTCTCCATCTTGTTACATGTATATTACTATATCCCATAAACGTAAATTTTCTGAACCCAGGGTTCCAACAGGTCCCTTCAGAGAACTAGCAACTGACATTAAAAAAAGCAACTAGAGCAACTCTCAGAAAGACATGTAATATAAGCCACACAGAAAACTTTACTTAGAGGCCAGAAAATTTCACTAGATTCAAAGATAATTTTGCTGATAAGGAGATCTGAATATCTGGACCAAAATAAGTCGGAATTTATACCTTGATAAATGTTGCTTTTACATATTGCTCTTTGCTGATAAGTTATTAGAATGCATAATAATGTCAGTCGATTTTCTCAGTCATACTGACAGCATGATGTGTCATGTTACAATCTTGTTACAGAATATCCTGAGCTGGAAGGGATCCACAAGGATCATTGAGTCCTACTCCTGGTTTTGCACAGGACCACACCAAAAATCCCATCTTGTGCCCAAGAGCATTGTCCAAATGCTTCTTGAACTCTGTCAGGCTTGGGGCCATGACCACTTCCCTGGGGAGCCCATTCTAGTGCCCAACCAACTTCTGTGTGGAGAGTCTTTAAGTAATATTCAAACTAAACATCCCCTGACTCATTTCCTTGGGTCCTGTCACTGGGCACCACAGAGCAGAGATCAGTGCCTGCTCCTCCTCTTCCCCTCACCAGGAAGTTGTAACTGCAATGAGGTTTCTCCTCAGTCTCGTCTTCTCCGGGCTGAACAGACCAAGGGGCCTCAGCTGCTCCTCATAAAGCTTTGCTTCAAGGTCCTTCACCATCTTTGTAGACATCCTTTAGATGCTTTCTAACAGCTTTATATCCTTCTTATATTGTGGAACCCAAAACTGCCCCCAGCACTCGAGGTGAGGCTGCCCCAGCCCAGAGCAGAGTGGGACAATCCCCTCCCTTGCCCAGCTGGTGATGCTGTGCCTGATGCCCCCCAGGACACAGTTGGCCCTCCTGGCTGTCAGGGCACTGATTCATGTTCAACTTGCCATGGACCAGGACCCCCAGGGCCCTTTCTGCAGGGCTACTCCCCAGCCTTTTTTTTCCCAGTCTGTGTGTACATACAGGATTGCCCTAGGTGCAGAATCTGGTTCATCTGACTGCCACTGAGCAATTATTTTGGTTCCTATGTCACTCTTGTACTGACAAAATTTTGGTCTATAATGAAAGAAGTTTTATGACAGAACTGCAGTAAGCTTAACTACATGTTAGAAAATGAGATAATTGTACTTCTTAAAAAGGAATAGCAAACACCACCAAGTAAAGTGATCTTGAGGGTTCCTCAGGTAGTTTTCCCTGGCAGTGAACCCTATTGCCAAATGACTTAGTTCTTGAGATTCACCAGGCTCTGATCTCCAATTCACTGTCACTATAGCAAGGCTGCCTCTGTCTCTGCAGAACACCTCCAACACTGTTCCCGCATGTTCTGTCTTTTTATTGTCTGTGCACGCTCTCACACCAAACCCAGCATTCCCTCATCAATTTGAGCAAGAAAAAGAAAGTAAATAAGTGCATGTCTGTGTGCATGTTTAATGACCCAGGACAAGACAAATGACACAGAGAAAGTGTGAAGTGTAGCTTATTACCGCAGGCCTAGGCCCTAGGGTATATCACCGTGTCCTGCAGCCATAAGGAGGAGGAGGAGAGAAGATCCAGCAGGCAGGAATTGTGCAGCAAGATTGATTTATTTAATTATTTTACAAACTCTTTTATAGACTTATTTCTTCATAGTCTAATTGGGAAAAGGATCAGCCACCCCTTGGGGGTGATTGGCTAAAATCCTAAAACATCCATTGTCAAAATATTTTTCTACTATACCGTAAACAAGACTTTTCAAGGTTGCAGGTGGCTTGGTTGTTTACATTCCCTGCTACCTCTTCTGTGAGAGAGAAAAGTCTCTCACGGACTTAGAAAATAGCAAGAAAATCCTTGCTAGCAGCATTTTTGTATCTACAGTAGCTATTGCTCATATCTAGTCCTTTAACCAACCAATGGGAAAACTTCTATTAAGTCGTGAAATCACTGTCTTACATGATACTGATGGAGCAACAGTACTTATCAGAAGTTGCATGGAACTCTTTATACAAATTCCACAGAATCAATTTTCAAAGTCTTTTAGGCCTCAATAATGCCAGGATTTCTCTGAGTGTTGCAAACTAGAATCCATGAACAGTCATTAAGATGCTAACCTCTGATGTATATGCTCATGTTATCTGATATTATAATAACTCTTACAAAGAGGGATTTCTAAGTGTGAGACAGTATTTCCTGCACATCACTCACTACGTCTTATGAAGAGTTTTTTAAAAGAGGTTACATGTATTACAGATATTCATGCTGTAGGTATTCACACAAAGTTTCACAGAAAAGTTTCAAATATCTAAGCATAGAAATCATGAAGCTAAAATATATCCATAGGTGGTTATGCACATAGACCAATATTTAAATCTTTAAACAAAGGTTTATTAAAAAAAAAAAAATCCATAACAAGTCTGAACTACTCCACACTGACGATCACAATGTTACACAGCCATAGAGGAAGATCCACTCTGGATGCCCATATAATTCCTCTATATAAAATCACTAGAAAACTCTTTGTTTGCTTTTAAACAAAATGAAACAAACGAAAACACAGATTAATTTCTTAACCTGGAATTCATGTTCTGAACTTTCAAAGGTGTTGACATTCTAGACTGTATGTTTTAACCCCATACTAATAGCAATCACAAAACACTCCTGTGTTACAGGATGGGTCACTATTATAACTTACATTTATATACCTTAACTGAATCCTAAAAGACACAAAATTCTTCCCCATTGAATAATTTAGCTCATTGTGTTGACTGCCCATAAATTTCTCAGATAGGCAATTCATGTTGCTGATCACAAGTGACATTAATACACCAGCTGTCATGTAATGCATTTAAACTTGCCTTTTACTGTACCATGCAAATGTGTTTTCTCTGAGAATTCTGAGTACAACTTAATAGCCAGGCAGGAAATGGGATAATTGGTTAAAGAGATTCACAGTGCACTATTAGTATTTTTATTACTGCTGTAATTTTATTGTGTATTTGACTTATGAGGGAGAGGAAAAATGAAAAGGCGTTTTGTATCTTTACAGTTCCACTAAAATGCTTTGCAACAAGAAATTAAAGTGCTGACTAAGATGCTATAATGAACCTTAAGAATAATCATGAATATTTTTCCTGATTTTGCATTTGCACCAGTCTCAGTAACAAGAGAAATATTGCAAGAGTGTGTTATTTAACAGCACTTAGAGCTGTATTAGGAGTTGACACCATTATAAATGTTGTCGTTAAAGCCTTATTTGGATAAGGAAAAAGAAAATCTTATAGAACTAAGAAAGAATACTAACTGAAGCAACTTAACTTTGAATATAGAAAGTTTCTGTGGCAAGTTGCCGAGTTGAAACTGTAAGTTTGCATTCTCCTTCACAATTTTTATAGCGTCTTTCTGCAGTTTCCTTTACTGTGGCATTCTGTGTGGCATATTGTATGTTCTAAGAGATAACTGTTAGTCAGATCTAGGTTTTTTTACCCAGACATAATGCCTAGAGAAAGCAATGGGGTCTGCCAGAGCAAATGTAAAAGGGAGGATAAGGCATGTTGAGAGAAACATCAGAGGAGTGCAAAAGTAATGGAGAGTTGATCATTCAGAAGATGCAAAACATTCATTTAGTTTCCTCATGTATATTTGTATTCTGATGCTTTTCTACTGCTTTAGAAACAACCACAGATTTAGAATGTCTATGCAGCACCCGCTATTTACATCCCCTTCCTAGCCCTTTGACAGGGTTAAGAGACTGCATTTTGTGGCAATCTAAATAGAGGAAAATTGAAATTAAGTACCATATTGAAACTCACTAATCAGATATAAAAATGGACATAAAATATCTCATGTTACCAGAAAAATATTAAAATTTGTTATTAGGTGGATGGAACTTTCTGTGTGAGTCAACAACAGTCTGAATCAGTCTGTGAAAGGCGACGTTGTCTCAGGACAGTTAGTCAGATCCAGACTGGACAAATATAGTCTAATAAATCTCAAAGTGGTGACTGGAATTCAAAACGTGCTCTTGTTGGCATGGAGAAAGATGAAAAAAAGTCCTGGTCAAATAATCAGCTTGTGATAGCAGATGACAGGCCACACATGACTTTAGAGGGCTAACAAGAACGAGTCAGTACTGCTCATTTCCAGATCTTGAAAGGGATGCAATGGTCAACTGGAAGAGCTTTGAGAGCTAGCAAAAATCCCACAAGTGGTTTCTACTGATATTTCATTTCCGTTGTGTTTTCTATTAAATAAAAAAAAGTGTTTTCAGAATTGTACATTTGGACAATGTTGATCTCTAGCAGCCTTCTCTTTCAGACTCTACAAGAAAGGCAGTTAAATTATTTTTCTCAGCCTGGGAATAACTTGCTGGAAAATCACTGATGACTTAGAAACTATCAGAAATGATACGGGAAGTGGAAATTTAAGTCTCTGCCTGTGTTACTTACTGCTGTGACTTACCTCACTTCCAAACAGAAGTCACAGATCAAGCCTGAGTCTATTTCACACCAAGAAATAGCTTTCTTTTTCTTTCCTTAATTTGTTCAGCAAAGCTAATGGTTTACTGTGAAGTAATTTTCAAATTCTCGTTTACTAATGTCAATCTGTCTACCTAAAATACCTTCTACACCGTTAATTGGATATATTATTATTCCTTTCTTCCTGCCAAAAACTGTTACACAGTTTTGCTTTGTGTTTTTTACAGTAATTAGATTTCAGATGACTACTAGTGTTTAAAAATCTGAAACTAGCTTATGTGTTATATCTGTGAAGTACTTGATACCAAAATACTTTATCTACATTAATATTATTGTTCTCAATAAGGACTGCTTGGCATGTGCAGAGCTGAATTATTGGTGACTTCAGAGTTCCAGTCTTTGCTTGTCTATAAAGAAGGCTACCCACAATTGATAATTGTTGTCATTTGTATTTCATATCAAAACACTTTCACTTAATTGTGCTGCACTAAATACTTTTTCCCAAAGTGGGGAGTTGAGGATTCTGACATGGACATCTGTGTCAATCACCATCTGTGCTTTTGGTTACAAGCCTATATCACCTTCCTAGCTGCACTTATTTTAAAACAGAGCTTGCCTGTAAAACATCATGATTTAGAGCTGATCATATAAATATCCAACCTTCTGTTGCGTGCCTTCTTGAAGAGTACTGTTTGTACGTTCACATTTTCAAGCTATGATGAAGTGTGCCCCTTTCCCTTGCTACATTTTCAGGCATCTGCAAAGCCCATATTTAAATGTCTGAGTGAAAAGATTGTAAAACATATTTTGAAATGTAAAAGTTTCCAATAAAGTGCATTTGCCTGCCTTGTGAACTTTGAATTGGAGGCTATCTCTCAGTATATTACATTCACTGCTTGCTTTTATTATCCCAAACCTGTAGTGACTTTGCTTTCCCTTTTGCTCTCTTTGCTCTTATTTGTTTTTGTCATTCCTCTCAAGGGTATCATGCCCTGGGTAATAATAAAATAAAAGGTTCATTCCTCTTGCAGCATTCTGCACACTGACTGAATTGTTCTAAACTCCAGAGGCTGAGAAAGGCAAACCAATGTGAATGATGATAGGTGAAAAGGTCATTGTTTCATTCTTGTACAAAATAATTTTTGGTGCCCACACTTTTTCACTTTTTTTTTCCTTCCTTTCCTGAAGGCTTTTGTTTTAAGTCTCTTTTTAACTCTCTTTAAATGATTTATGATCTCTTTCACACTTTGTTACCTTTCTCTGCATTGTAAATGCCAGTGTGCCACATCTGAGAGATGGGAAGTTAACATGCCGTGGGGTTTTATTGACGAGTCTGTGTCAGTGCAAAAAGAAAATGTTTTTAGCTGGTAAAGCACTGCATTTGTTATCCAAAACCTCCTGACAGTAGTAATGATAACACATGAATGAGATGAAGTACTGTCAAGACCTTTTCAGTGTGCTGGAGCAGAAGAGTGAGACAGGGAGAAAATTCCAAGATTTCAGAAAGTTGTTTCTTTAAGAAATAAATCACACATCACAGCCTATATGAGTACATCTATGTACCTGACATTCATACACAGTCACATTTGCATAAAGATGCATATCAGAAGACAGTACTCTTTTATTCTCCCAGCTGAGAATCATTCCCAGATGCCTGTTGAAACCAATTGGGATCTCAGCCCTGCATCTAAGTCTCTATCAGTTACTAGCCTACAGCTGACCTTGAAAAATTCACTTCAGCTCTCCTTTCCCAGTCTCTTGATATGCAAAATGGAATTATGGATCCTCCTCTCTTTGGCAAAATGCATTTGAGAAGCACTAATAGTGCATGAAATAGGTAGAAAAGCTGTGAAACATCATACACCCATATTTATAGCCCCAAAAGGTGCATTATGGAAGTGAGAACTGGCAAAACTTTCTAGATCATCTTTCATAGATATGTTTCCTGACTAAAGAAACTTAATAATTCAGTGTACTTGAAAGTCAATGAAAGAGCTTCTCCCAAATTCAAAAAAGGACCTAAAAAAAAATCTTTATAAAATCTTCATATAAATGAAGAAATTAACTATATGAGTTACAAGAAAAAGGTTTCAATCCCTTGTTCAAATTAGGTATGCATTCACTGTACACAGAGTCTTAGGATAAATGTCAAATACTGTCACCACTGAATTTCTCTGTGATGGCTACACAGTTAGCAGGGCACACAGTCAGCTTTTTATAGACCCTGGAGTTTCTCTAAACAGAAAGAACGACTAAATACATCTTTTCAGTTTGCAGTTTCATACAATTAACTTGTGCCATTTCCACTGCTGTACTAGCTGATGGAATCAGCAGAAATTAGGTTTTCTTTCCAAGAATATGTACTTTCTCTTAGCTCATTTATGGGACTTTAGTTTATCTAATTTCTATTGTAGTCCATGAACTTCCATGGCAATAACAATTAATATTTAGTTTGCATCAAACAGCTAATTAATTTCTAAATCCCCAGCTGTTAATTCTATAATTCTAAAACTATAACTCTTCAGTTATAACACTATGTGTTATATATATGAACATATGCCCACATTTATGGGTTTTTTTCTTTAGGAAAAATGTTACAGACAGGCTTGGTAAAAGTTTACCTTCCAATTATTTTGCAATGGAAAAATGGAGGTTTGGGTGAGCTTTTGTCTAGAAAGGAGGGTAGCCCTTTTTTAGGTCAGTTAACTGGTGTGATGGGTGAAAAAGTTGACTAAAAATCAACCACATCCTGTTGTAAAAGAGCAGAAGTATGCCTAGAGAATTAGCATTAATTAAGAGCAAGAAGAAAGACAGAATTGGATCCAGCATAGTCTGAATGATAGATCTGAGTCCATGACTGCAGACAGAAGAAGTTCAAGTAAATTCTAAGGTAGACAGCAATATATTCCTTGGTCTTAAAACAAGTTCATTCAGGTTGGTCACCTCGGTTGGCAGATGGGACATTTCCTAATAAAACATCTGATGAATTAAGGGTAAGTAGCTGGAAGACCTAAATACTGAAGAAAATACAGAAATTAAATTTTCTAGTAGGTCAGTGTGGTGATAAAATGGCTATGAGAATCCTAGAATACACAGTAAAACACAAATATAAGAATGTAGAGAAAAACACTCTATGCTGCAATTTTTGAGACACACATCTTTAGTTCTTTTTTTCATACCTTTTATATGCCATTAAAAAAAAAAAGAAAAAATGAAAAAAGAAATAGGAAAAAAAAAAAGAAAAGTAACCTGCTATAAAGAAAAAATATCTCTTCTATAGCTAGGTAGCTGTCATCAGTTGACCCAATCTGAGTATCTTTCTACCAGACTGTAGAAGCCAGAAGCCCAGTGGACTTGCAGTGCTTTTACAACCAGAAGAACAAGAATCAAGGCAAGTTGTAAAGTATCCTTTGACACTGAAACACCTTTTGTGTTCCTCCTTCCTCTCATGGAGCTTTGTGCTTGCTCCCAGCTTGGCTCTCAGACTCCTTGTACTGTGCACAGACTATTGCAGGTCTCTGGAGTAGAGCCCAAACATTCCATAAGGCAAGCAAGGCATTCTCTATTCTAAATGTTCAGTTTCCAGATGTAGGCAGCTTCCTACCAGTCAGCACTGAAGTAACTCTTAAATATGCAGCAAGAGCAACTGGCTGTACATATTCATGAATTTCATACTACAGAGTAGTAAAAAAAAGAAGAAAGAAAATGCAGAGGTGAGTGGATAATCAGAGTAAAACTGTTCAGAGAAATACGCAAAGGAAATAGGACCTTAGGGCTGTATCACACAATCAGATAAATAACTTAGATATTTGCCCAAAGAAATGCACACCAACAGTGATAAAGGATGAAAAGAAAAGTAAGAGATAGGAAAAATATCTGAAGTGTGTTAAAGATACAGAATCTCCTTTTGCACATTAGGGGACAGACAAAGCCTCTCAGTGTAATCAAGGGAGAACAGGTACCAGATTTCTTTGGAAAAATAAGTGTTCTAGCAGAAAATCTGACAGAGATCTTGGGAAACCATGAAGCTTCATCAACTCAGTAGTTCTCCAAGAAAATTTAAAAATAGCAAGAACTGAGGTAGGCATGAATGCAGAAGCTACATCAAATTTAGCTTATTAAATGTGACAGGCAGAATATTTGCTATGGCATTGGAGGAATAAATAAAGATATCTGTGGGAGCAGGGACAGTGAAGGGGCAGACCAGGTTTAGATCA
Source organism: Aphelocoma coerulescens (assembly GCF_041296385.1). Classification (NCBI taxonomy): domain Eukaryota; kingdom Metazoa; phylum Chordata; class Aves; order Passeriformes; family Corvidae; genus Aphelocoma; species Aphelocoma coerulescens. The sequence goes on from NC_091015.1 coordinate 12,494,437, forward strand.
ACACAACTGCTCAGCTGCTTCTGTTAAAACAGATGCTGAGTAATTTTGCAGAACAGAAATTAAGATATTGCTAAAATTTGACATGCTTTAATAGGCTTTTGATAGTATATCTAAAAAAGCAACTTTGTAAAATGTGTATTATTCTTTAGAAATTGATCAAGCTGGTAGTTTACCTTTTCAGTAAGCTGAGGGGTTCAGAGAGAGGAGATAAAAAATTGACTGTCAGAGATATGTTCATTTTACTACTAGAAGTCATATTTTTAGCTTTCAGATGTGAAATAGAAATCATGCTCTATAAGGGAATTGTGAGGAACTGTGTATTCACTGATGGCAATAAATTCACAGTCCTGAGGAGCCTGATTTATCAAGATTAATTTATGATGGAGACTGAAAAAGCAGAAAATATGAAAGTGAAGACTACCAGGAAAAATTTTTTAAAAAAGTAGACAGCAGATAAGACCAGAAGAACAATAAAAACCAATATAAAAATTAAGAAATCAAGGACTAAAACAGATAGGGAAAATAACACTTTTGAGAGACAGTATGTTTTTCTGAAGGTATCTGAGAAGGAGTTTAGTTACTACAAAATTTGTAAAAATCAACAATATTTGAAGGAAAAAATTGTTTTGATTTTGTCTTTTTGGGTTTCTTTAAAGTACAAATACATGATTAGAAGTCATGATTGTGTTATACAGAGCTACTGTTTTACAGGTTGGAATCCAAAAAGCTAGACAACAGACAAAGACACTGACTCTACAGACAAGTTCCCTGAGGGATACAGTGCAGGGGGGAAAAAAAAAAAAAAAAAGAACTGATAATGAAAGGGTTTGGACAAGAAATAATAACTTTACAGATGATCTAAGTCAATTGACTGTGGTTAAGTCTGTGTCAATTGTAAAACTAACAAATAACAAATGCTGGAATTGATGAAACCAAGTTGAAGCAATGAAACAGATGATCAATGATAAGATGGGCAGATTAATGAGAAAACAATATAAAAGAGAAAGCTTTTAAATTATTGGTAAAAGATAGGAGGAAAAGCCTGTTAGGAGTATTCAATTCAAAGAGATAAATTATATGCATAAAAGATATAAGACATGAGAAAATATATAGCAAAAACCAGTGTTGCACTGGCACAAATAAACTTCTTTTTGTGGTTTTTATTTTAAGGCAAGGAATTTGCAATACTTCTGCAATGAGAAACCCCACTTAGGTTGAAGGATGCCATCACGTTTTAACCTTGAACATATTTGTAGGTGAGTGATTGCACACAAGCATAGGATCCCTCTCTCACCTGAATTTGGTCTTTTTTGGTGTGTGCCAGTGGAGATCTAGCTGACACATAGGCCTAGAGGGTTGTTTAGAGCATCAACAGTAGAACAACAGTTTAGAACAACATCAGTGTTTATGTAGCACTAAAGTGGAAAGTTCTCTAAAGTTTCTGCTAATTGCATTCATTAGATGTCTGCACTACATTTCTAGCTTATATTTAAGGGCTGGTGTTTGAATTCATTTCTATGAGCTAAACCTAATCCAGAAGATCAGGGCAGTCACTTGCAACCACCTTTGATTGCTCATAGGTATGTACTTAATGCAGTATCTAATAGGATCTGAGATATCCTACTGTGATGGTCCCTGGGACCTGTGGGAGATCTGTGACATTTAGATGGCAGAAAGGAGCATCTGAAAGGTCACTAGCCAGCAACATGTGGGCAATTGAATCAAGTCTTCAAGAGATATTACATTTATCATATGCAAAATAAATGAACAATAGAATGGAGAGCAGTCTGAGCTTAAGCAACATTCAGCTGGCTTTGAAAAGAGTGCAGGAAAAAAATTAAATATAGGCTTATAATTCAAAGAATTTAATGTAATGCCAAATAATATATATGTCATTTATTTTTATTATTAAAAAATAAAGCAGCAAAATGTCCTTCATGGAACATGTGCCCTTAAGTTGACAATATTTCTTACGCTTTAGTGAAAACAATGCCCTTTTTGACATTTGTAAAAAATGTCAATTACCTGTGGTCAGAACAAAAAACCCAACAGATAGAAAGACATGGCATATTTTAAATATGTTCGAAACATGCTTAAAATTGGTTCTGCAAACACAGTTACTGAAGTGAATATCTGTCAAAGAAATAGAACTGGTAAAAATATCCATCACCTGTGAACTGAACCAAAGCATAAGCCCTGTGCTAGACCCATGCTGAACAAGCACAGTAGCTATTAACTCCTTTTCAGAGACTTCAGCTTCACTTGTCTTTCATGTCCAGTTCTTTGCTTACTGAAGTTAAAGGCAAATTTTATAGCTAGAAAGAAAGCTCAGCTACTATGTAAATTTTTACCATGTACTTGTATTCTCTTTTATTCTCAACAAAAAAAAAAAAAAAAAAAAAAAAACCAAACCAAAACAAAAAATTAAATATGACCCTGATAAAATTAGTGATGCTTTTTTTTCCCCAGTAATTTCTTTGAGGAGATTTTGGGGATGGCAGGGGGATATAAATTGATGATAAAGAAACAAAACTTTTAAAATTCTAGCATAGTCTTACACAATAATAGGTCAACCAAAATACTGAGGAGAAATCAGAGGTTGGAATGGGAATATATGTTTAAAATTTTTGCAAGTCTTAAGCACTGTATAATGCTTAACTGTGAGAAAATAACTCTACTGCTCAACATGTATTAATTCAGTAAGTACAATTATCTCCCTAGCCTTAAAATATTGCTTTACATCTAAATTATAATTATAAAAGTTAATCAATCTTCTAATGAATGGTATTAGAATAAGCACTAGAATTGTTGCAAACAGAAACAAATGAAAAGGTGAAATAACTTTATAAAAAGACATAGATAAACATAGAAAATATGCCTTCCAGCAACATTTGAACACTTAGATGGTTCCAAAAGCAAGAAAGATGAAAATCACAATAAAAATATTCAAGAACATTTTGGGGGGGGGGGTTTTGGTTTGGTTTTTTTGTTTTTTTTTTTTTTCATATTAACCCATTCAAGTAAATTTTATATCTATGTCATTGCAGAGCAGAGACACTACACTAATTTTGGGAATAATCCAAAAAACTGTTACTGTTTCTGTATTTCCTCTTAATTAAAGTAAATAAAAAAACATTTAAATTGAAGGCTGCAATGTTAATAGGCAATGCTAAGTTCCAGTCATATTGAGAGTGAAGAAATAGGAAATAAAAAGTCACTATCCACTTTTTAATAATTTTTCATGTTTATTTGTTTATTGCTGTTGTTAGCAAGAATTTATTTTGAATTTTTTGGTTCATGGAAGGCACTCAGTCACAGAGACTGCAGCCTCCCTTTGGTTTGTGTACCAGCCCTGTTTTCCATGTAACAGCTTTATCAGTTCAAAAGTGCAGGCACGGAAGACTCAAACTTTGGAGACGAATACCGGAAAAAAAATCTTATTTCCCACACAAGAAAAAAATTGACTAACAAGGCTAAATGGAACTTGTGCAGAAAACCCATAAAAGTATGTATCCTTGTAACCAGCTCCCCCTCTTTCATCACTTCATGTGGGATCATGGTCACGAACAAATATTTTTGGTAGTAAGCTGCAACTCTTAAGCATTAGGAATGCACTTTTTTCTTTACAAAGTCCTTGTTTTTAAATTTCGTTGTATATTGCTTCAAAATACTGGTTTTAGACAGATAACAAAGGGGTTATCTGCTTTCAGTAAAGAGAAAGGCAGAATAACTCATCAAGAGTGTGGTATCACTCAGAGAAAGGGATTAAGCTGTATAAGAGCATGTACCAGTAAAACAAATGAGATTTGCTCATGACTGTGTGCTACAGCACCCTAAAGCTGTGTTAATGTCGTGCCTTGGGCCAGTGGGGTTTCCAGAGGAAACATACACCTGGTGAGGTGTCAGTCCCTGTTGTGGGCAAGTAAGTACCATGCAGCAACTCACAAGGTACCAGCTACTAGGAAGAAAATTAACTCTACCTCATTCAAAACAAAGAGAGTCTCATAAAGAAATTTCAAAATATTAAAATACTCTCTTTTCTGTCTGTTTTTCCCAGTGATTTGGTGTTCCTCATGCAGACAGAGCAAAACATGCCAGTGGTATCTGTGTATCAGCTTCCCTACATATCAGCTTGTAGCTCTCTTTTTTCTTAGCTGGGCATCCCACATTTCCACATCTTTTCAGGACATTTCTTATGAATTTTCTTTTCAGCACCCTTATTTGGCAGTCTCTTAATCCAGATGTGGTTTTGTCTGTCTAAGCTGTCTCTGAGATCTGCTTTGCTTACATGGGCCGGCTACAACAACATACAGGATTTACAGCCATCAATGAAATTCACCCTTACTTTGCCCCCAAGACAAGGGCAGGGAAGCACAGGAGGCCAGTTCAGACCTGTCATGCCCGTGCTGGATTCCAGAGAACATCAGAAACTACACTATGTTCTTCACAGCCAGGCAACAGCCTCAGAAAGGCTATGTCTACTCCCATCATATCACAGCAAAGTGTGGCAGAGACCTGGATAGTGAAGAGATTTCTTGTACTTTTCATTACCAATTTCAAAGATGTCTCCAAGGAGGCAAAAAGTCCCTTTTCATTAATAAATAAATTCTACATGCCCATTTTCATTGTTGCCTTCTTGGTTTTTACTGGTCAGGTTTTGTCCTTGCTTGATTTTACTAGGCATGCAGAGAAAATGAGAAAGCGTGTTTAGTATGGAAGCACTTGGACACCAGGGTGTTGAAGTCTGCTCTACTCATATATGCAGCTGTTACTAAGAAATGTGATACTTGCTCACTTAAAACATATATGCTTATCTAATGCTTTATCTCTAGGGTCCACTTTTCCCTTGAAAGAATTTCTGAAAGCCTTGCTCCTTGTTTGTCAGTGTGTTTACTGTGAATTTACTGGGAAACAATGATAGCAAATAGTACAGGAAATTCATTTCAGTACAAGGAATAAAATAGAGAGTATAATGATTTTCCTTATACAGTGCACATGCAAGAGTGTCTTGTTCAGGTATATACTTATAAATGGTGACTACACACATAAACACTTGTGTGTGCATACAAATACATATGTGTGCACATGTGTGTATTTTGGTAGTAACAGCATGAACATGAGTTTTGATTGTGCCAGAGGAAGGTTGAAAATGTGGTACAGATAAATTGTAGATGTGTGTCACATCATTTCCAGGAAATTATGGCATGATGTTTAAAGGTATTTCATTATGATACTTGTCCAACATAAAATATTAAAATTCATGTGTGTACAGTACATTTACAGATGTCTATACATATGCATGCATATATTCAAAGAATGCATCCTTTCATTTGGTGTTGAAATTAATTATTACTGAAACTAAATAAGATATATGATGATAAATAATCATAATGAAAACAGATTCCTTAAATTCTTTGTGATGTTATCATTCTAGTCACTCCTCCAGGCAGAAGACAAAATTTATAAGTAAAGCATCTAAACCTATCTCTATGTAGCTCTGCTCCCTACACCATTTCTTGGTACAAGCAAATACTACTGTTTGGTGGTTTTTATACCTACTTGGCAGCAGGGGTGTTCTCCAGAGGAGTCAGATCCTTTGCGGCTCTCCTTTCCCACTTTTTGTTCAATTTTTTTTTCTCATATCATGGTCAATTTTATATTACAGGCTTTTAGTAGGATAGTGAAGTAATTCCAAAGAGTTATTCCAAGCCTTGAAATGACAGAAACAAAAAAAAAGTATTTCTTGATACAGAATAATATAACTGTATAACAATTCAACTCTCAAACAAGTGAAGGGCAAATGAAAGGGGGGAATGGGGAGTAGAGAAGCCCAGCAAGTATCTCACTGTCTGGTCAGTGAAATGGATGAGGTCAAGGAATAATCCTTTTATCTAATTTCTTCATAGATAATAGTGCAACTATTTCAGCAATGTTTTGGAGACTAAATTTTTAAGACTGGGGACACACATCTTTTGGCTGTAGCTCTGCCTCATCCTCCTTGAAACTGCTGCTGTGATCTCTTCTTTAAACTTTTCAGTCAGAATAAATCAGGTGACTGCTAACAGCTTAAATAATAGGCAAAACCCCTTAACGTAAAGAACTTTTGTTAGAGGCCTTTTGTTCCTATGCAAAAGGAGGCAGTGGCAGTAGCACACCTCCTGTGCCTCATGAGTGCAGGGAATGAAGCTCCCGTTCCTTTCACTGCCTGTCCAGTCAGTTGGTTTGCCCCTAAAGTGAGACATAAAGGCACCTCCTCTTGCACAAGGATTATGGCAAAACCAGGGAGTGACCTTAAACCAGATGATCTTATACCTTCAGTGACTCTTACTAGGGTTTCTTTATCCATTGTAAGCTCCTCAGACAGTCCCTCAGTGACTAAGGGAGAAGACAGCTCCAAGTGTTTTCAGGTAAATCAGTATCTCCTGAATTTCAGTATGAGGTTTGTCTAGTTACACTAGAAAAAAAACTCTTAGAAATTAGGTATTTGGATTATCTTTTATGTTGGATATTTTAACTCAATCACACAACGTTAAGTTTTAACGTGCATTTTGTTACTGAAAAAGACATTTTCCCCACTTTAGCTGCATGACCACAGCAACAACTGATGCCTAACCAAAATGACATCCTATCTGCATATTAAACATAAATTCTGAAAACATTAATCCTTTTCTTTTATTAAATGTCCATTAAATTGTAATGTTTGATGCATAATTGTTGTAGAACAGCAATGGTTAAGACACACTATATGTTGGTTTTTTTTTTTTGCATAGATTGTCAAAACAAAACAAAAATAAACAAACCAAAAGAAAATCTAAAGCTCCACAAACCCCTAACATGCAAGCAGATTCTGAATAAAGGGCTTCATGGATTATTTTTATTCAGGCATTTTCATAATAATGTATTATGCTTTGTGATTTCCATAAAATTACTTCAAACTACAGTGATTGTCCCATGTGAGTCAGAAGGCTTCTTTGAGGTATGCATATCACTCTTTTATTCCATAAAAAAGCAGGCTGATGCAGAAGAAGGTCCATTTTCTTATTTTGAAATCTCTGATGTTCTGCCTTCACAACTGTTGTGATCTGAAATTCTGTATACTTTGTAGAAAAAAATCACTTTTTAATTATTACTCTCAAAGAAATGAGAAAGCTCATTGGTGTGATCACTGAGACAAATCCATCTCTTTAGCATTTTTCATAATGAAGAGACATTAGATTAATGTCCACTTATACAACATGATTAATGGCATGATCAGAAGTAGCTCATGTTGGAACAGAATGAGTGCAAACCACCTAATCAAACAAAATGATTGGGGGTTTTAATTGTTTATAGCAGGATAAGGTCATATGAAGTCCCTTCTAGTAACTCATCTTTTTCTTCCTGTATTTTAGTTCTCCTTTTCTGTCCCTGAGGATGATGATTAGTTATAATTAAAGGAAAGCAAAGCAGTTAGCTTGACAAGCTCAGGATTTGGGAATTATTATAGTCATTAAAGGTCCAACTGATAATCACATTAAACTTCATCATTCACATACCGTCAGGTTTCTCTCTGTCATACACAAAGCAAAGTACATCAAGTACAGTAGTGTCTCAAGAGAGTGGAGAAAATGTATCACCTGATTTAACTTGACTGAAGTGAGTGGAGATACACTCCAGATTAATTCTGTCCTGTGAATTCTCGACATTCAGATAGTTAAGAGTGAGACCAGACTGCCTGACTCGGGTTCTTTAAGTTCTTGCCATTGTTAGTGTGTGGTAAACTAATATGAGAACCTCAAATGCACCCTTAGATTTGATTCATTGTTCAGCCTCATGTTCTGCTTGGACTTCCTGAGCAGAAAGTTTATAGAAACCTAATTTCAAGAGCATGTTGCCATTTTATTGCCACCTAAGTCCCTGGAATTAATTTTGATTTCTTGTACCATTTTAGAGTAACATCCTAGTCAGGATGAAACATAACTACTTTCTGAAAAATGAATAAACATATTCTTGAATCCATATTCATACGCAGGTGATTGTATTGGTAACATTTCATGATTTTTACTTTTAAAACTTGACAATGAAAAGAAATTATGGCTAAGACGCAAGGAGTAAGTGACCTATTCAGGAACAGTATCTTAACCCTACAAACATGGGGAGAGACAAAAATTGTTCTTCCTGGTACAGCTCTGAACCCCTGACCCAGAAGAGCATAATGTAGTATTTTAGCAGATCAGTCACACAGCACATTGTAACTTCACACAGAGCACAGTGGTGGGCTTCAGCATTTGCTTACCTGCAAGCCACTCACAGCAGTGGTCAAAGGTTACCAGCAAGATGATTAAAAATGTGCCCGCCAGGCATCTTTCAATATGTCACAACATGTCATTTTGTGCTATGCATTTCAGAATGAAGTAGCTTTCTCCTTTTAAGACATTGTCATTTGGTCTGTCAGTTTGCTTTAGGCTGCAGAAGTACCCAATTCCTTTTGATAGCAGCTGCCCAAAATATAGCAACTCTGGAAGCACAGAAAAAAAATCCCTTTATTTTGACTACATCTAAGAGTAGTCATTCTGTGAGATTAAAAAAAAAAAAAATTCTGGCTCTTAAAAAAATTATTTAATCAAATATAGTAAGAGTGAACTGGAAACACAAATAATACAATATTTTATCTCTCCTACTCCACAGTAGCACACGGTACCCTTTCTAAGTACATAATAGAAGGAAAATAAGAGAATGGGATTGTGGCTGTTCAGTCTCAGCTGGAGGTGTCAGGCTAGATTTTGTGTCATTTGTTCATTTTATATAAGGCACTTCCTCCAGATCTAGTTTATGAGTGTGAATTTTGCAGTGCTATGGAGAAAATTCAGCTTCTTTTTGAACTGGATTTTTCTCCCTACAATTTAGCCTCAGATTTCTTTTTACTTGCAGTATAAAATATTATTTTTGTCTTTCTTGCATCCTCTTTTTCAAAGACCTGATGTTAGGGAAACCTTCTAGACAGCAGTAGGAACTGCAGTCTCTGTCTGGAAGCAGATATGCCATATTATGAACGTGCCATGCTTTTGTTGAATAGAAGAATTCCTATCAAATTCAGAAGGATCTGAAGCCTGTCGGTGTTTTTGGTGAGCAAAAGGGACGGGGAGCCTGGACAGGCATTCAAGGAGCTTTTTTATTATTTTATTCCGTTATCAGTCTCACATACAGAGTTGAGACAGAGATGGTACAAAGCTCACGCTGTCCCAGGCATCCAAAGACTTCCTTGTTACAAAGCATTCTTAAAAGCTTTTTAGCCAATAGCATGCTTCTAAAGTTTACAGACAACTGTTTTAACCAATCTTCAGTAATGGATGTACATCTGTTGTACACAATACTTGCTTGTTATGCCCTATATAACAATGCACAATATTCCATTATTAGGCTTAAACTTATCTATCTTGATAAGCGTATTTTTTGCAACTTCAAAACCTATCTCAGCCAAACCTAGAAACTAACCATTGTTTTAACGTCCTTGCTTGCTATATAATTGTATCCTCGTCTATCTTCAAGTTTTTGCAGCTAGATTCTTTTGCTTTATTTCTAAAACCCTCATTTTTCTCACACCTAAGAGCTTTTCCACTTTTTTGTTTTTCCCACAAAGTATTCAAAAAGAATTAACCTAGAGAAGCCTACAAAAAATTTTAAACAAAATTAATGTCTCCCCTCCACAGAGAAACGGGAGGGAGACACCCACAGACTCATTAACCCATTAACTAATGACTGACATGAAGATTTATAGCCCTCACTAGGTATGTTACTTCACTTTCCTTATGCTATGCTGGCAAGAAATTTTCAGGGCTGAGTTTCTGGGATGGGGTGGTGGTGACAGATTTGTTTGTTTGTTTGTTTTTAATGGCTTTGCTTCCTAAGTTTACAGACATGTAATAGCTGTACATACCTGCATTAGAAAAGCAGAGAAGGAATACTGCATAAATCATGCACCAGGGAAGGCCTCTAAAGCCAGAAGTACAAAAGGACTTGGGTACTCACTGTTTGACTTTCAAAATCCATCTCAGGCACCATCCAACCATTCATAGTAAATGTTTCCCCTTTTTACAGCGGAAGTGTTTTGGATGAAGTGGCTAGAGCCAACTTTGATGTAACCATTCATCCCAAATACAAATGAGCACAATGGAATTATTCCTGTAATGGGGTGCAATTCACCAGTACAATTTAGCCAGAAATTAGTTTTGTGTCATTGACATCAGTGTGAAACAGCAGATGACTAATGAAACAAATGACACAAAACTAATGAAGTAGCATGGTAAATTAATATGCAGACCTTTCTATTTCTATAAGCAGCTAAAAAATGTCACTAATAGCTTTCATTTGTGATTATCTACAGCCAGTATTTTTTAAAGAATCATTGATCACATACAAGCAAATAAGAACTGAACCCCACTACTGCCTACAAAAGTCTGTCTTGCCTCCTACCACTTTGACAAATTGAACATGCCAATTGCCAGTTATGCTAATTTTTAGTGGTAATCTACTATGCTGTTTATAGTAGATAGAACTGTCCAATTTCTTTTTATTAATATTCACACTTCGTTTTAAAATGGTAATATAATCATGTTCTTTGTCTTTGGTCTTATTTATTTCACATGAAATACATGGAAATTAAGCCCTTTCATTTTCTATTTTTTCCCCCTGCTGTATAATGTGAGATGATATTCAAACACCAATATGATCTTTCTTTCTCCATATTGTTCTTACATTTGGAGGGGTTAGAGAGGTAAAATGTCCCGCACAGGGAGTTTTGTTCAGCATTCAACCTGATGGCAAATTAGTAAACCCACATAACAATATCAGTGGCAGAAGACATAAGGCTAATAAATCTTCATAGACAATGATTTTTACCACCATTAAGACAATAGAATTATCATATAATGTAGCAGCTCTTCATGTATCACCCTGTATTTTTCAGGCAGCTTTTTCACATTTCTTTGAAAAACTTAGTAGATGTCCTTGGAATCCTAGATTTTAGAGTATATTAAACTGTCTGACTTGCACTGAATAAATTTCAATGAAACACTTGTGACCTTGAATCAATGAGCTTTGTGAAAGCTTTCTTATGCTGAATTTTTACAAGAAATGTTAATGGGAAATGGAGAAACAAAGAGAAATTAATCATGAAAGAAACCTTTCATTTTCAGAGCTTTGCAACAAGTACTTTTACATAGATCCTATTCTTAGGGAGAAGGGTCATTTCTCCCAAGAAAGCCCATCTAAAAAGTTCTATCTTTTTTTGTTTCCTTGAATACTGTATAAATTATTGCATTTGCTGCCTTTCTTGCGGTATTTCAGTATTTCCAAATCCAATCTGTTCCAAAAAAATAAAGAATTACAGGGTTGCAAAATCAAGACAGAAAGTCAGCTGTTTTCTTTTTCACATTTAAATAAGGTCTGGGTCTTTGTCAAAGGTTTTTATGGAATAATTCAAGAGAGTTTCTTCTTTCAGTTAACACAGCTCAAATTTACAGACACACAATCGTCACATATACCTGAACATAATAATTATTCCAGTTCCCTCTTGCCTCGATTTGCAGCACTGTCAGATCCATCAAATTTGCATTGTCCTCTCGTTGGACTCTATTACTTTTTCATAAATACCTCTTTGTTTCAGAAATGTTTATTCTAATCCAGAAACTAAGTAATCTAGCTCATGAGATATCTTTAGCAAGACTAGAAATGTGCAAATCTTGGAGGAATGACTTTACTGTGAAATGCTGACATCTGCCAACATAAGCCAGACAGCCTCATAATGACACGTAGTGCATTTAATGATCTAAAATTGCAAACAAAACTGAGAAAGTATTATGCATTAGCTTCTAAGTAAAACAAGAATAATACCCTTGGAATGACTTTAAATATTGGTCCAAGCAGGTTTTATGCAAATATCCAGGTGGAATTTTCCGTTATTTTTAGAAAATCATAGAATCATAGAATGTTAAGGGGTAGGAATGGACGTTAAGGAACATCTAGTTCCAAAGCCTCCTGCCACGTGTAGTGACACCTTCCGCTAGATGAGGTTGCTCAAGGCCTTATCTAACCTGGTCTTCCTGGCAAAGAATCTCTCTCCAGCTTCCCAGTAGGTCCTCTTCAGCTACTGGAAGGTTGCTACGAGGTCTCCATGAAATCTTCTCTTCTCTGAACAGCCCCAGCTTTCTCAGCCTGTCTTCATAGGGCAGGTGGTCTAGTACTCTTATCAGCTTCATGGCCCTCCTCTGGACTTTCTCCAAGAATTCCAAGTCCTTTTTATTTTGGGAGCATCAGAACTGTACTCCATATTCCAGGTAGGGTCTCAGAAGAGTAGAGGGGCAGGGTGCCCTTCCTCAACCTGCTAGTCTCACTCCTTTTGATGCAGCCCAGGATTCCACTGGTTTGCTGGGCAGTGAGAGCACACCACTGGCTCATGTTGAGTTTTTCATCAACTATCACCCCCAAGTCTTTCTCCACAGGGCTGCTCTCAATCAGCTTTCCACCCAACCTGTTGGTGTGTCTGGGATTGCCACAAACCAGATGTAAGGCCTTGGACTTTGCTTTGTTGAACTTCATGAGATTTGCATGGGCCCACCTCTTTAGCCTGTCCAGGTCCCCCTGGATGGCATCCCTTCCCTCCAGCGTGTCAACCACACCACACAGCTCAGTGTCATCAGCAAACTTGCACTTAATCCCACTGTCCATGTTGACAATAAAGATGTTGAATAGTATCAGCCCCAGGACTGACCCAAGGAACGCCACTCATCACTGTTCTCCAGATGGATAGTGACCCTTGACCACAACTCTGTGTGCAGCCATGGAGCCAGTTCTTTATCCACAGAGCAGTCCATCCATCAAATCCATGTCTCTCCAATTTGGAGACAGGGATGCCATGCAGGACAGTGTCAAACATTCTGTGTGAGTCCAGGTAGATGATGTCTGTTCCTCTGGCCCCATCCAGCAGTGCTGTAGCCCTGTCATAGAAGGTCACCAAATTTGTCAGGCAGGATTTCCCCTCTGTAAAGCCTTGTTGGCTGTTACCAGTCACCTCTGTTTTCCATGAGACTTGACATGTTTCCAGGAGATTCTGCTCCATGGTCTTGCCCGACACAGAGGTGAGAGTGACTTCTCTGTAGTTCCCCAGGTCTTCCGCTTTCCCCTTTTCAAAAATATTTTTTTAAAAATTAATTGAGCTTAATTAAAACATACTGAACCAAAAGTATTACCATGGCTTAAATAAAACGTGGTACCATTTCACCAATCATTAATGCAGGTATCACAGTCACAGAGCAAAACAATTCACACCATAACTGAGATCGGTAATTTCTGATTTTTTTTTTTCCATTTTTCCAAATTTTCTTTCTATATTCCTTCTTCTCTTAAGTAATAAAGATACCCAGAGAGTAAACACTAATTCTACCTACCCTTCCTCAGTTTGCAACCCACCTTGTAATAACATTTTATTTCAATTTATGTCAGTGCAAGTGCTGATCTTAGACATACAAGTGAAATACAACAGACAAGTGAGAGAATATAAGACTTGAACATAACAAGCCCTGCTTGTGAAGCCTGTTTTTGGATGAAAAATACCATAGAAAAGGCTAACAAAGTGAGTCAAAAAGCACTATGAGCTGTAGTAAATGTTGAACTGTTACCAGGAGTAAACATTCAGATTCCTTTAGCTGACCATGAACTGATAAGATGAAAGAATAAAGATCCACTGTCTCAAAAGAAACAGAAAACAACATCCACCAGAGTGAACTTTGACTTCTGCAGTACAAGGAACTGGAATGTAACCCCACAGCTTCTAATTTTGTACTCTTACGAAAGGTATGCTGTCAATAACAGTAGTGATAGTAGTGAAAAATGGTTAATTACCTAAAGATTCCTATCAGCTTCTTTGTGAAAGAGGGATTGAGAAAACATTCAAGGGAAAACACTCACCTTATTTTTTGACACTCTTTGCATCTTAAGGCTTTGTTCTCTTCCAGACATCTGCAATTTCACATTTCTTAATGATTTTCCAAAATATTGGTGGTTCAATATTTTGGGTGCTCTGGGCTCTCTTTTCTGTTCTGTTTGTCTCTAAAGAATACAGCTGTCTCGAGCAGAAATAGCAAAGCTGCTTCTGAATTGAAAATTTGCTACTCATGTCAGCACAGCACACCTTATAAGTTAATTCATATTCAGGTGTGGATCTTGTTTATGCATTTATAAATTTGTGATTCCTTTTGTACTGAAATAATAATAAAATAAACCAAGCCTGGGAATTCTATGCAGTATTCTATCTCTGATTACAAATGAAGCTCTTCTGTGTCCTCTGCTACTTTCTAATCAGGAGTAAATTTATATATTTTTCAAATTTAACCATAATTTCTCAGAAACTATACATATACAGCCCTATTCCTGAAGATATACAAGTGATACAGAATTCCAGTCTCCTGATTAGCTGTAAAAGTGATAGTAATGCTTAAGATCCTATCACCTCCAAAGGTGCTTGTTTGAGAGAGTCCAGTGAATCTTTTAAAAAGCTTTGAAGCAGCTTGTATCCTCATATGATGAATCCAATGCAGGAGAGCTTAGGGCAGACCTTACAAAGGACTGAAGAAGGATGTAGCTACTATAATGCTTAGCTTAAATTTTAGGTGTCTACAACTTAATAATTCCAACTTGACACCTGCAATTCCTATTTTTGACGTAAGTTCAAAACCTGTTGTATTTATATGAAAGTGTAAATAGTAGCTTGGGAATACCTAGACTGACATTCATAGATGCTGATATAAAGAGAACTGAAATGACTAAGCTAGAAAAGAGATATCATCTAGATTCCCAAATCTTATAGTTATAAATGTGAATTTTGCACCAACCGCCTTCCCCCCAATTCTATTTGAACATGCATTGTCCTTTTGAGAAAGTTACAAGATAAGATTCAGCATTTTTCTAAAATTTATTTCCAGGCAAAGCAGTATCTAACCAGAATATTACCTTGTTTTCTTTCTTCTGTCACGTGTAAAATCTGCAAAGATTTTTTTTTTTTTTTTTTTTTTTTTAATATCAGGTACAATGACAGTGATAACAGATCCAGGGCTCTGAAAAACTCACATAAATAAACAGACTCACACACAAAAAGCTTTCCATCTTATTTTAATAGAAATCAGACCAAATACCACATTTTTGGATAAATGCATTTTATGTATGAAGGGGAATCATATAACTGATCACTAAATGCTAACTTTTCTATAGATATATCGATGGCTGAATGAGCACTTCACTGGGGACTTATTGTTGTTGGTTTTTATTGGTTGTTTTCTTAAGGGAAGTAGTTTAAGTCTGATCACATCAACACATTTCTAACCAAAACTAAGCTTCTGCCCAATGGGATTGTGCTGAGAATGATCATAGTTTATGGATGGGTACTTTCCACTCAGCAAATCACAGATGGGAGAAAGACAGGCTGGAAAAAAAAAAAAAAAAAAGGAAAAACTAAACAATTACAACAAAAAAAAGCACATAATTCACACTGACTACCAAAAGATATTCTGTATGGCTTGAATTTATCTAAGAATGGGATGAAAATAAAAACCATTATTGCTTTCATTAATATTTTAATTGCCCCAACATCTATCAATAAACCGTATAACTATTAAATAATAACAAGAGCATACAGGACAGAGATAAGAGAAACCTTTAAAAATCCAGTCTGTAACTGCCCTTCCCCCAGGAACCAAACTGTATCTCATGAGAAACTACTTCCAAATGTAATGCTGATTCTTACCTGGAAGGGTGCCACTTACATACTCTGGCATATTTAAGGGCAAAACACATTTGAAAAAGAGATGTTCAGTGCTATCAGAAAAGGGGAGGCTCTGGCAAAGCAATTTACTACAAATGGGTATGCTGGAAAAGATCTTATATCAGGAGCTGACAGAGGGAACAAAATATTGGTGCCTGATATTTAGCGAGCAGAGCAAATTGCCAGCAAGTCAGGAGTTTTGGGACACTATTCCAGTATTACTGAAAACCTGGATTAAACACACAGTTTGAACTTCTTTTGCACAACCATTTCTGCCAAGGTGACCTTCAAGTCAAGTGTAATTTTCACAAAATAACATTTGCATATTCCCTGTCTTTCTGTCAGGGCTCCCAATACTTTTGGACAAATCCACAGTTAGAAGTTCCCTCTCACCTAAGAAAAAAAGACATAAACAGACTTTTATACCTGAGAAGCTGACAAAGGACTTCCCTAATGCTCTAGGGTGTTTTGAATGGTATCACTGAAGGACTGAATACAGTTAAAGCTGGTGTAAATATGCCTCATGTAGAAGTAACAAGTGATGATAAATGAAACAATGGTCACTAACAGCAGCTTCAGTGGGATAAGATGGGTTTTTTCATGATGTAAAACTGACTCATCTTGTACCTTTCCACAACAGCTATTTCCTGACAGAAGTACAGATAGCAAATGCATTTTTTTACATAGTCTGCCCCAGAGACAATTCCTTCTGGAAGGAAATCATCATTCACTCTCCAGTTCTCAGCTGGACTCACCAGCCTGGTTGTCGCACACAGCAATTAGATCATCTGAAGTACCACAGACACAACAGGTTCCTAAAGACACTCTAAGAAACTTGTCATTTCTGCATGGAAACAAGTCAGCCCTGGAGCACTCTTTTGGGAGCTGCCATTTCAGAGTCTGTGCCTTACACTGGAAGTTTGCCTACTCTGAATTCCCCTGGAAAAAGAGCATTCAAGTTCTTTAGAGTGCAGGATGACAGTTTAGTGGCACCATATGGCAATATTGTCTGATAATGACATTTTCCAGGTACAGATAACATTTTCTCAACTTCATTGATTTCAGGAGTTGTGATATATGCAAAAGAGGACAAAATCAGCAGTGGAGTGAACATTGCTGTATGAAACACCTAATGCAATACAAGCAGAGCTCAGGAAAAGGAGATAGCACACATTCTTATTCTAGTGCTACAACATTAAATGCAAATGCATTTTCTGTTACCAGAGCAGATGTCATTTAGCATTTCAGTTCAAAAGGAGAATACAGCCAAGAGGGTCACTGTACTCCCACTTTCTAACAGAAATTTCAGATTTGTTCTGTCTTTCCTTTTTTTTTCATTCTGAATTAAGCTCTTCAAGCAAGAGATACACACTATTCAGAGAGAGCGTGGCAGTGAAAAAGTAGTCACTAATTACTGGAAAATTCTTAATATGGAAGAGACATAGATGCCTCCATATACACATTTGTGTGAGAAACTATGCTCACAGTGTTCACAATTTCATAGATTACATAAATTATGTTACACTACACTTTCCTGAGTTCTAAGATTTTAATACTCTAACCTTTATCAAAAAATATTAAAAATTCTGATGAGGGTAACTAATTAAGATTATTAAGGGGGAAAAACTCCACACTAACAACACTTAGGGGCATAGTTCTTAAGTAATCTAAGCAGAGACTGTTTTGCTAAATTTTGCACATGTATTTTCTCTTTGTCCAATGATAATTTCCTCTTTTTCCTCTAAGTAGCAAATGCTTTCTTGAACTAATACACATTTTGTTATTGCCCTGTCTGCATTTTGTTGACTTAATCCTTTTTGTCTTATGGCATTTATGTGTAGGAAGTACATGCTGGCCTTTGTTACTGATCAGTTTTTCCATGTATAAACTAGGGAATATATTATCCATATTTATGACAGAAATTCTACAGTCTGATTTAATGTACTTTGGGCAGTTCTCTAAAATCCTAAATGCATTAAGACCTGGCAAAGTCCACATAATGTTACTCAGGATCAGGCTGCTCTAAGGAAGGACTAAGGCTTCTTTGCACCTCCTGGGATAACATATGAAGACATTACACTATGAGAAAAATAGCCAATTTTTATAGCATTCCAGGCTTGTGAATGTGTTTGAATTAGTGTAAATGTGACTGAGGCACATAACTGCAGTGAAATATAGCATATTAGGAATGTCACATCAACGAGGAGTCTTGATGATATTTGCAGTTAAGTAAATCCAGACGCGTTTTTCATATATGAAAAACAAAAATAATTTTCAAGTTTGCTTTTCTTAAAAGCCTGCCAAATTTCAAAGGCTTTGGAACAAGTGCTAAAAATTTCAATGATCTTTAAATGAAAGCCATCTAAGAGGCATGTAGACAAGCTGCTGCTTGTTCTGCTCTGTTCTATGAAAGGATGGAAGGGGGGACTTTCTAGAAGGAGACCAGACATTGTGCAGCAGATGAATGCTGTATCCAAAATTCTCATTTATCCTGAACAAGAAGTGTTTCCTTTTGACCATGTCACAAACCCTGTAGAATATAACTGCCTAAAGATGAATATTTCCTCATAGGAAATCTGAAGATGAACTGTAATCCCAAAAGAACACTTTAGATTCTTGTCTTCTTTTTGAATCAAAAAGGAAGTCAATATTTAAGCAATTCTAAAGATTTTCCCCACCTTGGAAAAAGGTTGTCCGCAGACTATGGTGAAAGAAAGTAAGGGAAAGAGATTTTTTTAGTTCACCTAATCTGATACATATGCACAATGGAGGGTCTGGTGTGCAATCAAATGCAATTTTCTGTTAGTCTATTTAGATTTCCAGTCTTCATAATATTTGAACCATTTGCAATCACAGCTCTGTTACTGGGCAGAGAAGCAATTGTTTTTGCTTTGATGATATGGAGCATGGGCATGGAGTAGCTCAGAACCAAGTTTTTAGACACTGGGATTTCCAAAATGCACTGATTTTGAAAAGGGTATTAAGCCACAAATATTGTCAGGGCTGTGCTGCTTTGGACTCTTGATGACTGCATGCCTGTAATAATCCCACACTGTACCCAACAGTCCATTTGCATTGTGTTGATCACTTCAAGGACTCACGAAGTGTCTGGGTACAGGAGTATCTGGGACATATTAGTTTGCAATGTCAATATGTTGTATCTACTGTCAGAATTTAAGCATAATCTAGTTTTAGCTGGTTTTAAGAATTCAGAACTGTGTATCTCCTGCTCAGTTATGTATAAATCCATTGACTGGTGTATTTATCAGGTTTTCCTGGTATTTCAATATGCTCCTTTTTTATGGAAGAACACTGAAAATTGTGTAGTTTATAAACAGTGTTTATAGTCTCAGGAGTAATGAATATACAAGGTTTCTGTTTTATTTTTTTCTTCCTCCTGAGTGACTGCTAATGACGATTTATCAGAAGCTGTTTGTTTTTACCAGAATTTTATATAATCCATTTGCAAATTGGGAAATAAAATATTTTCTCACATCTCTAATAATAATTAGCTTGACACTCAAGGCAATAAAACAAAATCATTTTAGATAATTGGAAGTGTCTAAGTAACCAATTATTTGAAGATGTCTTTGTGGCTTAAGGAGAACAAATAAGAAAGTACTCCCCAAGTGAATATCCAATGCACAGTCTCTGCAAATATTTCCCATGCAGATACTGTTATGGATGTGTCACTTGCAGTTACTTGCAGAACGCTGTCATTTCACATCTGATGATGATGTGGTGAAACAGAGTGTGCTTCTGCAATGCCATGAGAGGAATGCAGAGCATATGTCTGAAACACCTCTGAAAGTCCCTTCCAAATTCTGGGTCCTGTTGTGACATTCTGCTGAATTCTCAATTGTATCACTTTTCAAAACAGTTAGGGGATTCAAGGTTGCACCAAATCCCTTGCTCTACCGGCCTCCACTGGAATAACAAAAAACAAATTGATATTTTTCTAACTATATCTCTCTTCAAGTCGGCTTAATGTCACATAACAAGGTGTAAACAAGTAGAAAAACATTCAATGATGATTCACTGAATACTTTTGGCTAGGGAGTAATGGGGGTTGTTAGCCACTTACACTTATTATGACCTGTAGGCTGTGCCTCAATGAAGCCAATAAATTGTACTTTTCTGAGAACACCCAGCCCTAAATTACACAAATAGTTACTCATATGCTCTGCCAACAGTGGAGCACTCAATAAAATACTGAAATTCATTTTGTGTAGCTTGGCACTTTTCACAGTGATCAATCTTTCTTCCTTGGCAAAGCTCTCTTCTTGGGGTGATTAACAATAACAACAACAAAAAAAAGCATTATAATCTTCCTGCAAAGGCAGGGTTTTAGCTTCCTGCTGCAGGATAGTATCAATTGTCAGCATCTTGTTTGGTTTGTTTAGCTGGCTTTTATTCTTCTCTGACATTTAGAGATTATGTGTTTTCCTTTTCCTCCTCCCCATTGCTGGAGCCATCTGTGAGCCTTTACACAGAGACATCCATTAGGAATATCAGATAGAAAAAGCTAATGTGCACTGGAGTAAGATGACAAGCTCCTTTTCTTAGTTAATGTTAGTCATCATTGCTGCTCAAGTGAGGATTGTAAGCTTCTGAAGTAGTTTGAAAATGAATTGTTCTTAATTTCCATGAACATTTTTCTACTACATTTAGACTGTTCTATAAATTAAACAGCGAGGGGTCCTAGGATCCTGATCCCCTGAAACCACATCTCTACCTGTGCATTAAGTACTCTCTGGGACCAATCCTGGACGCTGGACATTTGTGGTCTGCACTGTTTGACTGTCAGGAGCACCCCTGTTGGGCAGTCAGTCTGCCCAGTGAGCACTGCAGCAAACCAGCCCCAAGGCCCCCCTGCTCAGGACTTTGCATGGGCCCCTTCTGATCAACAAACAGTTTCCATGAGATTCCTCAGTTCTGGAGGGTAAGGGAACTTAGTAGGATGTCTCTGACTGTCCAATGGAGGGATGTCTTAGAGCAACCATTACTTCATACATTCTATGTCCTGGGCTTTCTGTCTGTGCAAGACATAATGGAAGAGGATTTCAATCCAAGCACTGAAAACTGACCCCAATATAAACTCAAGACCCAGCTGGAACAGGTACCCAGAGCTGTGACCTGGGAATACTTCACAGCCGCAAAAGGTCTACATGTAGCTGAAAGAAGGAGTATGAACATTGAACACATGCACCCCACATAACGTATTGGCTAAAACCCCAAATTGTTAAAAGACTTAAGCAGATAGCAGAGATGGGAAAGAGGTTAAAGTCTGCCCCTATTCCATCTTTATATGCCAGTATTTTCAGCATGAAGGAATGAAGTTGCCTACACCATCTGATCGCTGCATCTCATCATTATTATTAGCAACTACCATTTCCATCAGAGAAACTGAGAGAATTTTTCGTATTCTAATTTTCCTGAATGTTTCCTTACTCCTACCTCCTACTTACATGCCATTTCAGCTAAGCTAAATCTTAAAATAGTGTCCTTATAATTTCCTTTCATTCTTTGTTTCATTCATGTATGCAAAATCTGCTTTTCTCATGTGTATTCTGTAATCTTAAAAAAAATAGTTGGAGTGCATGTATGATCGTTTGTCTTGATCAGCTATCAGGGAGGTAGCCAAGCTTTGAAACAGGTAGCCAAGTTTTCAAACATTTTGACTCGTTTTAATTGTGTGCTCCAAGACAATTTCTATTTTTATCTTAGTCCGAATTGCATCAGCTATAGATTTTTTCATCTTAACTTTTTCCCACATTGGTCTATAAATGCCAGTGAAATATTTGTGCTAAATATTTAAAATTATTTTAGAAAACAAAACCCAGGAAGCTCAACCTTTAGAAGGTCTGAACATTTCACTTCAGACTCACATACCTTTGTGAATAGCTGTTCCCTAGCATAAACTTTCATTATTTGAATATATACAAATACCAGACTTTAGTCATTGAATTTCATTTTACTTTGTGAAGACCCTCCAGGCTTTATTATGTTGAACAAGACATTAATTTATAATATTTAGTTTTAAAATGTCTCTCATGTCTACTTATTGTTTATTATATAGAATTGGGTAGATTCTGGGCAAATACATCTAGAAAAGCACATTAATCAAAACTGGGAGATTATTGTTTGGATTGCTTTGGCTTCTGAAAACTTCAGCCATAAGTCAGAGCCAAATATTTCTAGAGACACAGACTAATGCTGAGAATAGGTTAGGATTCTTTTTTACTAGTTGAAAATGTAATTATTTGTTTAGTCTGCCAAAAAAAAAAAAAAAAAAAAAAAAAAAGAAAATATTTTAGTTGTAATTATATCAAACCTGTAACTTTTTCTTTGTTCAAAATTAATCCACATCACCATAAAAATGGCATTAAGGTGTCACGTTCCTTTAGTAACACCGCCCTACTGAGATCCCTGACTAACAACTGTGCTTCATAGCGTGCTATGATCTCTGTCTTCTGGCTCAGATGCTGAAGTGTACAGTGATTAAAACACAGCAGGAGTGCCTATTCCTCATTAAAGACATTAATGAAAGTCATCCAAACTACAAGACTTTGTAGTGGTTCAGAAGACGTTACAGCTACATCCACGCTAGCAAACTAGTGTTGAAAGAAGCTCTATGATAGAGATTTGATTTGAAATTTCTGCATTGCCATGGAGAGAAAATCATCTACTATGCTCTGAAACTTGTTTTAAATTCTGAATTAAATATCTGCATATATTTAATCTCTTAAATATTTATTTATTTTTTGAAAAAAAAATATATTTTTTTATAGTACATATGTATGTGTATATATATTCAGAGTATACGAATATATGCTCCATAAATATATTCAGAGTCTGTGAACAAGTTTGTGAACACTCTTAGCCTTCTTTTGTTAAGATAAAATAGATTAAATTCTTCACATAGCTTTATTTTAAATCCTTTAATCAGTACTAAGGATTGTCTCTGAACTTTTTTCTATTTATCAACACCTTTCTTGAAGCACATATGACAATTCTAAGCATACAATTCCTGAATCACCAGCATTACCATCAGTCATAAAGTACTGCTGCAATAAGTATTCTCTCATGTTCATATGCAAGAGCCTTAGTCCTTTTAGCCATCACACTGAGTCTGGCAGTCTTAGTGGATGACTGATCATTCATCTCCATCAGACCCCTCTCTCTGTGTATCTGATCTGTTCAAATTGGACCACTTCCAAAGCATTTCTGGGCAGAGTTCAGGTGCTGAGTATGGGCAAGAGGCCATTTTAAATAGGCTTTTCTCATCTGGAAAACGTATTTTGAAGACTAGGAGTCTTCCTTTCTATATATGAACACAGTTGTCTACCCAGATGCCTGAGTCCTTTTCAGAGTAGCTCCCTCTTCAGGACTCTTTCATCCTATACTGCCCTTGCTTCTACACGCGTGATTTTGTCAATGTTCAAACCCACATTTTTGTCTCTGTCAGTGGTGTTCATCAATCCAGATTGCCCAGCATCATTGGATAAGCTTTGTTCTGTTCACTTAACACTCTTCCAACTTTCTGCCATTCGCACAGTTTACTGGAGATCATCTTAAGCTTTCTAGATCATTGACAAAATAGCATGGGATGAAGAACCAAATTCTGTGAGAATTTTTCAGAAACATCCACTCACTGATGATTAGTCATTTGCAATTTGATGTAGAGTTCCCTTAATTAACAGGTCTTAATCCTTTTAACATGTTGATAGCATATTGTTCAAGTTCTTTAATCAAAAGGGCATGTGATGTGAAATCAAAAATATAATCGTATTACATGAACGCTATTATCTTTATCAGACAAATATTTAATCTCATCAAAAAAGATATTAAGTTGCTTTGACATTATTCATTTTCCTGAACCCGTGTTGATTGGCATCAATTATACTTTCTTTAATTCTTTGTTAATTAAGTTCCATAAATCAAGTTCAGTATCAGCCATTCTACTACTATTCAATAAAAACCATTTCTACTACTTTGGAATGACTGAAACATGAAAGAATGGACTGTAATCAAAGGTAGGGAATGATACAAGAAGGAAAAATAAAACAGTACATGCTTATTTCTTGAAAGACACTGTAACTATAAGCAGTCATCTAAAATCAGCATTTCCCCAGATTTAAGTTCCAAAATAATAACTTCATTATTACTAATAATCACTAAGAATGAACTTGATTGAAGTGAAGGACTTTTTAAAGTGTAGAGCAATACCTAAACATGGCAATGAGGAAAGTTCTAACTCAAAAAACCTCATTGCATTTATATTGTTATTCAAGTGACCTTAAAATCCACTAAGTAGGAAATCACTGATATTTAAATACAATTTTTATTTACATTTATATTTTGATTTTAGAACAAAATTATATATTCTTGGTTTTTTTCAAATAATTACTTTATGTTTAATCATCAAATATTCAGTTCATATTGCTTTTTAGAAATTATTTTTAGCCAGATATGCCAATTTAGAAAGAAAATAAAATTTTCCTAGGCAAAGATTTCCTGATATTTTTGAGGATTTCTATTTTTTTCAATAGACACCAGCTGTTTAATTTCAAATTAGGCTTAGTTAAATTGCATTTTCATTTTGTAAAAGACTGGACAAATGTAAAATTCTGCTCCTTTGGGCAAAGAAATGGATAAAATAAGCATGGATATCAAACTCCACTATAACCACAACTTTACAGATGATCAAATGTTGACTTGGCATGACAAAGAATTACAGAGAAATGCTAATTAATGGTGGAAAAAAATGTTAAAGCTATGTGCTGGTTTTGGCTGGAATAAAGTAAATTTTCTTCACAGTAGCTGGTACGGTGCTGTGTTTTGGATTTGTGACAAAAACAGCATTGGTAACAGAAGGATGTTTTGGATATTGCTGAGCAGGGTTTGCACCGTGTCAAGGCCCTTCTGCCTCCCACCCCACCAGCAAGGATGCTGAAGGGGCACAAGGAGCTGGGAAGGGACACAGCTGGGACAGCTGATCCCGCCTGTCTGAAGGGGTATTCCACACCATATGGCATCATGCTGAGCTTATAAAATGGGGGGAAGAGGAAGGAAGCGGGATGTTCAAAGCGATGGGGTTTGTCTTCCCAATCACCATTACACATGATGGAGCCCTGATGTCCTGGGGATGGCTGAACACTTTCCTGCCCATGGGAAATAGCAAATGAATTCCTTGTTTTGCTTTGTTTGTGTGCACTGGTTTTACCTTACCTATTAAAATGCTTTTATCTCAGCCCACAAGTTTTCTCATTTTCACTCTTCTGATAATCTCCCCCATCTCATGATGAGTGAGTGAGCGGCTGCGTAGGACTGAGCTGCTGACTGGGGTGAAACCATGACAGACTGTTTGAAAATACAAGGTTAGATGTTAAATTCAGTATTTTACACAATGTGTTCTTATTTATTATGAAAAGTAGAATTTGATTAATGAAAGTCTTCTTCTCTTTAAATTTTGACATGCCATTATGCTTCAGGACTTCACATCTGAAATGTAAAATGAGATTCCCTAGATCTGATTCACAAGTCTTTCAAGTATTATTGAAAAATATATATCCTTTCTAAACACATTCAGGATTCCAGTAGAAGTTTAGCTATTATGTATTAAATAAGACAGAAGAGATTTATCTGATCTTTTCTGCTGTTTGCATTGCTTCCTGAAAAACCTGCTTTCAAAAATGGAAACAAGAAACTGTAGGCTGCTGAAGAATCCAGACACGTACAGTGTCAGTACTCATACCATGATGATTCCACTCACAAAGTCGTCAGTTCAAATCCCTTCGAAATACCCACACCTTTGAATCTCAGAGGATTAGAATTTAGTGCATTTAGCTTTCAAAATTCAGAGCAGTGGTTACCTAACAAAAGTCCACTGCCGTTGATGCAAATCCTTCAATAGACTTCAAAGGATTTTGGAGTAAGTCCTAACATTACAGATGGTGGATAATTCTCAGTAAATGGCACATCAGACACAAGCGGACACTTTCTCCCTGCAGGAAACATCAATAAGGCCATTCAAATCCAAAACTGTTGCTGCTATAATGATTTCTGAATACTTGATTGTGATTTTTTTATGATATCAAAAGGAAATCTTGTCAAAATATATTAGATATTGACTTGCACCTTTTAAACATACTAAATAAGAGATAAATGCCCCTATTATCCATCAGATAATGATGGCTCTCTTAACCCTTTAAATAATATAATGTAGACAACTGATACCACCTTCCCCTGGTGGTTTGGAATCATTGCATAAAGGCCATGATGTTACCTATGAGAATCACTGAACCTCACTAGAAAGCCCTGAACCTGTGAACAGTCACCTTTTTGATGACTGCCTCCATGTCCATAATCTGAGTAGCAATTTAATTGATCAAGGATAATAATTCCTTGATTCTGCAAGAAAACTGTGAATCATTCAACTTCAGCAATATGAACACTCAATTTCAGCAGTATTAATCACTGACGTTGAGTTTCTAGAGAGAGGATAAAGGGGTGTGAACAAAATTAGAGCAAGGAGGAGGTTTTAAGAAAGGTGATTTCTGATTCTAGTTTCCCTGAACTGATTTAATTACTGTATCTCAAAAATAGAGACAACTTGAAGGAAATGGCAAAGGAACTGATTAACAGTGTTTCTTACAATACATACACTTGAGTCTTTGAGGGAGACTCCTAAGAATGGGCTTTGAAATAGAAAGGTCTCTATCTCCAAGTAGCCTGTGTGACAGAGAGAGATCTCTGAGACCTATTGGGTGGCCTGAGTTTGTACAAAGGGAATTCCTCCCAAAATTATAGGCCTATAGTGATTAACACATGTAGTCTGATATAAAAGTTTGAGACTTGATAGCAATTTTTTTTGTCTTTTAACATAGAAATGTGAAAATTAACCATTTTCAATACTTTTATCACAGAAAGTACTGGATGTATGCCACAGTTATCACATTTATCTTTTCCAAATAGTTATACTGCAGAAAGAAAGCAGGATTCTAAAATTGATCTTTCATCTTTCTGAGTTAGTAAATACTGGTTTAGAACTACTTTCATAACTCTTTCCTCCAAAATGGTATTTTGAAACTTAAAGAGTCTTACAGACAAAAAATTTCCAAGTTGAGTGCATAAAGGTATTAACATGCAGTGTATTTTGCAGTCATTCCCAGAAGTAGTTGAAAACTGCTCCATCTTCTCTCCAGAGCCAGGGATCAAAGAAGAATCATTTCAAATGCAATGAACTTTGAGCCATTTCTTCAGGCAGGTGATCAATACTTCAGTGTGTAGTAAATGTTAACATATTCCTGGGCCAGGAATAGAACCAGAAACATAATTTTACTGGGTATTCTCCAGACTCATGCTACATTCAGAAATAGAAAACAGGCCTAAAATGAGATTTATCTCTTTTAAAGTATAATAGAAGTTTGAATAGGTAGGGAAATAAAAGTCTGTGTCTTAGGGAAGGTAGTCCTCCCAGAAGTGTCAATCAAGTGATGTGCAATTGTAGGGCTCAGTTACAACAAAGGAACTGTATGCAAAAGCAACTAAATTTCAGCTTCTTAAAAGTGATTAGAAATAGGGACAATATTAAACCAGACATTCACTGACAGAGTGAAAGCATAGGGGTTTACTTTAAAGATTAATATACAATTAATGTTCTTGTTTCCAGGAAGAAATATATATATCTTAACTTGAAAGAAAACAGAGTTGTAGGAACAGAAATTTATAAGAAAGGGGATATGTGACCTTGGAAAACCAGAAAACCTTTTAAGCAAAAGCTGTTAGGTCCATTTGTGATGTTTGCATGCATTCATACTGGACTTCTTCCACAATTTTTGGTAATAAAAAATAATTCAAATGCTTGTGTAAAACAAATTGTCACCTAAAGTCTAATTCAACAATCAGAATTACATTTTTTTGCGCTGTTCTCTAGAGAGCAACGGGAATTTTTGTGTCTGATGTGTGTTTTTCTCATGCTTTCACAGAAAGAAATGGACCACTTCCCACATTTCCATGTCATCACAATTCCTACTTGGCAAATACTTGATCTAGCTAAAACTAACTGACAGCAATATAAGATATAAAATATTGGTTAGTACTGCAGAATATATTTCCAAGACTTTAGCATATAAACTTCTTATTCTGGAAAAATATTTAAAATTCAGAATTCTTTGCTATATCTGAACCTCTAAAATGTACAGGTAGTTGTTACAAATTTTTCAAGACACAAAAAAATATTTAGTAAAGATGGGAGGTTTTTTTTAGCACAGTATTTGGCAAAGTTGAAATAGGTCCTTTTTAACACTGCTCCATTCATGTGTTGGTGTCATAGACTAAGGGTGCAAAATCTGTTGTCTAACATCTGAGTTTTAAAAGACATGTTAATAATTAATTCTGCTTTATTTTAATGGTATAAGGTAATTAGTTCACTTTTTCTACTATAATTTACTGATATATAATCTTTCTTTTTGTACACAACTCAGTCTGCTTTGTCATCTCAACATTTTCTCTCTTATTGTAACTCATCCTGGAGGACTTATTTGCCAAGGGTGCATGGGGAACATTGAGGGGCAGTTCATATGCTAGAAAGATGTTGGCATAGTCAGCAAACAAAGTCAAGAAAGTAGTAAAGTATTTTAATTTTTATTGTATTTTTCTTTTGTTCCAGAATTTGCATCTCTCGTGACTGTGATGGAGATGAAATACTATATAGAAGTGAATGAATTTGCATAATAAAAGTCTCTGGAATAATCACAGAAAATTATTAAATGCAAAGAAAGTTTTTGCTGACACACTAAATCTTTAATTAGACTTATAAATGAGACATCACCATCAGAATTTTTACAATTGTCCTCATTATCCTTTTGCCTTGGGTTGTCTGTTGGGTACCCAGGAAGAATCTACTGTTACAGTGGACTAACAAAGAGAACGATGTGAAAAATAAACCGACATCATGCAAATCACACCTGATAGTCCACCAAACAACCACACAGTACTTTCATCTTATTTTAAATTTGATTGTTCTAGGTTCTTTGGATTCATGAAAATGTCTGCTATTTTTAAAATTAAGTGTACGCCAAAATAATATGCAAGATAAAACCTCTTTAGTTGATCTGTCATCCAAACAACAGAAAATCCATCTTAGATTGCACAGTAAATCAAATTATATTCCCAAATATCACTGTACTAAGCATTCTGGTTGTTTTACTGCTTCTTATCTTTCATGATGGTCACTGTATTTTCATGTGAGCTGACTCAGTTACTAAATTAAAAGAACATGAGAAAATAATACTAACAATACTGCTTTACTGTGAGATTCTAAACCAGCTTTTGAAAAATGAACAGTGTTAATTTTCTGCTAGAAAATAAACATCAGACTAAAAACTATTGACATCTGTGAGATAGTCAGTTCTCTACATGCAAATAATATCGCTTCTTACCAGAGCATCTGTTTCCTTCTCAAGAATAACCTTGTTGGCTGAAAAATGTGCTATGGATCATCAAGAGGAAAAATAAAAAAGTACTGGCACAAGTAAAATTGCTTTAAAAATAAATTTTAAAAGCTCCACAGGTTTTTAGTTTACTTTAGGATTTGGTCCTAATTTTTTCCTGTAAGGTTATCACACTTGCATTTATCTTACGAATATTTTGCCCAATCTGTGAGCCACAAACCTAATTGATACAAAATAGGTTCAAAGAACATTCTAAGCTCAAAAAGCCACTCTACTCATCAACACAATTTTCTTAATTACCATCATCATCACCATCATCTTCTAATTCTCTCTAGCTTATAGATTTTTCCATTAATAAAGTCTCTTTTGAGTGTCAGATGTAATTCCCTCTGTCACAGCCTGCTGCAGTCTCTTATCAAACAATCTCAAACTCACTCAAATGTGAAACTTCTCTTGTCATAGGACCTGGAAGCAAGGTGAGATATTAACTGTTCCAAGAAGGAAGTATTTTCTTGATGAGTAAGTTTTCTGTACATCAAGGTGTCAGAAAGCTTGTGCAAGACACTTGCAGTTTGTGTAGGCTGTGCTCTATGTAGAACCCTCTAGATGATGGGATATGGAAAAATGTGGCTTTGTAGTGAACTCAGAACAAAGCCACTGTGACCTTTTTGCTGAGTAAATTTTGGAAAAAAATATTCTCTTGTCTCTCTTCACATGGTTTGTCGCGGGTTGGGTTTGTAACCGGGCAGAAACACCGATTTAGTGTAGTGGTTTGGGCTAAAATACTCATTACTGTTTATCTTCTGTGAGATAAGAATTAGGAGGAACGCAAAGCAGGCACCAAACTTGAAAGAATATAAAGAAGTTCATTAACAGACCTAAAAGAAGAAAAGGAAAAAAAATTATACCACCTTCAGAACTCTCCTCCTCCCCCCCCTTCCTCCCTTCTCCCACTGACAATGTAAAGACAACCCTTAAGATGTTCAGTCTGTTTACCACTTCCATAATAACCTTGTTCAGTCCATTTAGAAAGAGAAGTCTCTTCTTGCTCGTGCTATGAAAACATTATCACAACGAGACAGCCACCCACTTCCAAATATTGTTCAGCCCATTTAGGAAGAGGAGTCTCTCTGCTCACAATGAGAGTCCCTTCCCCCCCGACTTGCAGCTTTTCCTGCAACTGCTTTCGGGGGTCCACCCTTGAAGTTTTTTGGGGTACAATTTTAAGGTTGAGCCGTTCAGAAACAAAGAAACAGAGGCCCTTCTCCTTCCCTGGGAGCAAAGGGTCTTCCTCATCTTCATCTTTAAGACTATCTCTGGGAGCATCTCTAGGAATTGAGGTTTTTCTTCTTTCCCATTTGGAGCAAAAGTCCTCATCTGGTTCATCTGGTTCATCTCTCTCTGTCTAAACTTCTCATGAAATTACAGCTGCGGCAGCATCTGCCTATTGCTTACGAGTTGAACGCTCCACCCCCCACATCTTCATGAAATTACAACGGGTACTCTGATATATCATAGCTTTACAACAGAATTTCAGCTTTAAGCATCTCCTCTCTCTCTTCCCTCAGGTTTTCAGCTCTTCACAGCAATAAAAGGGTTAATCTCACCTCGGCCTTGCAGCTTTGCAGCTGGAATGTTGAATTTTTCTTATCGCAGTGGAGAGGGGGGAGAGCCAGGCCGCTCCGGCTGCCCATGGCAAGGCAGTGGGGAGGGGGGTGTTCCATGGCTGGAACAGGCCCATGGCTCCAGGCTGGCTGTGGCCCGGCCCAGCCTGACCCAAGCAGGGCCTGGCCGGGCCCGCTGGCCCCGGCACGGGGCCTGCAGCCACCTGTCCCAGCTCCGGAAACGAGAGAGAGCTTGGGGGGGGGGGGAGTTTGTCTATTCTTAAGTGTGTATCACAGAGGCGGTCACAACTTTAAGTGGCTTAAAGAATTGTCCATATTCAAACTGGCCAGCTGATAGGTTCTATCAGGTCCCAGAGGAAACTGTAAGCACCCCTTAGCAAGGACATCCCTTCCGGGCCTATGCTTGCTAACCTATGACATGGTTCTATCTCAAATAACCAGCTCCTTCATCTTATCCAGCAAACCATTTTCCATGAACTTGTTGCAAATATGATAAGGGACGTGTCTTGCTGTTTGGAATTTAAGGAAATTTAAAAGGAGAAAAAGAAAACAAGTGTTTAAAAAGTGAAAATTCAACATTTTTTGACTCTCAGATTTGTGAGGTATAGTCTTCTGCAATCTTTATTCTGAAGTCAAGGCAGTTCATACCTTGCAAGCTGAGGACTCCAGTTTGTCATGCTCCGGGTTTGTGGTGCTGGATAGTGAGGAGCTGCGACCTTCCGAAAACATCTCCAAGGTGAAGCCGCTTGGCAGGACCACCACACACTCACACACGCATATACGCATGCATGGACAGCTCCATAAAATTGGTCAACGAAAAAGAGATGGGAAGGGTCTTCATATGGGGTTCCACAGGAGAGGTTTATTGCAGCCACATGCTTGAAGGGGTCCAGGGACAAAGACAAAAAACATGGGAGGGTCCAGGTTTAAGTATGGGAGCGGAGGGAGCATTAGACACCAATGATCTGAGGGCATGAGGGCGGTACAAAGGCGGGACTAGGTAAGGGGACCAATGGGGAAGCTCTGAGGGAGTGGTGATGAGGCAAGGGCCAATGGGGGAAAAGGGAGTGGAGAATCTTCTAGGGCAGGGACATATAAGGTACAAAGGGCTGGGGAGGCCAACGGGCCAACTGGGGAAGCAGAACTGGGGTATATTAACATAGCAGAACAGGGCAGCCTGAGGGAAGTCTCTTTTGTCACCCCAGCCTGAGGAGGTTCTTTGGTAGTAGGGACTGTCCCACCAATGGACACTCTTTGTCCCTTGTACCACGGGCCCACCAGCCTCCACACCAGTTCACTTTAATTTTTCTCCAATTTTTTTCATAGCAGGAATAGATAGTGTAATTTAAACACAGGAACTAAACCTTTCCATTCAAAGGGGAATAGCTTCCCTCATGTCCAATGCAATAACAATTTAATGTCACTAAAATCAGCTGGCTACATCTCTAGTGGTGATTTCTCATAACCTTCCACGTACATGCTAACTTTGGGATTAAAATATTGAATGAAAAGTGGTGGGAAATTCACAAAGACATATTCTTCATTAAATATGCTTGTATAATGTTACGTTAGACTAAAATTCCATTACTTACATGTTTATCTTTCTATTAATAATACCTTTATGTTAGTTATAACATTTTTTAGACCTATAAGAGTTGAATTCCACCACCCAGCCCCATCAGGATAAAAGCCATCTGGCTCCTATATACAACATGAGTTTGATTTTGGCTGATAAATATCACGCACAGCTGAGAAGATCCAGCTAACCAACTGTCTTGTCTCGGTAGTGGCTGTCAGCAGACACCTGAGAAAGGAGAGCAGAACTCTTCCGAAGCATTTTCCATTCTCCACCTTCAAGACCTGCTGAGTCACAAATGGTGTAATTGTACCTAATATTTTCCATCTTTTTTTTTTCCTTTGGTCAATTTTTGATTGATTTTCCAACTTATAAAATTTTTATGTGAACAAAGTAATGGGAAAATAAATTCCTCATTTTAACTATGTGCGTAATAAGACTTGTGCTTATTTTAAACCTGATACATTTGGTGCCTTGGTTCTTTAACTGAAGGCACATAAAAAGCACCCTGCTCACTTGTAACTGTTTCTGCACACAGTGAAGAACGAGTTAGCTCACATTAATATCATATCAGTGTCATTACTGCATGCTGCTTTAGTATTTTGTGATTTACTCTAAACTATGGTTTTCTTAAGCAATACATATTAAATTACCATGAAGCATTTCTGGATTTTGTTGTCTTTCTCTGCACTCCAAACCAAGTCTTTGCCAATACTCCAGATTCCTTATTAAATACACTTCTACATTACACAGGATAAGAAGGGCCCTTTGAGTTTTATATATTAAACAGGTGGCCTTAATTGACACAGCATGCTGTCTTCTTACACTACAAAGTAAGCTTAATATCTCATGCAATGGTTTAGTTTTGTCTTTGCTGCTACAAGGTGTGAAATGTACATTCACTTAGAGGATGGAAAGCCCACGTGTGGAGATGAAAGGGGCAAAGTCCTCTTACAAATGTCCAACTTGGCAAGAGTGTCCTTTCTGCTGTTTATATAGCTCCTCCACAAAGCATCCCACATCCCAATCAGTATGAACAGAAGATCCAGCTCTTCCTATGGAATTAAAATATTCATTCCAAGTTAATTGGAATGGGATTGTTTTCTTTGTTTTACAGGTTGATTTGGATAAGTAAGCTGCAGGGATGTGAAATAACAACTTAGTCCCTCATGCCTCAGCTATCAAGAAGAGTGACAGCATCACTGGGGCTCACAGGTACGCTGGAGTTTGCTCTCAAAATGTTCTCAATATTTGCTCTCTTCTCGGGCACCTTGCAGCCATTTCCTGCTCACTGCAGTTGTCTGAAACAGGAGGGATTTACTTCAAAGTCCCAAAGCCAGTTAGACTTGAATCAAAACCTGAACTATTTAGATTGACTCTCTAGAGCTTTACAATATCACAAGGAACTGCTGGTTTGACAGCAGCCTGTGCACACCTTTTCAGCCCTTTTCCTTTGTTCACCCCTCCAGTAAAACAAAAGGACAGTGGAGTTGGCCTGCTTGAACAGACTTGGCTAGTTTAGCATTTTCCTTCACATAAGCACCTTCACATAAGCACCTTAATCAACAAGTAACCACAAGGGGAGCTGAGTCAATGCTACTCATCACCTCACACTTTTCCTTAGGCCCATGAATGCTCCTAGCATTTGCACTTACTCCATATGCTGACAGTAATCAGAAATACAGAAATCTTTTACAGGGGCCAGCCTAATCCTTTCCTGCAAACTTCTACTGTAATTGAAGTGCCATCATTTAAGGCTCTGATGTGTCCTATACCTTTTCAAATTTAAAGAAATCTGAACAACAGGATTCAGCTTTTTGCTCACAGCCTCAGGGAATTAGCAGTTTCAAATTAAAAAAGAAATATTTACTTAACAAAATATACCATCCCTGAGGTATGTCTAAAAGACATGTTGATTTCATCCTTTTCTTTAATTATGACACTTCCTCAGCACTATTCTTGCAAAACCAGCAGGAAAAAAAATATAATGACTGGGTCAAATGCTAAAGAAAGCATTTGCAGCCTTTTTACTGAAATCTTGTCGCCAGCAGACTCAGCATGATGAAAACCATTGCATTTTTTCTATGCCTAACTGGTGTTTTCATTACTGCATTTCTATAGCAATGTTCTCCATCTCTACCTTCATACATGCCAGCTGTACCATTTTCAGCTAGACAATTCCCATTTTTCTTATCTGTTTTTGGCTGTCACATGCTTTATCTGTCTTATTTGCTTTGTTTTTCCATGCACATTACTGCAGCTGAGGCAGTTAACAGCCACACTTCTGTGCAGCAGGCCTGGATTATTGGAGGGTGCTGCATGTGGAGCAGGCTGAGTTAACCTGAGCACTGCTTAATCTGTTCAATTTGAAGGTGCGGGGTGTGGCCAGCTTTTCAGTTTTATGGTTGTTAGCACTGCACTAAAGATAGCTTCAAAGCAAAGTAAAACCTCATGGCATACTCTGTGTACAGCCTTCGTATAATATAAGTTGAAAAGAAATATTTATGTATTCATACAATGGTACTTCCTTGTTGTATAAAACATCAGAGCCCTTTTTAATATATGATGTTCTGATGCATAAGTCTCAAGCAAATCAATCCCTTAAAGCACAAATGAGTACAATCATTTTAGGTGCCCCTTTTTCTTCTTTCAAATATAAATGCTGCATTAAATAGATTTTGGGGACAAAAATAGATGAGATGAGAGGCCTGAAGTACTGATCTCCTCTGATACCTCAGCTCCATTCTTGAAGCCAGCTTCTCAAGTGGCTAAATTAAAGTCCAATACTTTTATTATCATCACCTGTTGAACTAGTAGCACCCTATGTAATTGCCTCTTTTTGAGAGAGAGAGACAATTCCGGGTTTCCTGGCACAAATAATCCCATTGATTTGGGGTATAATTTTGTGACCCACCAATGCAATGATATGAGGATTTCCCATCTTGCTTTCTTCTTTAAATGTTTTGCTAAGTGGAGAGATCTGACACGAATAACTAACCTCAAACGATCTCTGTGAATTTCTTCCATGGTATAATAACAAAAGTAATAAGAATAAAATTAACAACAACAATAACAATAATAGAGAGGACTCTGGTAGCTGTGTTAAATAACCTGATAGGTCTGTCAGTGCCAGGCATCATAGCAAGAGGATGATTCACACACCACACATGAATGCTTGTCATCCTTAGGGGCAAACTACAGCAAGTCCTATTAATGATTCATAGGGTGGAGTTTCCTGGTAGAGCTGCATGTTCCAGCTTAGCAGACTGACTTTAACATTATCACTAGATCAACAGCATTCAAATAAATGCTGAGCTCACTCAGTCCCAGGCAAAAATTCCAAAGGGATACCAGTTAGATACATGGCACAAATGAAGGGAAGGAATAATTAAAGCCACTGGACTCAAAAATAAAGGGATCTCAGCTCTGCGTTCATCATAACCAATATACACTAGTGGCATATTTGAGGCTTGTTATTACAGTTTTATCTGGTCAAAAAAACCAGGGATATATTAGGGGCACAATATTCTAGGGACGTGTGCATATGTCCAGCGACACAAATAGGGCAAAATGGGCCAACCCCACATTTTTTTTATATGGGTGGTTTTGATGGCATCCCATCAAAGTGCCATCTGTTTCCAGTATCAGTGTTCCTGCTGTCCTGGCAGGCTGCTGGGACATCATGAACTTATGTTTCCTAATCAGATATGCCAATCAAATTTGCTTTAGCCAAGAAGCCCCTCCTGTCCAAGGACCTGACCTACAGGAAGAAGCCACAGAACTGGTTTCCAGGAACTGGCAACTGTCTCCTTCTGAGGCTGCTCTCTGGAGCAGAGAGCCTGAAGTGGAAGCTTATATCAGGACAGCCCTGTCGAGTTTGACCTGGGCTGGTGGCACAGCTGGAGTTCACTCCAGAAATCACCATAAATCTGCCAGGACTACTGCTCTCCTGGCCTCTGTTAGTTCATTGCTTGAGCTTCAGAAGGCTCTCAGGACTCTTTCTGGTCCCAGGTTTCTCAGACCAACTCTACCAACTCTATCTAATCTTCCCAGGGTTTTTTTTTCTCTTTTCTGAAGGAGAAAAATGTGAAATAGAAAAGGGAAAGAAAGGAATTAGGCTTAATGAAACTTAAATGAAAACTTTTTTGACTTAATTTCTGTAGAAAATGTCAGGATTTTACTATTTGTATACCAGCCCAGACTAAAAGCTTTGAAAAATGCCAATACCCTACATATCACCAAATCAGCATTTGACCTACTCCAGTTATATTCACATGGAATCATCTTAATTATAAAGGTCTTTTGTAGAGGGGTATATTATTAGTATGTTTTCCATCTGTCTGTATTTATTCATAATGGAACATGCAGTCGTTTTCACATTTTTTTAGTAATAAAACATATCAACATTCTGTGAATTAGTGGCATTATGGTGAAGGGTATTTTGCTTTTAAGAGATTGATAGCTCAGGAGACCAGCAGATGAACAAACAGATGAGTAGAATGCTCCCTGCTCTGAAGTTTACAGCAAAAGCATGCAACTCTACTTGTCTACTTTGAAGCCAGACTTCAAAGTAGTCATGTGTTAAAATGTACACAATATGACTATTTACCATATTAATGAGAGAATATGGCAATACTCTCTTATTAGAAAAAAATATTTGTGTCACTTCTTTTCTTTTGAAGTCAACTGTTGATTTTAAATCAAGCAGTTAACGGAAGTTTTGTCAGTCCCATTCTGGATGTATGTGGGTCACTGTGTTTGCATTAAGTGTCAGGATAGGAAGCTGCCTTCATGAAAATTATGCTTTCATGTAGTCAATTTGAAAGATACTCATTCCTCCATTACTCATGTTTCCTCATTCCGTCGGAGAATGATGACATTCTAAAGCAGGTAGTCAGACATACAAAGGGAAGCACTTGGAGCCCATCTCTCTTGCTTGGAGGAAAATTCAGAGGCCTAATTCATTACAGTTCTTTGAAATTGTAAGATGAAGACACTATAGAATTGCAAAGTACTTTTATTATTAAGGGAGCAGGGGAAAATTTCACCTTTTAAAATTCAAAATAAAACAGAGAAAATCTTCCCTCAGGAAACTGCACTGGCTCAATCTCGTTCATTCATCATCATTTTTAACCCCAATATATACCTTAACCTCCATTTTCACCCCCTCTCCCTCCCGCAAACACCGTCCTGCTCTGTTCTTCCCCTTTCTTCATTTGAAGTTTCTTTGTAGAGTCTATATTTTGTCACTCTCTTTGGTGCTTAGAAGAGTGGGAGAACTCCCCTGCCAGATGTTTGTCTAAACCTGCTTTGAAAAAATTCCCAAGAAGAGGAATCCACAAACCCTCCAGCCAGTTTGTTCAAATTATGCTTACAATAAAAAACAGAAATAAAATGGTTTCTCTTATGCCTAAACTGAGCCCTTTTTAGTGTAACCATGCATTTAGAAAAATAACTGTCATTTCATGTTTAATCCACACAGGTGAAGGTTTCTGAGACTTTTGGAATTTCTTTTCCTGTCAGTTTTATTCCAGAGAGGGGTTATAATGTTTTAAAATATCATTTCCCACCACATCACATATTTTAAATGATCCAATTTAAAGTCAAGCTTTACTATTTGCTTCTTCTCTTCCATGCCACTTCAAATGAGTAACAGAAATCGCAACCAGCTAAAACAACTTGTGTCTTCCCACACAAGTCCAGTTTGCTTCAGCAATTCCATTTACACTCTTTCTTTAACAACACAGCTATTGGAAAATGAATGGGATTTGCTCATGCTGCTGAGATATACTGTACATCACAGAGCTCCCACTCTTTTATATTGCTGCATGCCAGGCTCTGTGCACAAAGCCAGCACACATTCTATTTCCTCCCACTTGAACACACTGTTGTAATTAGGTGCAAATCTCAGAGAGCATTGCTTTTTTCCTTATCCTTAAAATCACAGATCAGAGTTTGAGTTGCAGAGTAGATAACTAATTTCTTATTTCAGTCTTGTTTCTTTTCTCATTATACTTGCTGCTAAAAAAAATAAGGAATATATAAAGGAGTTGAAAATATTGAAATGCTATCAATAGGATTTTCTAAATATAGTTTCAAGGACAAATTATTTTTTCTATTTAACCTTACTTCTGGTCCACTTGGGCAAGAAGACTCAGAAGACCAGGTAGGGAATCTGAAGACTCAGCGATGGAAGAGACTTATTGCACTGCTGAGAGCAAGAAAGGCAGGCAGAGACTGGCCTGGCAGGATTCTTTCCCAACTAGACCATTTTCTGCCATTCCCAGAGACAGGGACAGACGAGAGCATGGGAGTCAGAGCCAGAGCATGAAGCTCTTTAGAGATTTCAGTCAGCACTATTGCACTTTGGAAATTTTAAATATTTTTAAAATTTAGTTGATTCCTGGAAAAGCACTGAGAGCAGAAGAACGCTATGGAATCCTAAACCCAGCGCATTCTGTTTGGAAGTTTGCTTCTTAGATTTCACTCTATTAAGCAGTCCAATCATAAATGATTTGTGCTACCTACAATATCCAGATTTTGATTGATTCCTCCCATTCCCTGTATTCCATTGTGAAGACCAACTAGGTTTTCCCAAGCATTCCTAGAGAGTCAGTTAACACCAGCTCCCTTAGAGAAAAGAAAGGTAGTTTATTTAAATTATGTATGTCTGAAAAAATTCTGTATGAGTAGCCAGTTAGGGTTTAGTGTTAAGATAGCTTCAGATCTGACTAAATATCTAATACGCCAGAATAATACACTTCAGAAGATGTAATTCAGTTGCTGTCACTGCTCTAGAATTGTCGAGATCTTTAATCCTTCAAACGCAAAATTATTCTTGCAGAGCTCACAGCAGGGGATGGCAGAGAAAGTCTGTACAGTATTTACTTTTCTAAGTGCATATTTTTCCATGCAGTATTAAGAAAAAAAGGTGGTGAATGCACAGCAAAAAACCAGCACGGATTTGATTTCATTTCTTTAGCTAGAGTATCCGAGGTGATACAATCTGATATCCCACTCAAATATAACTCTTCCGTCACATATCTACAGCTGCAACCTACTAGAGAAAAAGATTAAGTGGAAGGAAATTTAAGCCACAGTAGGCCTATCATGTCACCTGCTAAAGACTTTGGATGAGAGTCAAGGGGTTAGCTGAATTCCCAGTCAAGTCATTCCGTATTCTTTCTCTAAAAACATCTGTGCTGAGGAATGGGATGGCAATGCATACATATGGACTTTTTAAATTTCTTGTGCTTAGCTAAACATATCTGCAGAATGATGATGCTTTGCAGATTGTACAGATTTGTTTACCTCTTTCTGAGAAGCAGGGGTATAAATTTTTTCCTTGATATGCTATCTCATTTAAACCACTTACTTGCAGTTCTTTGAACATGACCACAAGAGGTAAATGAATAAAGATGAAAAGACAAAATTCAACTGCGTTACTACACAATCTTATTTCCATTGTTTCCTTGATCAGGCAGCAAGTTCTAGAGTCTTTCAGTCTGTAATGGAACAACTAAGAAAAAAACAAAAGTGTGTGAAGGTGTATTTTTTTTCTTGTATTTCATGTATTTATTTTTTTCCTCATGTAACCTACAATTAAATGTGGCAAGGAAATGAAAATCACTTTGAAAATTAAGTAATTTATTTTACTAGGTGATACTGTAGTCAATGGAAGGAGTGGGCCACAGACTAGAAAGTGTATTAACTTTTGTCCAAATATACTTCTAGTCTAGGAGGTAAATCACTGTAAAAGCCCATGTCTACCAAAATGGAACACAAAATGTACCACTGGCTGTCACTGGTCCTTTATCTGCCTGTATTTTTGATGCCGTTTTGATGCTTGAATGAAGCCACCTAGATGTCTTTAGGGAAGCAGAAATACCACTTAATTATTATATTGGTTTTAAGTCTTTGTTTTAGCAAAGGAGCTATGAGAAGGCTTTAAAAGTTCAGTAAACCTTACTGATTTAAAGACTTCAGCATCCTCATTTACTTTCCCTTGCTTATATTCCAGTTAGTACTCTGTCAAATTCAGTCTTTTGTTCTAAAATTTTTCTTGTTTCACATTGAATTCAGGAGTCTTTTACAGTAGGAATGTGGAACTGGACAAGGAACTTATATATTGATGATCTTGAAATTACAGGAAATACTGTGCTTGATGTCTAATTTCAGGGGATCCAAGTAGTTTCTGCAGTACATGTGCCCATAGAATATCCTTTCCACCATCCATTTAAAAAATATGAAACCTATAATGAAAGATCGAAAAGAAGAAATATAATTTCCCAGGGAAAGAGAGCAGGAAGGAACAAGAAATTAGCTCCCAGGGGTAACAAAGTTTGGTATGGATACACAGCAATGGGTCCAGGGAAAGCTATTAGGATCACTTATGTTCCTGTGGAGGACCCAACTGAAGAAATACCCGCAGTTCCCTTCAATGTGACCTGCTCTTGTGCTCAGTTAAATTTTGAATATGCAAGGAAAACATGCTACCTAAATTTTGAGAAATTGAAATTCTCCTTGTTGTCTCTTCACACCTTCATGTCCCTTTGTGCCATGGCACATTTCTGCCCTACAGGAAAGCACAAAAACCACAGAAGTAGGAGTTGCCAGGAGGCTTCCTCCCTCCTCAGCCATTAGAGCCCACTGGAAGCCCCAGAGCGTGGGATTAATGCAATTTGAGTGCAAAGCAAACAAACAGTGATCCTGTTACATCCAGCCACTTCCTCTTTCCGTAGGGCAGGGGGATCATGGCAAAGCTAAAAATGTAGCCTTTTTGTGAATAGACAATGAGAAAAAGACCTAGAGAATCATTCCTTCCTTGGGAATGGGAGAGTTACAACATCTGTGCTTATAGAGGCTGCCTCCTGTGGGATGATAGCACAAAGGTGAATACACAGAGTCAGTTGTTCCTCCTCTCAGAAGTCAGAGCTGAACACATAGTAATATATTGGCTTTAAAAAGGACAGTATAATTAATTTTCAAGTATCTTCTGCACAATATTCAAGTCATCAAAATCTATTTCCAGCACAAATAATACACATTTTCTATTTTTCATATGCTTTCCAATGTTCTTGAAGTTGGGATTTCCACCAGAATAGAGTAGAAACCACAGTTATAGTTTTAGTAATGGGGAAGAGCCTTACAAATTTTCAGAAGAGGTAAGAAAATATAGTGCTACAATAAACCATGCACAGTTAGATATTAAGCAAGATAATCAGCTTTATCTGACACAGTTTTCACCTTGATATCCATTATTTGTCTTGGATCTACTTTTGTCCAAGGACCAAAATTATCACCAGATGTAAAATAAAGTAGTTCCCTTGAACTCAGTGGAGCTGCATCAAATAAAATTGATAACCATGTCTCTTTCATTTAAATACAATCAGATCAGATGTTAATAGGATAGGTTTTAACACTAGAAAAACTTAACCTTTGAATGTCATGATTAGTAATCAATTTATTGATACAATTATTGGGAAAGAAATACTAAGATATGCTTCAAAGCGTAATTTAGCCCACACCTGTCTGAAACAGGTTATGAGGTCTATGCCAAAATTGCTTTTGTCAGAGTAAAAGGTGTTTATATAGACCCATATAGTATAGCTTTGGATCTTCAAACAAGGAAAGAAAGTCTCTACTGTAAATAGCTGGTTTGCATATTTCTTGTGAACTGTGATGAAAATAGCTGCTTTGCATGCTGTACCACAACATCGTTATGAAGATGTTAAAGTGCTCTGGTGAAAACACAGCAAATAGAACCATGCATTTCTGTTCAACTAAAAGATTCAAATGAGGACACGGATCACTGTAGAGGAAAAGAAGGTTGAAAAGCAGTTGAGAAGTGATAAACAGTCAATATTCACATCAAACTGATTGAATTGCCTCAACACAGTTGGTAGATTTCTGGTTGTACACTCTGTTGGAATAATAGTGCTACCAGTCACTCAGTCATGGGGAAGACACTTGTCTTGATTCCAGTCAGAACAGGGCTAAATTTTGCAGCACTCAGAAAGGGCACAGCCAGGACCTTGGGGTTATTGATATCACCTCAGACCAGGCCCAGGAGGGTGGAGGAGGTGGTGTTCTTTCCAGTTTGCTGTGGGATGTGGTCGGTAGCACCGTGTTCTGCTGGGTAAGCAATCGCCCATAAATCATTCACCTACCTTGGACACTCTCTTACCAGCACTGGTATTGCCACTGTTTTCTTATCTCATTGCTGTTTCTGGGAAATTGTTCTTATTTCAACCCCTGTTCTTTACCTTTTTGTGCCTCCAATTCTCTCTTCACCCTGCTGTGAGGTGGGGAAGTGAGTGAGCAGTGTCTGGGGTGTTTCAGAAGGAACAATAAATTGGGGGATACCATTCCTAAACAATGACAAGATTTCAACTGTTTCGTTACTATTAAACATGGAGAGACAACTCTTGTGGGGTGGATGCTTCAATGGATTTGAGTGTAAAAGTACAATAAAATAAAAGGGAAAAAAAGCTATAAAAAGGTCAAAAAGTGAAGGCTTCTTAATTTATTTGGAACCATGTTATGGGAATGATGTTATCAGTTAAGTGAAAATCTTGTGTATTACGCAAAAACCTCTCTTCAGAACCTGTTTTAAGCAATTAGGGCAAATTTTGGAAGATATTGACAGGTTCACAAGCAGAAATCCAACAGAGTACAAGTACTGATAGATCCTGCCACCTCAGTGGAAGACCTAAGTAAGAATCAGAAAATGCCACCCAGCCTAATTATAAATTAATCATCTGTTCTAAGAAAGTAAAAAATACAGTATAAATACCGTTTGGTGAACAAGTTCTTTAGTACAATACCATCAGTAGAAGGAAAATTAAAACCTTCATCAACAGAAGTCTCAAGGGATGTCAGTGGTGTAAGACTATGTCTTCTAGTGGAATTTTTCTTCTTGTCTTTGAATAGCACAGGCAGCTCCAGCCAGAAAGTATCCTGGAAAACAGAAATAGCTGGTTAGAACCTAATTTTCTCTTGAGTAAGACTAGTTTGGAAAGTGAATCTATTATTTATAAAATAATACATTTTGATACATCATGGCAGAAAATCAGCTTAGAAGGAAATGCTGCATCATGGTTGTTTTGTAGATAAAATATGGTTTTCCTTTCTAACATGTTCAGTTTATTGAAGTGGATATTTTTGTTTTGGTTTTTTTTTGTTTAATTCTGGGACAGAGATAATTTCTTCTTTCTTAGGGGAATGGAAGTCACTGGCAAGGTATGGTCTTCTGTGGCATTGCCATAGAAGTCTGTAGTTCTAAGGAATATCAAAAGATCCAATTTATTTTCAAATTTAAATGAGAAAAATAGTCAGAAAGTATTAGCATGAAAGAGTGTTCTTAGATTGTATGTAGCTATGTAATAGAACTAATCAAATAGACTGAAGTATTTATTTTATTAATTGTTATTTATTAGATTACTATAGTTTCCATTCATGTAACAACATTAATTTTCATAAAGCTGTAAAAGCTTGAAGTCCTACTGGGTAAAATCCTGTAAATATAATGCATTTCTTAGAAGAAAAATGTATTAACTTTGTTTTCTGGTAGTGTTAGATGTATAACAGATTTCCAGTGTTTTTCTAACCCCTTAGGGCATCCAATGAGCTCCAGGAAACAAAGGTATCTTTCAGTACCTTCTGTTGTTTCTACAAGCATTTAATATTTGATGTAATATACATGCCCTAATAGCACATGAAACACTATAGCCTGGTGTGATCACGGCATATACCAGATACACAGTGCAGCCTCCTGTTTTTTCCTATTTTTTTTTTTCTGTTTGGTATGCAAATCCACTCTGTGGTAACCTTATCCATGTGCTGCTTGTTCTGCTCATGCAAATCTTTGTAGATATCCTGGATTCTGATGCCATCTGCATCTGCTTACATTCCTTGCCTTTAACAAAGAGTCAGGAGTTAGCTAGACAGATGGCACAGCAAAACTATTATCAGAGATTATCAGGAAAATATGCTATTTTAAAGAATTTTAAAAATGTAATCACCCTTATTCAGGCTACCATTAATACAGTAACATATTGTGCAATTACTGTTAGAGT
Organism: Aphelocoma coerulescens; assembly: GCF_041296385.1. NCBI lineage: Eukaryota > Metazoa > Chordata > Aves > Passeriformes > Corvidae > Aphelocoma > Aphelocoma coerulescens. Next base: position 12,538,965 of record NC_091015.1, read on the forward strand.
TCCATTGCTTCAGTACAGACAGCATTACAGCAGAGTGGGAAGGAAAGATATTTAACTTTTTAAAGCATTCTCAATGGCCCTGTTTTACAGCAGTTCTACTGCCAAGGGATTGCAGTTATATTCAAATGATTTTGTTTAGTAATAACTGCACCACCTACTTAAAATCTCTTCTTGAGAGAATACTAAATGGTGCTTAGTTGACAGTAACTGAGCATCACTTTCTGGATTCTACTTCTGTTAAGAATCCCACTTCCCCATGAATTGCTGAAAGGAGAGGCATCATCCATGCAAATGCATGAAGTAGTTGACCTGTAGTAGTCAAATGCCCTGTGTAGGTGAGCAGGTGCAGCTTAAATTTACAGCTGTGAAGATGCCTTTCAAGACAAATCTTGTGCCATAGAATTCATCTTTAATATTTGATTTCTAAATGGTATTTCAAAGTCTGCATTAGTCAGTCTTGGACCTCTGAATTGTCATTGAAAAGAAATAGACATTTGACATTGGCACACCAGATCTATCTCAGATAACTGTATTAAAATGAGTCAATGTGGAAAAGTACCCCATTGCTCTCCACTGATCATAAAAAGTACCTTTCTAGACTTACTCATCTAATATTGGACACTTTGGTAAAAAAATATATTAATGGTCCACCTGAGATACCTAAAATTTCAGTGCCAACCATAATTTCAGAACCATGTATCTTCTTTCCATATTTCAAAGAACTGGATGTTTTAAAATCCAAGATATTCAGGTAAAGGGTTTTCCAGGGAAGCTGGAAGGGCTGGCGTGAGATTCCTCACACCTCTAGACCACTGCATGACTTAAATATTCATCTCACTTTCCTTTCATATAAATCACTGTGTTGACTCAGTTGCTGACTTGGTGTGTACACCAGGATAAAGGTGTGCAGCTTTTGCAATTTTTCTTGTCTTGTAATTATAATTCTGAATATGATGGAGAGAACATCATTTACAGTGTTTTCATTTTTAGGCAGAAGGCTACTGCACGTTTCGCAAAAAGTGTTGCATATCGTGAGCTAACAGCAAGTATCTGTCTAAACTAATAAAAGTGAGAGAAAAAACACACCTCAAAGTGCATTCTCCTGAAGTTTTCAACCCACCAAAGATGTAACAAAAAAATCAAATATCATGATCTCTGTTGAACTTTCAGCTTCTAATGTATCTTCATCCATTTAATTAAAATGCTTAAAATGCTTAAAGGAAGAGGTTAAATTCAGTTCAAATCAGTAAAAGAATTACCCAAACTAGGTACAGAAGTGAGAAAACAAATCAGAACTTCCGTAAGAACAGCTGTAGCCATCTATCTTTACAGAATTACAGAAAAAGTCAGATCCTGGAACTTGACAAAGAAATCACAGAGAGCAATAAGAAGCATTTTATTAAGGTTAGGATATTCAGAAAACTGTGTACCAGTCATGAAGCTGAAAGATATCAGTGCAGTTTTGCTGCAGTCAAGGACCTCACACTAATTTATCCTAACTAAGAACTAGAGTAAGTCTAAATTCAGTAATTAAAAATATTTTAATAGTTTATCAAATTCTCCTCATTCTGTTTCTTAATTATTCTCCTGGTATAGACAAGTTAACAGAAAAAAGCCATTATCACAAGTCTTTTGAAGTTGTAATTAATTTCTTTCCCCCAGCGTGTTACTAAACCCATTTTCTCTAATACTTCTTTAGCCTTCTTACATTTCAAAGGCCTTTCTCATTGTCCTTGTGCTGGCAAAGATGCCCCTCTTGGCTCTTTTTGTTGTTTGCCTTCAATCATTTTCTTAGTTTCTTGCCCCTTTTTTCTTTTTTTGCTCCTCTACTTTTTGCAAAATAATTAATTCTGTTTTGAACATCAGAAGTACATTTCAAATCATTTAACTTCAACCTATTTTTCTTCCTGGTTACTTAAAACCTGTTGAATATATCCAGTGTTTATGACCTCAGAAAACAATACCTCTTCTTAAATGGAGATGGTGGCTCTTACAGGTTGTATTTCAAACCCTGTCAATCCTGGAGAAGTGAAACAGTACAGTAGATACATGTGAACCAGTTACACCTTTGCCTAAATAATTTTCACATAACTTGGTGATTTTAATTTGGAAAAGGATTCAGATGCTACAGGTGCTGAGTTTGTATGGATTTGACTACATTTATATCAGCTTATTTAAATTAGTACTTTTTTGAATAGAGATGAGGATAAAGAAAAAAAACCTGAGTTTTTAGTATAATTATTGATCTGCAGTACTGATTGTCTCTCTGCTTTTAACTTTATGTCATGTGACAAGACTCTTTTAGGAGAATTACAAAGTGCTAAAACTTATTAATAATTTTATTAATTCATATTAAGTCTTGCAATTTCTTAACCATAAATAAATAAATGGCAGTTCTGTCTCTTCATAAGGACCATGTTTCATGTGTATTATCCCTACACTTGCAGGTAGACATTTATTTTTCTTTTTATAGAAACCAAGTGTTTTTAAATATCCCTGGCTTTGCTAAATCTACTATCAGCAAGGTAGGTTAGATTGTTACTTCCTATGGATTTGCAGTCATAACACTGAGTGAAGGAATAAAATTGTGTCAGGAGTTGTTCAAATACTGAATAAAATTGTCATCTCCCCAAGTTTGCACAGAAGGGGCAACACACAGAGAAGTCAGAAATGTATGTTTAGTTTTATTTACTTCCACAATTTCTATTAAATGAGCTTAGCAGACCATGTTTAGTGTTCTTCAGAATTAATAGGGCTTTTTCAGAATGGCATCAATGTATTTTAAATTAAAATAACATTTTTTGTGATTATCCTTAAAATGTATTTAACTGATGCTCCATTTTGTTCTATCATCATTTGAGTGCTACCTCAAGAGCACTAACTCAAATCTCTTGAGTTAGTTACCATCATCTAAAATCATACAGCTTTAGAGAACAGAATCATTCTGTTTATCAAAAAGAAGCCTTTTCAAAATTTTCAGGCAGAAAAAAAATAATCATGAAAGCACAGAGGTGAGAGATTGAAAAAGACCTATTAAACATATTCTTGCTGTCTGTCACTGCAGTGTTTTCCCCTACGGTCTTTTATTTTATCTTGTTTAGCTTTAAGTCTCTCAAGGCTTTCTATTCAATTTTCATTGGGAAATTATTTCAGTGTCAATCTGCACCTCAGGAAATTTCCTCCAATGCTCAGTTTATGTTTATGTTACATAAAATGACAGATATAAAATGCTTTTTGGTAAGCAACTTACGTATGTTATTTTCTTAATCTTATTCAGACATTGCTGGAAGAGGTGGTTGAATGGGAAAAAAATATATTCATAAGCATGCTTCCTAACACTGATTAAATTATTCCACATTTGTGTCTCTTTGTATAAGGGTTTCCATAAAGATAGAATTGATATTTTGTATTTTGATATTGTGGTAGGAAGCTGGAATATTAGCTGCCAGAAAGAAGGCGTAGGGTATGAGACTGAGGAAACCAAGGATCTGCAGTGTGATACACTGAGTGCCATTTTCTGCAGAAATAGTTTTGTGAAGGAGTAGGCCAGACAGAAGAGGCTGATGCAGTGGGAGGCAAGCCCATATGCATAGCCTACTACAGCAATGCTTCATGTGCATAAGGAAAAGGGCTGTAAGGATAAGGAAGCAAATGAACAAAGCTGGGGGGGAAAAGGGACATTTTACTGAAGAAACATGCCCTTTTTAGGCTCAAAAAAATAGAAAATTCATGATGCTTTAAAAAATAACGCTAATCTTTCAATTTCTATGATCCACTTGCCACCCAATTTCTTAAATGAAAGCTGCAGTTTTTTGGAAAACTTTTGACAATCAAAGCAGTTAACAAAACCTGAAGACTATCTAACTTAGATAATGGGTCATAATGAATTATCTGTAGCTTTCACTTGACAGGTCAGTACATGAAATATATCTTGATGGCATATATGATCTTGTGAATTATTAAAAAAATTCACCCAGAAAAATTGTACTGGTTGTAGTCAAAAATGCTGTAGTTCATCTGTCCATTGTTTCTTGTGAGCAAACTACCCAGCCCTCTGATTGATAATGTTGCCATGCATTTCTAAAGTGATATACAGTTTTCCATAAATACACAAATTCCAGATAGATGTAATATGTACCTACAAATCCTTATATGTAGGATGCTGATGAAGGTTAATATTCATGCTGTGTTATTTCAGCATCATAGATCCTGGCTGTTAGAAGCAGGTATGCAGCATAGTGCAAAGGAACCCAATCACAACTTCCTGCATAAAAGATTTAAAGAGGAAAACGCCAAGCTTTTTGTTCGGCTTTGCATTCTATTTTTAAGGTTTGTTTACAAGTTATACGACAAAATGGACACCTGCTTTGGAAAAAGTCTTTGTGTAATTCTAGATTGTAGAAATGGAACAGCTGTGTTGACTGTACTGAAAAAAGTAGGACATCCAAGAAAATTTCACGTAGATTCATACTTTGCACTTGATTTGTTTTTTTTGAAACTCAAGTTTAGAAACCTTAAAGTTCAAATAACTTTAATGCTAAATAAAGCCACCATGCAGTGCAATACTAGCAGTTATTAATGTTCAGGAATGTTACAGTCTTTTGCATGTAGTGAAAGTTGAGGAATTCATGCAAAAGATGCCAAGTTTCCTACAAACTACATTAAAGGACATTTACTTTCAAAGCAGGAAGAGAGTACAAATGGGAGTTGTGAGAAAATAAATCAGTGAGTCTTAGAGCTCCATGTCTAATCGCCCTTGCTGATCTGTGACCAATGGGTGAAGCACAGCTGGTGAAAGGTGTAAAACAGATTTGTTACTAATGGTCAGTCATTTAGACATCTAAGGCTGCCACAAATGCAGCAATCATCTGTCCAGGTGACTCCCTGAAAACCTGACATTAGTTGTAGACTAAAGAGCACAAAGCTCTTGTAGCTGCTGATCTCAAAAAATATTAGCAAAAGGAAACCTGAATTCAGAGTAGTCTTGCATACATCAAACTTCTAATGTACTGTGACTGGGCTGTTATGTATTGCTCACTACTCTTCTTGCTGTGCTGAAGTTGATAATTTATCATGACATATTGGCAGATATTCCATTGTTCAACCAAGAATCTAATGTGCCATTCAAATTTCTATTCAAATGAGGCTGAATTAGAAGGTGAAGATGTATTTCCATGGAAAAAAATGTTCTCCCTTAGTCCGACAGGTGGCCAAAAGCCACAGCTATAGTTGCCCAAGGACAGAACTTTGCACAGAAAAGCTTTCAATATCCTCACTTCACTGGCTGGGAAGACAGAGATGAAGCAAAATACATGAGTTACTTTAAATTTCCAGCTATTTCCCTAAAGATGAACACAAGCAGTATAAGACTCACAAATACAATGAATGTTCTACCTTCACATATTTTCCTATGGCTTTGTTGGTGTCGAGTATTTTATAAACAGGTCACATAGGGAATTCCACATATGCACCAGACATCTGGTTCATCTGAAACTGGAGTGTTCTGAAAGTTGTATTCACCCGGAATTTTACATCAGCCAATTAACTTACAACTGCTGTCTTCATAAATGCTCTTAATAAAAGGGTTTGTGCATATTTTTCATCATGGTGTTTTGTTTCCTTTTTTTTTTTTTTTCAGGCTGAATGCAGTTTACATGAAAGTACACCTGACTGCAAGATTTTCCAAATACTCTTTCTAACAAAAACAAAACAAAACAAAACAAAACAAAACAAAACAAAACACACTAACTCAATATCCCCCCCTAAAAAAAAAACCTCAAAAAACACAGAAAAACTCAAAAGCAAAGCTTTCAAGTAGAACACATATATTTTCTATCACTTCATGGCTGAATTTTTGCTTGATTTTGGAGAGACCTTTGATCACATTCTCTCCTTTATAAAAGTTTTCACCCTGAATTCTTGAAGGTTGGAAGCTGGACTTCTAACATCACATATTATTACTCAAAAAATTTAATTATGGAACAAGTCATCCTTGGGTCTGATAAATCTTAGGCATAAATTGAAATAAATCATAACTTGGATATTTAAAGATCAAATAAAATGGAATATTCAGTCACATATTTGTAGGCATTTGGGTGGTATGAGAGGAGCACTTTCTGTCATTTCCTGCCCACACACTTTTGTGTGTTTTTTCTGCATAAAAAGAGCTGGGACTGAATACCCATCCTACACCTTCTTTGACCTCGCAGAGCTTTGGCTTCAGCTTCTTAATCTTTCTGCTGTAAAAGCAAAAAATTTCCCTGAGGAGTTGGAATTGAATATGAGAAAATCTTCTTTGACCTTCAGTGTCTTAGGTTTCAGTAGATACTCTGCCTGTTTGTATGTTCTCCCTAGGTGGAGTAGGACCTGAAGATTCAAACTAACTCTAATTATTTAACTATTATCATCATATAAATTGACAGAATACATTAGGAGAGGTCTATGTTGCTAATCCTTGATAGTCCTTAATCTCACTGGAGGAATAGTACCCACCCAAGAATTATTCCTACTGTTTATCATCAATGCAAATGTGTCTTTAATTTTTGTACCTCTACTGCTCTGAAAAGTAGTGTGAACAGATTTTTTAAATCTCAGTTATGTGTAAAAATTAGAAAAGATTGAACCATTGAACTTCTTCTGTAAGGATGTGTTAGCTTGCCTGTTCAGAAGAGACTGTCCTTCCTGCCCCTCAAAGTGATCTTCTGTGTATTCCTTATCATCTCTGGCAGAAAAGGAAAGATCTCACTGTATAGAGCTGGGACACCAAGTTAGAGAGTACCACAAGTTAGTAGAGAATTCTAGCAGATGCATTTATCTTCTCAGATTAGCATTGTTCTCAGTTTCAAGCTGAACACTGTACCTAAAAATGACTAACAAAGCAGCAAATGAAAATCACTTGAAGAAGAAAATACTCTGTAGTGTGCTCTCTATTGCTTCTGAACTACACCAGGCAGCAGTCTCTCTTCTCTTACTGCACTCTGCCTTTCATAATCCCCCTTAGATCAAGTTTTTAAAGGATATTGTGTGTTTAGAAGGAAGGCTTCTAAAATTTAATAAATGTTGCTGGGCTTTTTGTAAATCTAATATCATCTGTTATCTCTACTTCAAAGGGCAGAAAGAAAAGCTGCTGTTACCAGCTGGAATCTCTGACTTTTAAAACGAAAAAGTAACTGAGCACACATTCCTTATACAGGTCAGGGAAACGGGATACTATTGTAACTCTGGTTAAAAAACATCAGAGAGGGAACTGAAGAGGCACCAAGTGAATTTTTCCTCCATTTTTTCGTTAACTGTCAAAGTGATTTGTAACAATTCAGACAATGACAGTCTTCCTCATTAAACTAAGCAGTGGACTCAGTCAAAAATACCCTGCCTTTACTATTATTCTCCATGCCACGGTCAGTGTTTTCTGAGTCAAAAGGTATAACTAAAACAAGGTTTGCAGAAAGAAGTAATGCCTTTTAGGAAGCTGACTGAAATATTACAATACTTGCTCTTTCAAATCATTATAGTGACTGCAGCATTTCTATCGCTACTGTGGTAGTGAAAGATACCACACAAAAGATTTCTACCAAATGAAAATTATAATGACAGGTAGATGACTGCTTTGGAAAGAGACATTTGAGGTATTTTGTGCATGTAGTCTGAATTTCTGGGCTGTATTAAAATATGAATATGAAAAACATGATTAAGTTTTGCTATTCTAAAGTTCCTTCCAGGTTCCTATTGTAGCAGATACATTTGCACAGCCTTACTCATGCTCTTGTCCTGACAAAGCTATGTGCTGCACTGAACTGACAAAGCACCTCAGTAAATACAGTTCCATGGGTCTTAGCAGTGTTTGGATTATGAACCACCTATAGCTTCCCTATTGAACTCAGAGCTCCTGTGAGATGATCCTGTGATCATTCATATTTTCAGCGAGTGAAAGGAGAAGAGAGATAATGAGGACAGGCTACATTTCCACATTAATCATCAAAACATCTCAAGCTTCTTCAAGACTCTGTGGAGAAACAGGAACATCTGGAAGGCAGGTCCACAGAAAGTGTCTAAAAATGCTAATAGGTTCTCCCTCTAGAAGTGTTTCTTTCTAGTCCCATTGGTAATTGGGGAGCATAGAAAACAAGTTCAAATATTTTAGACGTTAATTTAAGTGAGAGAAATTCTAACCAAACATAACTCATCTATCCTGTCTAATTATTTCTTTCAAAATCTAAATTTTATAATTATTTCTATTTTTAAGCTATTCTTTTAATGTAAACCACAGTCTCACATTGAAAAGCTTGTCCCACCCTTTGAGGCCCTGTAGACTGAAATGTTCAGTCACCGTTGAGAACTTCTCATTTTTAGCTTTTGACTGTTATTCTTTCTGTATGCTTTTTCTTACTATAAGAAGTAATTATTTTCCTGCAGTGCACATGAATTTCCACTAGAAAACTTGACTTAGGCTTTCTACTCTCTGCTCTGAATTTAAGGTACCTAAAGAAGAGATAATGGAATCTACTTAAAAAGAGGATATCAGCCCTTTGATACTATTGAATTATGTGTTTGGCCTTTAGTCTAAGAAGCTTGGACTTTGTTGATCTGGTTTCTCCTAAGAGGGGTTTGCATCCAAATGTTGACCCCATGTAACCTTTCTTAGCTTGTGAATTGACAAGATCGTAGTACGTGATTGTATGGTTCCTCTTAATTAATTTGCCATTATATTTCCACAGTTTTGAGATAGAAAGAGATTTGTAGTGCTTTATTCATTTTCTAATATCTGTCCCTTGGCTGCAGTCCTGAAGTTAATGCTCACTAATAATGTGTTCTTTGTCTGCCCAGTTACCAGGGTCACCGTTTTTCAAGAGGTCTCCAGAATGTAGAAATGATTCTTCAGTCACTGCTTTTCTTTTTAACAGAGACCTTTTCTATGTTCCTTTTTCCTTTATAGCCTGCAGCTCAGATGTTTTGCTCTGCCAATTTTTTATTTGCTGCACAATCCAATTCTTCAGTCATTAGAGAGTGAACTTTGCATTTGATTGTTTTAATAGACAAAGTCACAGTAGAATCTGGTATAAATAATTCTAACCAGAGAGTATTTTGATCTGATTTTCATTTATGCATAAGCACCAAAATATTTAAGTTTTCTTCTTTTAATAAAACATCACTGACAGTTGCAAAGAGATTAGGATGAGTATGGGTTTATAAAAAAAAAAGAAATTACAACTAAAACTGTTTTCCAGAATGAGGTGTTCTGATTATCTCAGTGGAGAAGAGATATAAATGAATGGGTTTTTTCAGTAGAATATTGATTTTTTTCTTACTTTTTCCATATTAAAAAAACAAACAAACACAAAACCTCCACTACTACAAAAACTAGAAAATATCTTTTCTATCCAGGAACTGAAATAGTCTAAATATTTGTAAATAATTGGAAAATTAAAGGAGTGAGAGCACAAAAAGGAAACAGTTCTTTAGATTTCATCAGCAGACTTTGGGCTGTGTGATGGCAATCTCTGTTGTTTCATTCAACATTGTACCATGATGGAAGAAAAAGAAGAGCTTGAAGTGGGATCTGAAAAAACCCTAGTTTTGGTAAAAAGTATTAGTTTCAATAGTCTGAGAAAGACTGCAATAGATTAATATATTTGTAAAGGAAATGTTTCATTTTACAAATACAGTGGGCATATTTAACTTTCTAAAACAGCTTGCTGTTCTGTTCACTCTTAAAAATAGAATATCCACAATGATTTTTCTTAAATTCACAATGTAGTATATCAAAACTTATAAAATAATTATACGTTTCCTTGGGCATGAGTTATGCTTGTCATTTGGTGATGAAGAGCCCACCAGAACTTCACATCTTCAGACAATAATGAAAGGAAAAAGATATGAGGGTTCTGGAGTTCAGAATTACAACTTGATAAGAAAAAAGTATTTCCACATGGCAAGGACCTGAAGTCCTACTCACAGATTTCCTACTGGGATGTATTCAAAAGCCTTCAGAGTACTCCATGAACTTTAAATTTCAGCTGACCTACATCTCTGCATTTAATGCCCTTGATCTTTTAAAAGCTTCCCATTCCTTTTTATTACAAAACCCCACCAAACTTCCAATGACATATCTATCCTTTCCACAAAGTGGCATAATTTAAAATATGCACCAGTAGCCTGCTAAATTCATAGAAACACAGATTGAAAGATTTGTTTGGATTGGAAGGGACCTTAAAGAGCATCTTGTTCCATGCCATGGACAGGAAGGGACACCTTCCACTAGACCAGGTTGTTCAAAACCCTATCCAACCTGGCCTTGAACACTTACAGGAATGGGACATGCACAAGTGAGCCACAAATTCAAGTAAAATCAAGCACAATTTAGAAAGAATTTAAGTCATTTTCTCTAAATAAATGTGAGAAGCTGGTGTAAGGTAAACATGAAACTGAGTCATGCTGAAGATTGCTTCAGGTGCTTAAGGCATTTGGCAAGCAGTCTAAAATAATTTTAAATATTAACCTAGTTACATTATTGACATATTTTACGTGCAGTTCTTAGATAAAAATGCACAGGTATTCAGCCATTCAAGAGCTGGTCATCTGTTATTTCAAGTTCAATATGATTTATCTACCTTTCTAAAAGTACTAAGAAAGCCTACTTCTTCACAATCTGTATTTTCAAGAGAGTTTACGGTTTATGCAGGCTGGTCACAGTTGAGTATAATATATCTATGTGTCAGAAATTGGAACAGGCAGTAGACATTATAGATGAATTGCCAGGAAATTACCCCAGTGTGCTGACTTCCCAAATTCCTTCAAATGACTTAACAGGCTTGACATGGCAGCTCAGTGTTCAGTTTGCTTAGGGGACTTTAGGAGAATCAGTAGTTCCAATCCATTGCTAAGGTTTGAGTTTTTCACATTTACATAGCAGTAAGGAGCTTAGGGAATCTATAACTGGCAAAGAAAAAAAAATATTTAAGCCAGTATTATTGCCAATAACAATGTTTAAGTTCATGGTACAATTAAAATTAAAAGCCTTTATTTTTCTCAAAAAATTAAATGGACAGATGATATTGTTATTGCCGAATTGTTGATAAGCAGCATCACCTTTGATCTGAATGGTGTTTGGATCACGGCAGCACTGGAATAGCAGACACACTCATTTTTGATGAGACAATGAAGTGTGTAGGGGTGACAGGGTTTATGGCAAAAGGCATCACATATCTTCCACAAATCACTCATTTGTCTAGTTTGGGATGGTATAATTCTGTGACCTATGAAATTAAAAGCAGAAACCCTGATTTTCTCTTTATATAGCTCCTTGCATCCTGCAGGATAGAGAATGACTGTCAGGCTCTCATTGCTACATGAAATTAAAGGCATTTTGCAAGCGTAGCATCATTCTGTTGAGATTAGGGAATTCCCCTCAAATGTAACACACTGTGGTCTAGCATCTGGGGACTTACACATAAAGCTGTGAGGTGGATACAATAAAATAAATTTTCTTGTTTATAATAAATTTGCCCTTACTACATTTTCTGCTGTTATTTCACAGAACCTTTAAATTTGCAAAAAGCTGAAGCAAATAAAGGCTGCCTAGATCTAGTGAGTGATGGGAAAATGGCCTCCAATGAGATTCTTCTAATAATAATTGAACTTAAGGTGTGCCAAACTGTTGTTAATGCTACAACTAAAATATTATACATGTTGTTAGAGCTTGGATGATTTCCAAAACAGCCATAGTCTAAACATAAAAGAAAACTGAACTGAAAATTACGGAAAAATTGTACCACATTAGATAGACCAATAAAGATACCAGGAGGTAATTGTTTTGACTATACCAATGTCCCTTTTTTACTGTGATATAACTGTATAGCAATTAGGTTATTCTTGTAAATGGCATGGTGACTGCAGCTGCAAAAAGACATTACTGCCATCTTCTGGTAATAGCTCATTCAGCTTGCCAGCATGTGGGTTTTCATTTATTTATTTCCCTTTTTATAGAACACTACACAGGCAATCAGGGTTTTTTGTTTACAAGACCAGGGAAATGTAAGTATTGTGCTTTAGCATTCAGAATTTTTTTGATCAATAATTTCATGCTGTTCCAGAATTCCTGCACTGCTATATGACTCCTATTGGTGAAACATTCTTGAGACTGATTTTCCTTTGAGGATGAAGATACCATAAATCCAGAAATTTTCATTTCATAGCACAATCTTGTATTATTATTTTTTTCCACAATGTGAGTTAACTCATGATTGAATGTAAGGAAATATAAATGCTATGTGTCATGAAGATCAAGTTCAACTGAAAGTCAATGATGTTGGTATGATCATCCTCATTTATATCTGCTGAGGGTCTAAATCTCTTAGGCAGGTTAGAGTTATGTATTTGTCAGTGTGACAAAGCTCTGCTTTCTGCTTCCACCAGAACCTTTGGTGCCTCAGCTTTACCTCCGATAACTTGGTGTGTTCTGTTTATAGCTGATCATCAAACAGAAATAAAAAAGCAGCACTCTGTCTTGCTTACAGGAGATGTAACTCGATTTGTGAAGTGATCTTTACTCAGATTCAAAAATAATTGCTAATTATAACTAATAATACCGCTATTAATAACTAATTCCAATCTTACCTGAAGATGCATTCACAGTGTCCCCTCCTGGACATGAACTATGGCATGTAATGCAGTTGCTTTATAAAATGTAATACTCATTGCCCTAAGTATTTGTTTGGAAACTGTTTGTCATAACTTTGGAATTTCCTCAGACAGTAATTTAAAACATAAATGCTTTTATTTCTTTTTTTTCCTTCATGCTCTTAAACCTTACTGTTGGTAAGTTTATGACAAATTAATAAATACATATGCACACCTTTTTGTGTGTGAACATAGACATAGGACAGAATAATATGGACTGCTTTTTCATGTATGTGAATTGCTGTGTCCTCGTGCAGCATCAGAGAGGATTTCAGGTCAATTCTTCCACGCAAAGCTTTATTTATAGTTCTGAGGTAGTCAGAGACTACAGAGGTTCAGTGGCAGATCCAGGTGGCACTAAGTGACTCAGTGCTTTGACCATTCCAAAGGCAGTGGAGATGAGATCTTGCTGGCCTTGCTGGATGTGCAGCAAAGGCAGCCAAAGGGGTTTCATTGATTTCTGAAGTTATGCTGTTGGCAGGAATGATGAGTTGTTCTGACAGTTCATACGGCTCTTCAGCAGCCTTATTTTTGCATTATTGCTTGCCACACTATTAGAAACTGGACAAAATTTTGCCAAAAACTGTTTACCTAGGGAAAAAGTAAATTTTATGTAGATGTTGCCATGATCAGCATGCCTAAAGGCTTGTTTCTGCAGTAAACAAGTGTTTGGTCCAGCAGTCTACTGACCACACTGCAGTCTTTGTTTCTGGCCCCAACTCAACATACACAGAACAGGGGGAGCAAATGTGGCAGATCCTGCCAAGGCATCCCCTACCTTTGCTGACTTCCTCTTCACTGAGGCACAGCCCCACCCCCAGCATCTCTGCTTGACTGGTTTTTCAGAAGGGAAAATATATTTGCCTTGTATTTTCTCTGTATTGCAAGCCTAGCCTCGATTTGCAGTGTATCTATTTAAGCATAAATCTTGCATTCAAGTCCTCACAGCCACTGTGAGAGTCATATCACTCTTGGAGTTATTTCCCTTTCCAAGCAGCCAGCCTGTCTTCAGAAGAAGAGATCTGAGATAGTAAATTTTTCTGAATCATTTTTTATTGGAAGCAGAGCTGTTCTCCATAAATGCGGGAGCCAACCATCTTTAAACCCAGAGCTGGATAGTGGGTTTTCACTGTCCATTCATGCCAGTGACAGATGCCTGGCAATCAGGAGCTGCTTGTCAGCTCCCAGACAGGAGGCATAGAACATACACTTCTGTTAAAAGAGCAGAGAGGCTGTTGGTTAACATAAGCTTTTATGATCAATTTGGCACACGTTTTCATCCAACGTCGCTCAAAACCTTTTTCACCGCAGCGCATCCCCCAGCTGTGAGCCAGCTGGTGATTGCAAGGGAGGAAGAACAGAGGTACAGTAAAATACTTCTCCTGGTAAGCAACTTTGCAAAAATGTAGTTGCAGCTTTAAAAAGCCCTCTTAAAGCTCATATCTCTTTGCCTTACCTGCTGGCTTTTTTTATTGTATCAGTCCACTGCTGATTTGGCAATTTGTGGTTTGTTAGTATACACTGACTTTCTGCACGCTGATTTAAAAGTAAACTGAATAAAGTGATGCAAAGAAAGGATTAGAGAACAGGCTTCATTTTGCAGTTCATCAGTCCAAGCTAGTTTTATGTTTACTAATCACTACTTTCCAGGGCTTCCAGTAAACCACCGCAAAAATCATGAGAAGCCATTATTATCATTTACCCAGTGGGTAAATGATAAAATGATAAAAAAGCAGTGGGTTTAAATCAAATCCAGCCCCATCAATCAACCCTTCAGAAGTACCTTGCTGCTAGTAGAAGGTTACTGTGCTTAACTGAGTGCTTTTGAAAATATATCAAAAACTTAAGTAAACTTTTCTTTTTTTTCAGATTCGCTCTGATCGTAAATTTCGCAATACAATGCAGCACAATGTAATCAATAGTGGTGACATAGAGGGAAAAAACTGTAGCATGGAAAATTCAAGGACAAAGTAACAGAAGAAATACTGGAAGGTCCATTATTCCTAGACTTTTTTCCTAGCTTAGTGATCTTTATAAGTGAATGAAATGAAATGAAATAAAATTATGGATCAGCAGCACATAGGAAACTATTCAATAGCCATTACACTATAATATCATTTACATTAGTCTTTTGTCCACACTTCTTTTTGTAAGCTGTTCTATATCTTTATTCTGCCTAGGAGTTGAACTGAATTGTAGCACATTCTCAGGAGTTCCTTAAGAAATGCAATATCTATTTTTATCATATTAACCTTAACAACTCATTAAAAGGCCATCTTCCTCCAGTGGTCTTGTCTTTACAACTAGTCCTAGTAGATTGGCAGCTGAAATAGTGCATAGGAGTAATAAAATTTCTGATTTTCTGAGTTATTAATCAATGAGAACAGCACTTGTACCAATGCAGTCTTGGTCTGCAGTTTTTCAGAATTTAAGATGGACTGGTAATAGTGAAATTAATGTGGATTTTTAATGGTAACATTCAGCTTTTATTTATAAGTTATTTGTATACTGTGTTAGCTTTATTTCAAAGTGAACTATCAAATGCTGCTTTGTTTATTGCATTACAGTTTCTCTTGGTTTTACTCATAATTTTCAGTGGGAAAATTTGCAAGAATTGGCACATAAATTAACTATTTTAATATTCATATATGATGTTTGCTTATGAAAACATCATGAAGCAAGCTTAATAAATCAATGTAGAGGTCTTTATGTTTCTCCTGGTTCCATATTATCACAAACATTTTAAGGTTTTTAGTGACTCTGAAATACTCTAAACTTTCTTTGTAACCCAGATCATCAGGTTATGTGAATAATTGTAACCCAAGTCTAGAATTTCTCTGCTTCCTTTCAGTCTTTTTTCCTTTCCTGGTTAATTGATACATCGGTCAGTGCTACATAGGACATGAAATAGAGCCCAGAGTGGCTGTCCCTCTGTATCACAGTCCAAAAGAGGAATTTGTGAGATTTCTCGTATAGCAGAAGCTGTCATAGTTGTTTGATAAATCTTAAAATATGCTCTAACTTCCTTCTGAGCTGAGTACCAATCCCCCCAGACCCTGGGAAGAAGAAGATAGAGATATTAGGAAGCCTTTGTAACAACAAGCATTTTAGAAGCCTGCAGACATCCTTCTTCAGGTGGTAGGATTTTTATTTTACATGTTTTAAAACCTAACAAAATCTGAGATAGATCTCCTCCTGTATCTGCAAGCTAGTAGGATGGGAATTCCCAGGAACCAACTGTGGTTTCCTTCTACTGGGAACCATTGTTTGCTGACACTGGCAAGAATTGGAGGAGTCTAATAAAACATAGTACTGGGTCTTTTTTTCTTCCTGTGAAATATTATTCCATGATTAATAGGAGATTTTTCCTTTCAATTGTGGAACACCAGCACCTTTCCAAAGGCTGTTCAAATCTGGCATATATGATACAGTGCTGCTCCACACGTCTGGCTGTAAGAGACATGATGTCAGCTTTAGTAATACCTTCCAGCCATGTTATCTTGCTGCTTTTATATTCTACACCCAGACATTTGGAATTCCGAATCAGCTACTAAAACACAATGTTCAGATTGGAGACCCATTGATCATTTTAAGTGCTTGAGTGGCCAGAAGTCACCCTTACTAATCATTGCTGCCTTTAATCACTATCATTGCACTAATTACAGGCTAATATTCTCGAACTTCTGGAAAATGCTGAATGGTTGAAAGTGAAAATAATACAATGAAAGCAAATTGGATTCTGGAATTGCTTCCTTATTCAGTAAGAACCACAAGTAGGTCTATGAAAGCCAATAAATTTTTGCCACCCTAGAAATGTTTGCTCTAACAAATAGAAACCACAAATAAAAAAATAAAGCCCCCACTTCTCTTCTACTATTTTTTCCCATAATTAAAAGCCTCCAGTTTTTTTAAAAAAAAATATTACAGATATTTTCTTTCAAAATGCATTTTAACAATTCTGACATTTATATAAAAGACATAAAGATTCCAAGCCCCTCAGTGCATATACTTGCATTTTTTCAACTTTTACAAATGTTAAGCAGATTTAGGAAGTAGAAAGTGACTACTGTTTGTTACGAACTGTATTCATAAATCTGCCTTGGATGGACCTAAAGTAGATATGAGTAAATGACTAATGGACCTGAATTATTGAACTGTTACTTGCAGTTCATAAATAACACACTTTTCCTTAAAGCTGCCTATATTTTGTATTGTAAGCTTAGGATCTAAAAGCTATTGCATCAAAGTGAGTCTGGACTAAGAAGCTTTTTCAGAAACTGCAAGAGCAGGAGATCTCATATATTACAGAGCAAGCAGCATTTCTATGCCACGAGGAATAGGCACAATACTTTTGACATGTTTATCTCTAAAATATAGTTTTACTGGAATTTACTATGTCTCTTCCAGACTTGTTTCCCAAATCAGCTGGGCCGGACAAACAGTTTCAGTGTAGCTTGATAAGAATAGAAAATAATATTTCAATATATGCCCCTCTTCTTCCAGTGCTCATCTTCGAGAACTGATCAAATAATACTTAAATCTCTCAAAACTTATTAAAGTTGAGTATTACATACAGGGAACATTTTGCCTACAATTGAAATGCAGTGGCCTCTCCAGTAAGCACTTTTTTATTTTTATTTTTTTAAGAAAGCCATGGTATGAAATATACTTGTAACTTATTTCTTCTTAATAACTTATTTTCTTCTCTAATAACTTAAACTCACACTAAAAACAGTTATGTAAAAATTGCTGTAAGGCAGTTGTAGCAGGTTGGATTTTAAACTGGGCAGAAACAGCAGTATAGCTGTTTGTATATAATCATCCCTGTAATCTTTTATCCTGTATAAGACTGCATAGAGCTTTAGATAATTATTTGGTTTAGAAAAACCTTTTTCTTCTTACTCTGTTTTTCTCTAAAACTGTTCTCCAAGTTGCAGCAAGGCTTATTTTTTGATGTTTATTGTTTGAATTTTGATCAGTGGAAGAATTATTTTCAATTAGATCTTATTCTTAAAGGTACGAAGAGTTCTTGCAATGGTGTCACTGATGCTTTTGCTGTTTCTTTTTTAACTACTGTCTAATAATTTCTGTAAGCTCTGAGCATCACTAGCTTCCATGGGAGTAAACAGTGCCTATGAATGCTATGTTAACAACTAAATTTAAGGAATAATTTTACAAGGGAAAATTGTGTGAGCTTCATTCTAGAAGTAAGCTGCCACTTACCACCATAAAAACAGCATTTTTGAAAGAGATGTAAAAAATTGATTGAATCTACACCTGGTCTCCACAACTATTTTCTCCCTTGCTTTTCCACATACATTCATCCATTCCAGATTTATTATCAACAGATTTCCCAAACGTCATTATCTCCATTTAGAGGTGATGAAACTTGAAAAGTGTTCTTGCACATATATCCCATTCTCTTCATCAAGTACATTTTCTGATTGTGTCAGATAAAGAAGTTTGTTATTTTTGGCATGGCTTGATACTGCCATTTTAATGTTCATGATTCTGTTACCTTCTACTGCTAACATGCATTTTTATGAGGAAATAAAATGTTTTCCAATTGGTTCATCTTCATCTCAGATGTTAAGAAATAGAGATTTACAAATTTTCCTGAAGATGTTTCTAAAAATATATTTTGCTTCCATCTCTTTGTGGAGGTGTTTGTTGGTGGTTCTGACAGTAACTACCAAGAGAGTGAAATATCCATCATGGACATTTGTAAACATTTCATGTTCCTTTGGGGTAGGATCCTCCCTGCTTTCTTCTCTTTTGAGAGTCAAAGGAATATTGGTATAACGCCTATGAACTATTTTATAACTGAGCTGATGCAAGAAGCTCTGCATATGGATTAAAATTTGCTTTGGATGTTCCTCTCAGGATGAGAAAAAAAATATTCTGAATGTTTTATTCTCAACATGGCTGCTTTAAGTTTTGAAAATTTTTACAGAATATTGTTCTGTTAGAATATTCATTGAAAATTTTCTTTAAATCATTTTATAATGTGAGTCAATATTACTGTCCTTCTGTGTGTGAGGAATAGAGAAATTTTATACAACTAATCACTCAATTTCAAAATATTTTTTAAGAGGAAGATAATTTTCCTTTTTACTTCTGAACTTATTGTTATTATATAATAATTTTATTTAAAACTTAAGAATAATTTTTTAACTTTGTTAGACAAATTTTAAATTATCTGACCATTTTTCCCATCAGAGTGAGAGATTTGATGCTATTTCCTCAGCTCATAATGAAACCTGCCTGTTTCATCTAAGCTTGGGAGAGCACCAAGCATCTAAGCTTGGACACAAGCCCTTTCTAAATATAAGCATATGTAAGAAGTGCAGTTGCACCCAGAACATACTAGAGCCTAGAGGACTCCTATTTGCTTATTCCAGTGTCTCTACTCTGTCACCCATAAGATCAGGATCAGAAGATCTTTTTGCATGCGATCATCCACGAAAGGTTAGTCTGGATTTAGCACAGGAATTCAGGGGAAAAAATGTTTAATGATTACAGATATTCAGGATATAGTGCAGTGAAAAGACATGGTCAAAATTGATATTAAACATTAAATGCTTTTAAAGGTACTTTACTTCAAGATTTGCTTAAATCCTGGCTCTAATAAACTGCAGCAAAGTTTTCCATCTGAATCAGGCTATAGTGAGTCAGAATTACAAAGAAAACTATTTTGGCATCATTGTTGATCAGAAGCAAAGTATAACAATAACTTTTTTACACTAAAATTTTTAAATTGTAATATTGGATAGAACAGCAGACACTTGATAGGAGCTATTAACAAATAAAATATATCAGAATAGCTCAAGTACTGGGATTCAGAATTAAAGAAGAACTAATCAAAGCCAGGATCTTCAGCACTGCACCAAACCCCAGTGACTCAGCTAACAGCTCTGAAAATCATGCATGGAGAAAACTTACCCTTCCACCCTGCAGAAAATAAAAATAAAACAGGACTCTTCTGTGATAATTACTCCAGTGTAGTGCCCAGATTTCAACTCCATGGACACCCCCGTGCAAACAAACTATTTATCTGACTCCTTGCTTCTGATTTCCCCTCACTGGCCTCCATTCACGACAGTAAAATATCCTGACAGTGTAGACATGATATGATTCAAGATTTCTACCCAGTATTATTCCTGGGTGCCTTCCCTTTGCTGTCATCAGTACTCTGCCAGATCTGCAACAAAGAGAAAAGTCAAAGCCTGCTACTCCTGCTTCTAAGTGAAAGACAATTAAGAAATCATCTTTTTCCCTAGGAGCAAACTATTACGGAAAGCAACTTTATCTAAAAAAATTTAAAAAAAAAAAAAAGGGGGGGGAGAAAAAAAGCCAAACCAAAAGATCAGGAAATCTAT
Source organism: Aphelocoma coerulescens (assembly GCF_041296385.1). Taxonomy (NCBI): domain Eukaryota; kingdom Metazoa; phylum Chordata; class Aves; order Passeriformes; family Corvidae; genus Aphelocoma; species Aphelocoma coerulescens. The sequence goes on from NC_091015.1 coordinate 12,559,019, forward strand.
TTCCTTCATAATCTTTCTCATGGACTCAGAGGTTCCCCAAAGGTTGAAGGTCTCTGTCCCTCAAGGAAGCACAGCAATACTGCTGGGGAGGGAGGGTATTTGTGGGGAACAAATAGCTGGAGAAATGCTTGAAAATGCTCAATTATTACTCACAGAAGAAAAATCCGTGCACAGAGGATCCTTTCTGATCAAGTAATCCAAATGAAGGCATTTTGGTCAAATGAACTTTGTGTAAACCTGTCCATGTTGCAGAGTTTAGCTTTCTATTTTTCCAGAAGAACATCAGCCTTTGCAAACATGGTGCTTTCATGACTCACTGCCTAAATTATGAACTACTCTATCTTCTCCTTAGTAGCTTAAGTATATCCCAAACAAATCTCTTTGATTTTGGTCAAAATTCAGAACATCACAGCTTATTCTATACAATCTTAATATTTTATATTGTGTAATTTTCTTCTGATATCTATAATCCTTCCAGGTTCCCTTTCACTGTTTAAATTGCTGGCCTGTTTTTCTGAAGTGAATAATGCAAGAAACTGTGCGAGAAGAAAAACAAATTTCTTAGAGCCTTTGTGCATGTTTCTTTTTTAAAGTTTCCTGTTGGCTTAGGCACATTGTGTTCCTCTGTATCACATCCTTTTAGAGCCATGTGTGGAAGCAATAAAGTGTATCCTTGCCTTCAAAGATATGGAGTATTTGTTTAGCCAACTGACTAAGGAAAATACTATGAACCCATTAACAAATATGGTTATATGTGGTCAATTAATCATAGAGAGCAGGCTGCAGAGCACAGCTCAGGAAATATTAGTCAGCACAGGCAATGGGTAACTGTCAGTTACTGATCCCAGGAATTCTTGCCAGGAGAAGGCAGACAGCATGTTAGCAGCAAAACACACCAAGTCTTCCTGCACTTTCCATTAAGATCAGATTTCTGACCCTAGAAATGCTTGCAGATATAGGTGATGATAGCTGATGAAATTCAAAAGGAGAGTTCCTTAAACCAAAGGTGTGTCCATTAAAGTCTCAGCCCGTTTCCTCTCCATATTACCTCAGCCTGCCTCAGTCAAAAATGTTTTCATCACTGTGCAGATGTACAATGCGCACTGAAGAAAGAAACCAATTTTGCAAGACTGTGAAGTGCACGTCTTGAACACTTCACAACCAAAACACTTGAAGATAATACCTTTTTTCTTCTTGTTAATAAAGAAAGGATTTATATTTTCCTGACAGATGCTGTCCTGCATAAGTTATGCCTGAGGATGATTGTATTATTAGGCTAACATATTTGCCTGTCCTGTGGAGAGAGAGAAAGTTTAAGAGGGAAGCAAGACAAGTAATAGCCCAATTATGCTATAGAAGAAAAACTTAGAAAGAAGTGGCCTTTCTCAGACCTGGATGAAATTCACAAAAACAGCATTTGATTTTAAAATTCCATTATTTTTACAGGTTAAATTAGAAAGAGTTCTATTAAGCATTGAAAATTATTGTGTTTTGTAATGTCTGCTTTTCTGGGAACTGAGTTTTATGAGTTTTGAAAGATTTTCAAATATTTTTGATTTTTTTCTGCCTTCTCAACCTCTAAAATTTGGCAAAACTCTTTTTTTTTTTTTTCTGGCAACCTTATTAATACCTTGTGTTAGACTGGCAATTTTCAATCTCTGATCTAAACCAACAGTTACATCACAGTAGAAATTCTCCATGTGTAGGAACTGCAGCCCCTTACACCATTGCTTTGATACCCACCTCCTGGCATGGGCATTCCTTCTGTGCCACATCCCCTCAGAGGGCTGAAAAACTGTACAAAGCCACTGCCTGTAAAGCCTCAGCTTTATTTGCTTCAGAAGCTGGAATGTGTTGATGAGTGAATTCAGGAAGAGAAAGCTGGGTCCCACAGTCAAGTCATAAAAGTATAAACCCCAGGGATTAGCTACTGTGCTTGTAAATCTCTGCGTGAAGACATGCACATTACCAAGTCTACAATTCAACTTGATATATAAATGTGATTAATCAGACTAAATAGAGAAGTCTATAAAGTAGCTTGCTTTCACTGTCAGCAGAGATCTAGTCAATATAATCACTGGAGTATAGGACACAGTTCACCTCATTTTAAAGATGTTGTCTAAAATTAGCCAAATTAATTAGCCTGTAACTATGCATTATATTTTCTTCTGTTGACATAAAGGCAGAAAGCTCCAAAATGGAAAACCAAAGTTCAAAAAGATTAACCATAAAATCTAAAAAAGGATACAATATGGCACCTTGAAAGTATTCTCAGTATTGATAGGCACTAACAGTTAATAGTGTAATTAAAAGCACTTATTAATCCCAGTTAATACTTTGTTTTTAATTCCTATCTTTCTCTGCTTCAATGACTATGGGCTGCTGTACTGAAGTATGTCAGGGAGGTGACATTTCATTCACTATCCTTCACACAGGACTCAAAGCTATAATTAAATCCAAAGAATGCCATGAAGAAATAGATCATTCTGTGTCTGGGATTGTATTCAGAAGATTTGTGGTGAATATAAAAAAGGTCGTAGAGGTATAGCTGCCCAAGAGCAAGAGATCATCTCTCTTGAACTGAACCAGGAAGGCCTTATGGAAACAAAAGCTTCACATATATACATCTTTATGTTTTATATCTTCTGAGACTTAACAGTTTCTTCAAACTCAGCTGAGGAGAGCAAAAAATTGTCATTCTGTTATTTTAACAAAACCTTGTTGTTTTTCATTACAGATTGCTTTAAGTGTGGCAACACTGCCGAGTCTGAATAATGATGCATGTTCCATGATATATTGGGGTTTTTGGATGACCTTGTATGTTCAGCTGCCACACTTGCTCAGCTGCTGCTCTGTCACTAAAAAGGACTGTCACTGGTTCCATTATAAAGTGCAGATAGTGTGATAGAAGCACACACCAGTAACTCTTCTACAAAGATTTTAAAAGATCTCATCTCTAGTATTATTTTACACTACAAATGAAATTTTTCAGATCATTAGTCCAGAATGTGAGCTAGTTGTTTGACAAAATGAATTAAAAAGTCTAAGATTATCTCATGTAAAAAAGTATAGTCTGCACACGTGCCATAATTATTTTCTGTAGAAATTCATAAGCACTATTGTAGCTGCAGACTTGCACTGCATAATTAAAGACTCTGTATGTGGTACTGTGTGGACATTGGTGCTATGCAGCCTAAAAGCTCTGAATTAGCTCTTGAAATATAATGAATATATGACAGATGAAAGAGTTATGCAAAAACAGGAAACTGCTCAAACACCTGCTGTTGCCAAAATACAGCAAGCTTCTTACCAAGGAATTTAATCTTGTGTTAGACTGTACAATGTTTTTGTACTGGATGAGGGAAATAGAGAAGTTATCTTTACAGCTATGAAAATTATCACTGAATTTCAAAATATTTACAAATACAATTAAGTATAATTTCATTTCATTAGAAGGTTTGCTCTATATATTACATAAATTTCTGTTGTGAGAGAGCAAGAGGTCGTTTTTGGCTTCTAAATTTACATGCTATGCTCCACCATCTTGAACTCAGTCCTAAATACACGTAACTTATGGATGTCAGTCCAAGTACTCTGTCTGACATCATGTACAGTCCTGGCTGTTCATTTACTCATCTTTCCAAAGCAAATGAAAGATGTAATTTTGTTTTCCCATTCCTCCCTTCTCCCCAATAGTACACAGACATGAGCTAACTAGGTTTGAGTAGGGAGAAGTGCTCCCCCTTCTTACCAATGGCAAAACATTCCCTTTGTCTTCAAAGGTGTATAAAAGCCAATTTTTAGTTCAAGAGGAGGATGTGAACTTCTCTTTAACAACAAAATAACCAGAAAATATTAACAGTGCCCTTGAGAAAAAAAATCATTTAAACTCTATCTGAAAATAAAATTAATGTATTTCTTCTTTTTTTGCTTTCACTTTCAGTATATTATTGACATTTTCTCTACCAAAATGCTGAGGCAGTAGCAAAAATATTTTCCTTTAAGGTTTAAAATCCCTGCTGTACTGTAACAGGGCATTTAAGAAATAACACATAATTATACACAGCTTTCATTAAACAAAAAACCACAATGAATCTGCACTCTGGCCATGATTTCTAGGAACGAAGAGCATGTGTATGTATGTGTTTTCTGAATAGGACACTTATTAAGATTTTAATTTGCTGTCAAGGACAACTTACCATATCAAGATGAATCTTTTATGATTCATTTACCAAGTGTGACTGAGGCAACTGACATTAATTTAATCTGTGATTATGAGCATTAGTATTCATAAGGAATCAGAAGCACAAATAGAACCATGGAAGCAATGGATTTCTGTTGTCTAGTGAAGGTCACATTTAGTTGTAGACTTTTAAATAAATGTTGAAATAGAAATAATGAACTGAAATAGTAATACTTGGAGAGATTTAGTACTGCTCCTTAGAGACAGACTTGAGTGAAATACTGTAAAAAATATATGCAAGTGTAATATTAACTCCTATAAAACAGTGTTTAACCTCAACAGTCCCTGTCTTTCCTCACTTGGTGCAGGATTAAATTTTGGGGGACTTCTAGCCTTGATTTAGAAGGAATTGGGGAAGGGATGGGAAATAGTTAACATAAAGTAAACTTTCATTTTTTATGTGTCACATATTCTCCAGAACATAAAACTAAGACCAACAAGATTTTGCCAAATCAATAGTACATAAAAAAATTATGTTTCATAAAAGCAAGACAGCACCATTACATAATATACATGAAACTACAAGGTGTCCAGTGTTAAATTGGTCACAGGAGCATAGCTAACCTGGATCTGAAAATAAAATTTATTAGTTAGACTCCCCTAACAACTTTTCCCAAAATGGGAATGCAAAGGAAGGAATGACATTATCAACCAAAATACCATCTTCATTTCCTATCCAGAGGGCTTTGAACTCCAGCTACTTCTGTCAGAGATTTAGGGAGGAGAATAAAATGCTCTGCCTGTGCATCTGCTCAGCACAAAACCTGGCAGCCCTGTGGCTGCACCACAGTGAACCACAGCATTGTCCCAAAAGTGCTGAGGCTGGCCTGTCAAAAAGAACATGAAGGGACAAATGTTCTTGTTGATTATGTGGTTTGCACATTAATTTAACACCTGTGAACTTAAAATTTCTCCTGATTCCTACAAGTGTGATTGGAGAAAAATTACCAGCAATGGAACTGTCGAGGAAACAGAATTCAAAAATGAAAATTGTACAGAGTATCTACTGAGGACTTTCCCCAAACACCCTGATCTCTTACAGGTCTTCAAGTAACAGACCAATGCCTGTTAAATAAGCCTTCAGATGCCAGCAAATAAGAGATGTAACAAAATGAGCTGCAGAAGAAGTAGTAATCCAAGGAATGACTAGAACCGAGAGAATTTATAGATTTCAATGAGAAACACATTCAATTATATAATAATTTAATCACTTCATATTTGATCTAAGAGTAATCTTTTATTCCAGTACCAATTTTACATTTCAATCTAGACAACCTTCAGCAACTGCATGTATACTTTCAAGTTCTGTCCCACAAAATAATAAAATGATTTTGAAATTAATCTGCCTGGGAATACAAATATTGAGAGTTGCTGGCTGTGTAAAGCCAGCTAATTAAGTAAAATACTGATTCTTTCATTTCCACAGACATAGCCATATGATACTAACAATAGATTGGAGACAGGAGGTGGTAGAGGAGACAATTAGAGGAAACAGAAGAAGTTTCTAAGCTGAAAAGTGAAATACATGTACTTATTTAAGAGAAACTCATTTAATTGTCTGGGTGTACTGAAATAACCAAGAATATAAATTGTTGTATTTGTACTCCTTCAAGGGGAATAATAGAAAGAAGCTATACAGTAATGGGTAAGAAGATTATTTCCACTAAAAAATATTTCATGGATAAATTAAGTGTGCCTAGTTTTATCCACATTGCATACATTAATCCTACATAACAAAAAAAGATTCTAACTTTCGCAGATCACAGTATATAGTGAGATCTCTTTTTTCCCTTAATTCATTCTCATACTCCCTATATATATTAAAACTTCGGCTAAAACCCAAATCTGAATTCACAAAGTAGGAAATCCATCTTTAAATAAAATGAGCCTAGTTAAATCTTATGTTCTTTCCATATGTCAATACATGGAATTGTATATTATAACACTATTGGCAATTATCAGGAACTTATGGCTCAAACTTTTGCATGAAGGGTGAATTACTGAATTAATTCCTGATTATAGCAGACAATAGGAAAAGGAAGCAGTCCATCTCAGGAAGAATGTTTTCACCAAAAGGGTTGCCAAGTATCTGAATGGGCTGCTCAGGGAAGTGTGGAGTCACCATCCTCAGCAGTGCTCAAGAAATGACTTGACGTGGCACTTAGTGCTGTGGTTTAATTGATATGGTGGTGTTTGGTCAAAGATTGGGCTTGATGATCTTGGAGGTCTTTTTCAACCTAATGATTCTATGGTTCTATGATTCTCTTATTCTGTGATCTTGATTTTACAACATTTCTTTTTAAGCGTCTATGACTTTTCCCAAATACATCATCACCAAAAGGAGGATTTGCATTATCACTTTGAGGTTAACATTCAACAGCTGCAGCAAGATGAACCACCCAGCCCTTTCTTTGCCTTTGTTTCATCTGTCTCAGTTAGCAAACTTCCACAGGACTTGAATGTATAGAAAGAAAGCCAGTAGTGCCCTGATGTCACACTTTGGAAGGATTCATTGGTGGGACTAGAAAAATTTTGGAGTTTAGAGTTAAATGCAGCAGCCACCTTCATATATTTAAAGGGCTACATCCCCTTTTTAAGGATCCTCATCCAGACTGCATTGAAATTAGGGCTGAAATGTGCTCTTGAACTGAGACCAAAGCAGCCTGGATAGTAAGATAACAAAAATGAGTGTGGTTTTCTGCTGCATAACAGCACTAAGGCACTTCAAACCACCACATGATAATGGTAGATGCCTTCAAAAGAATGAAGTAATGTGGTTTGTCAACCTAAGGTTGATCTAAATTTTAGGTTGGGTTTTGGGGTGTAGACTGCTATTTTTGTTTGATTTGGAGACATTTTAGCTAAAATAAATTTTCCAGTCATAAGTACTGTCAACAGATTGGAAATTCTGGTCTGAGGTTAATCTGTCAGAAATGACAACAATGCCCCTGCTGTGTGAGAAAGGAGTGAAATCTGTCTCACAAATATCTTCAAAAATCTTTCCATTAATGCCTCTATTTCTGATGGAACAGTAATTGAATTTTGAACCACAGAAACATCTGCCTGGTTCTGGTTTTACAGTGTTGCACATAGATGGGAAAGTGACACTGGAAGGCCCAAAAATCCAAAAGTTGGATGCTTTAATCTGAAGCCTTTTTTCCATCATCCTTGTTGCAATGTTCTCTATAAATATTATTCATGGAAAACTGCTTAGTGCAGTGTTCTTCCATTGGTCTCAATTAGTCAATGTATGTGCTTCCTTTTCTTCTGGGACAAAAGCATTCTGTGTCATTCCTAATGTAATATTCCACACTTAACACAAATCTTCACTAAGCTCCAAAAAACCAACATTGTAAAGTAAATTCTTAAAAAAAAAAACTTAAAGAGCAACAGCATAAATATTAACATAGATAAATATGATCTCATAACTTCACAGAGGCTGTGCCACAGTACATGAGATTTCAAGATTTCACAAGAGTACTGTACCAGTAAAGGGATATAATTTTCAATTATTTTGTTAGTTTGTGTTGCACAGCTGACAGTGACTGAAAATATAGGAACAAAGCCACACTGCTGACATGCTGAATTGACCACTTAGTCATCAAAAAATAAAGCTTTTTCTCAAGTGTACGAGATACCTCCAATTTTCCATTGTTGACAGCTACGTTGCCATGCAGTCAGAGGGGAGGGGTGAGCTACAATGTGGTGACTTCAGTGGTTCCTTTCTGACACTTCTGTGTTCCAAATTTCTCAAACATACAGACCAAACAATACTCTATGTTATTTTTGCTTTTCTCCAGGCATGTTCCATACCCCTTTACACGAAGTATAACTAAGTTTTCTCTTAAAAAAAAAAAAAAAAATTAAATGTAGTATTCCCCTTGGCTTTTTGTTTTGCCTTTGCATAGTTTTAAGTCTAGACAGATTCTATTAATGTCTTTTTACTTTGGGCCATGTTATGATGCTCCAGTTCAATAATGCTTTACGTCGAATGAAGTTTTGACACCTTTCTGAAGTTTTTGCAGCCTACTTTCATGACAATAGGTTTTAACACTTCTCTTGTCAAGGAAATCAAGGGGCCAATACAAATATACAGTTGTATTAGGGCAGTTGGTCTGGATAAACCTTCCTGAATCAGTTCAGAGGTCCAGACCTTTGCAATCCTGACCCACCAAAATAATTCACACACAATATTTCTGTGGCATTTACAGAAAAGATTACAAACCTCAGGAACCAAGGTCTGTGGCAGATTATTTAAATAAATCTGTGGTAGCTCCAGGCAGTTATTAGTTTGGCAATTAAATCCTTTAGGGACCACTGTAACTTTCAAACAATGAAAGTGAAATTCTCATCTCAGAATGGAAAAATCAAGATCCACACACATTTCAGACAACACAGAATCTCATATTTCCATATTTGCTGCAGATAATAAAGGTTCTTAAAATTATTAACTGTTAAATCCTGTCATTGCAGGATCATGTTATTACAGTGGAGAACTGTTGCCACCCACTGCATCAGTCTGCAAGATTTCCAGAAGACAAATATTGAACCCTGAGTCAGTTCAGATGTGTCTGGACTCACAAGTTACCTCATACACAATAAGAGGTACAACTTTAATAGATTTGTTGCCACAAATTTAATTTCCAAATTTTACTCAGCTCTGGGTGATAGAGAATTACACATTTACATGTGTCCTGACTGTAAACTTTCTGCACCCACCAGTTTTTGTTAGCGATGTTTGGATTTTTTTAGAATGTTGCTCATTTCACCTTCTATTACCTCCCAGACAACATGCAGTTTTCATGATTTTGTCTGACAGCTTTGATCTTGATATTTGGACCCCTAGGTTAGCAGAAATCATAAGCCCATAGTTTGAATATGTAAATTATTATAAATTTTTACACCTTATTTTACTAATTTTTACAATACTGATTTTTACATCTGTCTAAAGGTGAGGTTTGTCCTGAATATTGCATGTATTCAACTGCTTAAAAGACAATTGATTTGAATATCTGTATTTTGTCACTTAAATTTCTAACTAATCTTTGGAATTCAATTCCTTAGGCCATGCAATCAATCCCATAATTTTGTTCTTGCTGCTAAAGAATTTTTTGAGTAGGTTGCTTATATGTCAAGAGTGATGCTTCAGATTTTACCTCCAGGTTTCTTTAAGCATCCACACTGAGAAGAATAATACTACATGGAGTCAAATAGGTTTATTTCTCCTTTTACAAATCTGTTTTTTGAAACTCAGCATGAGAACTAAAAGTGTATTCTGTGTCAGGGTGGGAAAGTGGCCAAATAATATTTCAGGGTCATTAAAATTCAACAGAACTTCCCTTTTTCACGCAGAGAAGTTCAATGTCGGGCGCACATTCATGCACCAGGTACACTGTGAACTCTGCAGAGGAGCACCAAGGCTCAGAAGGCTCTGGCTGCAGCAGAACTGTCACCAGAATTATTTTGGGCAGACACTGGCAAAAGCAGTACTGCACAGCCAGACCCATGCTGAGCAAGACATGGGGAAGCATGCCAGATCTGTTCATAAAACAAATGGGAATAGTATTTTAGTGGAATGACGGAGGTAGAAAAAGATAAATACTTCTCAGAAATGAAAAATTAGGAGGAACTGTTGTAAAAGTTTAAAATACTCCAAGTTAAGTTCAAAGATGGAAAGGTGAAACTGGAAGTGGAAATAAACTGAAAAGAGAGCTATCAGCTTTTTCCACACAAATGGCAGGGATCGTATGACACAGCACTGAAGACATATGGGTGTAATAAGGAAACATGATGTAACTGGGGATAACTGAAAGTTGACCATATTAGGAAACTAACTGGATTATATAAATACTCCAGAGCCATTAAGTTTATAGAAAGGATAGTTTATATAATGGGAAATATTTATAGACTTAGACCTCCTGGTTATGTAGAAAGAACCAGATGGAAACTATTGCAAGTGTCAGCTATACCTAGCTCTTACACAAAGCAGTGTAAAATTTTGTATCAGTCCAAAATATCTCAAAATCAAAAATATTTCAGTTCAAAGTACAAAATAATTGTTTCAAAGAATGCTAAGAAAATGTGCTCTGATTGTATAATTTTTTTTGTTAGCACAAAAATTTAATTCTGTTTTTCAGTTTATATTTTTATCTGGTAGTTTGTTTTATTTTCTCTGAACAGTGTAAGATTTTTATGATAATATGTTTCCTTACTTCCTACTGAAAAGTGCCTGGACTAACTGTCTTAATTTCATAAACACATACAGCCACAGAATCGTAGAAAGGTTTGGGTTGGAAGAAATCCTTAGGGTCTGTAGAATTATCCTTTGAACTTCTGTCCATTGAGAATTAAATTCTTATTCCTTAGGGGCTGAATGCAAGGATTCAGGGGTGAGATAGGGTGAAGTAGGTTAATTACTGCAGCTTTACATGTATGTCTGGGTTTACTAGACTGTGGCTTTGCTATTCAAAGCAGACCTGCTTCATCAAGATAATACTCTCAATAAATGCATGGAAGTGTTAAAAAGATATGTAGATGTGGTTCTTAGGGCCATGGTTTAGTGGTTTTGCAGTGTTAAGTTAATGGCTGGGTTTGATGATCTTAGACTTCTTTTCCAGCTTAAATGATTCTTTGGCTTTCTAACCCAGTGTGGTTCAGATGTCTATCCAAAGTCTTAATGAAATCTAAACCCTCAAATGGAAGGAAAATATAACTTGACCACGATTCAGCAATTGTTCAGATGTCTACAGAACTCCCATGAGTAATTCACCTGTCACATAAGCCTTAACCCAGGGCAGGTTTCCTATCCAGCAAGCCTGCACTTACATGTGTAAGTCTCACTAAAGTCAGTAGATATTGACCTCCCTGTTATGATTACCAAGAACTTCTTAGAAATCAAATGATGTGCTTTAATAACTGTGGTATTAGTGTTAACATTTCAACATGTTTTAAAGAAAGTGAGCTTAGTGGTACAGGGACAAGAAACAAAACCTTGCATCTCTATCATCTCTAGACTGATATAGAACTGGTACCCTGCTATTGTGGCTGTTATTTACTGATACACATATAAAAAAATAGACAGTTTCAACTCAATTCCTGGAGGATTTACAGCAAAAAATACTAAAAATTCTTCTTACTCTTTTCAAAAGAAGCAGCACGCAGGACAAAATCAGACTAGTGTTACAGTGATATTCTCCAACTCATGACCCTAATGATTTTACCTCTAAACCTAGAAATAAACTCCATAGATTCAAAAATGTTGGAGATATTCTATTTGAGAAGAAAATTTGGAAACAATATTTTCAGTGAAAACCATGCAAAAGAATTAATTATCCAGCTGTTAGTAATTTCATTAATCTTATTTATATTAACACAGAAGCTTATGATCAGAGGAGATATAGAGTTTCTTCTTCCTTATTCTAGAACATCTGCTGCAATTCTGATGCTGGGGGGGATTTTCAGCAAGTATAACTGGTGGTGTGTCCAGTCCTGACAACTGAAAGAAGCTAGATGGGCTTCAAATAGAACTCTCTGAGTTCCATATGATTTAGAACAATATAAGATGGAAGAGACAAGTTATTCAGGAGTTAGGGTCACCAGCAAATAATGCCATATATTGACATCAGTCATAAGTTTCCTGAAATATCCTAGCATAGAGAAACTGCCTAGGATAAGGGGTAGAAACAGCATCTCAAAAATATTTTCTTCAGAATAATATTTGAACAAACTCACTGTATAAAACTAAAAAGGAACCATTTCTTACAAATAAAGCTAGTAGCTTTGTTTTTTATGTTTTAGAATTCCTGTGCTAGAATTTAAAATATAAGACTTTACTGAAAGGAAATTTAAAGAAAACCCTTCAAAAGGGATCCCTGTGGAAAGAATTGCATAATTTTTCATTCTTGTTTATCAACACTATTACAATTAGTTCAGATTGGGGTGGAAATGAAGGAATGAATTTAGGAGGGGGGCTTTACAATTAATTTCCTGGTGATATAACTATAGTGGCAAGATATAATCAATCCCAATCACATTTGAGATTGTCTCACCACAGGGCATTAAAGTAGGCCAGCATATGGTTAACATTTGTCTGCATCAATAAAATATCCACAAAACCTTCCAAAATTTCATGGACCATCAATCACATCAAACTTAGCTAAAGCTTTCATGACAAATTTATAATGTGGGACAAATGAGTTGTAAATTGTACATGCTTTGAGTAGTCTTGTAAAAATGAGAAACATAAATGAAAGTTTCAGTGATTTCAGGCCAAATTCTGAACAGATTCCTGAGAACCAAATGGGCAAATTTCATCCAAGAAGGCCTTTGGTGGCATTAGTTGAAAGGATGATACTATATTAGAGATAGCTGTGAGTGTTGAAGGTTATAACCAAAGAAAAAAATAAGGTGAAGAAATCCTAGTTTCCGAGTAGGAAATTCGTCACTGAATCCAAGTATATTAGAAAACATTCAATTCAAACTTCTCAAGTGCAATTCAAAACATGAAATTAGAACCTCTCAGACAGTGACAGTCTTGCTATGAGCATCTGGCTTTAAAGTCAAGAGAATGTGGCCTTCCTGTCAAAATCTTATTTACACCCACAGCCATCCTGTCATTCTTAGGGGCTTTTGAGACATTTAAAAAGTAATGGAATTAGCATGATCCAAAGAAAATAATCTCCACCCTTTCTTCATAACAAGTACAGATAGTTTTTCTGTCCATGTGTGCTATATTTGTTAACATCTCTGCTCTTAGCAAAAAAACCTTCAACAGTTCTACCCACAGTATCTTTAACCTGAAAAATGTAAAGAGCACATTCAAGGGGTTTCCTGCTGTCGGATACTGTGTTACTTTGCATGAAAAGATCGACACAATAGCACCTGAAAATAAGATGTCACACAAAGCAAATGTAACCGCCAGGCACCGCAGGGCAAGTGGAGCCCTCAGTTCTCAAAGTAGCTCTTACTCATAAATTACCATTGCCAAATGTCTGCACACTCCTCGGGTTTCTGGCTGTTGTCAGTAGAAGTGTGGATAACTCAGGGATAAATTCAGTATTGTTTGGCTCAATACTTTGAAGCATTTGATTCCAAAGTACTAAAACATATCTCCCAAGGCTGAAATAGCTACATCAATTCAAATAAGATTTACAGTGTAGGTCAGTTGGAGCTGGAACGTGTCAAAATCATATGCCAAGATTAGTTCATTTTGAGAATAAAAAAGCTGTTACATTCCTTCAACCAAATCTTTCCACAAAAAATGTCAGCCCTCACTCACAAAATGAAAAAAGGATGAACCAAAAGAAAATCCACACAAGAAAATGAAATGCATTTTAGGGACAGGCAGCAAGGAGAAGACGTAATTAAAAAAATACTACTGAGGTTTCATCTGAGGATTTGTAAAGAAGAAATGTATTTCACCTGAAGACTTTTCTCTATAGTTTGAGTATTAAAATTTTGGATTCAAATACATCAATGAGTCCAGGATCTAAGAAGAGACTTTAATATATTTAAGCAACTCTTGCATCTCACATCAAAACTGGATTTTTCTATTTTATTTTTTCTTTTATGTTTTCTCAGTGCAATTGATTGGATATATTGTATACACAGAATAGAAGCACAAGATGGAAAAGAAACAACTTAATTCTCTTCTGCATTCTCTGTTTCATTTAATACTATTAATAGTATAAATAATAGTCTAAAAGTATACTTGTGGGGCTAGCAGAAACCAGTTCAGATTTCATTGGACCCAGTGGTAAAATGTCCAACATTCAGGACTTTATTTTATACAACAGTGAATATGAAAATGTTGTGAGGGGATGGAAGAAAGGAGGAATTAAAGTGAAAGAGCAGTAACTGTATGTTGTTTGGGGGGTTTAAATGGGTTTTAGAAAAACAACCTTTATTTAAACAAATGTCAATAGAGGCAGAATGCCATTGTGGCACTTAGGAAAACAGGATTAAAAACAATAAACTTCTCACAGGGTTTGGTTCAGCATGTATTTTCATTCTTTTCAACCAAACTCAAATAAGGGGACTTGTTAAGGAAGTATTTGTGGCATATTTATTTTACACAAGAGACAATACTTCGAAATAATATGTGTGAAGTGCATTAGGCATGTTAGTATGGGGTTTTCTGCCAAACATAGCTGACTGGAGGGAAAACAAACAAAAGAGTGTCTACAAGTATTCAGAGACAGTGTTAGCAGCTAGAAAGGGAGTTTTTGTCCATAAACATTGGTGTAAGCAAGTGAATGCCATTCTTTTATTTATATTTGTTAGAACCAGAATAATATACCAGGAGGTGCAGGGGAAGGACAAAATTTGCAAAAAATTGTGGTATGTCCTAGTAAATGTTTCATGTGCATGGGTACACGGGGGAGGAGATTTCTAACACAACAGTAAAATGAGAAAATATCTTCTCAAACTAGTGCACCCATCCTAGCCTGAAGTTAAGTTTGCTGTGTGTTCAGATGACTGAAGAGAAAATAAGTGGTGTTCTTAGTCAAAGACTACAAAGGCAAAGAGAGCAGTGAGTCCTCACCAGTCTATGTTTGCTGGTGGAACTGTTTCATTTCTTCATGGTGTTCTATAGGCTTTTATAATTTAGCTTCTCAATTTTTCTGCAGCTCTTATTTGCATGATGCATAAGGAAATATATGTTTTATATTCTCTAGTTCTTGCCCCAATTCCCCTGCTTTTCAAGTCCAGCTTTCCTTTTAATTTTTTTTCTCATTTATTAAGTATTAATTTTCCTGGAAGTCCAAACTGGATAAGAATTGAGTGTAGCATTTGCTGTAGCACTTAGTTTATTTATTCAGCGTTTGGATGCAACAGACAACTTTATAAAAGTAGAGCATGAATGTGACACACATTTAGTAAGTACAGCTGTGATGAAAAAATGGCAACACTGTTTGCGTGACAGGCACCCAAAAATCTCCAGAGATATCTTAATAGGGACATGAAGAGGGACACAAAAGGTCGAGCCCAGTAAACTGTCTCTCACCACACCCTGTAAAAGGACACCTAGAGATTACTGGGGCAGAAGAGGCAGGACTGGTGCTATTTCCCTTATACCTTCTGTTCTTTGTCATGTGTGCATATTTATATAGAAACTAAATAGCCTAAGACACTACTACTTTTCACTTTAGCTCCCTGCATCAGGTCTGACATGCAAAGCTTGTAAGCTAAGAAAAGATACTCCCATCTCATCCTTTCTGCATCAATCCTAGTTAAATTCCTGTCCCTTGTCCAGTGATTACTGAGCCTGTGTTTCTGCATTCAGAATAATTATAAACTTTCTTACACACTAAGTGTTAGTTTTCTTTAGCTGAAGCAGTTCAAAGCAGTCATTGCTTCCCAATGGAATTGCTACTTCGAAAGAATATGCCAAATTAAACGCTGACTGCAGTTTTCTGTGTTTGTGCTGTCTAATAAATAACTCAGTGATTATGCACCTGCCCTGTCAAAAACTGTACTTTGGAACTCCCTAAGGAAAAATCTTCCTGAATATTTCAGCATCTTGATGTGCAACTACCCTTATCTGTCCCACACTATTCCTCTACTGAATAACCCAAGGGACACTACAGTCTGCCACGCTGGTGGTGTGACTACTCTGAAATGTGTACTGCTGGGCTGAGAAATGTGTCAGCAGAAGCACTCTGGAAGGATAGCCCCATGCTAAATGATTCATTATGATAGAGTCAGTTAGTTGGTGTGAGCTTCTAAAATAAAACTGCTACAAAACCCTGCTCCCAGCAGGCTGGAAAGTGAATGCCACGTCATACTTTGAAAAAGCAAAGGAATGCTGTCCTGATGCCCACACAAATGTAAGCTAGTCCATTCCAGGTGAGTTTCCTCTTCAAAGTCTGAAACATTTTAAGAAAAATAAGAGTGCTTGGATTTGTTTGGATTTCTTTGGGTTTTTCCCCTTTTTCAGGTTCCAAGCAAATTCATTCTATGACTTTATCTCATTCCCTGCTTTCTGTCCTGTGTAGCACATCACCACCCACATACAGACAAGCAAATAGACTTGATTCTTGTTCCTTAGTGCATTGTCCACAGCTGAAAATCAGAACTGAGCTGGTTTTATCTCTAAATGAACACTGTTGGGTTCTGGAAGCTTCACAGACTGGGTGTTTCAGTGGAAGTCAGGCTTTATAGACTGCACTTCTTATTCACTAAGACCTTGTAATCTCTTCTAGTTTTCAGTACTGGATTCAAAGAAATATCTCTGCAGGAAAAGCCAAGAGAAGGAGATACAGAATTCCAAGTTTACTGCACAGATTATTTATATCAGAGATCTCTTCTTTCTCCAGAGCTCTTATATTTGGCAAAAAGAAAAGTCAATTTACTCCAAATAATAAAAAAATATATATATACTTATTTTCACTTAAACCAATCCAAGTCAAATGCCTTCTAATCACTACTCCTCCTGTTTTTTTCCTATTTTTAAAGACATCATAGCCAAGAATCTGAAGCACAAAATAACTATCTTGTGTGTTGCCATCAAACATATGCCCATGCCCAGCATATATTTGATTGCAAAATTAAAAACTAAAGAAGTCTGGAGAAGGAAAATGTTAAGGTTCAGCCAAGTTGTCTGAACACAACTGATACAACAGCAGGTGAAAACTGGTGACAGCCTCATCTATGGAGACTGCTGGCTAAATGACCTAGAACTGAGAATCATGATCAGGTAACAGAGGATTGAAATGTTATCAACACATGCACATTCTTAGCTGCTGGCAATTGTGAAAATGTACAAATTAACAGGGAAAGATTGTTGAGTTACCTTTTCATATTTGCTACCACTCTTAGTGTTCAAATGTGGAGTTACAGGCACTCAAATGTCACCCACACACTCTGTAAAGCTCCTGGTCTTTGATTCTTCAGTTACACACTGATTTCTTGAGAAGTGTTTCAAATAACAAATAGAAAAAGATTAGCATAACTTAATATAATGAATATGGGGAAAAGACAGTTTTGATGCTGTTGAAGTTGGAGGGGCTTTTGCCTACTGGGAATGTGTTAGGTAAACAGAAAAGGAGAAATAAAGCTCAAAAGTGTCTCCCATCAGTATTCTGCATCTGTGGGAGATGTGTGCAGTGTGACAGCCAACAGTAATGGAATGTGATCACTGAGGTGCCATGGGAATAATGAATTCTGTCACTTCCCTTGTTGTGCAAGTGCCACAGCTCATTTCTATTCTCTCTGCATTCAGGGGGTATATACCCAGAATCAGCACACAATAAGAAAAAAAAAGGATTTGTGCCTCATGTGGCCAGACCAGAGGTTATGTTTGCATCCTGAAAACTCGATTATACAAATTCCATATAGTAAAGATATCTTTGTGCTCAAGCACTGATAAAAAGTGTTATTTGGAGGTCAGTTAATATACTCCTGAAATTTTGGGGTTTTTCCTAAAAATAACATTCAATTTTTATTTGTGCTTGATGGAAAAGTTTTGTCAAAATATTTCTCAAGATACTTTATATAATTATTGAAATATAAAATAGATGCGTAGCTATATTTGGACAGAAATTTGTCCGTAATCTACTGTATTTTGGAAGGAATATATTTAATGACTAGAACTCACAACCCAATATTATGACGTATTTATTTAACGTCAAATATATGCAATGAAAAACAGTCCAGCTGGATTTCAAGTTCAAGTAATATACTTTTCTAAAGAGCCACAAGAGGGAGTAAAGAGTTACCCTAAGAAAACTAAAGTTTGTAAAAATATAAACCCTGTGTGAGCATGTATCCAGCATGCAGTGAGCAGCAAAAGTACCACAGACAGAAGTGGAAGATGACTCCAGAAACTGTCAGTGCTACCTGGTTAAGAACATCTCTCAGTGCTCTAAGGGGACTTGCAACACCGAGACATATTAATTATTCAGTTGACATTTTCTCTCTATTCTATTTTTATATAGTGAGAGAACCAGCATAATTCCACACGGATGTTTTTTATTCAAGTTTAGCAATAGCTTTTAAACACATCTTTTTGTCTGTCCGTGTAAGGTCACATTTTGTCTGCATGTCGCATGGAAAAGCTTTTTGTTTGTTTGCACTGAAACATCATCACAAGGCAGCCTATGTAAAAACATTTTCTACTGAAAACCTGCATTTTTCTATAGGTGTTGGAATGGTCTGTGGTCATGAAAAGCTGTTGTCTGGTACTGCTGCTCTGAACTCCCACTCTGAACTTCACCTGATGCTGTCCTGATCTCAGCCAGGGATGGGCAATATAGATTTACTTTCCAATGCAGATCCTCTTTGGTCAAAATTTACCTTTAATAGAAGATATGAATGAAAAGGTAACTGATAAAGTGAAATGTGTATGAAGTGTCTTTTAGATAATTATTCTCCATTTCAAATTTATTCCCTCTACATTTATTATTTGATATGTAGTATAAATTGATTGAGGATTGTTTCAGTCTTGGTGCAGTCCTGAATGCAATTTCTCTTTTCTTTGCATTTTCTTTTGCATTAAAAAAGTTGTTCTGCCTTTGTTCACAATCACATCTAAAATAAGTTTTTCCATTATAGTTAGGAAAATAGGCTAAAATGTTTCCCTGGTGGAAATGCTAACTCTCTATGGATGAAACAGCTGTTCTCAGAGCAATTGTTACTCCTGGATCAGCACCTCTCAAGTCCTGATGACATTTCTGCAGGCTATGTAATATTTTTTTCTGCTGACTCTGTCTGGGAGCCCAGCTGTGAACGCGTGAGAGAAAGCAACGCTATTGTGTTTCCACTTCCTCCTCATCAACAAGCAAGAGCTGTGTCAGACCCCACTGGTATGCTGCAGTCTGGGAAGGAAATCAAATTTTCAGCACCAAGGTTTCCTAAGGTGATTATGCAAAGCTTGGCTAAGACTACTCAGGAAAGGGGGGGAAAAAAGTGTATCACTGTGTAGAAGCAGCAGATGATTATCATTAATTGAATGCATGTGTTTGGCAACAAGGGAAGATAGTACATACTGTGCTCTGACATACCAGATGGCTTCCCAGAGAGACTCCTCTGAACATACTAATACGTTGGGAACACCAGACTAAGCAAACACAGAAACATTTTCTTGAGATTTTTTGAAAGCTAAATATCCTCATATTAAATTTCTCAGCTCTCTGAACTTGTCTTAAACTCTGTTAAGTCCTAAAATGCTTTTTTAGCATGTGTGTTTCCTAAAGGTGTCCTATCCTTGCAGCCTGAAGCATTCAAGCTACCTGCAAGAATGGTAGTGAGAAGGGGCTGGAAAGCAGCCCAGAAAAGATGCAGGTAGATTGCACCAGTGTTTAAACTGTGGCAAATTCAGTACAAAGAATGTCACCTAAACAACAGGTTTATTAAGCACACTGGGGATTTTTCTAAGATGAGTAACATGGACCTATCTTGAAAAAAAAGTGATCAGGATTAGTTTTCTCCAACACAAAATCTTTCTTTGGGAAGTATTAACAGGTCACAGGGTGACAAGGTAGTTTACAGAGAGACTTGAGTGCTGGAGGAGGTGGCAAAGACCTGTGATTTCTCCTCAGCATGCAGAGCAGTATGGTCAAGTGAGAAAAATGGTGACTGGTGGGATGGCATCTGTTTTTTTCTCCGTCCTGCAATGATCTTGGTTTACAGCTTAGGACCATTGCACTGCAGCCAACTCATCATGTCCATCATCTGAGATTAAAAAGGAATCAGATTCGTGTGTCACAGACTGGAACCACTCTTAGTGGACAAACCTGAAGATGCTGTTTTGAGAGTTAAGGGACTCTCTTGGAGAAGCTCTTGAAACACTTAGCAGAATCCCTCTCAAGAGAGACATGAATTTGTACAAACCTATCTTGATAAAGTGTGAGGGTAGACTGTCTCTTTTACATTTTGTTTCTCACCTATAAACTGTGTAATATTTTTCTTCGTCCTAATTGCTTTAATTGGTAGAGAGGAAATAATCTGAAGTGACAAACTGCATGTTTAATGCTCCCAAGCTTGGCCATTCCTGCTGTTCCTCAGCCACCTACATCTACACGTCAATGCTAAAGTTTTGGGCCTTACCCCTCTGTGGATATCTGTGCATTTACAGACAACAGGCTGGCTTTCAAAGCCTGTTTCCTATTCTTTGTGCCTTAATTCTAAAGTATTTAAAATTTTTTATGGAAGAGAGGACCAGGGAAAAGTTCAGAAGAAGTTTTACTTTAGCTGTCTAAAAGTTCACTTCTCATGTGTGCTAGATTTAACAGAAATATCCCCAGATGTAACTTTGCATCGTCCTCTCTATTTGACCATAGGAGATCTATAGGCTTTCGAGCTTCAGCTCTATTATTACATAAGAAATATTTTGGAAAAATAGGATGTCCCACTCTAAATCCAAGATCAATAGACTTATAAAGTCATAGAATCATAAAATTGTTTAATTGGAAGGGACCTTTTAAAGGCCCTCTAGTCCAACCTCTCTGCCATGGGCAGGGACATCTTCAGCTAGGTCAGGTTGCTCAGAGCCACATGCAATCTGACCACGAATGTTTCCAGGGATGGGGCATCCACAGTTTCTCTGGGCAACTTGTTCCAGTGTTTTATCACCCACATTGTAAAAAACTTCTTTTATCTGATCTAACCCTTCCCACTTTCAATTTAAAGCCATCCCCCCTTGTCCAATCACCACATGGCCTTGTAAAAAGTCCCTCTCCAGCTTTCCTACAGGTAGTGGAAGATGCTATAAGGTCTTCCTGGAGCCTTCTCTTGTCCAGGCTGTACAATCTCCAATTCTCTCAGCCTTTCCTCATAGGAGAAGTGCTCTGATCATCTTTGTGGCCCTCCTCTCTACTGTCTCAAAAGGTCAATATCCTTCCTGTACTGAGGACCCCAGAGCTGGACAGAGCACTCCAGGTGAGTGCTCCTGAGAGAAGAGAGGCAAAGGTCCTCTTCTAATAGATTGAGGAAGAAAGGATAATTTTTTTCATATGATCAGTTAGAAAAAAATTACTTTAAAGAACTCGTGAAGATCATAGTTCTAGGGTTTGCCATGTAGGCAATTTAGACTAAGCAGAAATTTTGCATATTGCACCATTTTTGCAGACAATCTACTTACATGTTTCCTGTTGTGCCATCGGAAATAAAAACAGGGAAAAATTAAATGCATATATTCAATAAATTAAGTTCCAAGATAAGCACTGTAAAAGAGTTCCTTTTAGTTTTGTGGTATTGGTTTTCCTGTTGAAATTTGCTAGTACTTTAAGTGGAAATGACTAAAATAATTTTGATTTAGTTTTTCACTCAATCAGTGCCTGCAGATTTAAATGTAGTGCTTGGAGCACTGTCTTTTAAGAGACACCCTATTTATTTGTAGTTCTGTCCTGTATATATGATACAAAATCACAAAATTCTGGGATTTGTCACAAACTTTTGCTCTCCTTTAATAGTGCCTAAAATGGAGGGAGAGATAGGAATGCAAAAGGAATTTTAGGAGATTTCCTAGGTAAGAGTCTCTAAGAGACAAAAATAGGGCCTGATATGCTCAGCACCTAGTCCCTAATTTATTTTGCATGGAGGACGTGTTAGGACATAAAGAGTGTTATGGATTCTGGTGTTTTTCACAAGTGCAAGGGATTACATAGAAGTGTATTGAGTTAGGGCCAACAAGGCCTTTTGCTGTTATAAGATTGAGAGGTTAAAAATACAGTAAAGAGAAGAATAATTTGAGTGCTTTTAGAAATAAGGCTAGGTCTTATAAGGCTATACCAAATATTCCTTGCAAACATTTCCACTGGGGACTTTGAGTCTCTGTCAGAAAAAAATAAGAATGTACAGTCTGATCCCAAAGCAAAATTACTTTTCATTGAAGCTGAAATGAGAAAAACACTGTCAGGTACACAGGAGAAGAGAACAAATCTCAAAACCTCATAGGGTAAGAAAAAATCTAGCTGCCAAATTTTGCTCAGCCTCTGCCTTCACCTTCAGTAGGATGTGAAGGATCTTTTTTTCACTTATGTTTAATGAGTATACTAACTTCTGACTTTAATTCTAAGCCAGCCTTATGAAGCAAAATAGCCCCAAATTTGTACCTTGCCTGCTTCCTTCTGTGTAGTATGATGTAGAACTACTACATCAAAGTACTTAAAACCGTGCCAAGATAGTTACAACCCAACTGTTACAGGGAATTAACTGTATTGATTAGGGAATTATTTTTCTCAGTAAATAGCACAGGAAACAACTCTATAAACTGCCAGTAGTGCTCAATATTTATTAAAACATTACCAGTGTAATCCCTCTGAATCAGCAGCTGTGACCATGCCCAAATACTGAGGGAAAAAGTAGTGATAATCCCCTACTGTGAAGGACTGCTCATCTCTTAACCTTTAGATTTCAAACGTGCTTCATCATAATTTTCCATAAATATACATATTGCTCCCTGCCATTGGCTCCTGGCCACAAGGTTTAATCCTATTCACCTCACATTGTAGGGAGAAGCAGGCAAGATAGCAAAATCTGCTATATGCACAATACATTTATTTCCTTGTAGCATAAGCTTTGCCAAATTTAAAGGGTGCTGTAGAAATGCTTGTACTATGCAAGTGCAAAAGGTGACCAACAGATATTTTTCCACAAAACTTCTTCAGGAGTTACCCAGTGTAAGCAGGGCTTGTTCTGCTTCTGACACAGAAATTGGTTGCCTTTGTACAGAAAGAAAGTTTTAACTCAGCTGGCCTCTACTACAGATTCCTCTTGCTCTTAAAGTTACTTAACAGCTCTCATGTAAATAGGAACGTTTTCTGAGAAAATTAGTCACAGTAATAGTGGGGAAAAAATACTGTTTAGTAAATCCTCCACCTTAATTTAGAATCTGTGTGATAATGGTGACAAACAGAGGCTTTTTTGGTGGAGGTAAAACATATAAAGTCTATATAAAGTGTTATGAAAAAAAAAAAAAAAAAAGGTAAAGTACTTTTTACCATTAATAATTGATGCAATTACTTGTCAGAATCTCGTGTTCTCTTTAGCCATTTCTAAAAAAATAACAGGTTATATTTTGAGCTTATTTCTTCACAGTACGTAAGAATGTAGTTCCTGAAATGCACTATTTTACAGGGACTGTGTGAAGTTACCTGTGGAGAAAAGCACCGTTTTCTTGAGAGAATCACATTGCAAAGTGTATTCATAAAGCGAAATCAAGCGTTCTGCTAAACACACGCACAAAAAAAGAAAAAACAAAAACCAAAACAAAAACCTCGGTATCGCGCGGGGCCACGAGATGGCGCTAAACACCCGCCGATAGCGACAGGTGCGCGAGCAGCGGTGTGACGTCATCTGCCGGAGCGCTGACGTCAGCATGAAACATTCCTCTCTCACACCAATACTCTCGTTTACCTTTTTCTTCTCTTTCCCTTTTTCCTGATTCATGTTAATGAAGTTCAGCAGTTTTGAATTAGTCAAACTTCAGTAAATTCTTTGTTGATATGTTTTGGCAAAGATTATTAGATAAGTAAATTTATGATACACACTGGGCTAAAGCACCAAGCTAAATATAAACTAGAAGGAAATTGCTTATAACTAAAAGGCACTTCTTGAAAATAGTAGTTTCTTCCACCCTGACTAATAAAGAAGAAATTATTTTTGACTAAAAGTAACTATGAATCTCTACATGTTTTTGCTTGCTGAACCTTCTGATACAGTTTGGTATGATCACTCCCTCAAGGACCACCCTGCTTCTGCCTCTCATAGAAATGTTCAGTCATTTTGGAGGATAATTTGAAAGGAAAAATTCATATGGTAGCAAAGAACAATGGGGTAGCTCCTCCCAGAGTCGGTGATCAGCAATTAAGAGGATTACCCAAGCAAGTGCTTTATGCTGGGTGTGTGAGGGCACTCCCACAGTGGATCACAATGTGGAGGCCACACTTCCTTTCCTATGGCCAAGCAGAAAGTGCCAAGAACAGAAAAACATTCAAGAGAAATTAAACAAAATGGCTTTGCAAGGTGAGACAGATTTGCCGCACTGACAACGTCTCATACAACTGCATGTCCTGACCTGGTGCTCATGGATAGACTCGGACAAACAGGAAGAGAAGCAGGTCCACTGCAGCTGTGTTTGGCTTTGGCATCAGGCAAAGTAACTATGAGAGATTTCAAAGCAGAGAATAAGACTTATTTTTCCTCTTAGAAGTCGTATGAACTCATTTTAATGCTAAAATGCTATATGCTGCTATTTTTCTAAAGAAAGATCTGATTCATCTCAAAAAAGGTACGTCTCCCTATCAAAAGTATCCAATGAGAATTCTGATTCTCGCACCGGGAATTAAGATGTATTTTATTGAACATATAAAATGACAACATAATGACAATTCCAGCTTTCTAATTCCCCAGTAGAAAAGAGGCAGATTAACTGTCTCCAGAACTGACTGATTTTTTTTATATATATTTCCCCCCACCTCTCTCCCAGGAGACCAGGTTGATTGTTCAGCTTGTTCTGTTGACTGAAAGAGAATCCCCTCTGACTTTTATTCCTGGAGAAAGCTCAGAGGAGCAGCTACCTGACTGCTGAAGCACTTTGCCAAGTGGCTGGCGTTTAGCTTCCAATCCAGTTACAATCAGCAGCTTCAAATCTCATAAGCATCTCCTGGGTTACCAGCACAAAGCAACGCAGCCACAACCAAGTAGAAATTTCAAGAATTCTGTGCAAAAAAGGCTTTTCAAAACATCTTTTCCAGCTGTTTGAAAACAGTAGATGTAAATACGAGATGGTTTACTCCAATCTTTTTGAAAATGCATTTGGCAGGTCTGTTGTTTCCTTTATAACTTTTTAATGGGCTGATACTAAATTACTTCAAAGAAGTTGCATTGAGTGCTGCAACCAGTTCAGAGTTCAGGGGGATCTCAGGCTTTACATTGGTGTCAGGAATAGAGAGACAGAAGGCTCAGATTTTTGCCCCTCTCTCGCCATCCACAGATCTGTGCTCCAGTCCCTTGCCTGGTTTGTCTCTGCATTGCTGCTTATCTTAGACATCTTTCTTCTCTGTAACAACTGCTTCCTCCACTGATATACAAACACTGAAATGTGGAGAGAGAGCCAGGAGAGTGTTATGGTGATATGTGAAAACAAAATACAACAAAAGTGCAGGCAAAGAATTGCCATCTACATCTTGACTGCATACAATACACAAGTAAGGAAATAAGCCTTAGCTGAGGTTACATGGGTTTGAAATGAGAACCTTTGTATTTACTGATACAAAGGCTTAGCAGCATCCAGACCCCTTGTGGGACTGCAGCAGGAGCAGCTGTAGATTCTTTGTCTTGGCTGTTTAATTAATATCTCCCTGCCTCTGGTTTATTTGCACAGCAGCAAAGCTTTAAAAGAAGTGTGTTGCAGCTCTAGCATTTAGTGAGGGTTGAAATCCATTTTCTATTCACCTTGACCTTTGGGTACCACATACCCTTAGCTATATAAAAATTTTAACCTCCTTCCAACACAGCTTCCTAAAAAGGTTCATACTGTTATTTTGAGATTCCTGGGTTGAGGGGATGGATAAGGTATGTCTGTATTTTTTCCTGTCCCTTAATCTGTTAATAAAACACTTGGGCACACTCTGTCAATATTGTATTGAGACATTTGGGGACTCACAGCCAGCTGCTTGTTGGCTGCATCAATATCAAAGGCAAATCTGGAGCAAGGCAGACTTTGGAGGGCCAGAGGAGGCTGTAATATAGAGAGAACCAACATAGAGAAATGAGACCACAGAACTGAAGAGCTTTCTTTCAATTAGTCATGTTGAAGCACTTAAACATATTTTTCCTAACTCTACATACTTTAGTTTTTTCCCTTTTCAACAGGATAGTGTAACCAAATTAAATAGAAATTACCATACTTATTAAATGGCAATTAGGGTTTGTTTGCTGCATTGCATTTCTTCCAAATTAATTTACTATTACTATATTGGTGAACAGTTAAACCATTTGATATGGTTGAATGTGCACATTAATATAATTTAAAGAGCATAATGATTACTCATTTTATTACTTCTGTATTGTAATGTTGAATTAATTTATGCCAGTTATAGTTGATTATTATGGTTATTAACATCAGTAAGTGCTCTTTAACAATCAGTTGAGATCTAACACTAACTGCCTTGTTAGAGCTAAATTAAATGCTGGAGACACTCTGCTCACTCTGTAACCCTATCCAGTTTCACTGCAGTTTTCTCCCCTTTACCTAGTAACCTCAGAAGCTGGATTAACTGCAGCAATTATGTGCCTCATTAGCAATAAACAATACTAGCTGGCTGCTGGTGGCTGTTGTGCCACAGGTGCACAGAGCCATTACAGCTGTCTCAGCAGACAGAGGGGGATACAGCAAAACCTCTTCTCTCTGGAGTGTCTAATCTCCAGGAAATAGAAGGTGTTTTAGCCTGCTAATGACAAGGAATGAGGGACAATGTTGACATGCCCCATAAAGCTGCAGAGCAAGGCAAAATGAAAAAAAAAAAAAATATGGCTGCTGCCTCTCTATGACTAACTAAAGAACCTTGGTTTATACTTTTAAAAATTTCTGTGTGAACAAACTGCAATGCCCACATTTAATGTAAAATATGTAGAAACTATATTTTCAATGCTCTTGACTTTTACCTATATTAAATATCTTCATGTGAATAAGTATTGCCACTTCCAGCTACATAAGATCAATTTAACTGTTGTTTAAATGCAAGTTTATTTTTAACTAGAAAATCAAGGGTGGTGTCAGAAATTTAAATTGATTAAACTTGCAAAAGTTGTCTTCATTTCAGGAAGGGTAGATGTGTTCTGGTCCGTTCTCCAAATCTTTGTTTCCTTCATTTTTATTATTGAATTCCTATTATGAAATAAAAATAAAGCCTGAGAAAATACAGATGAAGGATTTTGCTGTGAGATCCTTTGAATAAGGTGCTGCAGTGAGAGGTGTTGCAGAAACAGTTGCAGGGCAAAGACAGTTTAGGTGATCCCACAGGTTCCTGACACCTTGGTAAAGGCAAACCAATAATCTGCTGTCTGTTCAAAACCCTTGAAGCACACAATTCTTTTGCAACTGGAGGAAAAGTCCAGTGCCTGCAAAAAGAGACTGGATTCTTTACTAGTCCAAACTATAAATAAACTTTCATAACTGGGGATACTGAAAAAGGATATAGCACTTGGGGGAACCCTTGCCATTTGTTTATGAAAGAGACCGTTGGAGAAAATATTATATGTACTCTGTTTCACAGAGCCTGAATAATTGGAGTTTCATTTGGGTTTCATATGTGTTTGAAACTTCACACAGTGTTTGCATGTCTGATTGGTGCACTATAAAGGTTTTAAGCAGTCTCTTCATATCCGTATCCCAGGTCTCACAGTCCACTTTATCTCTGTCTGTATCTTTCTGTGTGTGTGTCTGCCTACCTTTAAAGAGGCACACAGACGTGTCCCTGCCAGGAAATGATGATAAGATACAAGATGGCACTGGAGGAAGGTGGGCAAAAGGGCTCAGAGCAGTGGCAGAGAAAGCAAATTGTAACCACACTATCATTTCAGCTGGATCTCACGTTGAAATGATGGGTACAGGCACTTTCTGAGCCTGGCTCATGTAAATAAGCCTGTAAATTCATATCCTTTTTTTTTTTTTTTTTTTTTTTTTTGTCGTTTAAAGAGGAAAAGCTGGAGCTATTTGGGGCAAGGAGTGAACACTAGTGCAATGTACTAAGGACAAGAGTGGTTTCTTTGGTGATATTGTCTTTTCCCAGCCTCCCTGTCTAGGATCACACACCCAGCGCTCACCCCTGGGATGGCTGGAGAATGAGTCCAGATACTCCTTTCCACTTCAGCCTGAAATCCAATAACTCCATGCACCAATGTATTGCCAGAAAAATAAGAAAAAAATGCACAGAAAGCAGCTGCAGGGAAGCAATCACCATCTCCAAAGTAGAGCAAGAGAGACTCTAATCTCATCCCAAATAAAAATTGCTTTATGAACTGCTGTCAAAGCCCTAAGTAACAGGGGCTACAGTATAATTGGGTTTGACAAGGGGAGCAGCATATGCCAAAATTAATCAGGATGCTAGGCTGTGTAAAAGAGAATGGCCTAGGAGGTCCAAAGAAATCTTACACTAATTAGAAGCAAGAATATCAATTGATCCCTGTATATAGTGTGGAGGCAATTCCTGTGTGGGATAAGAGACCTCCAGAAACCATGTCTAACCTTGCAAGGAGCAAGACGTGAAAGGATTCACTACTGTTCTTAATAGCAATGGTGTGCAGGATGCCTGAGCCATTGGGCAGAAATGCTTCAAAAGCTGGAAATATGGTTTGGTAAGAGACAGTAAAACACCAGTTAAACTCTTACAAATAAAAGTGTAGAGCAAAATATTGAGGCCAACAAAAAGAAAATAGTAAACATACCTATTAAATACAGAAACTCAGTTTGATGAATTTTTGAGCCAGAAGTAGGAAATTGGATAATGAGAGAAGAAACCAAGGAGGAGGGGAGAAAAGTTATATGGAAAATAAACTGACCCCATGTTTTCATGACAGGATGTGGAGTGGGTTTTATTTAAGGCGATAAAGATGATCAAGGGGAAAAAATTCCTGTTTTATGAATTTTGTCAGGAAGAAGTCATGGAAGGTTTGAGACTTAAAGTTTGGATGTACCACCTCCTGCCACTACAAGCATAGAGGAACCTTTCAGTCTGTATGCAGCTTCCAGACTTAGACCTGTCAAAACTGGCAGGTCCACAGGCAGTAGGTTTTATGAGTCTCATTTTTGGACATATCTTGGACGCTCAGTAGATCTGCACGTACGTGACAAGCCTCCTGTATTGCAGACAAGCCTGGACTGTGCAAGGCAGAACAGCTTTGTCCTTGGTGTGTAGGAGAGCTCTTCTTTGTAGACATCATGGTCTTTTGTCTGGGATTTTTGAATGTCTGGTAGTCCAGGCTCTTAGCCATCCTGAAATCTAGCAGTCTACCGTCAGGACCTAAAAAGCTGGAAAATGTGAAACTTTTTTTTTTTCTTCTGTGAGAGTTTTTATCACAACTCTGTTAAAATACAGCACTCCTTGCTGGCCTCTGAACATCTGCTCTCAGCTGGAGCAGAAGGGGCACCAGACTGCTACTACAGGGCATTTAACTGAGGTATATAATTCCCTTTTGGAGAAAGCGTGCTGGCAGCTGTTGCTTGGTACCCTCCTGACTTGTATTTTTACATACATCATATTCACAGACTTTATTCTCCAGTACTAGTTCAGGATTCAAAATATGACTTGGACCCCTTCCGGACCTGATGAGATTACTCTGCAGTGCCCTTCCTCTGAGAAGCTGCCCAGATTACATTTTTAACTGTCTAAACACTGCTGAATATCATGTGTCTTCCAGTCATTGTGTGAACTCCAGATGCTTCAATGAAGAGGAAAATCTTGACAGGCTATTGCCATTGTATCTTTTCTTGCTGGTTGCTTTTCTTTTTATGTAATCTATTCCTTTAATATGTGATGAAGAGATATGACTGGGTGGGTCAGATGATCAGATTAATAACTTATATCAGTCCACTAAAGCCAGACTGTTTTACCCCCACTTGTGTGTTAGTCTTCTCTTGCTCCTCTCTTTTTGTTCTTTGTTTTACAGCAGCAAATGCAGGCTTCTGCTGAGATGGGGCTCTCAATATATTAAGCATAATAGTAATGCATAAAAGAGACTGCCAGTCTCCCAGAAAGATTGGATCCATATTCAGGCAGCCTGACTTCCACCCAAGTCCTCATGCCCAATGATTTCAACTCTGTTTCTAAGTTATATTTGGTTTTGTTTAGACTCAGAAGCAGAAAGGCCTTGCAGGCTCTAATAGTTCTGTAGCAGGGCACAGTATAGAAATAAGTTTCCTACTCTGAGATTTAAGTCTTATGCAGCTTTATTTGTGTCCCCACTTTAATCTAAGGATGTTAAAATTTCTGAATGAAAACTGGATGATTTTCTTCACTCCTGTGCTGGACAGTGTTAATGATGCTTTCCTACCAGCTTGCAGGCTTTCTGCACTTCCAATGTCAATTCAAAACAAAAAAAAAAGGAAGAAGAAGGAGGGCTTTGAGCAGAGCCTGGCTGGCTGACACTGTACACTCTGCGTGTCTCACACGCACATTCTGGCCTTCCTGCGAGCTGCTGCCTGACAGCTTCCTGCAGCCTTTGGAGGCAGCCAGGGAAAGAGAATGAGAGAGACACGTTCAGAAGTAGCTGTATTTAGTGTGTCAGAAATAAAAGCAGCCCTTGAAACCTCTTTGGGGATGGAGGGGGCTGGGAAGCAAACTCTGGTTTGCAAACAGCTGAAACTTCATCCCTTCCTTTCTCTCTCTCTACATGTAGCACCCTTGTATTTCAATGCTAAGTGCTTTTTAAATTCCTCCTGGGGTGACTATTTACATATTATAATGTGAAGTAATGAAGGGAAAGGGATGTTATGCAAAGCAATTGCCTCTCGTCCTCTTATCCTGAGTGCAAGGGCCAAGCACATTTCCTGCCATCTGTTTAACTCCATCTCCTGATGCTCATAATGAACCTGGCAGTGCTGGGCAGATGGAAATCACTGGCAGGCATAGCTGTTTACTTGTAAAGGCAGCCCTAATTTGTTAAACTTGCCAGGCAAGTCCCCAGTGGTCAGATATTTCATAGTGATGGAGGGTTATTAAAAGAGCTCAGGTGAAGAAAGCTCTTCCCAGCATATGTGCGTGAGCTGAAGGCTGAGTCTTGCCACTGTGCCAGAACAGCAGCAGAGCTTGATGCTGCTATTAGCAGAATGGGGGCCAGGCTCCTGACCTTGTCTGGTGGCAGTTCTCACTAAGTCTCACACTGACCTGGGCTTCGTTAGCTGTACAGCCATCTGCCACAGATCATATTTATCTCAACTTAAGACCTCACTAAAGAACAAGAGGAGAAATGTGATTAGGCTTTTGTGTGTTGGCTACAAGGCCATTTGCCTGGTGAAAGGCACATAGGCAGCTATTCCAGTGAAAAAGCCTTTTTTTTAGAAAATAAAAAGATAACTGAATAAAATGTGGATGTCATAATAACACTCTAGGGGCTGCTGGTTGGTTTATCGTTCTACATCATTCATATCTTTTCGTCTCCCTCACCCCCCTCTCTCTGATATGAAGTTAGAAATGAGAAATTGAGAGAAATAAATACTTAGTCTAACTGAAGTTTTTTCATCAATCAAAAAAAATCAAATGCAGAAAAAGAGAGGGATTAGAGAAATGTGAACCTTAGAGTCATTTAATACATGGGACTTAAAGGAGAAATTCTGTTTCTATTACAGGATTACTTTCCCCATTTTAAAATTCTCCAGTTATTTTACATAAGGCCAATTTTTGACAGTCTCATCAAATCTGGGGTAGAGTACAAATAAAAAAATAAGACAGGAAGCTTTCATAGAAATAATTTATTTCTTAGAAATGTCTGACTAATTTCTTATATTCCAGCCAATTGAGCATTTTAAAATAATATTTTAAAATATTTCGTACAAGTTGCACATTTTTTTTAGAAGTGAAGACCAAGTGAACATAGAGATCACTTCAGATTTTTGTGTTTTGAAGCCTGCATTCCACTGCGCAAGCTATGTGGATACATATTTACTCATTCTGCCAACACATTTGACATTCCCCACATTGAACTGTGCCTTCTTTGCACACAAACAGTTCCTGCTCTTCTGGAATTGCCATTTTTTGAGGCTGGCTTGAAACAGGGAATGTGAGGGGGGAAAAGCTGTATCATTCACTTTAAAAAAACATAAGTATTGCAAGGAATGTCGGTCAGCCACGTGGTCATCACCAGCCGAGCTCAGTACCCAGCAAATGCAATGGGCTGTATCAGCAGTGCTTGTTTGGATAAACTAATCAGGAAGGAACTCTGAATCCATGTGATAAAACATGAGCTTGACAGAACTGTTTTATATGGTGGAGAGACAGAATTCATCATAGCTCTACTATAAATTACTGCCGAAGTAAAACTCTTTCCTTTCTTCTTTTTTCTCTTAGGATGTCATATTGTTTCCTGCAGCATCACAATACATGTGGTAATGTCAATATACTTCATCCAAACAGAATTTGACTAATTTTTTTCTTTATTAGGAAGACTGAGTTAGGCTTGAACAGAACAGAGCAGGTGTCGGCGTTTTTGTCAACAAACGGGATGGGGAGCTTGGACAAGCGTCCCAGGAGCCTTTTATTATTTTATTCTGTTATCAGTCTGATAAGATGATCCCTAAACTCTTTTGCATTATTTCTGAAACCTGCCTTTTTTCACACCAAAGAGCTTTTTCACCTTCTGCGTTTCCCCACAAGCAGGATAAGTTTAGTTGTGATTGACTGTGAAGCAAGCACCCACACAAGTTAAAAGTATGATTTATTTCTCTTTTTATACAAAGCAAGTCTCTGTATTTTATGGCTGTTCTAAGACATTAAAGAAAACATTAGACCTGAAGGTTACTATTCATCTAATTTAAAATGTTCAAGTATGATACAATTGTAATATAGATGTCATTGGCTGAGATTCTGCTGACAGCTTTTTTTTATTAAGTATTTGAGACATATAGTGGTTTATGTAACAGCAGACGTGGACTCTGGTTTCTTACCTTTACATCAAATGAATTCCCCTATATATCACCTTTAAAACACATACCAAAATCCTTGCTAAAATGACAAATGCCCATAATTCCTAGTAAATTTAAGAGTCACCTCCCCTTAGCTTCCACTCCCTGTCTGCTTCAATTTCTGCATGAACTTTCACCTGTCAGCTTGTAATAATATCATAATTTCATGAAGAAATGAAGATTAAAGGAGAAATATCAAATAGATAATATTTTCCCCTCTTTTCTCTTTCTTTTTTCAGTATCTTGGCAAATTAGTTATTCCTTTGGTGAAACACAACCACACAGTAAATTTGTGCCCATTTTCATAGTAAGTGAAAGAGGATTTTCAATTTAGCAGAAAAATAAGTCAACTGAAACTCACTCTTTCTAATCTAGTAGACACCATTTTGAAAAAGCAAAGCTGCTATTTACACAGAAATAAAATCTTAACATTGTAAGGCATACAATTCTTCTGTTATGATTTTTTGGGGGGGAGTAGAAAAAAAAAACACAGAAACACTGACAACAAAATAAAGTAAAAACCCAACAACCAATAAACAAAACCAACCAACCATTAAGACCCCAAACTTAAGTTACGGACTTTAGAATTTTGGCATGCCAGAAGTAATACATTTGTTTAACTTGTGCTCTTTACCATGCTTCCATTTTTTAGTTCTGAATATAAAATAAAGGAGAAACTCCTTTTTGACATTCCAATCTTCTCTGTCTGCAACTGCTGAGCAAGTAAAACTCTGTTCTTGATTTTTTTCCCTTTCAATATAAGGCTCTTCATGGTGCAAGATGACTAAATAAGATTTTCATTAGTAGCTTATCAAAGAAATTAGCCCCAGTGCAAGCTTTTAGCAGAAATACCAATCTAGGAAGGTTCCATCTACTAGTTCTCAACTGAGCAAGGAGGTTTTTAAGTTACTCTGTACATTGAAACACAACATATTTTGGCCAGCACAGCAGATCTCCTAATCCTTCTGGAAATGTCTGTGTTTCTCCTAAAGGTGTAGAAAACTTCTTCTTTTTCCATGCAGTATACTAGATTGGGTAGAAAGTGGAATAGCTTATAGAATTCATGCTTGTTTAATTAAAGAGTCATCACTTTTAAATTGGAAAATACGTGAATTTTAGGTTTGCACTAAAATACAAATATCATGTATTTTTAATTAACCATAAGTTTCAGTGGTGTATATAGAGAAGATTTCGTAGCAGACAATACTCATGTTTCCAAAAGACAAAAAAAAAAAAAGAGAAAAGTTTAGCATTAAGACCACTGCAGTATGGTCTTATGACCAGTATATGACTGAGCGCCTTCAGGACATGGCTGTATTAGACCTTCAGGTGTTATCCCAAGGTCAAGAATCTTTTTATGGCAAAGATATAGCTGAGTGTTACAGCAAAAAGCACAACAAAAATAATACAGTTCTGACAAATATGGAAAACATCTCTTACATTCCTAAAGAAAAATACAGCAGAAAAACCTGGCCACTGCTGAGTCTTTTCCCAGAGGTGAAACATTTCTGAATGTGGAATGATTGTTTTGAATTTTTTCACATACAATATGCAAGTGAGAACTACTTAAACAGAAACAGATTTTGCCATTAATAATGGCTACAGATAGTGGGTTTTCCTCTTACTTGCTTTTTATTAGTTACTTCACCACTTACAACATTGGGGCAAGGACCTGGTTTCAAGCTTCAAGTTAGCTCTGTGTCACTAATGAATACTTTGAAAATATTACTTAATACTGGGTTGTCTGAAAGAAATGGCTGTCATTCAAAATAAAGTACATTATGAATTACTTCATTAATTTTCTTGCAGTCTAGTCAGATTTATGTTCACATTTCTGTGTGTCAATTTCTCCTTAAAAAGAAACACTTTTCATCATTTCCAATTCAGATTTTGACACAGTTCTGTCAAATTTCAGGTATCATCACTACATACATGTATGTATGTATATATATGTATCAGCACAATTCTTAGTAGATGTTCAGGACACTGAGTTAGTAAAAAGAAGGTGGATTTCTTTGTGAGATGGTGATGTTGGTTTGCACAGTACATATAAATCACTTCTGTGACTCAGCACAGCTTTACTCGGGTAACACAGCCTGCTGGTTTTGGCTGGGGTAGAGTTAATTTTCATCACAGTAGCTGGTATGAGGCTGTGTTTTGGATTTGTGCTGGAAACAGTGTTGATGATTCAGGTATGCTGTGGTTACTGCTCAGCTACACAGTGAACCACACCAGTCCTGCGTGACACTGAGTTCTGCCTCTCACTGCACCCCACCAGGGAGGAGGCTGGGGGTGCAGAAAAGACTGGGAGGGGACACAGCTGGGACAGCTGACCTCAACTGACCAAAGGGGTATCCCACACCATGTGGCTTTGTGATCACTGTAGAAAGCTGAGGGAAGAAGGAGGAAGGCGTGTGTGTGTGGGTGTGTGTGTTGTTCAGAATGCTGGCGTTTGTCATCCTAAGTCACCATTACACGTGATGGAGCCCTGCCATCCTGGGGATGGCTGAACAGCTGCCTGCCCCTGGGAAATGGTGAATTAATTCCTTGCTTTTCTGTGCTTGTGTACACAGTTTTTGCTTTACCTGTTAAGCTGTTTTTTTACCTCAACCCAGGAGTTTTCTCACTTTTACCCATCCAATTCTCTCCCTGATTCCACTGGGGAGGAGGGAGGGAGGGATGGAATGTGGGGCTGGGATTAAACTACAACACTCAGTGAAACTGATCATTATTAAACAGTAAATGCAAACACATTTTCAAGATTTGTGAGGGAAATCAATAAATAAGGAAAGGTGTCTATAAAATAAAATATCTTAAAAACCCATTCATTTACAAATTTGTGGTAATTTCAATTGGTTTTGGTATTCCCATAAAATACATTGGTCCAGAAAACAAAAGGAGAGTACATTAAATATGGAGAAACTATATTCATAACCCAAAAGCTCACAGTCTTGCTTTTGGTGATTAACCTGACACGTGCATAAATGTCACTTACAGTACTATGTAAATGTGCTTCAGTGTAATGTAGTTCTATTTAAACTCTTATTGCTTGAGTATTCACTTAATATAGATAATGAGGTTTTATACTGTTTAAAAATATATTTTTGACAATATCTCCATAAATTGTCTCTTTTTCTAAAAAGCAAAAGAAGTGCCTAACAATTATTTATAAATTTAAAGCCTGGAAATATATATTTGCAAACCCACTCACTTAAGATAATAATTTTCTTTCCAAAAATAGCATGGAGAACATTTTAAGTAATTTCTACATGTGTGTTCTTATTTTTCCATAACTTTTCATTCCTGTTAATACCTCCACACCATTTGTCACATAGCATGGAAAGTGATTGGACACTTTCCAGACTTTAATATTAAATGACCAAGGAGGAAGCCAATATTTAAATATCTTTTATTTTCTTTTCCATGCTTTTGTTCCCTGTAGGGATTTGAACAACAGAATGGAGCTGGGTGTCTAACCTATAACAGCTTCCTCATTTTACTGAATGTTGTTTTCCTGAGTATTCCAAAGGTCAGTCAGTTGTTCTGTATGAACTTCTTCACTCCCAGGTACACTGAAGAAGAAGTCAATGATTCTAAATGTAACCTGAAAACCAGTGGAAAAAAGTATATATCCTTCATCATAGGTGTTGTATGCAAGACTTCATGAAAACATGGAACCAGAAGGCAGAGAGAAAGTAATCCAAGTGTCCACTCATCTCAAAACATATTGACATCTCCCTCTGACTTTGCAGTCTGGGTATCCATTTGTTGATAGTGGTATCTTGCATACTTGGAGGGACATACTTACCTTGCAGATGTCCTTTCCCTTAAAAGAGTTTTAAGAAAACAGTGTCTTAGTTCACATACAGCACAGTTGGTCTTAAGTACAGCACAGCATCAATTCATGAGATAGGCTCAGGATTGAACTCCTGTATCAGAGGGAAAAAACTATTCCATACTTGTAGGTCTTTTTAATGTGTTCTTGTTGTCACCTTTTCTTGGCTAAGCAAGTCCACAAGCCTCTCAGTGTGCACACACTGTGACCCGAGATCAAGTTTCTGGCTCTGATTTCAGTATTTATTCTTTATTTTTCAGTCACATCTCCCAGTGATGTACTTGGTAGAGCTGTTTTCCAATACGATGCCATCGCTACTTTAATGGAATATGATAAATTGATGTAACAGTGGCAAGCAGGCTCAAGCAAGTAATTCTTTAAAGAAGTAGGCTCATCTTAGACTGGTTTCTTAAAATGCAGCCCCATTACTCAACCCTGGGGCTACCTGTAGGGTAATCCCAAGAGCTCCTAAGGTGAATAATGGAAATATTCTTTGTAAGTAGGATTTGTCAAGATCTGCTAAATTTAGGCCACTCTTATGAATTTAGTACAGCTCTAGGGTTGAATTAGTCTCAAAGAATTTCATTTGTTAAAAAGACAGGACTCTAGTGTTTGTTGTTCCATAGTCAATGGAAAAAGTTTCCTCCCAGAAGATATTTCATCCTATCTATTTTAGACTTACATCTAAAGAGGTGTGCTTCAGCCTTTGGAGATGCATGTACCTCTATGGTAACTGTAGCACTGGCTGCACATTTTAATCACTGTTGTTTGGTTATGCCTAAATTCCTTATTCAGGGCACCTGAAACTCCTACACAAAAAAAAAATCATCTGCCTGTTTCAAGGCAACTAATTCACTTTCCCCTAATTTAAGATACATACTTTGGGTTTTTTTCTTTTAATATTTCACCAGAGAATTATTCAGGGGCCAACAGCAAGTGCAGACAGTTCTCATAATTTGGTCAAATTGATGCAGACTTTTTGGAGGAGGGAAGCTGCTATTAGCCTTCGCAAAAGCTGCTTATAAGACAGAGAAATCGAGATTCAGTTGAACATAGCAATACCTAAGACCAGTTATCCTGAGAAATGTAACTATGAAATGAGCCTTTTGAGGGCTTGCATGGCAGTCAGGGGAACTGGTTCAGATCTGCTGTGTTCAATACAGTCACAATAGCTCAGTTGCTCCCAAGAATAAAAAAATTCCAATATTCAGAGATAACATGAATATTATAACATTGATTATCTGTATGGAAAGTGTATTGTAATTTCCTTTGGCAGCATGCTTAGCATAGGAGGAGTAATCTCAAAGGAACAGTGTTCTGTCTGACCATATGCATGAATAGATGGCTGTCAAGTGTATACTGCATTGTCTTCAGGCTGGCATCATGCCAGCCCTCAGGCAGGCAGAAAGAAGATATATGTGGAAAGAGGTAGTCAAATTGCTTCCCTATGGCTGCTTTATAAACATACATATGTTAAACACATTTATTAGGGCAATCAGCAGCAGCAAGTGCAAGGGCCCTTCTTCTCCCTCATGAGGGATAGTTGTTGCTTACATAGGAGTGAGAAGTTGGAAGCTGGCCCAGAAATCTGGAAAGCATATTATGCTGGATTCCCCATGGAGGATCACTTTGCTGCCAACATATCTTGCTCTGGGGTTTCGACACGCCATCAATCTGGAACCTGGCAGCCACCATTCCCCAGCTCACCTCGGCTCATGCAGCGAGCAGACACAGTGCAACTATTTGTCTCAGATTGCAGCCCAGCTACTCAGGGAAGGGAAGGGGGAGGATGGGCAACAAAACCCCTCCGGCGGAGCTGCGGTCAGGCTGCACAGCTGCAGCAAGTTGCTTGTTGCAGCAGCACGGCTGCTTGAATGACACACTCGCTGCTCTTTGTGGGACCACAAGCTATGGCAAGTGGTGCTGTTTGCACAGAGATATGGCCCTGAACAAGGAGGAAGAGGAGGAGCAGGAAGAGCCTGACTGGGGCTTTCAGACAAAGTGCTGTCAATTACTTTTCAGTGTAAGCTGTGCTAATGGATTTAAGACTCCAGAGAATTTTACAAATCTCAATTAAATCTCAAATAACTTCCACTTATGAATGCAGCTGTTGTTCAGAGAGCATTGTACTCCTTGTGGGAAGGAAGTTACTGATCTCTTATCCTGGAGACCTTGACAAATGTGAAGGGAATATCATAGATCCACATTACATTGGCCAGGGAGAGTAGATGGGATCAGCACATTCCCAGCATGGCCAGCCCTTCCCACATTCACATACTGGGGGGCTCTTACAGCCCTCAGTGGAGGTCAGGTTGCCTGTATTGCCCTTGCTCCCCTCCTCCTTGCTCTATTTCCATGACATATTCCCAGGAGCATAAAAAAGAACCTGAGGTAACCAAGAGAGCTAAAATTCTAAGTCTAAGAGCCAGCAGAATCAAATTCTTGATTTTCCTTCTCTTCCACAGCAGCAGCTGATTATGCTCCTCATTTTAGTTGTGTTTACAACTTCTGTTTGACCCTCCTGAGACTAAAGCCCCTGGCAGTATAATTAGTTCAGTGAAGAACTGCTATCCAGCCATTAGTACAGTTGAAAATACTTGGTTTAGGTTTAGTCCCAGCCACTCAAATTAATGCATTAACATGCACTGAAATTTTTCTCTAGCTCAAGGCAAGTCATTACAGTTGTCGTCTGCTTGCAGTAAACCTGTTCTGTCTCTCACTTCACAGCAAATGTAGACTTTGAAAATTATGTACAGAAATAGGCACTGGCTGTGCAATGCAGTTATGAGAGTGACCAAAGTTTGTACTTTGAATTAACCTAAAACAAAGAGCGGGAGGTGGTGTATTGGACGGCAAGTGCTGTTGCACCTAAGCAACATCAAGTTACTTTTATATCTTTGTAGCCTACTTAGATTTTCACACTTTTAGTTTCACACTATGAATTGGAGTGTGAAGCTGGAGGCAAACTTCTGCTGGAGGCTTAAGGCAAGGCAACACGCAGGCAGAGCTCAGTCCTCTGCCCGTTCCTCGAGACAGATGGATGTGAGTTAGCTTCAGTTTGAAGTCCATCCAGTTGCATTAGCTCATGCTGTGATTGAGCTAATTAGTTCTACTAAAATCTTGCATCTGACAGTGTCCAGCTGGGGAGGTATGGCCTGAGAAAGGTGGATCCAGCTCAACCCCCAAAGCTCTATAGTAATTCAAATGAAAATTGGGGGTTTTTCTATAAAATACAAGCCTGGGAATCAGATCTGTAGTGGGGCACATTGATTTAAATCTGGTGTCTGCTGCAATAAACAGACTGCTCCTAGAGAATAATCTGGCCTTATCTTTTCCTCTTTCCAAAAGAGAAAAAGCTAAATGTAAACAATAAATTCCTGATATGTGACTGACTAAAGGTATAAAAAGTGGGGGGTAGGGTTTCCCCATTTTGTTACTAGATATCAGCAGTGAATTACCTAATTTTGATATATGTGTGGTCTGTAGCCATAAGCTGTGTCTGACATTGTAAAATGGTTTCATTTTAAAACATATGCTCCGGACAGGAATCATCTCATGTAGCATATGGCTTACAGGAACACAGGAAAGTAGTGAGTTTGCATGGGAATTCTGTGTTAAAATCAGGAATTGCTTTACGTCCCATGCTGCCTTGAGTATTTAATAGGGGACTCATTTGTTCTGTTCGATAGTTCAGGCTAAAAACAACATGCAATGCATGAAAAATAAAGTTGTCTTCACTTGGTCAATTGCCAGCATATATAGATGCTTGTTGTACCTATTGTCACCTACAAATATATGAAGGAAAATTAATTTTGGAAATACAGAATCATGCAGATAGTTTAAGTCCCTTGGTTTCTATCTTGTTCTCTTGTCTAAGCACACACATGCACATGTAGGCAATGTATGTGTAACAGAAGTGGAAAAAGAGAACTTGAAGTAAAATTTGAGTTTGCTTTCTACATTTGCATCTGGGATTCATGTCTGAATTATAAAGATGCTTTTTACCCGTATTGACAAGTTTCATATTTTGGTTCCAGGAGGTGTGTAGTTTGGATAATCAATCTTTTTATTTTTAGGAAATAGACATTATTTGTTTAAAAGTCTAAAGGATGAGAAGATGCAAGGATGACCTTAGAAAGTAGCCCTGGCTATATTTGGAAGCTTTGAAAAAGGCAGTCTTTGGATTTGAGAATTTTTAATTAGAAATTAAAGGTTTATAATAAGGAACTGGGTGACATCAGTTCAAGTCTTACAGTAGTGATTATTCTTAATTTATTTCTTGTTCAGAACAAAATGAGTTTCTTATAATGAGATCTGTGGGAATTTCAAAATTCAATTTTAGTTAAGCTTCTGCCAGATGAAAACTATAAAATTTGAAGTTTAAAATTACAGGGTAAAAATGCTTCTGTAGGGGCTGAACTTTGTCTTGAAATTAGTATGGGAGGTGAGCCAAAAAATTTTACATTTTGTATGTACCCGTATGCAGGAGTAATGAGTCTTCAGTTATAGATAAATTTTATCTCCCTATGCAATTCCAAAGGTAAAATTCACCCTTCTAAACAAACAGATGTTGAAAAGAAGCAAATGCCCTCAAAATGTTCAGAAGACATATCTTACCTTAGAGTAAAGAACTCTTTTCTCTTTGAAACAAAGGACTGAAGGAAAGGTAAAGGTAAAAGTCCAGGCCCTTCATTGATGTAGTGTATTGTAATTTCACGAATGTTAGGTCATCTATGTTAATTTACGCTAAGAAATGTTGTTTTATGTGATGTTTTAAATAATCTCCATGGCATTGAACTTTAGAAGAGTCCATGGGTTCTTTTGGTCCTTAAAATAATTTGCCTTTAAACCTCAAAACCATTTTATGTCAGAAAGGCTTATAAAAAGACTATTTTTCATCTTTGGTGTAAGAATTTTTATGTCTATTTTTTAAAAGGAATCTTGAAATGGAAGCTTAATTATAACTGACTTAATGTTGGCATGTTCTATTTTACAGCTTATAAAAACTCCTGAAGATAGTGTTAATAAGAAACAGCTGTATAGTTGATTTCTTTTTCATACTTTTTTCATGCCATCAGAAACTTACTTTTCTAATTTTTTTTATATATAGCATTCACAGATTTGACCAAGTTGCTTTTGAGAGTTGTTCCCCAAGCATCTTTTAGAAATTTCAGGCTCTGGATGGGAGGCACTTCCAGACACTAAATAAACATCCAGGTAGTCCAGGCTGACTTCACATAAGCATGCAGTGATGTACCACTGAGAGGTATATATAATATACCAACCTATCTGCCATTTTCAAATTTCTCCCCAAATCTGTGTATCTTATTTAAGAGAGTCCTTTTGAGATGTCTTTGTTTTCTATGTACATTTTTAGCTTTTCTTCTCATAGAACTGTCACAGAAAAAGCAACATTTTTTTAGTATCTTTCCTATACAGACATCAAAAAGCTCCGTCTGTCTCAGCATCCGCCTCATTGCTAGTGACCAGCTTACTTTGTTCTTCATGACTGTGATGAGAGAAGAGTGGCTCCCTCCAAGCTCCAGGGAGGCCCCAATGCCTCTGTGACTTCAACTTTACATTAAAATAAGCTCAAAAAATTTCCACTGCCAAAAATCTTTCTGTCCCTCCTTCCTTCCATGTTATTTCTTTCTTCATCTCTTCCTGCCAGAGGAAATTAACAGTAACCCAATTCCTGTTCTTTATATATTCTACTGCATCATTTTTTCCCAAACTGACCAAGTTTTCATATCCAAACCACACAACTGATGATGAATTCAGACTTTCATTTAGACTTTGGTGACTTTGACACATGTTCTTCTTCAAAAAGTCTTGTTGGATCGTAATATCCTTAATGTCATTCTCCCCAGTGTCTCCATCTATGATTCAAATGGTTCTCAGTATGTGAACCATGAATCCTTTAATTCCTCCCTTCACCTTTCACTACAAACTGCTGCACAGGCTTCTGGTTATGGACTCTTTTTCATGCTTCACACCTCCTTGGATGATTTCATACACAAATTTGATTTCCACCCTCTGCTGATGATCTGTAGAGATACATCTCTCATTTGCACAGCTCCTGTTCAGTGCAAAGTCTCAGACTGTCTCTGATGCCTCCTCACAGCTATTTAACTATGAACTCAGGCACCACAGGGCTGAGTGTGCTACTCCAAGCCGTCACTTCGACTCATTTCTGCTTGATTATGCTAAACAGCAGTGAACTATCCTGCAAGTCACTGCAGTCCGGGAAAATTCTCCAGTAGGTTTTCCACTAGATCCTTTTACCAGCATATGCTTAATTCTTAAAGACTTGTTTCTAAATAACCTCTCAAAGACACAAAATTTCATATCCTCTCATTTCCACCCAGACTCTCACTTTTTCCCTTCTCAGTTACCTTAGTGTTTTCCCTCAGACAGTCACACTCAGGCAATGCCTCTGCCCATCAATCCGGGATGACTTTGCAAAGATTCTTTTCCTGGTGTGCTGCTTTGCTTCCATCCCCCCATTTTGATTTTTACATCTACCAGACTCCCAGCCTGTTTTGTATCAGACATGAGCCATTTGTCCTCAAGTCCTCATAAAATACCAGTATGCTAAAAATATTTTTCAAGCTTTAACCGCAAAAGACATTGTTTTGGCTTTGCAGCTTTGTTCAGTTTTTTTGAAACTTATTCCAAATCATTGTATTGTATTTGCTGTTTCAGTGTAATGGCTCATGACTTATATAGAAGTTGTGTAAGCATCAGTAAGGTCACAAACTAACAGATTTTTATTTTTGTGGATGCATTTTTCATAAGCACTCCTTCTTAATCACCTATATCTCACAGAAGGAGAGAGAAATAAAGCACCCATGTTGACTGGAGCAGTTTGCAAGTGTTTAGTTCCAGGGCAGGAATACCAAATTTCCTTTGAGGATAGGTTTATACAACCAGATACAAATATGTCAGCATGCATTCAAACAGCATAAACATTACAGTCATATGCAATTACAGTTGATTATTTAACATATGAAAACACTTCCTTTCAAATTCTCCAGAAAGGATAGTTCCTGTTCAGAGAGATTCAGTTACTTTGATTTTACTATGGACACAGGGATTCTGGCAAGTCTCGCAGCTGAATTTTCTGACTTAGTTAAGTGCCTACAATTAGGTGAACATCTTGGATCTTACAGATTTCTGTGGAACTGGTATCAAGTATTATTTTTCATTGACTTTTCTGAAAAAAATAAAATATTGTCTAAGC
This sequence comes from Aphelocoma coerulescens, assembly GCF_041296385.1. Lineage (NCBI taxonomy): Eukaryota > Metazoa > Chordata > Aves > Passeriformes > Corvidae > Aphelocoma > Aphelocoma coerulescens. The sequence continues at coordinate 12,602,961 of NC_091015.1, forward strand.
AACTGAATATTCAGAACTGCTTTTTTGTTTTTCCTAGACAGATGTCGCTGCATACAGGATTCTCAGTAATGTGCTGCCTGCATTTTATTCAGAGGTGGTTCATTGTCTACCTGGTGCTGCTTTTCCATAATATTATATTCATGTAGGGTTTGTGAACGCCTGCATCTGTACAGCACTTCCTCTCTCTTTCTCTCTTTGTATAAAACTAAAATACTACTTTTTTGCCTAGAAATGTTGGCTTCAGCTAAAGTCAAATTTATACCATAGTCTAAATCTTTCAGCATTCAATTAATTTTATCATTTATTATTTTGAGTTTGGATGAAAAACCTTGGAAAATAGCTTTTCTTTCTTAATGGATAAAAGTCTCCTGGTATATATAGGTGTATATTTAGGACTCTCCTTGTCTTGATAATTGATGTAACTTCAAGTATCAAATATTCAAACATTAGGAGAATTCTTGAAAAAGATACCAAAGCTAATTATTTTCTTCCCTCTTCATCCCAAAACCTAAATTTATTTCTGTATTTTATATTTCACATGCTTTTATATATGCATTTTAAATGTCATTTTGGAAAATGCAAGTTATAGCCTGCTTCTTTTAATTTTGCACAGTATTTATGTTGCTAGACTAGAGATAAGGGAATTAAAAGAGATACACAACCAATCATTTTCAGAAGGAAAGAATTTTTTTCTGTGTGTATAAGTCCTTTTTGGTTTAATTGTGTGTCTGCATTTTCAGTCACGACTAGAGGTGCTGAATTACCCCAAGAGAAGAGAGCTTGCTTTGCAATCATGACTAAAAGTGCTGAATTATCCCTGGAGAAGAAAGCTCACTTTTGTCAGGATTCCAGTCCAATTTTGAAAACACGAAAGGAGATAATCACTCATATGTGCATGTGTGCTTACTGGAACAGAGTCCAAACTCTGAACCTTTTGAGGTTTGCCCATCTGTATTACCGGCCTTATTACTTAAAATTGCACATAGCAGCTTGAGAAAGCATTTTTATGTCCTCTGGCTAGGAGTAGCTCAGTTAGCACACACTCATATGACTAAGTAGTTAGTGAAGTTGCAAGACTGCTAACCTTAGTGATTTTTTCATTAGGCATTCAGCTCTTCCAGTAAACACTGCTCTTTTTTTTCGCCTTTTTTTTACGGTTCTCTGCCTCATATGGCCATGAATGCAAAACCAAGACTGTTGTTATTATAGGAAATGTGTCTTCCAAACATTATAAATCTCTTAAATTCTGTTTCTGTACTCTACTTTCCTAATAATTAGTCATGCTTACAGTTCAGTAAAGGCCACTTCAGTCAGTCAGCCAATAAGACTACAACACTAAGTTTCCTGGCAATGGGTGACTAAAGGGTAAATCACCATTAGAGGGAAATTTAGAGCCACACATAAGGCCCATTGTAAGACTAGAATACCTATATATACAGTTTTAAAACCATAAGAAGTGAAATAAAGAGTGTTTGCTAGGATATGGTTTGGGGTCTTTATGCTGATAGCAACCTTCATTTGAAACCCGTTTTCATTATTCAGGGCAGGGATGAATACAATTTTATTACTTTGGATTGTTACTCAGTGTGTGATAATTCACCTATTAACACAGCAGCAGAAGAAAGTTAATCTTGACCTGGGCAGGGGAACATAAACCTCTTCAAAGTTTGTGACTCACAGAACTGGGAGACCAGCTATGGAAATTATTAATCCTTTTTTGGTTTACATTAATCCTTAAGGGTGGACAGACACCTAATAAGGTTGAGTTTCTGCCCTGATGGCAGGCATTGTGTTACTCTTATGCATTTCTAGGTATAGGAATCAAGATCTAAGAAGGCCTTGCTTTGAAAGTATTTCCTTTTTTTTCAGTGGAAAATAATTCTGGCCTTATCTTCTGGAAGGAGAATATCCCATATGTTAATTACTCCTTTCCAGACATTGGGCCTGCCACATCATCGCCAACCCCAAAATTGTCTCTTAGAACTCTAACACATCCACCCAGAACTGCAGCTTTTCTTTTTCAGTCTTGTACCTGGTTCAGATGGAGAGGTTGCCTTGGTTTTTTTTCTGACTAGGAAGTCACAGTTTGAAATCCAACCTAAATAATTCTGATGTGAAGAATTAACTGGACATCTTGTGTCTTTCAGAGCATGGGGCTATATGAAGTGTTATAAAATTTATGCCAGGTACTTAGCCAGTCATTTAATGTGGTAGCACCTAACGGTTTCTACAGTGTCACGTGCTGTGACATACAAGGATTTTGCCAAAATATGTAAGACTGTTTTAGTTTTGTATGTTTCGGATTATCTGTTAGCATAAAACCATCCACTGGTTAGTTTTTGGGTGACCACAGGCAAATATTACAGCAGCACTCCAAATTCACTTAAGGTTTACTCTTTGGTTTAGCCTGGGCTTACAAAGATCATTCTGACTTGCAGAGATTTTTTTTGCAAGTAGGGAAACCCTGTCTAAAATTATTTTACCAAACAAATATTTATATTTTTCTCTGGCAATGGAAAGACTTGGTATTTCTAGCACAGAGAAAATAATAATAACAGCCACTGACTGTGGAGCTGAGCAATGGTGTTCACCAACACCAAGGAGCAGCTGTAGCCATTCTCAGTTACAGGGAGAGTGAAAATCTAAGAGAAGTTTTCCAGTCGACCAAAGCCACTCTTACAAATGTCTTAGTCAAGGTTCAGCAATTGTCTTTGCCTCCAGTTATAAAACCCACTCACTAATTCTGTACTATATCTTTCCAATGAATTGTGCTATTTTTCTTCTCTTGCACAGACATTTTATCAATGAAAAGTTGATATATATTTACTGATTTCCACTGATGAGCTGTGCAAGATATGCAAGCAATCCTATTTTTTTTAACTCTGCCACGTATTAAAAAATTGATTGTTTTGAATTACATTTTTATTTTGCAATTTTGGCACTAGAGCCAGTGATTTGCATTAGTTTTGTCTCTTGTTGAAGTGGGATTTTTTTGAGGCTGGGGAGGAGAGGACTGATAGTCCATGTTTCAAGAAGGTTAGTGTTTACAGTGGGGCTTTTTTGCCTGAAAGTCAAATTATATGCACTAATCATTTTTTTTTCAAAATTATTTAGAGTCAATTTAGAAACTTAAGAGTGAATATTTTTTACTTTTTATTTATTTTTTTCTAAATAAAAGTTACAATACTGAAACAGCTGAAAACTAAGAATAAGATCTAGTAAAATCCTAAGATAGGTTTGAATATAGACTGGTTAAAATAAATATTAATTATATTTCTTTACTCTTTTTGGTTAGGTTTCCTCAGCCTTAGAAATAAATTTACTTTATATTCACAAACAATTTATACTTCCATGATGTCTAAAACATAATAGATTTTTGTTTAAAAAAAGTGAGGAGTATCATGAAATTACACAGTTCCAAGAAATGATTGCTTAAGAGAAACACTATAAACTCATGACAAAACCAGAAGAGTTAGCAGCAATACATATGAGTTCGCTTAATAAATCACCTAAGCACCTCATTGCTTAAACCAACAGAAAACTTCTGTCTTTTCCTTGCACATAACTCAGAAGGCTTAGAATAAATTAGAACTGATTTTATACACAACTTATCATTTTACACTGAAAGGCAGCAACCATGATTTCTGTATTGAGAGTCAGAAAATGTTCAGATGAGGTTTTTGACCTTTTTTCAAAGAAATTTTAAAAAAGAAAACTATTCTTTTATAGCTGTAAAATTTTCAGTGGAAGACCAAAGTCATCATTTGGCTTTCAGTATTTAAACAGCAAGTTTCTCAAACAGTAGATGTTTATGCAAAAAACCTTTTTCAGTTCAAGAACATTAACTTCTAGGGGAACTGTTAAACAAGATAAGAATGTACCAAATCCTTGCTCTCAAGCCTGCTTTGAGCTGTATGTGGGCACAGTTTGTATTCCACAGTGAAGGAGTTTGGCCTATATTTTTTAATGTATGCAAATGATAGTGGGAGAGTCAGTATAATATTTGGCAAGTTTCCCATGGACACAGAAACAACCAAGGCAGAGGCTTTCAAGATAATTTTCAGTATAAAACAGTAAAATCAAGCCAGTCTGCTGATTTACACTTATTTTTACTGCAGCAATAAACTTATACAACTTGTTCCTGTTGAGGAATTGAGCAGTGTGTGGCTTATTGTGCTGTCTTGTAAAAAGTGATGAAGACAACAAAGTTTTCTTCTGAGAGACACGACTGATGGCAATGGTGCACATATAAAAAATGTGACACTGGTAATGCTGCAAAGGTAGACACTAAAGCATAGCCTGATCAGCTGGCGCTGTTCCATTTTTTAACATATCAACAGTCACAGATTCCATAAGAATAAGCCAACACTTTTTAGTGATTTTTCTATCTATTGTAGTAGGCATTTTGAGCTGCTACAATACTTTAAAGCACCACAGAAATGTTTAAACCCTGTTTCAGCTCAAGTTCTGTGATTGCTTTAACACACCTCTCAAAGGAAGAACTCGAGGCCCATAAAGTCAGAAATGTAGGCTCCTCAGTGTGCAAATAGAAAATTAGAGGTCTGGAGGAAACAGGACAGAGTGGAAAGGATGGGTCCCCCTGATGCTCCCAGCAGTGGGGCGCCTGTGGCCAGTGCAGCTGCTCCGATGTCCGGGGGCACAGCTGTGCGGACCCAGGGGAGGCACAGCCACCTCTGCTTCCCAGCTGGGCCGTGCTCTATGCTGAAAACCGGATCCGCTGCCCACATTTCTTTATTCTGACAGTTTGGGGGGGGGGGGGGAAATAATCAAATACAAACGGAGAGCGGGTCAGGTGTCCTTTTTAGGTGCAAGCCGCTTCTGGGACGGGGGCGGGGGGGGGGGGGGGGGTGGGGGGCGGTGTGCGTGAGTGAAATGAACACATAAGTGAAAACAAAAAAAGAACTGTCGACGTTTCCCTTAATCCCCGATGAAACACCAAGAGGTGCTTCCCCATCTGCCTGTTGCGGTGAGGCTCAGGAGCGGGGGTGCTCAGTTGCGGTGAGGCTCAGGAGCGGGAGGCTCAGTTGCGGTGGGGCTCAGGAGCGGGGGGCTCAGTTGCGGTGGGGCTCAGGAGCGGGGGGGCTCAGGAGCGGGGGGGCTCAGGAGCGGGGTGCTCAGTGGCGGTGGGGCTCAGGAGCGGGGGGGCTCAGGAGCGGGGTGCTCAGTTGCGGTGGGGCTCAGGAGCGGGGGGCTCAGTTGCGGTGGGGCTCAGGAGCGGGGGGCTCAGTTGCGGTGGGGCTCAGGAGCGGGGGGGCTCAGCTGCGGTGGGGCTCAGGAGCGGGGGGGCTCAGCTGCGGTGGGGCTCAGGAGCGGGGGTGCTCAGCCCCGCGTCCCCCCGCGGGCCCGGCGCTGCGGGCGGGGCTGTTCCCGCCGCCGCCGCGCGGGGTCGCTCTCGGGCCGCCGTTGCCGTCCCGGCGAACAAAGGCGCCCGGAGCCGCCTCCCGCTGCTCCCGCTGCTCCCGCTGCTCCCGCTGCTCCGCACCCGCTGCTCCCGCTGCTCCCGCTGCTCCCGCTGCTCCGCACCCGCTGCTCCCGCACCCGCTGCTCCCGCTGCTCCCGCTGCTCCCGCTGCTCCGCACCCGCTGCTCCCGCTGCTCCCGCTGCTCCCGCTGCTCCCGCACCCGCTGCTCCCGCTGCTCCCGCTGCTCCCGCTGCTCCCGCTGCTCCGCACCCGCTGCTCCCGCACCCGCTGCTCCCGCTGTTCCCGCTGCTCCCGCTGCTCCCGCACCCGCTGCTCCCGCTGCTCCCGCACCTCCCGCTGCTCCCGCTGCTCCCGTTGCTCCCGCTGCTCCCGCTGCACCCGCACCTCCCGCTGCTCCCGCTGCTCCCGCTGCTCCCGCTGCTCCGCACCCGCTGCTCCCGCTGCTCCCGCACCCGCTGCTCCCGCTGCTCCCGCTGCTCCCGCTGCTCCCGCTGCTCCCGCTGCTCCCGCACCCGCTGCTCCCGCTGCTCCCGCTGCTCCCGCTGCTCCCGCTGCTCCCGCTGCTCCGCACCCGCTGCTCCCGCTGCTCCCGCACCCGCTGCTCCCGCTGCTCCCGTTGCTCCCGCTGCTCCCGCTGCTCCCGCTGCTCCCGCTGCTCCCGCTGCTCCGCACCCTCTGCTCCCGCTGCTCCCGCTGCTCCCGCTGCTCCGCACCCGCTGCTCCCGCTGTTCCCGCTGCTCCCGCTGCTCCCGCACCCGCTGCTCCCGCTGTTCCCGCTGCTCCCGCTGCTCCCGCACCCGGGCCGGGCAGAGCAGCCCGAACCACCCCGTCCCGGGCGCTGATGGTGCGCTGGCAACAGCAGAGCCTTGCCAGGCCTTAGGGCTACAGATCGAATCTAGCAAGCAAACACTGATAAAATCCCGTTTATTTGGCAGGATCTGGTGGCAGTCGTGTTCTGCTGTAGGTAGAGAAGCAGGACGCAGGCCTAGCAGTGTGTCATGGGATATACATGTCTAAATTTTGTGTTTAAAATCACACAACAACATAGAGATAAAAACAAAACAAAACAGGACAAAACAAACAAACAAGGTATTTGTTGCGATGGAACGGCTTGGTAGAAAAGAAATCAAATTCGCCACACACTTGAACAACATTTGGCCAGCACAACAATCCAAGGTACATGACCCTACTTTTTTTTAAAACTGAAATATTTGCAAGAATTTCTATTCCTCGGGTGTCTAAACTATACTAACCCTGTGGAAATAGTCATACACAAGTTTTGTTTAACCTAAACCTCTTAGCAGTTTGTGAAAACAGTAAGAGCCAGCCAGTTGCAGATGATAAATTGTCCAAAGCGGTCAGGATTCTCTAGCACATACCTCCAAACACTGAAGCAGCTCCACTTTGCTCAGGGAGATATTTAGTTTGGACATGCTAACCTGCTCCTCATTCAAACATCTAGTTTATTGACAAGGAATCCCAAAATTTCCATCATAACAACAACAAAACTTACAAAATCATGCATCTTGCTTGTATTGATTGTGTTATTGAAGCCTTTTGATTTGAATTAACATCATGCATCTTCAAGCAATTTAATGGAACTGGCACATGTCACCCCAACCAGAGCCATTTATGCCATTAATGCTTCTCATGACAGTCCTTCTGGAGCCAGGGGATGTATAGGGGGTCCTTCTGTGTAGATCAGCCAAGGAAGCTGCAACCTCTGTCTTTGATACAGCTGCTGTGACTTTGTCAGTATTTTCTAAAAGTCTAAGTCAAGCCAAGCTATAATGCTGGAAAGAGTTTAAAATTAGACAAATTAAGACCTTGTGTCCATAGTAACATCCTCCATGAAAATCCACTATAAGAAATTGTCCTTATTCTGAAGACCAAAGTACCTTATGCATTGATAAATGACTGCCATCATTAGTGATGTTTAGAGAAAGAGTCTGCAGTAAAATATCTAATATGTTTATAGAAGTCAGTCATAAGGTTTCACAGGGCTTACAAGCAGTGTCCTTGTATCTTAAACATAAAAGTTTTTCAACAAGAGTACATTCACACTGGAAATAGTTTCTTTGTATGTTACAATAAATAAAGAGTTGGTTCTCCTATGCATGAGAAATACTTGTGCTTTCATAGAAAATGTTCTGAGAGGGTCTGTAGTACAAAAATGAAATATTCATTATTACTAAACAGCCACTTTGGCTTAGTCTTGTCTCTGCTGCTAATTTCAGACTTCTACATGTTTATTAAAGTCAATGTATTCAATATTTAAGTCACATCTAAATCTTCTTATTTCTCTTCATGGTAGCATCCCTTCATTTCCATTCCATACCTACATTGCTTTATCAGGTCTGCTCATCACTTTGGATGATTTAATTTCAAATCCCTTATAATTGTATAAAAAAGATTTTGCATTTTAGTTTTCTGTTGAGGTTCCCTTTTTTTTTTTTTAATGAAACATCTACTGCTTTACATCCAGTATATTCACTTTAGGGCAATTTCTGGCAGTACTCTTTTTAATCTAGTGTCTGTGTGCTAAACAAAGCATTAAACTTCTGACTAATCCAAACTGAAAAATCAGAATTAGCAGATCTAGTATTCATATATCATTTGGTCTAATCTGAAAAGCCACTCCTTTCCCCACACTTCAAATGATTGAAACTCAGTCTGTTTTTCTCAACAGGTTAGCAAACATTAGCAAATCACAATGAACTTCACTTCCTTTTATAATTTATAAGGAAACCTGAAACCATAAGAATCATGAGCAGTTTCTTGTTTTCCTGTGAATGCTTTACACAGCTGTAATGTAAAAACTTGATGAGTAAGGTCTACCAGTGCTGTGTGGTGACTCGGAGTCAAGCCAAGGTTTCTGAGTAGGCAACCTCCTGCTGCATCATGGCCCTGAACTTCTGCTTGCACACATTTCTCACAGGTTCTGTATAGCGCAGGCAACATGCAGAGGGTCCTGTGCAGTCCTTCACTTATCTCCTCTCTCCACCTTTTTCTGACATTTTACAGCAGGCTTCAAGTCATGATCTGAGGACACAGAAGTACCTACCCACAAAGCTGAAAGCATTTGAGGAAGCACCCATGGGAAAGACAAACCAGTCAAGCTGGAAGGATAGTTCAAATTATTGGAAAATTACAGCATCAGTCTTTAAATACAATCCATCTCATGGAGTGTTGCTCCCAGTGACATTAGAGGAAAATATTTACACAGAAAGTGTGGATATAACTGTTTTAAGGGAACAATTGTTATGAGGACAGAGGAAGGCAAAAAAAAAGTCAAGGGCTCCTTTCTTAGGTGACAAGTGAATTCATAGCTAAGCATCTGCTCAGAGGAAAACATTGAGGTCAGATCTTGGCCTTGGTTTTAAAGTGGGCCCAGGGAGCTATATAACTACTTTACAAGCAACAAATACGTGTCTAGTGACAATATCTTCTGTCTTGTTTCTCTCTCTTTTTTCTTTTCCCTTCAGAGTAGAAAGTTTTCATCTGTTTTGTATTAGAACCAGGATGAGGCTTAGGTTAGTCAAGAAAAACCCTCTGAGAATGATAGAGTGTTTGGCAGTGAAAGTTCCCCAAATCTACATATGTGTGCCCAAACTAAAGTGGAAGAGGGAAGAAAAAAGCATAATTTTTCTATCAATATGTCTTTCTTGTTGCTTTTATATTAAAAAATAAACTAAAAATAAAACTATCCCTTGTCATAGGAGTCATCTTTATCCCACAAAAACGCTTCTGTATTTAGGAATAAATCAGAAAATTATTTTAACATGAGAGTCACACAACTTGTTTTGTAGAAGGGGAGAAGATACTCCAGGAATAGGAAACACTCAACAAAAAATTGCACACCTTGAAAGACCTGGCAGGAGACTTGTACTGTGTGTGGGAATATACATTTGGAAAGGGATATGGGAACCAGTGGATGGCTGGAATATTTTGGCTGGGGATGGTACTGTCAGTATCTTAAGTGCTGCAAACCTTTATTGCTCCACAACACGGATTTACATCAGTGTGCAACGGGCCCAGGACCTCTCCCAGGAATGGTGTTACCTCACCAATGGATGTGTTGGTTGCAGTAATGATATTCCTGGCTGGCTGATCCATGCACTGATAGAGCTGTGACTTGGAGAGGGCAGCATGTCTGTCATTCTATCAAGAATAAATAAGCCATAGTGGAAATGTAAAACAGAAACCAAAGCCTGTGGTCAGGCAACAAAACTGTCTGGTAAAACTTACTGAAGCCTGAGCTGCTAAAGAATTCAGAGCTAAATTTGGAATACAGCACTTTGCTAGAGGCATGAAAATCTCTGTTCACTGTTTTATTGACATGTGTTTCAATGACTTTAATGTAAATTTAGCAAAAACATAGAGGATTTGTGGATATAATTCCAGAAAATTGCTTTAATTTTCAGTGCTGTTTTTAGTAGCTGTGCTACGTACGTGGTTTGTTACTTTTGCTGGGGTTTTCTATCCCTTCTCTTTTTTTCACTATGAAAATCAAAATGCTGTTCTGGAGAAACACTAACTGCAATACTGTTTGCTAAAGAGAAACATAGTTCTGAATTTTTCTGTTCTTTTTTTCTCAGGCATTTCCAGCAGAAATCAAAAAGGGGAAAAGAGAAGACTTGTTCATGTATGATGAAACTCTAATATTATAGAACCTGTTTTGCAACATGTATCATACAGGAATGTGGGGGGGTTTTCCCTAAAAGATCAAAAGCCTGGTAATGCTTACTTGCTTTCAGGTTCCACTACAAGCTCAGCCAATCTTTCTCTGAAAGCCCCTAAATTGTGGAGATTTAGGTAACTGTGGGCAAGACTGAACCCACTTCTGAGGGAAAAGAGGATGTTTCTTTTGTGTTTCATTGTGATTGGAGTTTTGGTGGTGGCAGTGAAAGAGACTGAAATATTTTGTTTGAATTTTGCTTTGAACTTTTGGATTTTCTTTTGTAAAGGAGTTGAAACTGAATAAAATATGTTTAGTATTCTCCTTGCAAGGGATTGCACACAGAAGACATCTAAGCAGAGTCCTGGGTGCTGTCTAGTGGGCACCAGAAGTTTGTGGATGAGGCAGGGAAGCCATGAATGCTATACACTGACAACTTGGATACGGTATACCAGGGGAAATCCAGAGACAACTGTTTCCAGGTCTAACTATACCAGCATCAGCCTTCCATTGGAATGTATTTGTCACAAACTCATAGGAAAACATCTGTCCAGACCAGGGTAAGGAAGCGAGGCCTGCAAGCCCAGACTTGGTTATCTCTTATGTCCATGTTTATCTCCATCCCTTTTCAGAAACATATATGCTAAAATCTGGATTGTATGCTCTGAAATGATCTCAAAAGACGTACCAAGATTGTTTTCTGGTGCAGAAAACAATGTATAATTGCACAGGACTGTACTATCATTCCAGCACTTTTTCAATACAAAATTCGCTCTTACTGTACCAAGACAAGCATGGAAATCTGTCATGATTCCTCTTACCCTCTGGTATTTTGAACACTGCATAATAATAAACCAAAACCTGTGCAGACTGAAAAGCATAGATGTAGTATCTCTTTGTGGGAGTGTAAAGTTTCATAAACCATAGTAGGTGTCTAACTATGTTATCATCCCTTAAATGACAAAGAGTCTTTGGAGCTGCAAAAGCAAAGCAAAGCAAAGCAAAGCAAAGTAATACTTTTGGAGAACTTTCTTCCTGTGCTAAAACCAGCAACTCAACACTACCAAAGATATTTTGACACCATTGATTTCTTTTGAAAGGTGATTAATCAATCTACCTCGCTATTGTCAGTGAAAATCTATAGAACTTAACACTTTTTAAAAGTATTTATATCTCTGAAAAGATTTTTTTGGTACCCAAGTTCATGCAACTTCATTGCTTATAATTAAGCGAATTTTATGGTAATATTCTGTCCCTTCATATATATATATAAAGTAATATCTTGAATGTTTATTACAAAGAAATTACCAAGAATTTATTTCAACAAGATTTTTAAAATGTTACACTGCTGGTAAAGTCTTATCTTGCTACAAGAAAAAGTATGCCTTTGGGTAGCTAGGTCTTAAAATCATTACTTTGCATTCAAAATTAGTCATTAAAAGTCTTCAGGTATTTTTCACATTCTTAAAATTGGACAGATCAGTGTCATATTAGGTACATCACAGAACAGCTCTGTCTGAGGCCTAAACAAGGAATGTTGATCTCATTTGGAAATTTTATTTGTCAATAAAAGGTAAGCAAGTCTGTAAGTATGCTCACTTGAACCTAATAATAGAAAACATTTGCAAGTCAAAACACACTTATCAGCAAAACTTGAAAAGTGTTCACAAGCTTTTTTTGTCCTTTTGTTTATTGGCAATACAGTATCAAATGCTGCTTCTGACAGATAAAAAAATGACATGTATAGTACCTCTGTGTAAGAAATTCATAAAAGGCAAAGTATTTTTAACTGAAGAATAAATAAGTATGGTAAATACTAATATAGATAGCAATTATATCTAAAGGGTCATTTTGAATACTTCTATTGGACAAAAATATGGTTGCAATGAAGAATATTTCTTCTGAGTAGGAAGCATTTTACACAGATTGTTGGTTTAAATAATTTTCAAGATTTAAAATAGAAAAGGGGAAAATCAGTGAAAAACAGATTAAAGGTATTTTGCTAATCTGCTGCATTTCCCTTTACAACATCTGCATTCTCAGAATAAACTGCAAGTGGTACAGTGCAGTTGTTAGCAGGTCTGACACATTGTCGGTGTTTATGATGTCATACTACAAATTACCAAGCATCTTGCCTCACGCTTAACTGAATATGGCAAAAATCAAGATGTTCATTGATAAATTTTAGCAAAAAATAATACATTTTACATGTTAAAATAAAAAGAATCACATGAAAAAAGGTCTCACTGTCATTAAATCGAATGTGAATAATAATTTCCTTCCGGGCACTAACATTCTCAAAAGGTCCGTTGTTGTTTCTTAAGGTGACCTGAAAGTATTTGTCATGGCTTTTTCTATGAGACTTAAAACAATAACTTCAGAGACAGATCGAATGAGAGGCCTAGTCAAGAAAACTGCCTTTCTTGGAAAAATACAAGTTTCTCCTTCATTTGAAGGAAATAAAAATTACATCCCCATGTAACAAAAATGTTTCCAAAGGGAAAGCCAAAATCTACCTAAATTGTTAAAAAAAAAAAAAAATCTGCCATGTTTATTTCACTGTTGATGTAGAGTATAAATTAAGGCCTCAGAAGAAGAGGGAAAGTGCATCTTTCAATTCGGCAGCCTTGGCATCAGAAGAAAGTGCTATATTGTTCTTCACACAAACCGTCCCCATTAGAGCTCAAGATGTTCTTTTCCTTTTAATCCTCATTTGTACCCCTTAGCCATTTGTTTAGAATTAAATTAACTGCAATTTGGAAAATGTGGATGAAAGGTAGTGCATTGAGTAGATATCACATGTTTCCTGAATAGTGCCTGTTCTGCCTCTTTCACAGCCATTCATTGTGCCTGAAAGGGTGTAGTGTGTGAATTGTTGGACTGTCACTCTGCAGTGAAGTCTAGTAGCCAGTATTACCATGGAAACAGCAGGAAAAAGACAATTAACAAAATGGTTCTGATTTTCCTTATTTCTTGGGGGAAGGGGTGTTCATTAGTGATTTTTTTGTTTTCTTTTGTTATTTTCCCAAAAGAAACACAGGGTAAGGGAGGAATATTCTTGTTAAATTAGACATTGTCATCACTGCAGGCCTAGTAATGCAACAGAAATGTGTGTTTGTGCAATAAAATGTGAGCTCCTAAGTGTTGTCTAGTCTTATTCCTCCCTTTCTCATCACAGAAAAGAAGTCTCAAAATATTCTTAGGTGAGCGACTGTTAATGAGCAGAGCCTGTGAGTTTAACCCTCACACATTCATTGGACTTTTAATTAGTCCCTCTCAGAATCACTCCTATGACAGAAACACAATATACGCCTGAGAGGGGTTTAAACCAAAAGGGGGCTCTCTTTAGATTTTTAGCAATAGTTTAAAATCAAATAAGTTGGAGGGAAGGGCTGTGGGCTGCTGTAAAAGGCAGATTTTTCTGCCTGAAGGACATTCCAGTGCAGGGGTCCAGCTATAATTTCAAGTCAGTCAAGTTCACATTCTGCATCCAGAAACACATAAAACAAAGGGGGGAAACTCAGGCTCTTAAAAACATCTCTGCCTTCAAAATTGTTATTTCTCCCTAACAGTGTTAGTAACTTTTACAAATTGTAATTAAAGGAAAAAAACCTGATGCATATTCTATGCTAACACTTTATGTCAAACATTCCCAAAAGACTGAACTCCAGGTTGTGCTCATGTTGCACATATACAGGGGCTTCAGAAACAAAAAGAACTCTTCTCCCTGCTTATACAGATGCAGCCAAGATCAGTACCCCTCATTTTCATTTATTGATCCTTTCCATTGTAGGAGCAAAACACATAGCAGAAAAACTGATGATGAGCATTGTGATTAGACAAACCCTGCTTCTTTATGCTTAGTTGCAAGAAAATTTCATGTGCTACTGGTAGGTTTCTCTACTCATATACTGAAAAAAAGACACTCAGTTGTCTAACATTGTTTGCTAAACACACCCTGATAAGTGCATTTTGTAATATATCATGCATGTTGTTGGAACAGTTCTGCTCTGTATTGTGTATTAGAATAGCACCTATGCCTTTGGGAACAAGGACTCTCCTGGATCTCTAGACTGCACTGAGCAGTTATTAAACTATAAGAATAGTTGACTTGGGTTTTTTTAAGGAAGAGGTTGCTGTGAAGTCATACATTTCCTCTCTAAATAGCAACATGGAAAAGAAATTGACCTGCTTTTTTGTCCAGCAAAGTGAATTATTTACGAGAGTGCGTTGTATTTGAAGAAAGGTGAACAGTGAAGGAATAAAATGACAGAACACATACTAAGGACATTGTGCAGAGATTTGGGATGAGTTAAAAGCAGAAAGGAGAATAACAAGAGGGAAAAAAATAGATGGAAAGTCCTAGTCACTGTTTGTCCATCCTAGGTAAATACAACATCTCTGAAACAGTGAAGGGCAAGCCTAGGGAAGAGAAGCTGAAGGCATGCCCTGACTCAAAGGATATACTCCAGCAGCATTTAAGTAGATGGCTAATAGGGGAAAAGCAGGAAAAGAAAGTTGTAAGAACAAAAGTTGTAGGAGCCATCAGGTTATCTGATTCATATAACGCTGTATAGCCTCAGACTTAATAAATCTGTGAATAGAAAGATGAAGGGAAGACATGGTTTTTTAAGGCATAGCAGTGAACTAATGTAATGTTTTGCATTACTACCTCACAGGAGAATCACTGTGCATGTAACTGTAAGTGGAATTTAGCACTGAAGAAATACAGACTTATTTTAATGCCATCTCATGGGCAAAATTAGTTTCTGGTTTTGTTTTTTTTTTTAATGTCTGATTAAGGAATTTTCTGTAGTCCTTGAGTTCTGACCTAGCAGCCTTTTAGCAAAGTTATTAATATCAGTCATGAAATAGGCTGTTGTTGATTAAATCAATGAGCAATCTTGGCTTTAGATTATAACATAGATGTCAGCAGAAACCCCAGAAATGCGAAGATCAAACTCTTTACTTAGAGATAAACCATCCTAAGATAGGCTTTGTTTCCCACTTCCCTTCACTGTCATTATGATTCCAACAATGCTCCATTCACTCCCACAAACTGTTTTACTTTAATTATTGGTTGAGGTAATTGGTGTTTTCACTGGGCTCAGCATGTTCTGTGCTTTACTGAGTCCTTAGCATTAACACTAATGCACTTGGAATCCAATACTTTATAGGTTTTCCTGGGGTTTAACTTCTTCAGGAGTGAAGCACAGGCTTTCCCATCTTACTTAAAGATCACAAAATCCAAATAATGAGAAAGGAGGGAAACAGCACTAGGTAAGAATCTGAAGAGTTGTCATAAGCTTACTTTAGCCCCAGTCAAATAAACCATGTTTATTTGTTTGCTAAGTATGCAGGGTAATTAAGGGTAAAAGTAATTAATGAACTTCTCTGGGACCAGTTATGCCAAAGTACATCCATATTTTGTGCCTACTTGAATTGTGGACTCAAATATCCAAAGCATTCACAGACATTTATTTGGGCATGTGTGGAAACACATATTATTTGATCTGGTATGCACGTATGTAGCTATTCTCACAAATAAATGTGGAAATTTATATGGGATTGCTTAAGGCTAATTTTGTGAAAAAAGCCCTTAGGTTTTTTGATAATTCTATTTTAGTGTACGTAAATCTTTCTATCCATCATGGTCTTGATAGCCTTGTTTTTTATTTTTTTAAATATTATTTTGGATTTCAGTGAACTCTCAAGTCTCATCAGTAACATGCTGTCCAAAAACAATGTTTAGGTAGTTTATATATCTTAGAATTATTATTGTTTAAAAACTCCTGAAAACAAAAAGATAGCTATATTAATGACTTGAAATATTGCCAGGAACAGTAAAAGAGCAAGAACCTTCAGTCTGCTATCCTGACCTCCTATGCACATTCTGGAGGTAAAAATTGTGTCAGTTTTAACAATACTTTTATCAACACAACTTCAGGAAACTCTTACCCTTCAGGTAAGTATCCTTTGTAGGAAGAAGACCTCAACCAGTGCCTGTCAAAAGAAGATTAACTAGTGGTAGACAGTTTTCAAAGGAAGCTGTAAACTTAATTGTGTCTTGAAATAATTGTTTTCTCTTTTTGTTTTCTTTTTTTTTCCCACAAGAACACTGCATATAAAACACCTGTTTTCATACTCTTTCCTGTTGGAAAAGACCATTGCAACTTTCCACGGAAATCTGTGCAGTGATGCCAGTCACATAATAGATTGTCTATTACAACAATAATTTGCTCATTTTTATAGCGAGTGGAGCAGCCCATTTGCTTCCACTGAGGAGGCACAGTGAGATTGCTACAGCACTAGCAACTTGGTTATGAAGGAACATGTTCCTTCCACTTTACATGCTGTAGAGCAGACACTTCCCAGGCCTACCCATGGATGTATGGGAAAAGTTCTTCACTAGTATTTAAGTTCTCATGTTCACCAAGGCCATTTTTCACTACACAGATGTAGGAAAGTGTCACGATGAGTGATATTTTAAGGCTCCTTTATAATGCTAGAAGGAAAGTAGCCGTAATTTGAATGAGAAGTATTCCCCTAGGGTATGGATGAAACATCAAACAATTACGGACATCTGGCCCGGGTCCAGGAGAGGAGCTGATTGTAGAAGGATCACAAAGCTAGTTTTTATGTGTCAGTAGGACACATGTAGGATTCCATGCCAGCAGAAATCCAAAGATCTGTTGTCACAATCCTACCCATGGAAAGAAATAAAAACCAAAAAACCAGAGAGAGAGAGCTAGTTGGAATTTTTCTAAAAATAGATCATATTGTTTATTTTTGTAGAGATGCTGTACTAACAGAAAGCATTACCTGTCAAATGTGCTTCCACCATCCTGCAGATTTTCATTCTTTTCTCAAAGAGCAATGCTGTTCCAAAGCAACATTCCTATGTAATTATATATTCAATTAAAGTAAAGCTGCCTTAACAGCAGCTGAGTTCTCCATAATTGTTTGATGTCATGAAAAACAAACAACTCCCCAAAGAATAATGAGTCAACATCTGTTCTTTCCCCCTCTTCCCCTCCTGGTTCTTCTGGTAGCTGAGGGAATCTTCTTTTGGGGCTGCTAAAACAATGCTGGGCCAACTTCATCCTCGGTGTAATTTCAGTGAAGTGAGTGCTGCTGCACAAGGTTTTAATCTGGTCTCATTATTTTAAACCAATGTTTAAATGTGCCACAAACAGTAATGTTAAAAAAAAGTCTGTAAAACTTTTATGGATTCATTCTTCAACCTCTATCTAGTCAAAATCATGGTTTAAACAGCCATGACAGAATCCAGAAGAAATTTAGGCCTTATATAACACTGTATTACAAATACATATATATGTACAAAAAGAGTTTTTATTCATTCAGTGCTACATTTACTGAGATAAAAAAACTTATCTTATCATAAAAACTTTGAGAAATTAAATTTTTAGACCAGTATCAACATTTGAACCTTAAGGTAATGTCTAACTGGAAATTAACAACAGTACATTGAGAGATTTGATTAAAGGAAAGATTACATAGACAATGCCCAAAATTCAGGCAATTTAATATGGAAGTGTTTCTTTGTTTTAAAGGTTTGCTAGTAGTTATTTATGGGGAAAAAATAAACCTTAGTACACTGACAAAAAGGAAATCAAAAGGAAATTTGTATAAAGTAACTTTTTTACTTCATCTAGACCAGTACAAGAAAGCACTTTTCATGACATGAAAAAATATGTCTTCAGTCATGTTTTATATATTCCAGTGTTGGAAACTTTACAATTCTCTGCAGATCATTTCCAGTCTTTCCAAGCTTTTTACCATTTGGATTTTTTCTGACACCTACTATGTCTGTTTCTTGATTTATTTTGAACACATTTTTTCCTATCATAGCCCTCATCGGCTATTATTTTCCATTGTACAACAGTTTTGAAGATGATTGTCCTCACTTCTTCATGCTGGAACCATTCCTCCATGAATCTGATATTTGGTTGATGATTAAGACTTTCATCTCCTCTCCTGAAGTAACTAAATTAACTCCTGATTCTTCATTCCATACTGTGTAGTCAATTATTCCTAAATTGGGCATTTTCTACCAGGCTTTATTCCATTTTGTTCTCTTTTTCTTCAGTCTGCTATTGCCATTTTGAATTCCAGTATATTTTTTTCCAGTGTATATTAAAGTCCCTCTCAACTTCATGATACTTGTGGGCTTAACACAGGTTTCTGTCTATTTAGGTTATTAGTAAAACTCTCAGTAGAAACAGATCTGGACAGAATCCTGGAGAACAGCTAATTGTTTGCTTTTTGCTTGACAGTGAGTCACTGACAGATATGCTCTAAGTTAAAATTCTGACTTCCTCCCCTCAGTCATGTGTATCTGAATTGATGACAATTTCCAGAAGTTTTAAAAACCTTGATGTGTCTTACATTCTAAAATCAGGACTTGTGCCTTTACTCTGGTAGTTATGTATTCCATATTAATTACCACACATAGGCTGTCACACATAAAAGCTCATACTTTTTATTTATTGCTTTTGTTTAGTACAATGTTCCATTTCTTCACACAATTAAAGTGCACCAATGCTTTATGGCCTTTAAAGAAGAGGGCAGTGTTTGCAGAGATTTGCTCCTTTTTTTTTTCCAGGGTTCCTATAGCCCAGTAGAAGACTTTGGCTATGAACTTTTATCCTATTTATTGTTTTTCATTTGTACAGAAAATTAATGGTCTCTCTAGGTAGATTAACATAGAGCTAACATTTGTCAGCAACTGCTTACTGTGCAATAGAGGACTTTTTCAGCACACGGCCAGAGCTCCACAAGGGACAACAGTAAATGAAAAAGGAGGCAGCAACAATATGGTTATGAATACATTGCCAATTTGTAAATGAAAAGCTTTGAGTGTTTTTTCCTTTGTTTTTTATCCCCTGAAGTGTAGTGCACATGGGCATTTCTAAGTAGATCTGGGCAGGCCTGCAGAAAAATCAAAACTTAGACAAGCCAAAGACCTGGCTGTTTTCCACAAGTGAAAATACAAGCCAAGCTGACAAAGTTGGCTGCCCATTAAAAAGACAAAAACCAAAACCAAAAACCAAAACCAAAACAAACAAACAAAAAAAGGCAACGACAACAAAAATCCAAACCAAAACAAAATTCTATAATTCTATGTAAAGATACATAAATTGAATATGACCAGGAGGAAATCATACCAAATTATTGTCTTTATTCATGGGTGTGAAGCCGAGGCAAGCCTTGTAACTCAAGAGGATCTCAAGTTAAGCTTCCCTTAAACCTAGTCTAACTTTATGTTCTGTAAATTTATATAATTAAAGAAGGATAACAGGAACTTTAATGTCAACACAATCAGGTCCCAGGAACAAGTAAATCAGCTCTTTATTGGAATAAACAGTTCTTACACAGCATAGAATTACACCTTTTACAGAAAAGGAAGTTAGAGAGACATAGAAGGATGAAAGAGGAGCCTGTTAGAGACCTGATAATTAAAAGGGTCTTTTTGAAACACAAACAGAAGATTATGACTTGAGTTAAAGAAATACCAATGCTTATATATGCACTTACTATCAAGAAACAGCCTTCTATTTAACTAAAACAATGTTTATGAAGAAAAATAAGATGGGCTATACACAGAAATATTTTCAAAGCAAAGTGTTGTTCATGGATTTCCATAAAAAATTGTGCCTGTTTAGAAGTGTCCCTTTTAAATTATCATGGACTAAATCAGAGAGTAGAACTAAAATGTAGCTACACTCTGAAAGATAATGGCAGTGGAGGCTGCTCTTGTTTATGCGTGCTGTTCACATTTACTCTGACAACGTATAGTTCAGTTTAATTAGCATGTGATTGAAAAGTGTTGACGTCTTGTGTTCTGTGTTGCTAAAGGGATTTCTTCAAACTGGGGAATATGTAAATTCCTTGAAGAATTGTTTATACTACCAGAATGGCTTTTAAGTAATTTTGATGACAAGAATTAAAGTAGGCAGTCAACATAGTTATTTTGAGGATTTAATATAGTTGTGAACACAAGAGTGTAAATAACTTTTGCAAGGAGCTGAAGCAGACTGTGAAAACAGCTGTACAAATTTTTTATTTTTTAATTTTCTTCTAGTTTATGGAACAGTAGAGTTTAATTGCAGCTGTTGTCCCTTCTCATTTCTGGCAGCTTAAAATAAGATGAATAAATGTGAAAAAAGCTACCTCTCCTTCGAAGCTCTGAGTATAATTTAAAACAGAAAAGATTTTAAAATTTCTGTGTGATTCTTCTCTAGGCTATAAAAACAGTAAATGTCTGTAACTTCATTTGTTTCACAAAGTATATTTCTGATTCGCTGTGGTTTTATAGGAGTAAAATATGGATTAAACAGTAAATCACACTTCTTTGAAGACTGCATATTTTTAATTGTCTGCATGGAAGAGGCAAAGTACTGTCAAAGGCTTGCATAGTTCAGAAAACTCTAGAAATATATGGACATTGAAATTTCCACTCCACAGAAAGACTTGCGGCTTCAGAATCAATTTTATTCTGAACCAGAGTGAAAAAAGGAAAAAATGAAAACGTTAGACTGAAATGTTTTTTGGGCTTATAATATTTGGGAAAAAAGACTAAAGTGAAAGTCCTTGAAGAAAGAAAAACATAAAAAAATAAAAGTTCTTGTCATGAGAATGTCAAATATTTAGCTATTTATTTTCAAATTGGAAATGAAATTAATGATGATTGCAGGGTTCTTTAGTTATATCCTAATGTACAGATGTTGATAATCACGAGCTGTATGGGAGCATGCAAGAGCCAGTGGCAGCAGCTGCAGCCATCAAGGTAAACTGCAGAGTCTGGGGAGGTTACTGGCAAGCCTTCCTCATTTGTGAGGGTGATTTCTTGTCCACAATACTGACCCACCAAAGTCCAAAAATATCTCAGCAGAGAGGCTTGTACCTTTTTAGGCAGAATCTAAGCTGAAGTGTTCATCTAATTTGGGTGTGCTAAAGATTCTAGTCATGAGGTCTAAGACAGCTTCCTCAGTATCCTTAGGACAATGCAGAATCATTCATCTGTTGTAGCCAGATGCTTATGATAGAAAGTATTTTTTCTTTTTTTTTTTTCACATTAGATCTGTCTGCTGAGGGGTTTGGATCAATAGATGTTTTACTTTTATGTGGGTAAAGTTAGGTGAAGTTACACTCCCTTTAAATGTCAGAATAAACCATGTAGGAGACAAAATCCCCTTTTGGTGTATTAGCCAAATAATAATAACACTTTGAATCAATTGTGTTCATTGGGTCAAATTGCACTAATAGATGATGTAGTTGTACAAAAATTATTTTTCCTCAAAACCAAAGTTAACCTACCTCACCAAACTACACATTATACTAGCTAAGTACTATATTTGCCAGGCCCTGCTCTTTTCTTTGGAATACCTCTGAATGTCCCCTGCCACTGAGGTACAGTGAACTGCTGGAGACTTGAGTTCTATCCCCAGCTTTTTCACTCTATCCATCAACAGAAACGCTGGTGGGAGTTCTTCAATAATTCTCATCAGTCAAGTGGGTTTAGATAAAACTTCAGTAAAATCACAACGAGCACTGCTCCCTCTGAACAAAGGGCAGTTCAAAGAGGGAGTGGAAAAAAATTAACACCATGATGTTTTATAATGAGAACATAAATCAGACTGTGATAAAGGAGAGGGGAAAAGATATGGGAAGATAAGGGAAACAGAAAATACTGCATAATGGATCAGCTTCCTCAACTAATTCTAGAAAATGTGAACCCAGAAAACCAAGTAGATCCAGCCCCTTAAAATCAATAAAAATTTCTATTTACTTAGGTAGTGCCACATCACAGGCTCTTTTCATCCTTAAACCTTGGAGAGATACTAGGATAAGACAACTGCCTAACCACATGAAAGAAAATTCTGCTCTACCGAGTCTAAGATTAATTTAAATTTAAGGAATTTTGGTAAATACTTAAGTTACCCTGTATCTCTTACCTAACAGGCCCATAATGAATAGCTTAACAGGTGATAAATAACTGTTCCAGGGTGAAAATCTATCCAAGTGCAGAGAGCATTTTGTTATAATTTTATCACTATCTCAAAAACAAAGATAGACACAAGTAACCAGTCACAATAGTAACAGTAAGAAACAAAAATAGTACTTTTTTTACTTGCAGCTACATTTTCTTTTGTTCACATAGAAGACCACTCTTTATGGATTGCAACACCCTTCTTAGAAGCAATAAAATCGCATCTGACATTTTACGGACGTTAGTTTGACTTCCAAAGGCATTTCTTAAAACTGCAAGCTTTGTGTGTCCAGTTCCTGGGGTTAATACTTTATATAAAATATACAGAATAATTCCTGATCTTTTCAACACATATTGAATTCATGAGGTTTAGAAAGTGAGGAAAGAAGAAATCCTACCATTAACCTTCAGTGTTGAACATTCTGACATGTCAGGTTTTAAAATTGGTAGATGAAATTCCAGAGATGCTTTAAAAAGCAGGTTAACATTTACTAATATATTGAAGAAAGATAATCTTCTGTCTTCAGCAGCAGCCAGCATAATCAAGTGGTTCTGCTTTTCTTTCAACTGTTCTAAGACACAAACTATGTCTGCTGGGGAGCATAGTCACCCATACACTGGCTCCCAAAAGGAATGGAAATTCAGTGGAATTTCAGTGTGCTACAGGGATTGGCTTGATCTTGGCTGCCTAACTGACTTAAGCAAGACTCATATTTAGAACTGAACAATCACAATTTTTTCTACTGCAGAAGTGTTCAGCCAAACTACTGGTTCCCACTGCATAGAGTAAATAAAATTTAAATTTAGAGTCTTATCATAATATCAGCTTTTGTACCTGTGCTACAGGAACAGATGGAGTATGGGAAAAATTTGAAGTGTTAATTGATTTTGTTTGAATCCTGTTACCCTCTGTTTGGTGTGAATTGTTGAGTTGTCAAAACATTAAGTTATATAGGGAATGGAGCAGAGAATAAACAAAAATATAATTCTATTGGTATGAGAGGTGTATCTTCCACTAATATACCATGTTCACACTAGTTATGCTATCTCAGACTGCTAAAAAAATAAGCAGAATAACAAAAGACCAATAAAAATTAAAGAAAAACCCTGTTCTCAGAAACTAAAAATTAGTTTTGCTTTTCTTAGGAAAGAGAAAAAAATACAGAATTTCTTTTACAGGAAATTTGTGGAGTTCAAATATTTAAGTACACTTACATAGGCTGAGAAAAAAAATGTACAGGAATATGAACAATATCTTGGGGTTTGATAATTACCCCCAAAAGTAATAAAAGGAGTATTTATCTTTGCACTTCCCAAATGTAACTATCAGGAATTAAGATCTAGTGTGGGGAAAGAGATAATTTGCTCCTCCTGTGAAGGCCTGTCACCTCCCTCAGATGCACATGATATAGGGAGTTTATGTAGATAAGGTTTAGAATGATAGAGTAAGAGCCTATATAGAAATTCCTGTATTTACATGTACCTAGGAAAATATCAGTGGGACAAAATAAAGCACATGGAAACCTCCCAAAACTTCTGACTGCATCCTATGCATCATGTGTTTGATCACATGTAGTTCAGATTATAATCTGAAATAAAACTAAATGTCTCCACAGGATTACATGGAGTTTTCTCATGTCAAATACTTACACACTGAAGGCAGAAAAAATAAAAAAAGTGATAATTAACAAGGCTGAGATTAACACCTCTTCCACTGTCATGTCTAACTTCAGTGCAATGCAGTGTTCCTTTGACAAAATATTAGAAACCAGATTTTAGGCCATAGTTTAGCTCAACATTATTTCTCTAATTAAAAATTAAATTTCCCTTCAGGAAACTGACCTTCTGTCTGAAATTATTTTACCTCCACAATAATACTTTTGACCTATAAGAAAATATAAATGCTCTTTTACGCCATAAGCAAATCATGAATTATTGAAGATAGAAATCAATAATGACGTTTGAGAAAAAACACTTTTTCTTTGTATTTCATCAATGCAGAATAGAAAAATACTGCAATGACTGTGGGCAAATATGGGGATTAAAAATCCACTGTCAGAACCACCTCAACATTAATTGCACAGTATAGAGCAGAAGTCTTTACAAGATAGCAAATCAGATGACTCTGCCTTAGCAAAGCTCACCCATGAAACAAGCACAATCAATTGAACATTATGCATATAAATTTTTGAGGGGTGAATTAGTGCAATTTCAGGAATTTTTGTTGGTTTTGTTGTTGTTTGAAATATTTATTTTTGTTTGCAGGCATCTAAGCATAAGTGTCTGAGGTTTTGTAATATTTCTTGAATGCCCCCTTTCCATTGTGAGATCTTTCAATATTATTCGTTTTAACTTTAATGAACAAAGAATTTGAAATCTGCTGGCAATTTGCTTGTTATCATGACTGAGATAATATATTTTAACTAGCTTTTGTATAGCCAGTTTTATTTTTTTTCCTCTGGAAAATGCAAAATGAGAACCTGTGGATCCCAATTACATGGGAAATTCCAGCTTCAGGGACACTGGTTGGTTCATAGAAATTTGTGGATAAAAAGCACCATTACAAAGTAACAAGTATTTGTAAATTTTAGTGGGGTTTAGTCCTAGTTCTGCATGTAGAAAATTGCATTCATTCAATTGTAACAACTGTTCATTTTCTCCCTGTTTCTGTCTTTTATTCTTGAATCTTTTCCTTTGCAACATATCTGAACACTGCTTGCACTCCATAATGATATCCAGACCTTGAATCAGCTGATGAAGAATAGTGTATATGGCTGGAATGATCCTGGGAGCAGCTGGAATTGCTTAAAGCATTTCATAACTAAATACAGAATAAATACACAAAAGCTCTCTATTACGGTGACATTCTGAAAGAGAAGAAGGTGAAGAATCCAGCGAAGCAGATCTTCATATAACTAAGCCAATGCTGGAAATACAGGTTAGATAATCTGCTGTTTATTAGTATCTGTTTTTCTACCTTTCTCCCACAACAGCTACAGCTATTTTATGCTTCACTCCCTTTTTCTAGAGGCAGATCTACAATGGACTTGTGGAAAGCAAGCTACATTGACCATACAACTCAAATACCATGACTCAAGGTACATATAAGGGATTCCTGTGTTTTATGAAAACATGAGAAATGTCTTTGTTTTCCAAAGGAAGAAGGATAAACTGTGCAATTTTTAGCCTTATTTAAGAGTATTGTGATCACTTAGAATTGAGATAAATTAATTAAAATAGTTATTTTTTTATTTTGTAGTGGCCTTGTAAAATTACCTGATTTAGAATTTTCCTTGTAAAGCATCCATTTACATAATGACATTTTATAAAATGACATAACAGTTTGTTTAGTGTCCAATATATATTGCTGGATGAGGAAGACAACCATTACAATTTTCAGTGATATAGGGGCTTGGCTTTTATGTTAATTCTGACAACCATGTATTTTAAAATATTTCATCACAACTCTTATTGCTTATGGTGACACTGGTTGAAACTATCCATTTAAGAAAATGCTAAGACATGGCAATAATAGCTTTTAAAAGAAACTTTACTGGCTGCAGACAGAGAAGAGTAAGTTAAATTCATCTGCAATGATAAAGAGCTACTGGTTTGAGTGGATTGACCAGAGAGATGAAGTTGGCCCAGACTGATGGAGAACAGTCATTTGCTCCCTTCCTGCCAATAGAATGTCAGACCAAAATGAAGAACACATTCCCATTTATGGTATAGTCTGGAAATCTCCATAGATTTGATAAGTACTCAAGTATCTCTCCCTGTCAATATTCCCTTTTCTCTGCAAAACCTGAAACACATCAAGCAGAACAACTGTCTAATTACCAGTAGCTAAATGAAAGTTGTTCCTTGTCCTTAGTGCTAAAAATGGTCTTTATTTCAGTTTTTCTTTCAGATCTGGACTGGTGAAAGGAAGGATGAAAGTGTGCAGAACAAATCCCTGTGAAATCTGGTTTTTAATCTGGTTTTAATCAGTTAACTGAGAGTATGTTTTCTCAATTTGGGAAGATGAGTCAACTAATTTACTTTGTTCAGACAGTGATTCCTATCCCAGATATTACATAAGGATCATTGCACTCTTATATAAATAAATAAACCTTACATTGTTAAGCACTGTATGGAAATTGTAAGGTACAGGACATTTTTAAGGACTGCAAGCACATCTACATAGTTGTATAATGTGCATCTTAATTTTATCTCTTGAACATTCAGATGGTACATGACAAAATTTGATTACTGGCAATCTGTAACATTGATAAAAAAATCTTCTTTTCAAGGTTTGTTACACGTTTCTTTTTTTGTTTTGGTTTTTTTTTTTTTGAATGCAAAACATTAAACCCTATTACTCATTTATTGCAACTAATTTTTTATATAATTACTAATGTGTCCTATGTGTGCCTCATCAGCACTGATTTCATAAAGGTAGTTTTAAAAACAGTGAAACAAAAGGCAACAGCAGGTTTTGGTCAGCCTCAGAAAGCATCACACCTGCTGGATTACAATGTAAAGAGAAAAGTGGAAAAACAGGTTTGCCAGTAGAGAGTAATTGAGAAAAGCTTCTGCATGTATCTGAAGGAAATGGAGAACCAAAAATCTTTTAATCCCATAGAAATTCAGATTTCCTGTCTTTGATATTGTCCCCTTTAATAGGAGATATTAAGAAAAACAAAGGAAACAAAATCCTGTAGTTCTTTTGAAGTTGAAAGAGGAGGTTATACTGTTTAGTAAAATGCCAGCCAGGTATTTTCCCCCACTTCTGAGCTTTGGCTCTCATCCAAAACATGACAAACCAAGCAAATGAAAATGTGGATGTGCCTTATCACTTTTGCTTCCTGTTTCATAAGGAACTCTAAATTATATTGGTGAGAGAGAAGGATGTTAATCGAGCAAAATCATCTATGGTAAAATATACCTTTTATGTCATAACCTGCAAATTTTGTTGTTGTTGTTCAAGTGCTGCAACTGAACTGCTCTTGTAGCTTTAGAAAACAGTTTAGAAAATAGCAAGTGCTCTTCAGACTGCACAAAGTTAACAGAACTTTAAAGTTTGTTCCTCCTTCTATTAAATGAATGGGAAATATTACCTGAATTTCAATAGAGACAGAGCCACACCTTCACTGACATGAATTGTAAAGCACTTTCTTGAAACTCTAATAATTACATCAGTGATATCCAGGGAGGTCTTCAGTATTTGCCTTGATAGTGAGGATGTAAAAGAAGAAAGCTAGGTCTCAAAGGAAGTGCAAGTATTTTAAATAGTACAAAAGACATGTTTTAATATTTCAAAAGCTTGTGAAAAAAAATGTAATACAGAAATACTTCTTCCAAAAAAGAGATTCATGCCTATTTTAATGTCCTGCTCACTGTGCCAGAGGATATGTTGAGAATTCTATCCTTCTAGAACCTCTCTATCACCTGCACAAAATGGACTTTCATTGTTTCCTGCCAAGGATGCTGAGTTGCTGATTTCCTGTAGAAAAGCTGTGTCCAAACTGAAGACTGGGGAAAGCTTGAACATGAACATATGGAACACTCTTCAGTTGTACAAAAGACCATCCTAGTGGCTGTTTTCTGCACCTCCTGCTCGATAAACTAATTCAGCTTGATTGAAGAAGTACAAGGTGTTCAGAGTAGTCAGCACAGTGCTGCAGTTAATGTAAAAACATGTCAGTAATCCTACAGGGAATTAATCAGTAAGATGAGAAATTATCAACAGGTCTTACATCAATTTTTGAAAGAATAAAAGTAACTAATATTCTTATATTTCATTATAAAGTGACAGAAAAATAGCCCTGAGAGGGGGACATGGAGGGAGTTAAAAGCAGATACTTTCCAAGCAAATAATTATAATTTAATTGCAATATTGTAGAGAAAAAATATGCATTGTATTTGATTTGAATGTGTAGCATATACACTTTGTGCTTAATAATCATTTTCAGTAAAAAAAATAAACCAGGATAAAATATTACCTGAATGCCTAATGCCTCCTTGAAGAGAAAACAGAAAGAGATTGTCTAAGGTTTGCATTAAAATATCTATAATGAAAAGGAATAAAAGGTAATACCATCATTTAGGCTTCTTTTACACTAACTTCTGAATATTATTACCTTTTCAGATTACAATAGCTGCAAAAAGGACTTGGGCAAGTCTTCCATGCAGGGGTTTACAGCAGACAAATCAGGCATTTAGTGATACAGAGCATTGCCTTTAGATATGTCTGCACTGCAGTCAGGTGTCATTGAAACCTCAGGAGCTTAGATACTGAGAGAAACAAAAATGTGGGAAGTGGGCTTCAGCATAAACTACAAAAAGTTTTCTTGAGATCTGGGGTATATATTTGGCAACTAAAACCCATGCTGTTTAAATCACTTAATTATAGCATAGTCATGTCCTGGGGTAAAAATACATTGCATTCACAAACTGGAATCTGCAGCAAAATGACTGTGAGTCTACTGTCTATTGGATATTGAAAGGGCACTGGGAAGTTTCCCTCACCTAATTTTAAATGTCTATATTTAATCCCCTTAGACTCCCCACACAGCCTAGGCACATCCAGAGTTGTTTCACTTCACTGCTTGCACTTGCCTGCATTGCAATGGACTGAATCACACTCTCCAGGTATTTATTTTTCCCCCCACCAGCCAAGAAGAAAATCATGGGAGTCTTGTTTCAGCCTTGGCTATCTCAGGGCAAAGCAATCCCACACAGTACAACAGCATAAACCTTTGAAAATAGGAGTACTCAGTAACAGTTGAACACTGGAAACTGGTGAGAGGGAATTTGGTTTTGAACTGAGTAAGGGTCAGAAAACCATATAAAAGAGTTCATATTATATTGTCACAAAAAATGCATCTGTTTAGTTGCACATTTCATTTGTTATGATGTGTGTATAACTGAAATCCAACTCCTTTTCCTACAGCAATTGCTTCCTCTGCTGGGGGTTAATTATCTTATAATCACAGTGCAAATTATCTAAGTGAGATGGTGACATGTTTTACTTTTTCAACTTCCAGACATAGTACCTGGGATGTAATCAACTTAACACAATGCCAGTGCAGTCCAGAGGATTACATCACTGATAGATTTGACTACTAACTCATAAAAATGTTTTATTTGTGAACAAATTCTGACTTATTCAGATCAGAACTGCAGATGTTAAAAAAAATTAGAGCATAAAAAAACAAAGGAATGTATCTTTCCATGTGAGGTGACAACAAGCAGAAGGTTGCAAATATTGGCTTTCACTTCTAAATGGTGATGAGTTCCAGGTTTAGATTCTGTATATAAAGAGCAGGAGATGCTCTAGGAAGCAAATGCAAAGAGATACAGACCAGTCTGAGGACTTGTGTATACTTTAGACTTGAGGAAAGACTGTATATTCAAAAGTTGATTCATTTTTCTCAGATATAGAAAATGATCTAGTAAAAATACCGCTATTTCCCTTGAAAATATTGCCTTTCCTGAAAATTTGGATAAGGGCTATAAGCTGTTAGCTCTTGTAGTCATTGAGGGGTTACTTACCTCACCTAACTTTAGCCAGCAAAGAGTTAGAGATCAAGGTATCTGCTCTAAACTGGTATTTGTCGTAAACAAAACCTGACAAAGTGGAGGAAAAAACAAATAACATGATGACTTGTTATTTTTGGAGATTAAATTCCTGATTTCCTCTAGTAAAACTCTATCTCTTCTCACTGATTTACAGAGAGATCAGTCTATTATGCTGTTTCCGTGAAAATACAGACTAATGATAAAGTTTGAAAAAAACTTCATCTTCTGTTTTTGACTTCACACTCTTAGTCACATATGGCCAGATATACTTATGAAACAATTCAGTCTCTAGTTTTATATAGTAATATGCATGTTCTAGTCTACAACAAGTACAAGGTATATCAAAACGTGAAATGATAGAGTTACAGCTACAGTAAGAGCCAATATTAAGTAGATAAGAGATGCACACCATAATAGTGATATGTAGGAGAAAGAGAAAATATTCCTATCTTAGTTCATTACTAAACCCCTCCAGCTGGTTTTCTTGGCAAGGAGTAGCAGAAGAAAAGCTACGTGGAAGATGCAGCTTAAATTGCACAATCTTGAAAATGTAAATCTACTTGCAAAAAAATGTATAAACCCTATAGAAAAACTGGATTCTGCCAAGTGACTCATTATTTTAATGACTTCCTGCTCTAATGCACTTCCTCTCTTTTCCTTCGTGCAAACTGCTCTAATCCCTGTTAAGGATTTAGCCTTACAATGGGGCTTTTATAACTTTCTGGAGCCTTGTCATGTTGGCATATGGGTCATTCCCTTTATGCCAGGACAAGAAGAAGGTGAAGAACAGTTGTCCTGTGGTATAAGGAAAATTTCAAAGCAGAACTGGCCAAGTATCACTCTGAAATACAGAGTGAGTTGGTTTTTTCCCTTAGGAGCTGAATGCTGGCAGGTAGCAAGCATGGAGAAAACCTGAACATGTTTCAATGCTATCTCTTCCAGCAGATGTCACTAAGAGGCAATGCTGTTTATAGAATGGCCAAATTGGAGACAAGCAGGTATTTTTAAATCACAAAAGTATGGAAAAGCTTTTCCTAGCTATCAAAGAAATGTTTCAACACTGAAACATTTTTTAGCTCCCAAATAGGACTTTACTTTGGATCCAGGTCTGGAAATAAACTCCTGGTTTCCACTACATTTCAAAGGTTATGGTAATATATACTCTTTACAGGAAACTACATGGAGATCAGGAGACAAGCTGAGTGCCATTGCTAAGGAAATAGTGAAGATTTAAAAGAAGAAAAGGTGTCTTAATCTCCATAAATTGTTTATTTCTAAAGAAGGAAATTACAAGAATTTTTGAATGCTGCAAAGGCATACATTGTTGTTGTTGTTATTATGATTAAAAAAACCCAAATATTTCAAGTATACAAGAAGAAAGAATAATGGTGATTATTTCCCAGGTGAATATCATGCTTGTGTAAGCTCTCTAAGACAAGGAACACCTCTGCTGTTTGGCTGTGCAGCATCCAGCACACTGAAGTCTCAGCCCATGAGAGTTACTCTGGTGTTCCTGTGACATCTATTAACAGGGTCAATTGCAAACAGAAGATGGATCATTATGTCAGGTCATGGATTAATCCCCATATGGTTTTAATAAGAACAAAGCATAGGCTACACTTCTATTTGCTGTTGTCCAATCTACTCTCCTTAGCAGGCACACCTTTTGCATGAATTCTTCATGTGTTTCTGTTCATGGGTAGAGTTTGAGGTCAGAGATGGGAGCAAGGAACATACAAAGAAAGAGAGCAAAAAGGTTCCAAGACAAAGCTAACACTTTCCCCTCCAAAGGAGGAGAGCCTGCAGCCCCAAGAGTACAGCCAGATGCTTAGAGGTCTGCAACAGAAACACCCAGCTAATGGTGTGAGAACAGTGTGAACAGATGGTGCTACAGCACTCTCATATTCCCTACATCTACACCCACCACCACCTGCTGTCTAATCCCCTTCCATTATCCAGCTTCCTAGTAACAAATTATTACATTCTCACCTTTTATTTGTTTTTATATCACATCAAGCCCATCTATGCTCAATCTGGTTTTCAATACAAAACTTTGTGTTGTTTTAGGATTCCTGACTTTCTAGAGCTGTGAGAGGAAAGTCAGGCCCTCAGTTTCATTAAAATATGTATAACCTAATATGCAATCTGCCCTATTTTCTGCCCTTTGAAAAGACATACAAGGAAACACATACTAGAAGGGAAACAGCAAAATATCTTATAAGCATGCTATGCAAGGTTAGTAAACTTGCTGTCTCATTTTTCCTGTCTGTAGCCTCACAGCACTTTAATTAAAAATGCCAAAAACCCTAAAGATGCCTTGAAGAATACAAATTCAGTTTCTTGGATTTTTTTTCACATGGGTATGGTCCTGACAAACATCTGTGTCTCATCAAGAATTTGTCTTCATAAGGAGGTCCTTAGTATGCCCGTAATTGTGGGTTATGACTGTCCAAATTCTGAAGACTGCAAATGTCAGCAGTTTGTAAAAGCACCACAGCCTCCCAATTTTAGAAAGGTCAGTAGGACCCTATTACAGTCAAATGTTCTCTGCAGGCTTCATAATTCAAACCTCTATTATTCTTTGCTCTCTATTCCTCTTCCTTATTCCTTTTCCAAACACCCTGTATGAATAAAAGGATCATCATTTCAGCGGAATGCAGCTACCCCTTGGATGGAAGAAATCAGTTCAGGGCCAGTAGCACTACAGTACACAACCATTTCCAGCAGCCAAAATCTGCCCTTGGACACAAGTCAGTGGAAACATGCACATTCAGTGGTAGACTCTGGCCCCAGAGTAACAGAGTAACTAGAGTGCCTGAAACTGCCAAAGAGATTTAAACTGGCAGAATATATTTAACCCAATTTGGCATGTGGTCAGGATACTAGAAGCTAATAGCTCATTGCCTAAAAGAGGTGGTTCTTTGTTTAATACATTAAACATTAATACATTAGCAATGTTCATTATGTTGGCTTCATATCTCATCTGCTAGCTCCAAAATAAAAAGAACATCCAGTTTCCATAATGCTAATATGTAAGAACACTTGTTGTTTTGACTCATTGCAAATCATGACATAAATGAAACCACCAGATGCAGTTTCTCCTTGAGAGTTCCCTGCTTACTGGTGGGCCTTGAGACCCAGCATTCCTGTGGAAGTGTTGGTACAATACAGGTAAGATGGAAGAACAACCTTTCAGGAACAGAAAGGTGCCTCTGATTCTGCCAAGCTACTGGAGAAGCACATCCTTACAGAAGAAACTACCCAACATTCCAAGCCTGGACAACATATTGCTTAATGATAGAAAATGACTGGGAATTTCCATATTATCAAAATTGCGGCCTTGAAAATACCATATACACTATCAAAATCCTGTTAAATTGGATAAAATAGGGTTTTTTGCTTAATAATTTTATTATTATATAATAATCAAGCCATATATTAATTCTTATTTTCATTAATTTTCTTCTCCTTTCTGCAAAGCAGCCATTATAATCCTCATTTGTTTTAAGTCTCTACCATGCCAATGCATTCACAAGCGTATGTGCTTACATCTGTGCATAGTCCCACTGAGGTCAGAGAAAGATTATAAATATTAAATATAGAATTGGTTGACTAGTCTTCTGAGACTGTCTAGCATTTGGCTTCTGAAATATTTATAACTGGTCATAACTTCTAATAAGAAGGATATACTTTCTGAATTGAGCAAAATTTTCCTGGTGCATGAATATAGGTTTCTTCATTCTTCTTTGAAGCAGATTTTTAATTTTGTGAATGACAGCACTGCAGTCATCTTAGACTTATGTTTTCAATTTGAAGAACTATAGAGTCACTTCTAGGAAAGTTATTAAAAGTTATTATTATTATAGAAATCATACTTCTTGCCTGTAAGCAGTCTTTCTGCAGCAATCTGTGTCTTTAGTGGAAGATGGTCTCTAAAAATCTTCAATTTTAAAAGTGAGGAGCTTAGATTAAGATGCTAAAGGTGACTCTTAGAGGCAACTCATCTACTTGACTCTCGAGAGGGTGAAGGTGGCCCAGTAAAAAACCCTGACCCTTTCCAGAGTTCTGGGTGCAAGCTTTTCCACTTTTCTCTGTACTTAGGATCACTACCTCCTTAGTGCATCGCCTTTGTGGATCCCCTTTAGAGGTGTTTAATTCTTTCCACATACACAACACAGAATTGAAATGACTAGCTCATTTTGTGGAAACAGCACACCTATATATAACCTATAGGTTTCCCTGGTAACAGAAAGCAAAATTTAACACCTCCATTTTAAAACTGAAAGTCTTAGTTAATAATTTTAAGTTGTTTTATGTGAGAAAATATTAGACCAATTTGAATTGGTTTTTCTGAAATTTCCCTCAGACAAAACTTAAAATTTTGATGGCAAAGAAACTTTATTCCTGAATTTAAAACAGAAATCATCATCAATTATTCAAGAACAATAACCGTGTGATAGTAGTACTTGATACAGAAATAATATAACAACTGACACAAAACACACAGTTGGATAATTCTAAAGATGTGCATTCTTAACTTCATAGATCAATTCCTAGATCTACAACCACAAATGTTATAAAAAGTCTAAATTCCACTTCTACTTTTTAAGATACAGTATTTCAAAACAGAATCCATGTTAGAGGCCAATTCTAAATCTCACATTTTTCCTGACCTAGGACATATCTCGACCTCATTGTTCCTGCCCAAGACTTGGCCTTGATATATGCTATTTAGAAAGCAAAGAACATGAACTTGTTCAAACTCTGGGAATACTTCAGCCTACAGCTCAACAAAAAACCTTTATCTGAAACCAATGAACTTCTCAAAACCATTGAGAATTGACCACAGGGGCCAATTAGCTGTTGCAGTCTCACTGGTTCTGTGTCAATAATTTATAAATTTAGAGAGCAGGCAGGTTTTTACTGCTTGTTTAAAATTGAAGAGCTAGTTCTTACAAAGTCTGTGCCACTCAACTGAACTCTGTGGACCAGCACAGATATAAACCCACTGAAGATTTAACATAAATAGGTATATCATGTTTTCAAACATATATTTTCCTTCCAAAATCAAAATTTAATTCACCATTGAAAAAACATTAATTAGATATCCATATTTTTTAGAAAGTGAAATAGCTACCATTTCTTTTATCTTTCCAAACAGTTTGGAAAAATCACAGATCAGTTTTACATCAAAGGTAGACAACTAAAGGATCTGCTTTCTGCCTCACAGCAGCAACAGCCAACATCTTAAGGTATTTTTGGTCCCCTTCATATTGTACCTTGTAGTTTTTCTGACTATCTAAGAAATAAATTTATGTCTGATTCCATAGACTGCCTTTGTCTTGGCTAATGTTATTTAATTGAGAATATTTTATTGGCCATAGAATATGAATGTAGTAGGTGACTTTGTCCATAAAAGCAGAAGGCAAGTATCATAGGTACCAGAGCCTTTATGGTCCCACTGAATTCACTTATTTCTACCCTCTGCTGAACAAAATGCTAATCCATTTATTTGCCAAAATTAGGCAAATTAAAGTACATTCTGGGGTGCAAAATCTGCCATTACCTAGCTTGGTTTTGGCAGAGATCACTAAGGGTATCTAAACCAAAGATTTTTAGATTCTGCTGCACAGAAAATTTGCTTCTTGGCTCCAGAGCTGACTGGGCACTTACTGCTGCTCTTTCCAGCTGCTGCTAAAATCTCTAAACTCACTTTTTTGCCAGGGTATGTGTAAAAGCCCATCAGTCTTCCATGCTGATCTCTTGAAAACCAATTAAAGTGTATTCATGCATTCCAGACATTGATTTTACATATGGACAATAATTTTTTACCACCATTCAGGTTGCTCCACAGTGACAAATTTGACAGAGGTCCACCCTTACATCCACAGATTAACAAAAAATAAAAAATTAGAAAAAAAATCCAGAAGCCTCATGTAAGAATTAAGGTAAATAAGTTCCCAGACTATCATTTATTAATATTACATATCTGTGTATCTGTATGTCTTAAAAAGACACTGCAGGAAGAAGTTTTCAGGAGGTCCAGGGAAGAGTGTGCCCATGGACAAGCAGTTGATGGGGTCCAGAGCAGTATAATTGTGTTCTGAGAGCGTTTCCATTCCATATCAGCCAAGAAATCTTGGGTTTCTTTACATATGTGGTCTGATAAAAACTGATTTAGTTTGAACAGTAATCCTCTTCTGAAGCTATCATATCTGAATATCTCTGGTGAACTCTCTCTGGTTATTATGCACAAGTCTAGGATAAGACCTGACTAAACTCATTTTCATAAGGTGTAAAAATAATGTATTTTGTTCAGTGCACCACCTAAATCCTAGCACTGCTGACTCCACAAAGATTCAATTCATATTTCACAGTTAAAAGATAAATTTGCTTTAAAAATGTAGGTGGTTTTGTTTTTTTAAGAGAGCTTGATGGCTTTAAGGCTATGCCTTTTTCCATCAAAATCAAAAGTTGACTTGGAAACATATAAGAGACTGTAAATTCAATTTAGTGAATACCATTTTATGATCCATCCTGATGCATGTAATTGCCATAGGTAGAAAATACATCTGTGGTGAAGAACTGGAAAATTGGAACATTATGGAGTTTCCACCAGCCTCCCTTGTTAGTGAATCTAAACTAATCTTTAGTGAATTCCTGAGAAAGCATAAAGAGGTTTCTTCTCCTAAAAAAAAGTGCTGTGCAAGTGAAAATGGAGCCAGAACAGACACTACCACTTTGCTTTAAGGATTTAGATATGTTATTTAATTTGATTTCTGCAGAGACAAACCTAAACAGTGATGGCAGCTGATTCTCTCTGGAGTATCTGGTAATCTATATTAAGAAAACTTAATACAGAAAGTAAAACAAAAGTCTCTGGATGAAAAGTTGTTCCATACTGGTGGTCAAACTGAGTTATCTGGAGAGATTCACAACACATAACACTTGAGTTAAACTATGGCTAAGGTTACCCTCCTGTAAAAGCAGAATAGTGTATCCATACGTGATATGATTTTAAATTAACCAGCCAAAAAACTGCAGCCAGTCAGCTTTGGCAGGGCAAAGCTCAGTGAGGTCTAATCGACCTAGGTGTTTATCCAGATTTTTTGGACAGATTTTTCAGGCTTGCTTAATGCCATGCTACTAACTATTTTTAACCCTTCTTTGATCAAGCTATGCCACTGAGTATCCTAGGTGATTTTTAATATTATATATCATGAGCAAGGACTTCAGAAGGACAGAAATGAGATCGAGGCCTCACACCACAGAAGATGGAAAGGAGGACAGAGAAAGAAGGTCTCCCCTTTTCATCGTGTCACCTCAGCTCCTCTCCTGCAGCACAGTGGGACACTGTGGTGGCACCCGAATGACCAGCCCCATGCAGGCAGGATGATCCTCTCTGGTATGAAACCACCAGAACCTAGACAGGGTCACACATCACAGAAGCACTGTGACCCTCATGGTCTACTAGTTCTACCATATACGAAGGATAACTGGAGGCTTTAAAGACAGCAGTCAGCAAAACAAATTATACCTAATTAGAGTGCCAGGGGCTGCAAGTTTCTAACCCTCATTCCCCATGAAAATCTCTCATGGATTCACAGGGCTTTGTTGTGATTGTATGTCTGTACCACAAAATTGTTGGAGAGATAACTGTTTCAACATACTCGTTCAAAGACATGAGACCTATAATTTTACACCAAATTGGCTCTAATTGCCAGCAAATGCACTGCCTGTGCTGAGGCATTCTCTAAGGCCTTGTCTTCATTGCACAGAAACTCAGACCCTCCCACTGTCCACAAAGTAAAGCCCTCTGACCTAGGGCTTTAAATATGGACTAATTTATCTGACTAGATTACCTGCTGAGAAAACCATTGAACACTAATGATCTGTCCTTTCCTCTTCCCAACACTGAAAAGCAGGCTGGGGAGCATGGGGCCAGATTCCAAGCAGAATGGGTAGAATGAAAGAAGTGGAGGGAGGTGTCCACAAAGCCACAGGGAGAAATTAAGATAATGGAGAGAGGCACCAGAATACAAGCTGCTGGTAGAAGTTGCTGAGAGGAAACTGTTCTGAGGCACCAAAAAGATATATTTGCAGCTTTTAAATTACTTTTCCAACAGCAGGATGGGAAGAACACTCCACTGGTCAGACCATTAGAAAATCTGGATTGAAGTAGCTGTTCTGTCACAGATTCTCCTGAGGCAGACGGTTGGCTTCCTTTATGCCTCAGAGACACGAAATGTAGCTACACTGCCTTTTTTCACCCATCTGCAAAATTGGGAAGGACAGTTTTTCACTACTTCACAGAAAGCACTAAAGACTTTAAATTGCTCTAACTTCATGGTAATAGGAGCTGTAGAACCACCTAAGCCAACATGGTTTTTCCTTACTAGTAAATATAATTTATTTTAAGAAAGCTGCTTTTTCCTTTCCTATTCATGAATTTCCAAAGAGAAGAGACCTCAGTGCTCATTAATACCTACAGAGTATAAGTTTTATTTGTCAACAATTTGTTCTAAAGTGAAACTGGAATAGTATGAAATTATTTATTAATATAAGGAAAGTACAGAAACTTCTTTTAAATATGGAGTTGGACACCCAAACTTCAGATTCTGGAAGTAAGAAGTTGCTGATGACAGAACATGCTGCTCTTCATGGCAGCTTCCCAATGCTGCCTTCTCAATGTCAGCTACTGAGGATCACTATCTTCAAGGTTTTCTAGAATTATCATGAATTCTCAAAGAGAAATAAGAATGATTTGACAATGGCATTATTTATGTTCCTAGTTGTGTGGGTTTTCGACCCTTACATGTCCTCCCCAGATGGGTGAGAAATTTATTTCCAGGAATAAGAGACAAACAGGACTTTTGGATCTTCTCAGTCTTCAGATTGTTTATTATATCTTATCAGTAATTTACATGCCACCAACATAGCATGAAGCAGAGCAAGTACCAAAAGACAAAATGCAGGAAACTCAAGGCCCTTTTAAAGGTAAATTACCCAATTGTCATTAGGAATGTATATTATTATTACTTTTCTACCAATGCCTAATGAACTATCCATTCACGCAGCCTGTGCTGCGGCATTTCCTAACCAATCATGTGCTACCAACACTGCAGGAAATGGAATAGGTGAAGAAGAAGGAAGAGACCTGAAAAACCACAGGGATCCTCCATCTTGCGTTCATCTACTTACCATATTAATAAACCTAAAACTCTAAATTTTTCACCCTGTGGCAAACTATATATATATTGTACTATCATCTAACTCACACCCTTGTAGATTCTAATTCATCCCAAAGCCTTGGCAGCTTTCTCCATGGACGAAGGTTAAAAACAGTGTTTTCCTGGGGGGATGGGTCCCTCAAGACAGGCAGAGAAACATTCCCTGCACTTTGGGTTCCAACACTAATATTCTTGTGTGAGCATAAAGACCTCAGTTCCAATGAACAGATGAGAGAATGAGCAAAGGATCTAATGAATAATGTTATGTTTTCTTTGGGACAGTCTGGAGTGTCAGAGAAATATGGGCCACAAAGCAGTGGTGGGACTGGAAATATGAAACAATTAAGCACACTGGGGGTTTTGGTTGGGTTGTTTTAATCTGAAAAAATGATCATGTGCCATCCAGGTCACATAAATCCTGATTTCATGTTTCATTTTCTTAGTTGTTTGATGACTCAATACAAGTCTGCAAAGAGTACTAGGCTAGTTATTATACTTGAACTGTTGTGAAGCAGCAGAGAGAAATGTAGATAAAATAATGGAAGAGGGATTTAATTCTCTGGAAAACCATCTAGACATGTGACTCTGCTTATTTATCAAGAGATAATAAAACATTACTTTCTTGAATGGAATGAAAAATAAAGTCTAATTGAATAATATGTTAAAGGGTCTCTTAAATGGGGGATCCATACTAGGGCTCGCTGATCATGCAGAACAGAGAGAACAGAATTTCCTGTTTTGGTTTTGCTTGCAGCTCCTGGTATCAGCCAATTTCCAATAGTCAGTGGCTGTGTGTCACTTGACTTGGAGGAGACTTGGATCAGGCCCTAGGCATCTAATGGAGTACATCGACAGTCAATTTTGCTCTTGTGCTATTGGAAAACAGATTATGCCCTTTAACTTTAATAACTCTGAAGTAGTTTGACAGCCTCCGATGAAAGAGAAATATATCAATGTGGAGACAGAAGTGTGAAGTGAAAACTTAGTCAGGATTTCTGCTTTCTTTGTGCTACTGATTGTTTCTATCAGGCAGTTAGTGACCCATTATGTCATTTTAAACCACTATTTATCTTTGCATGACTATGAAAATTACAATCCTTAAGGTAACTTATTTATAACAAAACACTAATGTTTCTTTCTTCTAGATGGCCTTATTCTCAAATTACCATTTCTATATTGTAAATGCCTAAAAGAAAAAGTGGAATAAATAAAAAAAACTCTTTCAGTTTTCACTTGTTTTTCACCCCCTTAACTAAAATGAGACAAGGAAACAGCAGAAATCTGATTAAGTTTATTTCACTTTTGAAAAAACCCTCAACTGATTTCCAATCAAAATTGAACTATTATATAGCTAAAAGGGCAGGAGTCTTAGCATGGCCAGTTGTAGAAGAAATAACCTTCCTGATTATGCATTTCTCATTCTGCACATCTTGACATTAGGCAAAACACATCTTCCCAGAAATCCAGAGGCTGGAGACCAGATTAGTTACTGAGGCAGCTGATGCATCATGCCCTGGAAGGAAGCTCTGTGCTCCCTGGGAGTACATTTCTTCAGTCAAGTATAGGTGAGTTTTGTCAGTTTTAGCTTCAGGGTCATCCTAAAAGTATTGCAAGTGTTAGCTGGGAACACAAGGTTCTTCTCCTCGAGATACAAAAAAAAGCAAACTCTTGTGTGCATTCCTAGCTG
This sequence comes from Aphelocoma coerulescens, assembly GCF_041296385.1. Classification (NCBI taxonomy): domain Eukaryota; kingdom Metazoa; phylum Chordata; class Aves; order Passeriformes; family Corvidae; genus Aphelocoma; species Aphelocoma coerulescens. The sequence goes on from NC_091015.1 coordinate 12,643,575, forward strand.
AGGTGGTGGGACCCTGCCCTTCCTCCCAGAATTACTGAAATGAGATGTTATGACCATACCCCACCCATTTTTCTTTCACTTGTATTCCTTTACTTTCAGCTTCACAGAGAGGCCAGAAATACAGAATCAGAGTTTTTACACCTAGCTTCAGACTAGGATCTGCCTGTGCTACAGCACAAAACTAAACTTCAGACCCTGGGATCCAGCCCAGCCTGGACAGGCTGGATCAGTGGGGCAAGGCCAGTTGTATGAGGTTAAAAAAGGTGAAGTGATGGGTCCTACACTTGGGTCACAACAACCCCAGCCAGGGGGAAGAGTGGCTGGAAAACTGCCCAGCAGAGAAGGTCCAGGTTGTGCTGGTATGCTGGTTGACAGCCAGCTAAACATGAGCCAGTGTGTGCCCAGGTGGCCAAGAAGGCCAGTGGCATCTTGGCTTGTACCAGCAGGAGGTGGCTTGTGGCCACGAGGACCAGGGCAGTGACTGCCCCCATGTGCTCAGCACTGGCAAGGCAACACCCTGAGACCTGTGTCCAGTTTTGGGTTTTTCACTGCAAGAAAGACACTGAGGTCCTGGAGCATGTCCAGAGAAGGGCAATGAAGTTGGTGAAGGGTCTCAAATGTAAATCCTGTGAGGAGCGGCCAAGGGAGCTGAAGTTGTTTAGCCTGGAGGAAAGGAGGCTGATAAGAGACATTGTCAGCTTGTCCTCAGGTTGTTTCAGGGGAAGTTCAGGTTGGATACGAGGAAAAAATATTTTACTGAAAGGGTGGCTAAGTATTGGAAAAGGCTTCCCAGGGAAGTGGGGGAGTGTCACAATCCGCTAATACAAGCGGGGCTCGTGATGGTTCATTTATAGATCTCAGAGTGCAAAAGGACACAAGGGATTTCAGTTTTAATCAGAACAGTGCACCTTTATTAAGTGCCCACAACATGATAATGCGATAGAGGAGAGAGAGAGAGAGAGAGATTAAGAAAAACAAAGTAAAAGAGTAGAGAGGAAGAAAATGGGGATAATAGCTACCAACGGATGAGACGAAGTCCTCATGGCCTTCTGCCGATAGATTAGTCTTCTTTCTGTGGGGAGATCTCATCTCAGTTATTTCAGAAAGTCCCTTTATAGTCTTTTCCAGAAGCGAGGGGCAACTGGCCAAGACCATATCTATATTTCATAATAACATTGCAAAACTAGAAGCTGGCACTGACTATCACAGGCACATACAAGCATGCTTTCCATAGGCAGCACTGCCTGCCTTGGTTTGCAGCCTAGCAGTGTTAGCTGACATGAGTTTAGCAGTGCTCTCGCTTCTGCTTTCTAGCTGTATCCCCACATGTCCCCCTTTTCCCCAAGAGGTGGGGAGATCTACAGCCAGTATTATGAGGCCTGTTGCTTTGGGAAACAGGTACAGGACAGGTGTACAGGACGGGTCGTTCCTTTCCACATCAGCGCAGTCCTTCCCACCTGGGCAGCCAGAACGGCGCAGTCCATTGTGACCTGCACAAATTTCCTCAGGAATGCGCACCAGTTCCCAGCAGGCATTCCTGCAGGCAACACTAGGCAGACACCAGGACTCCTGTGTTCAGTCTCTGTCCTTGGCAATGATCGTGAGGCAGATGAGGGATCTTTGGACCGTCTCTTACATGGAGTCACTATCTCCAGAAGTCAAAACAAGTCAAAATGGTCAAACAACAAGCAAATGTGGCACTTCTTGATACGGTTTTGTTAACATGGTTATATTCGATCAAAGTTTGGACTTGATGATCTTAGAGGTCTATGAGGTGTATTGGAATTTGTCTAAGCATGGAATTATAAAATATATTTCCACCTGATCTTAAGCCATATAGAGTCATATGCTCTGAGTAATTTTATTAACATAGAAGTTAAATAAACAGTTACTCAAAAATATGCCAGGTTATTTTTAGGTTTACCATGCTACAAATTTTGGTTTTAATGACCTGTGGATTACTATTGATCACGTAGATATTGACCTTTAAAGGCTGCATTTATATAAAGTAAATTCTAAGGGTTATTTTTTACAACAAGCCCAAGGAACTTGAAAAAAAAAAAAAATCCTTATCATGAACATTTTCCTTTTCCATTTCCCCCTGCTTCATTCACTGGACTGCAGAGGAGATTACCCCCTTAACAGAAAGAAAAAGCATATGTCAACTTGCCTCACCTACAGAGCCTTCAGGCAAATGCATAACTTTTTTGGGACTGTCATGGATTGAATAAATCAGAGATAAGTGGGTTAAAATGTCAGCACCCACTGGGACCAAAATAAACCTACCATATTTTTTCATCCAAGTTAAATCCTACCTGCAATACCACCAGCACGTCATTCATTCATTTAGGAAGACAACTCAAAATTCTTAATGATGAACTTAAATTTTTTTTATCTGAAAAAAAAAAAAAAGAAGGAAATAATAAAAAAAAAGATGAAAACCAAAAAAATGGTTGGGTTTTTTTTCCCCTCTCATTGTAATAAGCCTGTGAAAGTCATCTTGTGCAAAAGGTCAGATAAGAGTGATGTTAAAGATGGTGCTAAAAGGCTTTCAAACTTTGTTTATTAATAGACATAACCTCTTCACCTCTGCTACATCTGTCACTGCTAGGTTAAATACCATTAATCTTATTGGTCACCTGACTTCTTGTTATGAGTATGGGGAAATGCCACAAAAAAACACTGAACAGTCACAAATCCATTACAAAAAATGCAAGAGAAGAATTGCCTGAGCCCTTCTAATAAAACATAACCTAACATGGAGTAACTAAAGACACTGAGGGTAGCCCCTGGCTTTAAAAGCATTCACTAGGCCATTGATCATTGAAGACAACATGCAGTGACCTCACACAAACACAATGTAAACTCCCAAACTCATTGATGGCATTCCTAGCACTCTGTCTGAATTTATATTGCCTTTCTGTAAACTGTTTGACATAAGCAGTGAAAGATGGAAACAGAAAAGGGCCTCCTCAACATGATGAGCATACCACCAAATGCAGCTGGATGCAAGTGAATTAACTTGTAGCTTACTTTGATGTTCAAAGAAGTCTCAGGCCAAGATGTGTGTTAATGGAATTTTCTTAAGATTCTTGAAAGTATATTTTTCCTTCTGGATAGTCCAAAAATATGCTGGAGCATAAAGACTACCTGAGTCTATTTTGAGAGGATGAAGAAAAGAAACGGAAAAAAATATACCGTGTTATTATCCATTTTTCAGGAAGAATGCTATGGCTATGTAAGTCAAATCATGCACTCAGAAAGGCATGTGGGTGTACGTCTGTAGGTGTATATATGTGTCCCTCCTTTTTCTCCCCTTCCTTCCTTCCTTCCTTCCTTCCTTCCTTCCTTCCTTCCTTCCTTCCTTCCTTCCTTCCGAATTCCTTCCTTCCGAATTCCTTCCGAATTCCTTCCTTCCTTCCGAATTCCTTCCTTCCTTCCTTCCGAATTCCTTCCTTCCTTCCGAATTCCTTCCTTCCTTCCTTCCGAATTCCTTCCTTCCTTCCGAATTCCTTCCCTCCTTCCCCCCTTCCCCCCTTCCTCCCTTCCCCCCTTCCTCCCTTCCTCCCTTCCCCCCTTCCTCCCTCCCTTCCCCCCTTCCTCCCTCCCTCCCTCCCTCCCTCCCTTCCTTCCTTCCTTCCTTCCTTCCTTCCTTCCTTCCTTCCTTCCTTCCTTCCTTCCTTCCTTCCTTCCTTCCTTCCTTCCTTCCTTCCTTCCTTCCTTCCTTCCTTCTCCCTTGAGCACCAATAATGTACAAGTGCAGGACACTCAGTATTTTTCCATTTACTTTCACGAAGTGTGTAGCAAACACTAAATAAATGCATCTGCTTTATACTCTAAAATTATATAAATTAATTGTAAGGCAAATGTCAAAATGTGAATTCACAGAACCAGAGCAGGAAGCTGAAGAAAGCAGCAGAACATCAGTTAACATATTAACAGTTTAAACAAGTGTGGGGGTTTTTTTAAAAAACTTTTAATATGTTTGATATTTAAAATAGCAAAGCTTGGATTACTGTAGATGGAAAGCTACAGTTTGGGGTTTTTTTAAGAAGATGCTTCAAATTTCATAGAGAATTTATTATTGATATTTTAGACATTGTGCTCCTGCAATGAGTAAGTTGACAGGAAGTAGACGTTATTGGAAAGTTCTCCCTTCTGTTTTTAAGCCATCCATAATAGCAATAGATAAATTCTTTCCCTGTACTCAAAAGGAGGAATAAATCAAATAACTACAAGAAAGACAGAGAGGGACATTTACAAGGGCATACAGTGACATGACAAGGGGAAGTGGTTTCAAACTGAGAGTAGGCATAGATTAGATAGTAGAAAAAAATTCTTTACTGTGAGCGGGGTGAGGCACTGGCACAGGTTGCCCAGAGAAGTTATGGCTACCCCATCCCTGGAAGTCTTCAAGGCCAATCAGGATGGGACTTGGAGCAACCTGGTGAAGGGGGGTTCTGTCCGTGGCAGGGGAGTTGGAAACAGATGATCTATAAGGTACCTTCCAACCAGGCCATTCTATGATACTCTGATTCTAAGATATGATTCTATGAATGAAGTTGTATCTTAATGTGGTTTTCATCCTGCTTCTAAAATGGCATTGTACCTTTCTTGGGAGCTGATTACAAAGCTGCATTACAGCTCATTGCTAATCAACTGTGAGACCCTACTAATTGATTACTGCTAGCGTAGAAGGCTGTCATTGTGCACACTACAAGGCCATCTCAAGACTTTGCATAATTCCAACTGAAGGTTCCTCTGGTGGTTCAACAGCTCTTGTTGGTTTTCATGTGAGGATTTTCCATCTAGTGGGATGCAGGCTTATATAAACAAGTAATTTTGGGGTTTTTTCCAGCAGAAGTCTAATATGATTCAAGTAGCTCAACTAATCATTTTGACCCATTAGCTTAGGTTTAGTAACATAAAAGTTGCAATGAGAATCTGGGCAGGTAAAACCCCTCTGGTTTAAATTTCAGTCCATTGTCTCCTGCTGGTGCTGCACCCACCTACTGCTTCCAGAACCTCTTCTCTTCTAGGAGGGCAAAGGTTTCCATCCTTTTCCAAATATCAACCTTTTGTAAATCTATCTGGTCTATTTTAACTACATTTTCAAAGCCTGTATCTCCCATTCTCCACTCCTCCTAGAAACTCTAGTCATTACATATTCTTAGTTAGCTATGAAGTGCAAATGGCTAGAACTTCTCATCGGGCTAGCTCAGCTCCTTTAGCCCTTTCCTTCCTTTGACTTCTATAAACCTATGAGTGCATTTTCACCCACTTGAGGAAGAAACAAAAGAGAGAGACTGAAACAAAAGAAGCAAAAATTCATTATAATTGCATTTTCTTCCATTCATTGCCGCCTACCGTATGAGTAGGTCCTGTCTGCAACTGTCATATAAAGAGCTTTTGGAAACATAATGGAAATTATTTCAAAATTGCTTTGGGATAGAACACTTTCTCTGAAAGGGTTGTCAAGAGTCAGGTTTCAAGTATAACAGGATTCTGAGCCATGGGATTGACAGTGATTAATTGCATCACCAAAACTGGTTGGCCCTCTCAGAGATGCGACTAGGCACTCTGACAGCAAGTCTTCCTGGGAGGTATTTAAATCTAGACTCTGATGTATCATCTGAAGGCATCAGCTACTGTCTCTGTAGTGAATCACAGCTTGTATGCACTCCTGTAGCTCTGCTGGAGTAACACACCTTCCCCTGGCTGCCTTGTGTCAGCCCAACTCCTGGTGCTGTTCCCACTCCTAGAGAAATCACTAACATCTTCTATGGTCCTTTGCCCTCAGTTCTTGCCTTGCTGGACTGCTCGGCTTGATGCACAGACTGACAGAATGGCTGAGGTTGTAAGGGACATCTGGATGCCATCTGTTCAACCTCTCTGCTCAGGCAGGGACACAGAGTCAGTTGTCCAGGACCATGTTGAGACAGCTTTTTAAAATCTCCACGGATGGAGACTCCACAACCTCCTCTCTTGGCAACCTGTACCAGTGCTCAGTCACCCTCATAGTGAAAAAGTATTTCCTGATGTTCAGAGATCACCTTCCATGTGTCTGTTTGTGCCCATTCCCCTTTGTCCAGCCACTAGACACCTAACAGCACAGCCCGGCTCCATTCTATTTGCACGTTCCCTTCAGCTATTTCCTTATGCTAGTAAGATCTCCCCTCTTTTCCCACTCTTCTTTCTTCAGAGCAGAAATGCCACATTCTCCAACCATCCTGGTAGCCTTTTCAGTTCTCCAGCATTCCCACGCCGCTCCAGTACTGAGGACAGACCCGGACACCAGCACTGCTCCAGAAGCGGCCTCACCAGCTCGCAGCAGAAGGGGAGGGGAGCTCCCTTTACCTGTGGGACAACTCCTCATGGAGTGAAGCCACGGTCACCCCCTGCTCTCATCCTGGCAGGGGCACCTTTGCGGGCTCTTGTGCAACCCGGGATTCCCACCAGCACCCCCATTCCGCCGATCCGGGCGGACCCTGTCTATCGGTGCTGCGCCTCCCCTGCCGCGGGACTCCGCCCGTCTCTGTGTTGAACTTCCCGGAGGGACGGTGTCAAAAACAGATCTGCGTTGGCCGGGAATCGAACCCGGGTCAACTGCTTGGAAGGCAGCTATGCTCACCACTATACCACCAACGCCCTGATGATGAGACTCCTCTGCGTGTCTTCCTGTTTCTCTTACTGCTTCCCTCTGTTCCCAGTCTCTCCACTGGATTTACTACCTGTCCTCAAGCCTGGCGAAGAGCTACTGAGGGAAGCATGCAAGTTTTCTCCACAGCTGCCAAAGCTACTAGAAAATCAGAAGCTTGTTTGCTTGTTCGTTTTTAAATACTGAAAAAACCCTAAGGTATTTTACAGTGAAATATTGCCAACATCCGCACTGGTATAAAAGAAATTCCAAATAAGGATTAAAAACTTCATAAAGGGGACTGTGGATAATAGCACAATTGGAAAAAAAGGCTGGCTGGCAGCACACACCTCATGAAACAAGCATCTTCATTTTTAATAAAAGAAATAGTCTTTCCAGCATTAATGTTGAAGGTGAGATTTTTATCTAATGTCTGAAAAATTAGGTGGAAAAAATGATAAAAAACAACCTATGTTGTCCTTTCCATCAACTACTGCTTTTGTCTTGTCAGTATCACCCAAAGAAACTAAGATTACATGGAAAACAAACTAAATAGATTGGCAAAGGGCGGAAATTTGAAAGAGGATTATCTGAAACACAACACTGAAATGCTGAATCTCAGACTTAAGTATATTTTTATGACATAATGTGTGATGAAAAGTTTTTTGCTACAGTGGATAGAGCCAACAAACTACTTTAGAGAAACAAAAACTCAAACTCACAAGCTGTGAGGATATCCTATGAATAAACCAGGGCATTCTAGGGCATCTGTGATTTCACTTCTGAGAATGTCCTGTTTACAAACAGATCTGGTTCCTGACATGTGGGAATAGTAGCAAGTTTATGATTTAAAGAAGTCAGTGCCAGCTCATAGGTCATAAGAGACCTTCATGCCCCTTTCAGTCTCAAACCCTCTGTCTTCAGCTTGCTGCAGTGGTAGTCAGAAAAGTTGTAAGACCTAATATTGGTCAGACATCCATCAATCTCCTGATTCCGGACCCTTTCTGTCACTTGGCATCTCAGGAATGAACAGGTCCAAAGCAGCTCCCCCAGGCCTGTGCATACTCTGACCATTTTACAATGTTGGTATTGGTGAAATTTTGTGCAAACTTAAATGAAATTCTCTGGTGCACAGTACACTGTAGGAAGGATATAGAGTCTTCTCTCTCATTTTCTTTTCATATTTTACTTTAAAAACCTGCAAAATCAACCAAGAGCCTATTTGGAATGCTCTGCAAACAGCTCATGAGGACATATTGTTAAGGGAATTCACAACTAAAATTTAACAAAACAAACTAAGAGGGTTCTGCTGAATGATGCAGACTTTTTTGACTGCATGTGAGATGCAGTGCACATGTACTGCTTTGCAAACTCACATTTCGGTTATGTGGTGCATGAGCAGCACACCATTGCTTTTGGGATCCACGTTTTCTGTTCATTTGTTGTGGAACCTTTTCACACAGGGCCTTGACCTTGAGCCAGTAGGCTAATAATTTAAGAAGACGTTACAATGGGAGACACACCAGACTCATTGATCATAATCACTTCTGAAAAATACATACCTTATTGTAATGATTTTCACACTTTTCTACTAATCTGTAGACACCATAAATATTTTCTAGTAAAGGCATGGATAGTAAATTTAAGCCTAATGAGAGTTGTTTCTAACTTTACTGAAGAGTATGGTTTAACAATCATCAAAAACAGCTATTGTTTACATACTCCCTTGCAGAAAAATTCCATGGAACCTGACATTCTGTGAACCAACATTTGAAAGTAATTATCTTACTGTTTAGAAAATTTGAATAACTTTAGTAAAGAAGTCAGCCTGGAGGAAGTGTGGATGTTTTTCTTATAAGAATGATATTTCTCCTCTTTCAGGTTCTAGTCTTAACTACACAATCTTTGTGAACTCACCATCCTGTATTTTAAGGCAATACAGAATGAAGGAGGTGATTTTAAAACAGTGTGATAGAACTGAAAAGAGAGGTGGGCCCCTGTTGAATTGAGAAAAAGCACTGGATGAGGATTGCCAGCTCTGAGAAAGCTGGAAACTGAAGTGTATGGGCAGGACTTGACAGAGAAGTGGGACAGGCTAAGGTGATCTCTGAAAGGCAGCCACCTGCATCTCAGCTCGGAAAGCTGCTTAAACACACATGAGATTCCTAAAGTAGTTAAGCACCAAAACTTGCAGATAAACTCAGAGGGCCACATTCCCAAAGTCAAAGTGTCTTATCCTTCTTAAGGAATTCTGGAAACCCTTCTGGACATCTGAAGGAACCTGGAAATCTGTTGAAATCTGACACCAGTGTTCCAGTCTAAAATGCAAAGCCTCCTAGTATTCAATAACTCTTGTGTGTTCAGGCAATAGACACACACTGCCAAATTCGAGGCTCTGCATGAAATTTGTCCTGATTTTGTTTTTGCCTCCCTCTCTCTCACACACACATGCACACATATTCCTGTAGCACTTGATGAACAAGCAGATCAAATTAACTCTTATTATGTTTTACCAGAACACGAAGAATAAGCAATGGTAGCATTTCCTAATCTGGTTTTAATTCACTAGGCAACAAATCTGTTGACTATGAGTCTACTGCATACAGCTTATAGCTGAGAGGAAGTATTTTACCGTGGCATAATTAAAAGAGTTCCTACTGCACATGTAATGACACACTCTCTGCTTTTTTATTAAAGGTTTTCTTTGTTGGGGCTTATACCAAATAAGTTGCACATGTGATTGATTTTGCTTCAATATCATCTTCAGCTACTTAGTGCATCACCACACTAACCTCTCAATTAACCCTTGCTTCAAAGTCTGCTCCATGCAGGTGCAATATCATGGCTTTCCTGGCAGGGGACATGCCTGGCTCTCTGCTGGTGACCTCTGTCATTGCTGAGGACCTGGGCATGCTACATATGCTTTTTGGTTTACAGCTCAAAGCCTTGGCTAATTGCATAATTGATGTGCTGCAGATCCACAGCCTGTAGAAATCTAGAAGATATTCAAATGGAAAAGATAAAACCTGAGTCTTGCCAACACTAAATTTGTCCAATTTTCTGGCAATAAGCTTCTCCGCAGAGCATAGGTTTCAATTTAGCTAGTCTGGAAGAAATATATGGTTTTACTGTAGGTCCAAAGGATTCCTTAGTCCTTATCAGAGAAAAAGTTTGAAAGTAAAAACAACATATGTCAGGAGATTTCAAATCACTTCAGTGATACAATATGAACAGAAGGTTCATTACCCATTATATTACAAGTTTTATCAATTTCTCTAGAAGCATTAAATCTTCAAATTAAAGACGTCTAAGTTTTGGAAAAGAAAACTTCCTAAATATGTTAGGCAAATAGTGGTAAACATTATAAATGTGATCCTTTGGAAGCTGTTTGAAAGTTGCATGTATTTAGACCTAATGCATCAAAAGAAATAAAAATAAAAAGCTTTAAAAAAAAGGTTTTAGAAGTAATTTACTTAAGATCAGCCAAGTATAAGTTTATTTAAAAAAATAATAGCCAACATTTATGGGGCTCTTGCCTGAAAATCTTCTTTCTCACAATTGCTGTTCTTTTATACATAAACTGATTGTCCCAGTTACTGATTTCAACTTTGCCAACTGCAGCTCTCCAGTCAAATTATTCACATAGTTATTTATATGCTTTTTTTGTATCAAGATGAAGATCTGTGAGCGATCAGTCCTCAACATACAATAAAGATAACATACACATAAACACTTGTTTATCTCTATCAAAGAAGAGATCTGCTCAAATTTAGAAATACTTTAAAATGGGCTGTAAAGATGGTGTTTCAAAATTCCTGACTTGTTGCTGTTCATCAAGTCTTGCACATATTGTTTAACATTTGTAACACTTGTTAACTTGGCTGCCTTCATTTCTAACAGTTGTAAATTACTTTTTCCCTTCTTAATAAAATGGCATGATTTTAGATGATTCAAAATGTTAGAAACATTATAATTTCTCATGATCATAAATGAGGATTTTTATTAACACCTAGATGTTTGACCTTTACAAAATAAGCCAAGTATTCTTTTCTTTACCAATAACTAACTGAACTTTAATCTTTAATAAGATTCTTTCCATGGTGTATGCAAAATTTGTAATACTTCAATAAATAGAGAGCTGTTAACTTGAAAAAATAAAATAAAGTTTCCTGAGAAATATTATTCCTGATTTGAAGGAGAGCTCACCATCCCAGATGCAGTGAAGCCCCAACAAGGCTGGCATAGTACAGCTAAAATAAAGCACTCAGCAGTCAGCTTCTCTCTAGTCATTCCGATGATGAAATGAACTGAAAATCTATCAACTTTGACCAAAATGCCAAAAAAAAATTAAAATATCTTACATAATTTTTAAGCCAATACTGGTTTTGTTTTTTAGCTTTTTTTTTTTAATTATCAGGGGATAGGAACTTTAATGAAAACCTGAACTGAGACTTTTTTCACACAGTCACTTGGCTTCAGAAGCTGGGATGCTGTGTACAAATGTCTATGGGCATCTCAGGGAATGGTTCATCTCAGGTTTATCTCAAAGGCCATCACAAACTTAGATAAGAGTCTAAAATAAGCTGGTGAATCCCCTTCTGAATGGATGTCTTTCTACCAGTGTTAAAAATAGGACGTGGATAGCTCAAACTTAAAAGTTTTACACACGATGGCTTTAATACAGCCAGATTTTTATAGAAATGATAAATCACAAAATGACAACTCACATTTTTTTAAAGTCTGAATGGTTCTATTGGCTGTTATGTTATGTTGAGATTGGGAATATCACCTGGGAAGACAAAGTCTGGGGTTTGTTAATGTATGGATACTGATATTTTTGAGCAGAGTGGATACCAGTCATCCAGCAGTGACTTAGAGTAACAAAATGCATTGCTCAGAAATTACTTAATGTTTAGAAATGAGCTACTCAATTAACCAGACTTTTACTGGCTCTCTGTGGTGCTTCAAGGAAACAGAAGTCACTTAACTTGCTCTATTTCATGAGAATGTAAACAAACATTTTAAAAAATCCAATCCCAAATGAAGAGGATTATTAGATATAAGATGCTGGGGTTTTTTTCTTTGAATTAGGGTGATTTATTCAAGAAGGCAGCAACACACCCTCCTGTCACTATTCCAGATTTATCAACCTGATAAGTTCTTAAGTAGGGAGGATTTAGCCACTTACACCCTTATATTTTCACCCCTTTTCATACCAATATCTGTTCTAGATGATCAGATTTATAGACACAACAGACAAGAGCAGTAAAAGAACTCTTTATTTCTACAGATGTACAAGTCATATACATAGTTAGTGTCATATGTTATTAAAGACATTCAAGGATTCAGTAGGCTATTTTTTTCTTTTTTTTTTACCTTCCAGCACCCATTCCTCCTTTTCTTGGCATGCTTCCTGGTTTTTGGCATGTTTTTCAAGCAAGGCAAGACACACCCATAGCATTCACCTAACTTTAGAAGACATCACTGGAAGTTATGACTGTGGAGGCTGAACACAAAACCTGACTGAGAGTAGGAATATTTTTTTAATTGCAGGAAAATTCAGACTCCATAGAAAAAGATCCAGATTTATTTTTTCACTTTATTTTATCACTTCCTTTATTACTATCTCTTGTAGGGGAAAAATTTCTTCTTTTGTTTTAGACTAGGTTATCCTGATTGATTTTGGCCACAGAAATAATTCATCTTTTTTATTTATCCTTGCTATACAATTTATCTTTGCTGTATAATGCTGGACACGTTAACAGTGGTCTGGAGTCTAAGATTCTGTTTTATTCCATCTCCATCTTTCTGTGAACTGAAAAGCCTGAAGGGGAATAACAGGGAATTACTTATTTCTGCATCTTTAGAGAAATATGCACATGGAAATACATATAACATGGTGCTTGCATTTGGTTGTATAGGGATTTTTTTTTCCCATCACCTTCTGAAAAGGTTGGCATGTTTCATTTTTCATGGTCAGTCCAAAGATTTATGCTTTCCAGAACCCTGTCAAATGAGTATGATTGATGCACTACTGGAAAATAAATATGGGGGAAATTACTCTGGAGTATTTATGCATTGAATAAACTAACATTCTCTATCCCAGAGGCTTACAGACAAATGAGCAATTAAGCCACTTGATTCTTGTACTTCCATGTAGAAATTGACTTCTATGAAAATGAAGAGTACTGTTTAAGGTGGTTGTGGTTATTTTTCTGTGCTAGACCGTTTAATGACTTCTGTCTGAGGTTTAGCATGTGTGCTGTCTCATATGACCTATCCCTGGTCAGGACTGTCAGGCTTAGTCATTTTAGAATCATAGAATCACAGAATATTCTGCACTGGAAGGGACCTACAGGGATCATCGGACTCCAAGTCCTGGCCCTGCACGGGGCAGCTGAGCAAGTTTGCTATAAAAATAATTTGGTTTCAAAATACATATTCATCTTAGGGGGGAAAGTTTTTCTTTTTTCCAGTTCTTGCTGCAGTTCAGAAAAGTCCGTTCTACATTTCTGCCTTAATATTGTTAGGAGAGATTAAGACTGAATTTATAAACATAAGTGCACAAAAATAATTCTATCACTCATAATTAATGCCTTTTATTATCTCAGTGTCAATTTCTGTGCAAGTTAATTTGGAATTAAAGTTTTTCAGCTCAATACTCTGCATCTGAAGTATGACAGAGCTGCTCTGAGGTTTGCTTATGCTAATGTAGCTTTCTACACTGATAATTACATTATTTTAATCAAAACTTTCTGTAGAGACTCTTGAATAGTTCTTAAATTGGAGTTTTATTGCATAACAATTAAATTACATTAGAAGCCATACCAACATTCCATTGGATTAACTGTAAATGCATATTAGAACAGATTTGGGTGCACTGGATACATTTTCTTACCTTTCTTTGTTATGATTTGGTTTAGAATTTGATTACTTTGATACCTAATCCTCCAGCTAATCTGGTTCACCAAATTATCAGACATCAGCTGAGCTGCAGAATTGTTTGCTGGTCCTTCAACATTGGCCATTTTCTGCAAAATTAAATTGTACTATGGAGCATAATTCATATTCACTGCAAATCAAGTTGACTGTGCTTTGGTTAAAAACAGAAAGCAGTTTCCTCAGATCTGATATTTTATAGTAGATTTAAATTATCATTATTGGTAACTTAAGTTAGCAAATCCTTATTTTTTAATTTCTAACTTTGTTTATGGGAAACCATACATGTTAAGGAAAGACTTTATTGTTAGCCCTTCTAAAATCTAAATAAAATGCAAAAAAGTTAGAATTAATAGTCCAGTTACAGCAATTATATTAGCATTTACCAAACTCATCAAATAGTTAACATTCTTCTATTCCAAATTCCCTACTTAATAGAAATCAAATGCCACTAAAATTGTTTAAACTGCAGATATAAAAAATAGTGTTACACCATATAATATTATTGAAAGACAAGCACAAATTAGGCAAATCAGAGAATGCTCTTTGGAAAGATGTTACAGTTTAACAAGGAAGAAAAACACTCAAAACAGGCCAAGAAAAGTTCAGGCAAAGTCTGGCAAGTCATGATACTAGTTTCCCCATTCTTTAATTGCTTTATTATATCCAGCTTAGTGCTTCTGCAACCATCACATTTCTGATGACTTTATAAGGAAAAATGTGGGTCTCATGACTGTATTAGCTGAAGATGTGCAATACACCTCACAATGATATCTTTTATCAGAGTCTCTTGGTTTTCAAAGACACCAAGTTTCACAAACACCCCCGAGGAAAAGATTGTTTTCTACAGAGTCCTGCTGTAAGAAAATAGAGAGATTTTAATCAGATAGTTCTAATGAAGTCATTCTGAATTCTTTTTTCCTTGCACATTAATTTAATACTTATTAAAATAAAACAGATGCTTTAGCCACTTCTCTCTCAAGACACCCCCACCTTTGCCTTTGCCATGCCTATTTTGGCAGGGGAGATTATCCGAGAGCTGTGTAGACCTCTTTTCCTTTTCTTTGACACTCAGCACAGGTTCTGCAGTTTTCTTCATGAATTCCATGCCAAGGCAACAAATTCTGACTTTTCCTGTTAAAGTAAGTTTTCTTTGGAAAAATTTTCCGCCTTAAGGACTAGTATATCTCATATTTAGGATCATTTCTTACAAAGACTTGGAAGTACTGCCCAATTCCTTTGTAAACTGTCAAATGAAAGTAAAATGTCTTTATACTATTCTATTTTTTTCTGTCCCAAATTATATGGGTTATTTGGGTTTAATCAATGTTATGTAGTTTTAACTCCTTCCTTGCACTTTTCCCATTCTGTTTCTATTTAGCATCATCTACTGTAATTTTTCCAAATAAGCCATAGCCAGCAAGTTGGTCATGTGGAAGGAACAGTTTATACAGCATTAGATAAAATATCAATTGGGGAAGCACATTTTGCTAACAGACATTCCCTTTTTCCTCCCTCCTGAATCCACATGTGCACCTGTGTCAAGATAAATCCCTTTACTTCCACTGGATTCCTGTTGTGTTTGGCAGGCTGGAGAAGTGCAATGGAAGGGCACGGGGCTAATTTTTCAGAGATGCTTAGGATGCACACATTCCTCCAAAGTTAGTGGGAGCTGCAGGTGCTCAACACAGCCTGAAAATCTTGCCTTAGTAGGAAAACTTGTGCTCTCCCCTACAAAGACCATTATTTTTAAAAATCAAATAGAGACCTTCCGTATGATCTGAACTTTTCTTTGATGAATTTCTTTATTATTCAGGAAACAAAAGGAGCCCTAATGAAAACAACATTGTTTATTTAATGTTTTAGAGGTAAACTATGAAAAAAGAAAGGTTATAAGGGAAAGAATTGTCTAGGACACAATCCCTGGATAAAAGTGAAATTTCTACAAAACAGATAATTCTGAAGAAGTATTTCAAGAACATTAGAGTGAAGTGCTGAATGCTTTTCTGACATATTCAGGCTTGTACTCCTAAAACCTGAATAAATGTAAAAGAAAACAGGAGGAAGAGTAAAAATGACAGAAGAAAATGAAAATTCATTAAGTTAAAATAAATGCAACTATCAAAAAGAAAACTAGAGAAGAGAAAACAATGGAAAAAGTTAATTCCCACTGAGATTGCAATTAACTAAATACACTTAATTCACAGAACACACTTGTCTTATTGTCATCATATTTTGAATGTTTATTATTCTATTCTCTAATTTCCTTTGGAAACCAAAAAAAGGGAAAAAAAAAAAAACCAACAACATAAAAAGAAAAAAAAACACGCACAAAATTAAAAACCAAAAACAAACAAATAAACAACAAAAAGCAAGAAGGAAAACAGATAGTATCATCCATAAATAAAAATTCTAAATGAAATAAGATTAAGGTAGTGGAAAGTGGCTAATTATTAAAATCTCACTGAAACTATTGTTAGAAGTAGGAGCAAGAAAAGAAGGCATGAATCTGAACAGGGAAAGAAAGCAAAGCACAGCAGAGGAATTTATAATATGAGAACAAATTTCATATTCCTGCTGATGCCTATGATCTTCCTGAAAACAGTACAGATGATAATATCATCTCTTAATCAGTATAATCAGGACATTTTTCAGTATCAATATGTCAAAAATCTTTTGATGCTAAGGTGACTATTCTGTATCAGGTTTGATTGCAGCACAGTCACTGGCTAAAACAGCTGTCCTTTCCCTCACAGCCACCAATTTCTGTAGCCAGTTTTATGCTGCAAACAGAATTGCACTTTTGTTGTTTGGAAAAATATGATGTATTTCACACAACACCGATAGCTATAATAGAGAGGATAACCTTGTACAGGTATAATCACAGGTACCAATACATCTTTTGCCTTCACTTATAATATTTTTAAACCATTATTTTTCCTAAAGTCCTAATTTCCTGGCTTTTATTCCCTCTTACTCACAGGTGAAATTTGCTTCCTGAGAATAGTGGTGTAGTATGATGACTGTATGGCTTATTGTTGAATACTTAAGCATTTTTAATAAGAGGTCGTTAAATCTGATGGATGGGGCCTCTACAATCAATGTCATCTGTCACTCTGTGCTCAGTGAACAGAAACACAAGAACAGTTGGTTTCAGTTTTCATGAGTGTCACATTTCCCTTGTGTCTGCATCACATGGGATAAATTCCTTACTTCTAATCTGGCTTTTTAGTCACAGCTGAAATACAAAGGAGAATTTATATGTGACTTGATAAGTTTTGTCTAGGTTTGAGTTGAGAACATAAGCTATGAAGTTTGAGCATGTTTTTTTTCTCAGAATTTAATTTTATTTAGATAGAAGTTTGCAAACTTTGCTAAATTATGCAGTCAAACCTTGTTAACTCCTAAGAATCAAAAAGGCCTCAAATGAGTTTGCTTTCACCTGATCGCAGGTTTATTTTTATTATAATTCCAGCAGCCTGGGGAAAAAAAAAAAAGGTATAATAGATCAGCTTTTAGAAGATATCTGCCATATATGTGGTGCCTCATTTATCACATTAGTGAAAGCCTACCTAGCTAATTATTGACTCATTGTTGCTTATTTCTGTGAGAACAAGCACAGTGTCAATAATGTGTCATTGCTCCCTAGACCCTGAAATAATGGTTAACTTGTAATTCTGTCATTACTAAGCCAAAATCTTTGAAATAAGTCAAAGAAAAAATAAATGCCAAGAAAGAAAGAAAGAAAGAAAGAAAGAAAGAAAGAAAGAAAGAAAGAAAGAAAGAAAGAAAGAAAGAAAGAAAGAAAGAAAGAAAGAAAGAAAGAAAGAAAGAAAGAAAGAGAAGATTTAATTGTCCTAAGGAAGTCTACATAATGAAGTACCAAAGGAAAAGCATAAAATATCCTCATAAAACTAAAAGGACAGAAATTAAATAAAATATTGACTAGACTTCAGAAGTTTTAGTGATCTGGACTGATACTGAACAGGTTCACTTCCTACATTCCACCTCCCCTAAAATGCCTTCCTTATTAAAGTGTGAATTTACAGAACATTTGATTACTTGTATTTGATTCTTAATATCTGTAAGGTCAGGTTACCTTACTTAGAACGTAAAATTGACCATATCTCTGAACAAAGAATGTTGAAGTGAGTCATCAATAAACATCAATGAAATCATTGATTAGTTAATAAAATGCTGTCTATTCAATCGCAAATCTTTATTACAGTTTTATTTGTTGGCCATAAACAAAGATCTCAGAGTCTGATTGAGACATAAAGTTATTTATGAGGATGATGACGATGAGGCTACTTGTGCTGGCTTATTATGTTTAAGATAAATCTAGAAAACTACAATCTATCAACAGTTAATAGTTTTATATTATTTATTTGCTGATCATTTTAGCCATTAGAACTATACAATAAAAAAATGTTCTGATTTCATAGAGATTTCTGTATCTGACATTGAGTAGTCACTTATTTTCTTTGCTGAAGATGTTACAAAATAATCTGAACATAAAGTAGTAATTCAATGGTCTTAGTTTTTCTTCTCCAAAAAGAGCTGATAAACTGAAAATCATAAGCTGACCTTTAAAATCACATAAAAAATAAGTCTCATGCTATGTGGTAATATAGATTCCCCCCCAACAGATCCAAGTCACAGATTTTCCCTGAATTCATGTATATTTAGGCTTTAACTAACTCGTTGTACAAACAAAGGCCAATATAGTATTTAGCTCTAACTTTTGGTAATTTATACAAGGTAGCATTTAAATTAGACATTTAAAAAAAAAAGGAAAAAAAGAAAGAAAAAACACAAATCCAAATATTTTATCTATAAAAGTTTTCAAAAGTGTCTTTTTGTTTGTTTTATCAAAAAACAAACAAACAAAAAAAAAAGGCAGAGTCAGTCTGCCACCAAAACCCAAACTTTTCAATGCTTAGTCCATGAGCAATGTCTCACTGATCACAAAGTGGTCTCTGGGATGATGATGATGATGGAGTCAATGACGGAATCACAGAACTGATCCCACAAAAGGCTCTTTCCCCACTCAGAAGGCATTTGTGTCTATAAAGCAGATTTGCAAACCAGACTACAGACCCTCCACATTGTTATGCCATGTGTCACACCACAGGACATATTACTTGCAGGATGCTACAGTAATTTTATGATGTTCCCCATCTCCTTCCATTCCCACACTTGCTAAATTGTCCCATCAGCTGACCTTGCCTACAAACACAGCTATTCTCTAACTGCACTGTTTCAAAACACATCAAAACAATAGGAATGCTATTCTTCCATACATAGGAAAATGAAAATAGTCTAAGCTCATTGTATTGGAGAGGATTTCAAAACTAGCAGCTTCCCTAACTCATCTGCCTATAGCCTATTGTGGCTATACCTTGTTCCCCTTCTAAATTTAATATATTAATCTTTTATGAAGAAAGAAGGGATCCAACCCTAACAGATTCTCTCTGAGTCTCTCTGAGCTTCTGTTCTTGTCCTGATACTATGCATTATAGCTCAGATTCAGGAAAAGTACTGAAGAAATGTTTTCCTTATACTATTTACTCTTTGTCATAAGAAAACCTGGCACTGGAATTCAACCTTTGTCCTTTGATAACTGGTATTTGAGTCTTTCTAATAAGGGAGGAATCAGTGACAGGAAACATACCGATAATCCCTTATTTTATCTGTCAAGGTTCACCTCCCATAAAGAAAATGGAAAAGCATGTAACCACCAAATTAAACACGTTTTCCTCATCCCTTAAGCAATGGAAACTGCTATAGTCTTTCTGAACAACGTCCTTCTAACATAGTCTGTATGTTGGATCCAAACTTTGCAGCCTTGATGAACTATTTCTGCAGTGTTTGGTGAGCAGGTCCCTAGATTTTTCTGAGGTAAATAGGAATTTTCGTCTTGAAGAATCATGCCGATATTGTTAGGGACTGCAAGAACCTTTGGGATCTTATTGCAGCACTCCAGTGAATATCTGGCTGGTCACTTGGTGGGAATGAGGAGGAACATCCTTTTTTCACAGCTGTCAATTCTCTGCAGGGAAGGGATGTGAGGGATGTTAGGGATTAGGAATCCTGATTCTGTTTCAATTAGAGACAGCCCTGTCATTTTCTCCACAAGCCCAAACCCCTGCCAGCATCTTTGTCTTTATCCAAATCCAAGTCTTTCTCTGGTACTGCCAAGAACATTTCCAATTGGCTCCAAGCATCTCACAGTGGCTTAAGAAAAGTAATTGGTCTCACACATACATTTGGATGTGGATGTGCTCCCAGCAGGATTGCCAGAGCTAGGCGACTACATGACTGCTCTTCCACGATGTGAATAAGACACATGCCACAACAGAGAGCTCTAGCAGGGAGGAAGGTTTACAGCCTCTTTTACTGAACCTCCTCCTATTTTATGTTTTATTCTGCTCTGAGGTGCTTCACATGAACTTGGATAGGAAGCCGAGACAAGAAGAGTGGTTAACAGCTGCCACAGAACACTTCACTCATCAGTTTGATTCAGCAAGATCGAATGCACAATTTTGCAGTTAATTTATATATAGTTGCCATTACTTTGCACAACTGAGAATATAAATAGCAAAGGCAGGATACAAGTAATGCAGCTTCAATCATCTGAAACTGTTTTAAAGAAGACATCTGGAAGCTATCTGTGAATAACCCATCAGGGTAAGACTTTTTAAAAAAAATGTCAAGGAACAACCTTTCTGCTGAAGCAGAAGTTAGGAACCTTCACTGCATCAGATAAGGACTCAAGTCAAGTTAACCATCACATTCATGAACTGGAAGACTGACAAATTTCACATCAAAGATAAAAACAAAGAATGTCAAACACATGGATTTGTATGACAGTTGATGTGATTATGAGAACTACAAAGAGTAAGTGTGTAAAATCTGTGAAACAAGAATCAAAATGATTCAAAGACAGAAGGAAAACAATGTGAAGACAGAAACTAGAGAGGATACAGTTTAAAAAGGTTAGGTAAAAAGGAGCAAGGGAAAGTTTGAAACGACAAGAATGTGTTAATCATGATCTCATCCATGGAAGAAGGTACCTCTGAAGACAGCAATTGCAAAGTTCCTTGTAGAGCCGTGAGCTGCACATAATGATACAACTGTCATTTAAAAAATTTCTTTGAAAGTACTAGAAAATTGAAGAGAAGAAAAATTTTTCTGGTTTCTGATATTAAGCCAGAACATTCCTTTTTACACGTCAAGGATGGAGGGTTTTTTCAATCTTAATGATTTTATGATTCTGTGATAACTTGAAGTGGCCACTATTATGGCATTTACATATGAAGAGGTAGAATTTGCTTTTAACTGTCAGCAGAATAGGAAGAAGCTCTAGCTGTCTGCAAAATATAGAATCATAAACTTGTTTAGTTTGGAAAACACCCATTGAAGTCATCAAGTCCAAATGTTAACCCAGAACTGCAAAGTCCACCACTAAACTGTAAAGTGCCACATCTTCACATCTTTTAAGTACCTCCAGTGACTCAAACACTTCTCTGGGCAGCCTGTTCCAATGTTTACCAGCCTTTCAGTGAAGAATTTTTTCTAATACCCAATCTAAACATCCCCTTGTGCAACTTGAGTACATTTCATTTTGTTCTATCACTTCATACCTGGGAGAAGGGACAGACCCCTACCTGGGCACAACCTCCTTTCAGGTGGTTGTATAGAGCAATTTGTTTCCCCCAAGCCTCCTTTTCTCCATGCTGAACACCCCCAGCTCCCTCAGCTGTGCCTCCTAAGACTTGTGCTACCGCCCTTCCCCTGCTTCATTGTCCTTCTCTGGACATATCCAGCACCTCAATGTCCTTTTTGTTGTGAGGGGTTCAAAACTGAACACAGGATCTGAGATGTGACCTCACAAATTATTATGATCACCTATTTATTTTGTTTAAACACATTATTTTGTATTGTTAGCAGTCTCCTGAAGAGCCTAAAGACCAAAGAGTACAAAATAGCTGTTTGGGTTGTCCTAAACAGATATTTTTTCATGTGAAAGCAATTTTTATCTTTCTTTCGTGAAGCTCTTTCGTTGAAAAAATCTTTGAAAGACATTCCATTTCCTGTTAAGTCTCCTTGCCTTCATAACCCTATTTTTTAACAATGGTTTACACTTAGGGACTGATTAAAAATTTTCTGACAAAGCCTTGAAATCTACTAAAGAGTTTACTATATGGAATTTGGTTTAGTTTAGACAAATATTTAAAAATGAACAGTTGTCCTTTTTCTCTAGTTACTTATATGTGTCAATCAGGAAGGATGGGGAAGATAGGAATTGCTGAGTTAGGATAAGTAAATATGAGCAGGAAAGGCAAGAATATTTTTAGCAATTTTATTAGCATACGTAATCACTGGGATATTTAATAGCAGTTAGTTTTGTGCATGAAATGTAGTCACACAAACTCTTGAAATTCAAGACATTAGGAAAGTTACTTAAAAATTCAAATTGTAATTTTACAGAACAACTTTTATTGCTCACACAAATTGGGAGATAATGAACAATTTTAGAGATTATATTTAACAAAAATTGATTACAAAATAGCAAAGGAAATTATTACCATTTAATTATTTTTAACTTGCTTTTCAACCAGAGCAACTGGATGATAAGATAGTTTATCTTAAATTAATTCCACAGATTCTGAAAGTGATTTATTTCTGTTTTATCATGTGAGGTTCTCTGACATCAGCTTCTGAGTTGATCTGTCTGACCAACTTTGTTGTTGAATTTATTTAACTGTAATCTGGGCCAGGGAGAA
Organism: Aphelocoma coerulescens; assembly: GCF_041296385.1. Lineage (NCBI taxonomy): Eukaryota > Metazoa > Chordata > Aves > Passeriformes > Corvidae > Aphelocoma > Aphelocoma coerulescens. Next base: position 12,665,940 of record NC_091015.1, read on the forward strand.
AATGATTTCTTGTTGGTTTATGAGGCAGATACTGATGTAAGAATGTCCTTGTCATTGCTGCGTGGCCACAGTCACTATTACAAATATATTATTAAACTAAGTAGTGAGAGAAACTCACAGTGACAATTATTAATCTGACAGAAACAGAGGAAGAGTTATTTTTGCTTTGTTTTCAGATTTAGGAAGATAAAACCTTTTCTCTAAAAGTTTTCTCTATGCTCATTTTCATTACACATATTCGTATGTTTTCCTACTGAAAGAAACATTCCAAACTGGGAGCTGACTTGTGTTTGACATAGTGGGAGGACACTAATTTGGCACAGCTGATGTTCTGGCATGATACCATAAGTGGTGCAGATGTGACCACCAGGGAAGCAAGTGCCAGCAGCATCACACACAAGCAATAGTGTTTTCTCTGACTGTGTGGTGTAGAGAGCAACTGCTTACTTAGTGTAAATCTCTTCCTGTTCCACTAATCCTGCTGGGTGCTCACAAGGACTGAATCAATTGTTTACTCATCATAAAGATTAATTTCAGCTGGTGCTGCTTTGCTGCCTGCAAAGAAAAAATAAAAAAGCAAAATAAAACAAAATTCAATCATTAACTGAAAGTGAAGTTTCAACTCTCTTGTTCCATGCAGATGGTGCTGTTTACCAGTTATCTCTCAGAGCAGGAAGAAGACCAAAGCCTAGATGAATTACAGCTGGTTCAAACTAATCCAGGCAAAAGGTGAAGTTAATGAGGAGTAGAGTAATTTGTTGAATTCTGTGATTACCATGATCTCACAGTTAGTCAGACTATAGCCCCACTAATACTCTACTCAGTACACAAAAATGGCATCTATGATACCCAAATTATAGTGTTACCAAGAACATTTTCTGCATGAAGTGATTACAGACCAACCTCTCTCTAATTACTGTTTGAAAAAAAAAGACCTCATCTGTCCCATTGAGAATGAGTCGCCCTTTGTTGTCTTTTAGGTAGGACATGACTGGGCTGATCCACTGCCTGGGTTGGAAGGGAAGGTCCTGCAGGAGCTGAAGCTAACCCGTGTTATGGACAGGCAGCTGCTGAGACAGGGAGCTAACAACAGTCCAGGTACTCCAAAATCCCTCATGAGTGTGCTTGACCTCATCCAGACAGATCCATCCTCTTTGCTGTGTCAGGAAGGTATCAGCAAGTGACACTTCTTGGTACATCTGCAGATGAATGCAAGCAGGAGATGACAAACATCACTTGCATCAGTCAGGAAAGGTCTAGATAGCTGTGTGTCATGCAAGGTACATGCTTTTTCATTCCACGTCAGCTTGAAGGAAGAATATGGCAATGCTCTGAACAAATTAAGTATACCTTGCTGTAGATAAATGAATATCAGCTGGGGGGGGGGGGAAGAGAGAAGGAGGAGCAAATAAAAGACCTAACTAGCAGTGGCACACATATCTCTGGTTTGTGGATGTAAAAGAGTTGTTTCTTGAACTTCCATATGCACTTGCTAGTTGCCAGCACAGATGTGCTGCAAAATGGAACCACATCTGTGAGAATAAGACCTGCTTTTCAAAAGCAGCTTTTCTAAAGATGGAAGACAAATGTCTTCATTTTCTATTGTATAATTTGGCTGAGTGTGTATAAAATGGACTGTTATTCTTGGCAGTAAATCACTAATATTTTCTTAGCCACTAAACTCTAAATATTGGTTTTGAACAAAAAAAGACACATGGATTCTCATATACTTACTTTGCTTCAGGTAATCTATTGTTATATGTTGGGATCCACTCATAATAATTCACTTGTTTGAATATCTTTTTCTCGTATAGACAGAGAGTTTATAGAGTCCTTAACACCACAATATCATTTTTATTTGACTAATGAAATGAGGATTCATTATAATTCCTAGACTTAAATGCCATCACTGGAAGAAGGCAAAAGTCTGATTCACACTGAAGAAACACATGAGAAATCTCACAGTGATGCAAGGGAGCTTGGGCAAGAAACATGAGTAGTCACCTTATTGACTTCCAGACAATTGCAAGAGTTAAGAACACACAAAGATTAAAAAACCTTCTAGTACCCATTTCATGGAGACTAGGTGAGACAAACATCTGTCAGGAGTCATTGATCCTGCCTTCAGGCAAAGCAGTGGACAAGATGACCTCCAAAGGTTTATTTCCAGCCCTGTTTTCCTGTGATATTGTGATGAGACCTAAATTCCCTTGGGAGCATCAGTTGATAGACCCGCAGCCTTTCTGTGGAGTTATCCATTAAGGTTGGGAAGGTTATTTACATAAATCCCGGTGTAAAAAAATTTTATTAAGCAGAGTTATTATTACTTTGATTATTTTTTTTCACTATGTCTTGTTGCAAGCCTATGCTGAAAACCTTCAGGCAAGGTAACTCCTCAAGGACAATATTAGAAATCTTACTGGATCAATGCATAATTTTGTAGAGCTTTTTGCTGCCTGCAGATGAGAGCAAATTTTTTAACCCCAGTCATACTGAGTCTGAAGTACAACTACTTTATGAGTCTGCAAGTGATAGGAAGCAAGAACCCTATTTTTAGGGAGACCTGCCTTTTCTTGACTGCAGAGTATCCACATTACATTGTAGAATTGTCTGATTTTAATTTCTTATTTTTATAAAAACAAAAGATCCAAAGGCATACAGCTATTCATTTATCCAAAAGGATGTTGATGGGGAAAAAAAGTGCACGTGCACACACACACACAAATCATAACAACATGTAAAAGACCATGGTTTCCTGAAAAATGTAATTTTACATCCTCAAGTTGTGTTCCTTCATAAAGAATTAAAATGTTGGCATTTCTTGATAGGCAGGGTGATTATTTGATAAGATTACACAGATAAAGTGACACTCATCATTTTTCACACATAATTAAATCCAACAAAAGTAATATTTAAAATAGATAAGCAAGCCCACAATGGGTAATTATGTGTATGGAGCTTTCTGCATTACAGTGTATAGTGTTTAATTGGACCTTAAGGGACAGTGCAAATTTACTAATCATATGTGCAAGTCACAGCCAAGGTTTCATACCAAAGTTCCAGACTCCTGTCTACATCTGCATGTAATTTGCTTATTAGTTTAAATGCACAATTTCAACTCTTTAACATTCAGTTTTGATTGGTTTTGCTATATTAATGGGATAACAACATCATTCATAATCAATGTTCTCCAAATGTAAATTATTTTAATTGTTCGCACATAATAGTGTTCTCTATTAAGAACACATACTGATGCCTCGTTGAGAAAATTAATTTGCTGTGTTTGTTAATATAATGAAATAAAAGTTGTTCCAATTTAATGAATTCAGCAGTAGATTTCATAACTTCATTATGAACACAAACTCAATTTTCTGGGGGTAACTTACCATTAGTTCAAATGAAAAGATTCATGCTCTGGAAAATTCAGGAGTCACTGGTTCTATTTCTTGGGGTCATTCCAATTAATAAAATGAGAAATATTTAACAATGCCACAGACTGCATATTCCAACATGCAATTGAAATAATTCTTCCTGCATCTTGAATTTCAGAGTTTCCCCAGCTGAATAGCTATTTTTAATAAAGTTTCCCAAGGGAGGAAACAGAAAAAAATAGTGACAATATCATTTAACTATTTTCATACTAAATTATTTAAGTTCCTTTTGTAGCTTCTCTCATGAACTTGAAATGTATGGCCCCGTTTTTGTTCAGCAGATCAAAAAAATTGCAAAGCTTATCACCATTCAGCTTGAAGAAAATGAATTGCCACATTGTAAAACCAAATACTTTTAATGCACAGATGTGGAAAACATCAACTCTGGGGCTTACTTAACGAATACCATACTTGGTTATTTCACCACTGCTGGGTGTAAAGCTGCGGATGTTCATACTGAGCTCTTGCTCAGTAGTACGAAAAAGATTATGGTAAGCCAAAATTGACAATAAATTTAATCTGATAACTGACATCTGACGTCTAGCTTTGGGGCCTTCTTTTGCTATGTCTGAAAACCAAGTTACTAATCTTTGGAGCTTAGAGAACAAAACCTTAGGGCTATTAGTAAAGTAGTAAGAAGGCATGGATAAAAAAGAAATCTTTTCTTGAACCCTGATATCTCAAATATTCCTCAACTATTATGTCTGTTGCATTTTGTCATGGGTTAGCAAGCATAGTCCCAGAAGTGATGTTCTTGCAAAGGGGTGCTTACAACTTCCTCTGTGACCTGACAGAACCTATCAGCTGGCCAGTTTGAATATGGACAATTCTTTAAGCCACTTAAAGTTGTGACCGCCCCTGTGATGCACACTTAAGAATAGAAAACCCCGAGGCAGAGTCTCTCTGTCTCGTTTCCGTGCTGGGACAGGTGGCTGCGGGCCCCGTGCGGGGGCCAGGCCACGGCCATCCTGGAGCCGATGGGCCCTGTTCCACCCGCGGAACCCCCCTACAGCAGGGCTGTGGGCAGCCGGAGCGGCTCGGCTCCCCCTGCGGCCAAGATTCAGCTGAAGCTGCCCCGCTGTCCGGCAGAGATCATGCGACCAACAGCGATAAGCGACATTCCAGCTGCAAGGCCGAGGTGAGATTAACCCTTTTAGTGCTGTGAAGAGCTGAAAACCTGAGGGAAGAGAAAGAGGAGATGCTTAAAGCTGAAATTCTGTTGTAAAGCTATGAAGTATCAGAGTACCCGTTGTAATTTCATGAAGATATGGGGGGTGGAGCGTTCAACTTGTATTTGTGAGCAAAAGCACCTGCGCTGAGATAGGCAGATGCTGACGCAGATGTAATTTCATGAGAAGTTTGAACAGGGAGAGATGGAAGCGATGAGGACTTTTGCTCCAAATGGGAAAGGAGAAAACCTCAGTTCCTAGAGATGCTCCCAGAGATAGTCCTAGAGATGAAGATGAGGAGGACCCTTTGCTCCCAGGGAAGGAGAAGGGCCTCTGTTCTTAGAGATGAAATGCTCCCAGAGATGGGTGAAGAGAACTTTTGTTTCTGAACGGCTCAACCTTAAATTTATACCCCAGTAATTCAAGAGTAGACCCTCAAGAGCAGTTGTGGGAAAAGCTGCAAGTCAGTGAAGGAATTCATATGTGAGCAGAGAACCAACCCGGGCGGCTGTCTTGTTGTGAGAATGTGTTCCTAGCATGGGCAAGAGAGACTCCTCTTCCTAAATGGACTGAATGAGGTTATTATGGAAGTGGTAAACAGACTGAACATCTTAAGGGTTTTCTACATTGTCAGTGGGAGAAGGGAGAAGGGGGGGGGGGGAGGAGAAGAGTTCTGAAGGTGTGGTATTTTTTTTTCCTCTTTTAGGTCTGTTAATAAACTCCTTTATATTTTTTCAAGTTTGGTGCCTGCTTTGTGTTTCTCCTAATTCTTATCTCACAGAAGGTAAACAGTAATGAGTATTTTAGACCAAACCACTACACATTTCCACGTAGCTTTTTTTTTTCCTTTTTTTTTTTCTTATGCAAAGACTAATTTCTACATGTTTAAAAATCTGTCCTGGAAAATGAGTCTCAGCTCAACAGAGAATGTATATCTTAATTAGGAAACTGTCTAATATGTGGGGTTTATGGGTCTTAGCATTTCTGCTCACATTCACCATTCTGTGCCTTTCTGGGACATACAATTTAGTTCAGTATGGGATTCTAGGCACAGATATGAAACAGGTTATGTAGCAGATCAGGATTAATCATGTAATGCTGTCTTCAGGCCTTCACACAATAGTATGACTTTTGCAATCATAATTAATTTGTATCTAACTATAAGCATATGGGTCCTTCTTATTGAAATCAAGGAATATGAAATACCACCTCACTAAAATTGCATTGCCAAACTCCAAGCTAAAGTCAGTTTACTCTCTGAGTTATTCCTCTGATTCAAGAAAGGTTTAAACTCTGTTGGATTTAGTGAAGAATATTCAATACCAAACTTAGAGGACTGAGCTATGTAAATGTGGAACAAGTTGATGGGTGGATTCAAGGGAGGAAAAATGTGACATTGTTTTCAGCTCTGAATGTGATGTTGGATAGATAGTTCGCAAGGTACCTCCTTCTCATTCATCTTTCTGAAATCTGTGTCCAGTTTTTTAAATTCATTGACTTAGGATAGTTCAAAAAATATCCTTATATTTTAACATCAAGCCAAGTGAATGGAAGCTTCAGACTTACTTTATAATAATGTTTAAGAAAAATGACACACTCTTGGACACCCTCTAATTCTTGAGTACTGTGATAAAATTTTTCTATTTATACAAAAATGATACCACTTCAGTAGACTACCATAAATGTATGTGGTATTTTCAGATTATTGCATAGAGAAGTCATCTTCAAGTATCTGCCAGTTTTCCATGAAACTCCAGTTTTCCATAGAATGTTATTAGCACCAAAGCAATGTATTAGTTAGCTACATATGAATTTTATCACACAGTGATCCAGCTTAATAGCTACATAATTAAATGAAAATTGATCCTCTCCTGAGCATAGTCCAAAGGAATAATATTTAAAGTTACATTTGAATCAAAGAACAGTCTGCGTTGGAAGGGACCTTGAAGATCACCTAGTTCCAACTCCCCAGCCATGGACAAAGATGCAGAGACCAGGTTGCTCAGAGACTCATCTAACCTGGCCTTGAACACTTCCAGGGATGGAGCATCCACTTCTCTGGGCAACCTCTTTCACTGATACCACAGTAAAGAATTTCTTCCTTATATTTAATCTAAGCCTACTCTCTTTCAGTTTAAATCCATTACCCCTTGTCCTCTCACTACACACCTGTGATATAAGTCCCTCCTTAGCCTTCTAGTGGGGTTCCTTTAGCCACTGGAAGGGGCTATAAATTCTCCCCAGAGCACTGTCTTCTCCAGGCTGAACAGCCCCAACTCTCTCATTGAAACAAGTTCTCTGCCCCTCTGATTATCCTTATGGCCTCCTTTGGACTTGCTCCAACACATCCTTCTTATGTTGGGGGCCCCAGAGCTGGACATAGTACTGCAGGTGGGGTCTCAAAAAACCAGAGTAGAGCAGGGGAATCACCTCTCTCAACCTCACACCTCTTGATGCAGCTCTTGGGTCATGCTGAGCTTCTCCTCAACCAACACTCTGCTTGCATTACAAGTCGCATGCATGTCTAGAAGATGATTTCTGGCAGGAATTTTATGTTTTCTTTTCCCCAAAACACCCAGAGCTCTAGTTCTTAAAAACAGCAAATAGAGTCTTGGTGATGACAAGAAAAAGAAAGTTGCTTCTAAAAGTTTCCTGTTTGTGTTGCTTGTATACAATTAGCAGATATGGGTGAGGGTAAGTAAGATCACAAATGGTGATATAAATAAACAAAGAATGAAATGTTAATTCCATAATGAGAACTTTAATGAAATCACTGGAGCTTCAGATGAGAGTAGAAATATACTTTTTTCTCTCTTATAGTAGGATTAGAAACTAATCTTTTGCATAAGCAAAAGCCACTCTAACATGAACCATCCTTTGTAATGCTGCACTTTCTGAGATTGATTTACAAACACAGGTAGAAGGAAATTCGGATTTTATGCTTCATGTTTCTTTGCCTTTTGTCTTTTGGGGAGTGGGAATCATGCTCCAGGCTCCAGTGGATTTTCAGCTAAACTCTACAAAACTTTGTAGTACATTTTAAAAGTAAGTTTTGAGTAGGATCTATAATAAGGCATTTCAGGTCAATTCATTAACCAGTTCTCTTAGGAATGCTTTAATTACAGTGCTCTGAAACCAGAGGGAAAAATGGTAAATACCGTAGAGCCAACAGACCAATATTGCTAATTAATATGGATTGCAGGAGAAAGTGTTGACTAAAAAGCCTTGGATGAAATCTCAGAGGGATAATGAATTATGATCAAGGGGGATTTATTAAAAATAGACCTGCTAACAATACTAAAATTCTGTGCACTTTCTAGCATCTTTAACTAACTTACAAACTTTCTGCAAACATTAATTGTCCAAACATTTTACTAGCTTGAATAACTACTATGATCTGAACTAAATAGTCTGACACTTTTTTAAATTGAGAAACTTGCCCAAAGGCAACAGTATATCCATGGAAAACTGGAAACAGATATCGCCTGCTTTGTTGGGTTTTTTTCTTAGTCTTAATACATCAGACCGCTTTCCTTCAGGGCGTGATCCAAAACCTAACAAAATCAGCAAGAGCCATTCAGCTGACCTCATGGGGCTTTGAATTGCCCAAGGAGAGACATATCAGACTTTTAATCAGGGCTACTGCCAGTAAAAATACAACACTGCAATGGTAGAAAAGTCATGGCATTGTGGGTAAGGACTGATTGTTTCTTCTCCTACTTTAGGGTGGTATTTGGATGGCAAAAGACAACCTCAGGGGGAAAGTCCAGTGTGTGATGATTTCCCCCTGCAGTACTGGATCAGTGTCTCAGTGTGGTGTAACAACATGCCATATGCTTTTTCATTATTTTTGTATGAAATGAATAAGTAAGTTCTTATTACTTAATGACAACTTTTGAAAAAGTATTGATGACATATCCAACTATCCAGCTAAGTTATAGCTATTTTGTGCCTGTTTATTTTACCTCAAAATTTTCAGACTGGTATATTTAGTTATTCATTTTGTCACTCTTTTATGCATGTGTCCATCAATATGCCACAAAGAATTTGGTTTGCTGTTCTCTTTCTGCATACTGTTTTAAACAGGCAATGATTGACATCCAAATGTGGTTACGCATTGGCTCTAGTGAGACCTCCAAACATGAGGCACAGTAGGACAAGATTTTCACGTGTAAGAAACCAATTAGGTTTTTCAAATTTTGATACATAAAAAGGAGATATTTAATGATCTTCTGGTATGGAAATTATCTTACTTTGTGTAACACAGGATGTGCTATTATCATGGCACAATTCTTGTACTTTGACAAAATTCCTTTTGTGTTGAGGGGTTATATTAGAAAGCTCATTTAATAATTCTTTCCCAATTTTACCTCATGTGATGAGTTCTACATGCTTTGATTACAGGATCAGAGTAGGATTGGGAAACCCAGGACAACTCAGATGAAAATCTGTCACATACATATGAATCTAGTGTACAAAAGAGTGTATAGACAACCAGCCCTGCTTCTCATTTGGGGTTTTTTATCATTTTTTAAATAAACTATTCATTTTGCCCAAACTATGACTAGAAAATCTTATCAGTAGTACTAGTACGATCCTGATACCCAAAATGTTGCAGCCACTCTTGCAAAATGGAACTCTAAATGGTCACCAGAGGGCACAAAATGCCATTGAATCATGGAACTGGAAGATGTACACCAACATTCTCATACTTGACCCCTGAAGCTATGTTTCAATGGAAATTTGTTGTGTTCAGAAGTAAATAGTACACCTTAATGTAAGGTCATAGCTGTCATTTGAAACCAGATAACAATTTTTGCCTTGGTGAATAAATCCAAGCTTATATACATAGAAAATTTTGTTCTGTTCTTTTGTTTGGGAACTAACACTCAAGTTAAAAGGCATATCCGTAGCTTTAAGGTATTCATGGAAAAATTCACTAGATAATTGCAACCCGGGAAACCTATGAAGGCCCCAGTCATTTCTAAGGTTGTCTCTCTACTTGTGGGGCAAAAAGCAAAGTGGAATTACTCATGTTAGTTCCCTTCTTCTGAGGTGCAAAGATCCTTTGTCACATGCTAGTGTGATTTCCAATGCAAGTTCATAAGTGTCCCTGGCTACAGTCTCCAGCAGTGCGGATCCTTCATGTTCCTTTTTAGCTACCAAGAAGCTAAGACCAGCAGCATGATGGGCTCTGGCAAGATGCACAGCTTCTCATTCAACTCTTTGCTTTGGGCTCCTATTGGCCAGCAGTGCTATCCAAGCTCAAGTAAAACACTGAGTCCATAAGTGATAAAATGACCCTGACAAGGTCTATGATCAAGACACATCATAAGGTGTTTGAATTTTAGAATACTGCTTATCACCCTTCTTCTTCTGGTACTGTGTCTGCAACTACCTTATCAGACAGAAATCCAGTGTGCATAATGTACAGATTTCCCCTTGTCCACCTGAAAATAAACTGCAGTAAAATACAGTGAGGTTAGAGGGTAAGGATTTTAACTCTTGTACTGACAGTGAGATCTGGGGAAAAAAAATGTAGTGGTAAGTAAATAAGTGTATAAATAAATCCCCTATTGAGTTCAGATGATAGTCTCTCCAGCAAAATGTCAGGTTAGAAAAATATACCGAGCCCTTACTTCATGAATAAACTCTTGTTGTGAAAACAATATGAGCAGAACCATATCTGTAAAATGTGAATACATAATACATTGCTTTATTGTTAATGATTGTTTCACTGTCTGTTGTTGACATCAATGACATTAACAACTCTTTCAAAAAGTTCCTCTTCAATGTAGCTGAGGCCTTTGCTTACAGTGCTGAAGATCCAAGGTTCAATCAGCCTATGGCTCTTGCAGAGACAGTGTATTCCAACACGTTAATATCAGTGCTATCAGGTCAAAGAAAGGAAATCCTGATGAAATCTTTTTTTAGATTTCAGTATCAAATACTGCAATGTACTACAAGGCAATTCCCTAAGGTGACTAGAAAAGTTTTCCAAATTAAACATGTTGTTTAACTAGATTAAAATGACAAAAAACAGATAAGTCAGATTAAAGTCTGATCCTATTCCAACCTTAATTCACATTGCTGTAAAATTATATCATTACAACATGCAGAACAGTGAATTAAAGATCAAGTGCCAGCTTTAAATTTAATTTCCTCACATTTGCCAGTTTCAGATTATCTAGTGCTAACAGCATGACTGACACTTCACAGGCATGCCTGAAAATAAATTCCTCTAATCCAGGACCTCTCCTGCCAACATCTCAGTTGTCTCATGGGGTCTGCTGAGTGAGTAGATTGGAAACCTGGTAGAATAGAGGGATGTTGGAACATAACATTAAAACTGAGGACTGTTAAGGCAACAACAGATTAAAGATGGGGAAATAGACAAACCCAGATTAGGAAAATGTCCCTTTGGTCCTACTTTAAGTACCACCTCAAGAAGTGCTGCCCGAGAGAGAAGCTGCCTGATCAGGGTTAAAAATGTGGGGCTGTGTTTCTGTAGTGGCCTGAAAACCATGGTAGGGTATTTCAGCACACATGGAAAGAGGTCCCGCTGTGACTTTCTCTTGCTGTAAATGCACATTCACACAGAGAAAAAGGCAAGGAAGTTCAGCTCCTGCCAAGTGCATGTATTTGAGGCAATGACTGTGTCTATTCCTCTGTTACACTGATGTGCCTTGGTACATTATTTTTCTTCCTAGACCTTGTATAATCTTTCTGAGTCACTCCTTAGGTCAAACAGTTTTAGCTGGACTGCAGTTCCACATTCAGACCTGCTACAACACATAGCCTATTGTGGAGGCTGTTAGAACTTATTTCAAACCCTTGTGTTTAGCTGAACTTTTCATTGAGACACTCACTCTAAATATTATAAAACAGTGTTTTACTTGTATGTGATGGCTGCTTGTATATGGCACAAGAGATTTTTAGCCTGTGGGAGAATTATATAAATAAAAAGACTGAGTAAATAAAGTAACCACAAACCATGTAGGCTGTAAGTCAAAAAAACAAAGAAGTCTGTAGGAGACTGCAGATGAACTTGGGGGTAGGTTGTTGGAAGAGCATTACTCATGGTCATCAGAGAAGGCATCACACACCATAGAGATTCTTTCCTCAGGATAGTGCCCTTTTGTTGTTACTTTAGACTGGTCATTAGATTGGTAAAGTGAAAACAGAATTTTAGCCTAAACTGAAAAAGGCTAAAATAATCAAAAAGAAAAGGCAAATATTCCTTCCAAATGAACATGTTCTTTCCAAAAGACGGAATATATTGAGTTTGCTTAATCAGTATCCATCTGAACCTTTGCTATTAAATTTCTGAAATAAGGGATCACATTTTTGGAAGTATTTATTCACTTTCTTAACTTTATTTGTATGAGCAATGTTCCAAATTTAAGACTTAGTTAATGGTGGAATATTAAGAACATACAAACATATTTTAAAGCAGATGATTTTAGAAAAAAAAATGTGCCATTTAATTTGCGTTGTACTAGGGTAAGCACCTTATTTTCTTGTTCTTAATAATCTTCTTATTTAGGATAACTTATGTTAGCCACAGAGTGAATGAAGATAATATCTGAGAGGGCTGTATGTAAAACCATCCTGCTGAGCTACCTGAAGTAGCCAGCAGGCTGAGGAGAGGCAAGAGGCTGAGTGTCCACCTTAAGCAGATTAATAAGATTCTTTGGCCCAGCCTGTCAGAAGGGTGCCCTGATCATAGATGTAGGAACATACTCTAGGAGCAAAGAAGTCTTTTAGACTTTGCCAATTCAGGCATGAAGTGACCTTAGGAGAATGACAGCATTTTAAAAATTAAAGAATTTGTAAGCAAGAGAGTAGACAGGGGCTGTGCATCCTTCATCATTGAACACTGGTGTGCAATATTTACATCAAGACCAACCTGTTTCCAAGGAAGCATCCTAACCACTGCCTTCTTAATCAGGAAATTTGTTAGAGTCCCTGATTCTCACAACAATTTATAAGGCAGGATTAAAATAGTCCCAAGATGCCTGACATGTTCTGAATGTTAGAAATCATATTCAAATCTCTCTCGAGTAGAGAAAGAAGCTGAACCTGAATTTGTAATGCCTCTTTTGAGTGCTCCCTTTGCACAAACAGCTGGCAAAAGGTACAGTAAAAAACAAACAACCCTTTCTCCTTCTATGTTTTCTGTGAGGTCCTGCCTACCAAAGTAGTTTTGAGAGAAGCTTCTGTGAGAGAAGCTTCCATCTCAAAGCTCTTAGGAGAGGTGAATACAAGGATGCCTGGGAGCACTCAGCTGCACCACACTGCCAGGGCAGGGGCAGTTCTGGATACCTCCTTTGAAATCTGGCTTCCAGGTGTGAGTGAAAGTTGAGTGTCAGATTTGGAAAAATCTACACCTTGGATTTCCACCTTTATGTCACTTTGTACTTGATCTTTAATCAATCAAGCATGAGAACAGAAAACCCAGCACAAACTAAATCATAGTGTGTGTTCTTTAGGTGGAGCAGACCCAAAAGAACAGGCTTTAGACCTCAGTACCTTCTCATGCCCTCCCTGTTCAACCAAAATTGGTACCACAGAAATGAATGAGATGACATTGCTTAAGACACAAGTAGCATTCAAATAACATAGAAAAAATGAACAAAGTGTGTGTATTTTCCAGCATTTAGTATAAAATCTGAAGTGCATTCAAGTTTTGTTCTTTGTCGCTGTTTGAATGTAAGCATACCAGCTCTGATACACAAACCAGAAATACATTCATTAGGAGAGACAATTGTAAAATCAAAAAAGCAACTGGAAAGTGCCATCTTCCCACCTTTTTCTGCTGTTAAACCCCTTGTCTCTTTGAAAGGTGGGCTTTTGATACAAGTGAGTGGGGAAGGGGAGAATGATTTGTGAAGTCATTGCAGCCTTGTGCAAGATCAGTTGCTGCCTCCCTACCACAATATGAACAGTGTCCTTATTTATCTTCTTCCTGAACAGAGAACAAGAAAAGCCAGAAGTATTTAAGCAAAATTGTAATTGGACCCTACAGTAGTTCCAAAAACAATGGGAGCTAGAAGGGAAACATAATGATTCATTTTGGCTACTCTGTCGTATCATTTGTTCTTCCTCAGCCTTATAAACTTGTACATAATGACTTTTAAAAATATAGGAAAGTTAGAAACAGAAACCAGATGCTCAGAACCCATAACACCTTTCTCTTATTTCCTCTGAGTTCAAAAAACAAAACCATCAGCATTTGTGAATGTAACCTTTTAGTGTAAAAATGAAATCATGTGTTCTAGTAGCTGATTGTGACAGTAACACTTCATTTCCCCCTTTCTGCTCTCAAGTGGCAAATTGATATGACACAATGCAGAAACATTTTCAAACACACAGCCTGAAAAGCTTAAAGTGTAACTGTAACACATTAGTTTCTGAAAGCTTAGATGCCTATATGGTGTGTCCATATCTGTAAATTTCTGCAAGAAAACTAATCCAAGAAGATTTGAGCTAACATCTGTCTACAATATCAGCTACTTATGTCAGTGTATTGGTCAGGACAGTTTCTAGGGGATAAATTGAAATAGATGTGAAATCAAAATGAATAACAGTTACAGTAATTCATACAGAAAATTGGTTTATGGTCTTTAAAAGTCTAGTAAAATTTTTGGTTCTATTACTTCTTTCTGTTCCACTTCTTCATTTTGTGATAAGTTGTAAAAAAAAGAAAGGATGAACAATTTTGGTTCATAGAGACATTAAAAATTTTAACTCTTGTCTTTGTGAGTAAGTTGCATGCATTTTAGACTAAGAATTTAATAAATTACTACCCAGGTTGTTGCTAAAAAATGGAGAATTTTTATTTTTACTGGATTAGGTTTAAAATGAAGCATAAATTTTTGGACATAGTACCAGAATGTGTCCTACCAGCAACTCACAAGAAACATTAAATTTCATACACCAAAAATAATTTTTTTTTTAAAAGTTGCTTAATATAAATAAGTGAAGCTTATTTGGCTGCTGCACCTTACAAATCAACACTGTCACATTTGACCAGGTGTTAATAAGTTCCATTTCCACATAACTTATTCTACAAGTGTAGAAGTGTATTCTCAAGCATGTAGAAAATGTGCCAAATGCCCAAGGATGAAAAAAAATTCATTTACAGTTTCTAATATTTGCTGCCATGAGCTGTAATGGCCTCTGCTGTGATAAGCAATACCAAGGTCAGATATCCACAGCTCGCAGAAATAGCCTTTATTTCAATAGCATGAAATCTGTGTGTATTGCAAAACAAACACAGAGATGGATACAATCCAGTTCTGACTAGAGGTTCTCTGATTAGAGTGGCTCACAACATCAGACAGCTACAGCGTCTATAAACCCCAATGAGCACTGGACACTGCTTAATCAGTGAAGTTAAGCCCAAAACATCTCATTTCTTTCCTATCTCCCCATGAAACTTCTCATTTTTCTAAGGGACTTCACAAGATTAACAGAGCATCAATATTGTCTCTTAAAAAAACAGTCAAAATACTGATAGATGAACAATTGATTTTAGCTGACTTACTTCTTTTCAAAATGATTTAATTTCTGAAAAGTATTTTCATCTTTTCTTAAAAATTTGACAGCATAAAGTGACTGTGTTTTTTGGGCTGAGAAAATAATATTTAAGTAGAAGAAATAGATCTTTTAATGGATTTCTGCTTGGAAATTTTCAAAATGTTTCATATTCTTACTCTCTAAACAAAGTATTAAATATTGAAATCAAATTTCACTTCAGATTCTTCCATTATCCCTCCTATGCTGTTTCATGGTTTTTTCCAAGTGTTTTCTACTAGCTGAGGTCTATTTCTGATGCTCAGAGAGATGAGGTAAACATTAGTCTGACACAAGAAGAGAGATGTCACTCTCATTCTTCTACTGGAAACTGAGATTCACTTAACAGATTTTAATTCTTATATTTGAAGGGGAAAATGTGACTTTTTCCCTCGCCCAGAGAGGGAAAGACATCCTCATGGAGAATAAACTACTCCAAAATTTCCAGTCACCTCTGAAAATCACATGGGAGAACCTTTCCCAGTCTGCATGCTCCTGAATGATCAGATGAAGGAGAAGGATAATCAGGCTTGGGAACAAAACAGATTTCTGTATCCACTGGGAATTTTTACAGCATTTTTCATAGATCTGACTTTATTTCTGGTTCACTCCAGTAACTTCCACTGTCACTCAAGCTCTTGTGACTTCAGAAGAAACTTTTATGAATGACCATTTATTAAACAGGAGACATTTGGAAACTGATTATAAGTAAGAGGAAATTGAGAGGAAAAATAGAGAGCAAGATTGGATCAAATGAAGATAAAGATAGTTTAGCAAGGATTACCTTACTTTGCACCTCTATTAGAATTTTTAAAGTAATTAATCAGATCAAGTTTAAGATCTATTGAAGATGAAACAATATCATCAATATTTTAAGCTGCCTTATTAAATAACCACTCTGGAGTCTGGCTTCTTGGACTTTTCTGGTGTAGATGTGAAGCACTGCTGATACACTGTGGTTTGGTTTGAGTGCATTTTGGAATGTTACAGTGTTATTATGCAAGATCCAAAATAAATCAGAAAGAGAGCATCTGAGTAACAAAGACAGAACTTATATCCAAGAATAAGGTTATATGTATATCTTGAAGAATTTTAAATTCAGTTTATAATAAAAATCAAATAGTTGATATTTTCCTTTCTTTGTTTTCTTAAGAAAATAAAAGAATTTTCAGTAAATGCAAGCAGACATTTTTGTCATGTTCAGTCTTCAGACCCCTGAAGGAAAAAACTCTTTCAGTGTGTAATTCAGGAGGCATAAAACATGGACTATTGACACAGCAGAGTGCATTGTCTCTTGCAGAATCATTATGGTCTTCCTTGTCACTGAGAGTTTGCTTATTTAAAAATAATATTCTGTGTGTAAGGGATATGATCCAGTGGGTGGGCATAATAAAGGTTTAATTGTGGTGTATTTAATTCCAAGGAAGACTTTACAGTTAAAAAGTCCTGTACTCTACACACTTGACCAGAATTTTCCAAGTTCTGTGAAGTATAAAATTGTCTACATGATATGTAATCAATGGATATAAATTTATCTCTCTATCAAATTCAGTACCATGCTGATTCATATAAAGAGAATTTTGGGAGCATTACATAAATGTACAAAGAACTCTTTCAGTAAAATTAAGCCTCTATACAAATATTGATGCTTCACTTTGAATTTGCTACTACTAAAAATACATAATTGAGCACATAAATAAATCAACATTTCATTTATTTATGAGATTGGACCTATCTTTTTTGTTGAATTAAAACAAGGAGATACTCCCCATTATTCTGGCAAAAAATAAATTGATGGTTTTCCTGTAGAGTCAAAGATAAGATATAGTAAGCTGTTCTCTTGCAATGGGAGATCCTGAAGGTATGCTCCAAAATTCAAAGCACTGAAGAAAATTAATGGGAAGGGTTACTCTCTTAAGACATTGCAGACAAATAGTTTCAGTTAGTTTATTCTTACTGGTAAATCTTATAAGTATTAGAGGGGCAAGTTTGTTTAAAACAGCACTTAAGGCAGTTTCTAAATATATCTCTTAAAAGCCAAAAGCTGTTTAGAAACAGAGGGCTGTTTCAGGAATTCTATTGGCAGATTGCTGCTCTCTGAATAATTACACAGGATTTTTCAGTAATGTCAGAATGTCCAGGGGAGGACATAATTCAAGGCAAGCACACTCCTGTAGTCTATATTTTGTATAAGAGTTCAGAGGTCTGGCACACTATCTAGACTGTATATTCTATTAAGATATGAAACCTTACAGCAAGATTTGCATCTCACCAGTGCTATCATTTATGCTTCCTCATCTTCATATATATTCACATATATTCATGCTATTGAATCACATAATTTTTTACCAGGGAAAAAAATACTATATATTAAAAGAGAAAAAAAATTAGATGCTTTCTCAGGAAAAATGATGCATCATCCCATTACTAGACCATCAAAAAACAAATGGTAATCAAAATAAATATAACAAAATATATTCTGATTCTCTTTATTTAAACAAGCTCCAGGGAACAAAACCCCGACACGTATTGGAGGTTATTAATAGTATACTCAAGGAAGAATGAAACATAAGGTTAAGATATACAATTAATAGACCAATGTCACATTTCATTTTAAAAAATATGCTAAGAATAAGTATCATGCATAATAGTTTATCCATGAAAATTCACTAGGGATTTTAATTTAGGAGAAATGCTCAAATTTAGTGGCTACAATTCTTGAATAAGAAAAAATGAGACAAAAGCAAGTTCATACTTGCAGCTGGTGCAAAGCAGGAGCACTTTTTCAGGAGTTTTTTCAGGAAATGGAATTGGAGGGCAGGGAATAGTGGCTGTACGTTTGGTAGGAGTGGCAGTAGGTGCAGCAAGAATAAAATGGCTGATACAAATAACTACATGCTAATACACAAGCATTCAAAGGTGAGGACATTGACATCACTTTAAATGAGGCTTTTATGTAGTTGTGCAATTTCATTTTTATTCTATCTGATAATTTGAAGCCAAAATTAGATGAGACAACATTTGTCTTTGTGGCCAAACTACCACGAAAGGGCTAAACTGTATTTTACCACCTTAAAATCATGACAGCAACACCTCTTCCTCAAGTGCCAGCTTGATTTGTCTAAATAGATTTGCAGTACATGAAGTTCTCTTGTCATTCAAGTGATAGTATTTGTTTTGCTTTTCCTTTCCTGCATATGTGCAGCTATGGGAAAAACACGAGCTCATTTGCTTTCTTTTACAAAATCCAGAATATCTACTTTCTCTGTCAATGTTAATAAAACACCAGGGAAATCTTTAGAAGAAATACACAAATAATGAAATTACAAGCACTGTTAAATTCTAGATCCTTTGCATCTAATCTTATTGATGCTGCGTGTCCTTTCCATGTACTGGCATACTAAACAGGGAAGATGTAGAAATTAAACATCTTGCTGGGTTTTGCAGTATTAGTTAAAGATTCATTCCAGCCAAGCTGAGGAAAACTGTGTAGTTAACTTTGAAGGGAGACCTTAAGAAGGAACATAAAAATACCACTGCAGCCATCCAGTCTCTCAAAATAGCATTGCTGTAATTGCCAGAATTATAGCTTGTGGTTACCTGACACATTCTTTGGTGCTCAACTCATGGTTATTGTGCTACCACAGCTTAAAACATTGGCTCAGAGCTGTTTTGCAATCCACATAATGCTATATCTACTGCACACAGTGCAGTATCAAACAACATACAGGCCTCGAGACAAAGTGCGTTGAAACGTACCCACATAACAAATACCATTTTAGATGAGCAGAAAACACTGCATACTTGATGTCGTTCCAAAGGACGTGTCTTAGCTTCTGGTTCTCAACCAGAGCGTAATGATAGTAAAAATCAATGATACTTCACATCTTTCATCTTCTGAGATCATCAAAAACACGAGAGAATGGCCCATTTCTCAAGAATTTTTCCCCAGATCCTTTTGCCACAGATAGTGAAGGCAACTTAATAAAAGTCGTGATAGGGATCATATTCATATATAGGCCAAATTTGTAATACTTTTAACCCCATTAAATGGCTTGGTAAGAGTAGGATTATTAAATGTATTAAATTCTTCCTGATAAGAAATTGAGTTCTGATCCATTTGTTAAATTTTCTTCTTCCCTTAGAAATTGTCAAAGTGGGGGAAACACAAATCATGATCCTGTAGGATTTTAAATTACACTGTTGCTACTCTTAATAGAATTAAATCAGACCATTCAGGAAACAGAAAATAGTTTTCCTCTACCTGTTTCAGAGTACATTTTGGAGAAGCCTATCCAAAAGAAGAGACTATTTTCCTTTTTCCAAACACATTCCAGAGAAGAAAATACTGATGTTTTAAAGACCTAAGCTTATGAACTTGTCTGGAACATGGGCTATCTAAATTAAGACCCTTTTTATGTTAATGTCCTTCAGCATGGTGGTCTACATCTGTCCAAGTGTTTCCCAAGCTGCTTTGTAACTGGATGTAGAGAGGGGCAAGTGCTGTGACATTTTTCTGAGTCCCAAATTGTTGTGTATTGACAGAGAAAAAATTATTAAACTAAAAAACTTTATGAATTACTGACCAGTGGACTCACATGGGAAACATGTCAGAATTTAGCAGGAGACTGTAGCAGGAGTATGTAAAAGTGTTTGCTGATGGTCTCTTAATGCCTGTACAGCCTTGTCACCGTTAGCTGGCAAAATGATCTGGTGAATCCATGTGTCTCCAGACACCACAAGCATTATCTTCTCTTTTTTTGGACTTCTACCACCTACTCTCTGATTCTAGTCAGGTTCATAACTGTCATGAAGAATGTCCATCAGAGCATGAAAGAATCCGAAATAGTTGTGAAAATAATATAGTCCTTTCCGTTTGCAATCATGGAAATTTTGTCTGGTATCAGTGTAATTATGTAGAAACAGAGTGAATGTTCTACATCTGCCATGATATACACAACTGTCTTGAGTTTGCTTTTTGTTTAGCAGTGTGTGTATGACATGGAAACAGAAGCAAAGCATTACCACCCCAGTGGTTCACCTAATGTTTGAATCTCTTTTCATAATTTGACTTTTATTGACTATTAGATCAAAAGTTTAACTGAAAGTGCAAAATATTTTGAGTCATTAAAAGTTTTGATGATGATTTAGCCAAATCATAGATTGGTTCATTCTTTTGTGGAGATAGCAGTAACTTAATGAATAGAAGAGTTTATTTCCATGTTGTATGTGGAGTAGGAAATCAAAGTTGTGCACTATCAGTATAGGTAAAGGACTTATTATTTTATTTAGATAGTTTTAACCATTTACTGTAATACTATGCAAAAATAGCAGGAAACCAAGCAATTTTGGGTGTACCAAAGCAATATCTACTGTCAAGGATGTTCATTCAAGAAATACAGCCATTGCTTCATTTTTTAAATACTGGAATTTTTCTAAATTGTATGGCATGACTTATAATCAGTTCAACTTTTATGGTGGCCACTAGTGACCTTTCTTGACAATGTCATGGTCATTCTGTCACTTCACACCAAAATATTTCCATCCCTATACTTTCATTTATGTATGCAAGGCCTGAGCACGTTGGTGGCAGGATACCTGAGCTGATGTATAACTATTCAGTCTGAATGTCATTTTTGCCAAGGCAATACAGAAATCCCACCAGGTAATGATTGTGAAAGACCCTGTATTGTGTAATAAATGGACAAAAGTAAATCAATTATGACAGATGGTGTGTTTTCAAGAGGCAGGCTTCATCTGGAGAATAATGAGGAAGGCTGAAAGCTCTATGGTGGAGAGAGGGGATTTCACAGCAAAGATGGTAAAGTGTATGCATATTTATACTTACAGAACATCAATTTTATTCTTTAACTAGAGAAATAAAAAGGAACTAAAAGCTAGCAAAAGGCAGAAAAAAACCTCCTAATCCAAGAAAGACACATTTAAGGCCATAGTAAAGGATGACATTGAGCTATTTTGTGTAAGTATTGATAAGGAGGCAACATTCCTCAAACAAGAGTGCCAAAGTACAGGATGTAACAGAACTGAAATAAACACTATAAACTTATGTAAATCAGTTCTAAAGTCGAATTTGAAAGACTTCCAAATATGTTAAGATAGAAAGACAGTCAAAACAACATAAGCTCTGCTGTTTTGCAAGGCAATGACCCCATGAAATAACCATGCAACCATGAATGATGGATGTTAATGTTTGAAATCCCAGATTCAGTTGACCTATTTTTTTAATCCCGTTTGATTTTTCTTCTTTTTTTTATGAGAACCTTTTTTTTCAAGTAGAACCTTGAAAATCAGAAATTAATCTTATGTTCCACTGCACAATTTGTATTGTTTATTTAGGCTTCAGCCATAATGACAGATATGTGTACTTTTAGATTTGTATGAAATCCAGCCACTCTTGCATTTTTCCTGGGGATTTGTGTTTAAAGATAAAGGTTTGCTAAAATGAAATCATAACAAGAAATGGCAGCAAGAGGAATAGCAAAAAAATCCTCCAGATACTAATGAGATTCATTCATTGTTCAAGTCTAGACGCTTAAAATAATTAAAACACATTTGTTTCTTTTTACAATGCTAAAATTAGGCAAGAGTTTCAATTTTCTTTAGAGAAAATGGTATCTCACTGTACCCTCTTAATAGAAACATAAAGATAAGAACTGACAATAACTGAGCTTTAATTAAAATCAATTGCACTAGGATTTCACTTCTTAAATTAAAACATAATTGGAAGGAGATTTTTCCCCCTTCTAAAAAGTGTAATTTAAGAATTTTGAATATTTAGGACTCCGCAGAATTATAAAATCAAAGGATATGCTGAGTTGGAAGGGACCCACTGGGATCATCGGGTCCAGCTCCTGGCCCTGTGCAAGACAACCCAGGATTCATGTGCCTGAGAGCACTGTCCAGTTTATACTGGATAGAGGGTGGAAGAATCTAATCAAAACACTGCCTCTGCTGAAGCTCCACCCACTGCTCAAAATATTCAGGAATAGGTCTTGTCATTCCTCATCATATAAGTGCCCCTCTCTCCCCAGTACAGGAACTTCCAGCCTTCATTATACAGGAAATGAAGCCTTCTTCCTGAAAACACAGCCATCTCTCATAATTGGTTTAGCTTAGCCCATTTATTACACAACTTCCTTCACAAAGAAAATCTTCCCTGCTACAGATACAAGCTTCACTTATTGAAAGCATTCAGCATAATTTAGGAACCTCATGAAACTGTTACAGGATGATATGTTGCTGAAAGAATTACGGTTTTTCTTCTACATAAAGAAATGTATCACTAAATATTTAACAACATAGGTATTTAAGTAAGGTTTAGAAGGTTTTACTAATTTACAGTAAAAGACTATTTTCAAATAATACCTTAAGCCAAGTATATGCATAGTCAAATATATTTAGAATATATGTTACAGCTCCAAATAATGGATGTGCTTCTGACACTGAGGAATGATGCATTCTATCAAGAAGGAAAGCTTTGTCTTAAACAAGATACTGTGAAATTACATTCTTGTTCCACTATGAGATAAATCATGCACTCTTTTTCTACTTGTAAAACTGGTTCTGATGAAGGATTAACATTAATACCGGAATTAATTGGAGAGTCTGTAATTTATCTGCATAAACCAGCATCAGAATTTTCCCAAGAAGATATTAATACCTGGGAGTTTGGAAACATTCAAGTCTACCATATGATAAGCACCTGAATTAACCTTCTACCATTCATAAAGACTCATCCAACAGGAAGATGTAATAATTTATCAGAGAATTCCTGGGAGAATCCCAAAAATATTTTGTCACAGAGATTCTGGTATCACTAGTGAGTTACATACTTTTCACATTTGTCTAAGAAGCATAGTTCCTGAAAACAAAGACACAAACAAACAACAGCAACAAACTTTGAAGAAGAAGAAAAGAAGAAGAAAATTCTGCTAAATGTTACTGAAAAGCCTCTTCACACTCAGCACCTAGCAAAATTAACAGCAAGATACACAAAACAAGGAATAGCTAATGAGATCAAGTCCTTCCATTTTCTTGAAAAATGACTAGACAAATGACATATAGACAAAATGACTGGTGTTATGAGTGTGTGCAGAAGCACCAAATCTGCATTGTGTCTTTTGTGTAATTCAGAATGCCTCAGGAGACTGGGGAAACCAGATCATATTTGTCCCCAAGCCCCATTACACATTGGCTTTGCGTTGATGTCTAGAGTATGCCAGCAGAAGAGTGCAGCTTTCCTATCATCCCACACAACTGAAGAGGAGAACATGTTGAGTTCTTCAAGCTCCTATAAAGATAATGGCTCTCTTGTATCTAAATATGACACTAGTTTCTTTCAGAATTAATGGGTTGAAATAAAGGGTTTGTGTACACATGGAAGAAGACTAAAAACTGTTTTGTTTACAACTGTAGTAATAAATAGACAAAACTGATCCACCTGTAAAAACTGAATGCAATGTAAATTTTTATGACCAAACTATTAGTAAAAATAGTCTTAAAATCTTTAAAGAAAATATTTTCAAAGATACTTAAAGCTCTTTCTGTCTCCTATTAATCTGTTCAGCTTCTTAGTTTGAGGAGGTACTTGGCAAAATTGATTTTTCTTGGAGTCCTTAAAAAAACCCATGCACAGTAAAAACATATGGAAACTGCCCACAGGAAACTTATATCAGATAAACATAGGAAGTAATTATTCAGCAGGAAAGTTTGGAGGAAATGGGTTGTTTTTCTGTCAGTTCTGGTGTTCCACAAATTTCAGGACATCAGCAGTAATGAAGGAAATAGATTAGCAATTGCAGGGCAGCTATTATTTATACAGCGTTGACACTAAATGTCACTCTCTTAGAATTTACCTTGTGAAAATAATTTAATATTGAAGAAAAGAAAAGCAAAGCAAAGCAGTATTTCTTTTATTCTCGCAATATCACAGCAGTTAGTCTTTACATCTCTGCAATGAGAAAGCTTGAGGAGAAAATAATTCATCTGGTAAAGTAGTAAAATAAAAGAAAAATACATTTGAAAACTTCAAATATGTATCAGCTATGCTTTGTTTCTTGCTTTTTAAGATGATAAACCTTTATTTTGGAATAAACTAGTACCATAGGAGCACCACAGATCCAACCTAAGAAAATATAAGATTTTAAGGTGTTGCTTTAACTTAATTTAGTTCTTCACTGGAATGAAAACACCTCAGCTGAGCTAAGCCACAAAGTCATCAGGAATTCTCATTCCTGAATCATCTGATTAACATAAGAAAAAGATATAAACAAAGATTCTCTTTCAATCAATCCAACTGAACATCAAGTTCTATCTAACCACATTTGCTTTTTTAAAAATTTCCTAATGAACGCTGTGAAAGGTGCTGTGCTTTGTGCAGCCAACAAAGAGGTGAAAAGAAGTAACCTGCTTTATACCCTGATGATGCACTTCATAGCAAGCTGGAGAGAAAAAAGGACAGGACAAGAAACAGAACAAATCTTCAGAAGGAGTCAATTTAAATACCATATTCTCATTCTTATCTGCACAAATGTCTACCCAGGACAGCAGGATTTCAGTGATGTCTCTCTTCCCTCGGCCACCACATCAGGATTACAGACATTACCAGCCCCTACTGGGCTCCAGCAGAACCAAGCCAGCTGTTCCTCAGTAGCTCTCCTGGTGCTACCAGAAAAGACAGAAACAGAGAAACTCCATATGGCTTCTTGGATGCACACTTGTTCCAGCTGTCATCAGTCCTGTGTAATTCTGTGTTTTACTGGTTCACTGGGGTTTTAATTTTCCTGTACTTCTCTCCCTTCTATTTGATTTAGTCAATGATTCTGGTAACTACTTCACTTAATGGCTGAAAATATTTCATTTCAAATTACTTAGAATATTTTTCTCTAAGGATTTTAATGTCTTAACTTTTTTTAGCCATTCATGATCATAATACTGTACTATAAAGAGCTTATCTGGACATGTAACAGACTGTACTCTTAGCAAAGTATCATAAATAATCTTGAAAAATTCTAAATATCTTTTCAAATTCTATCAGTTGATAAATTAGCAAGAGCTGACCCATTTTTGCAAAGAATGTTAGCTGCAGTAAAAGAGCATTTCCTGCACATGAAAAATTGAAATAGGTATGCAAAATTGTTGAGTAAAACATTCTTTACGTGTTCTGATTAATTTTGTTTATTAAAATTGAAGTACATTCTGCAGGCAATAATATATTCTATCAGATATCCAAATAAAAAGATTTCTAACTACTCATTTGAATTGTTTCTTATGTGTTCTTAGTTTCACAACAGCTTAACTTTGAGAAAAAAATTACATTTAGGCATTTTCAGCATTGCATATGCTCATTTGTCATCCAAACAACCTCTAACTTCTGATCTTCAAATATAGTTTCTTGAATAGATTACTTTCCTGCATTAGAAACATTGATAAGTTTGAACTTACAAGGACAGAAGGTTTCAAACTGATTTTAAGAAAAACAAGGTTAGAAAATTCAACCCTGCCATCATTACTCACAAAATTTACAGCAGCAGTTCAATAAAACTGAATAAGTGACCCGAAAAAACTCCAGCTAGTGTTAGAATGGCCAGGCAGATTAGTCCAAATCCAAAGTAAAAAACTTTGCAGTGAATCTCTTTGCCAGGAGAGCAGGCACAGCTGAGACAGATCCTTGCTTAGAGCAGAACAGTGTGAGCTCAGAACAAGACAGCCAACAGGAAGATAGTCTAGATCTGAAGTTTCTTGGGCAACTTTCACAAAGGCAACTGGGAAAGCAAGATATAGGGCAGAGGTAGTTGCTGCAATTGTTTGACCAGCTTTGCCTCCAAACACTTGTCTGTCAGCCTTTTCCTGAGTATTTCTAGTAGGAAGGCTGAAGCACTGACCATTCATTTCATCAGGCATCACGAAAAGGTGTTAACCAGATATTTAATCCTCTTTTCCTTTTTCCTATGATATTCTTAATGAGATTGTTACCCATTCAAACTCTCTAAATCCCAGTTATAAGAATGACCATTAAGGTATTTTGACCACAAATTAATTTATTCTTTTTATAGAAGAAACAGCAAATTCATAGTCTTCAAGCAATTTACCTTTGTCATATTATTCAGTTCATGAAAATCACAGTCTGAATCAGACTTGTAAATGCACCATCATTTGAGGGGAGCATTGAGCAGACAGTGATGATCCATCTCATTGGCAGAGAAAACCACTTTTCCAATGTTTTCATACATTAGAGTCTCTGGAGCAATCACATTACAAGGAATTAATACTAAGAACAATATAGAATAAATTAAATTTGGGGGTTTGGGGGAAGGGTTTAGCCTTAGGTTTGGTTGTTTTTGAGGAGTACATGTCTATCCCCTAAACATTTATTTGTCAGGCTAGAGATTTTGGTTATCAGATTCCAGAGCTTTAGTTCTTGCCTCCAGCTACCTTTTAAAGATTCTACAGACCTCTTGCCTCTGGGTGTTCTGTGTTTGTTTCTGACTTTCAGAAAGTTTTCTTTAAGAAGATTTGTTTGCTCTTATTGAAAATCAGAGTGATAGCTTATTAAGAAAGAGGGCTGAATAAGCAAATCAAATCTCCTTTTGAACTGGTAAGAAAAAGTAACTGAAAATAAACAATGTGACCCAAAATTACTTTTTGTCTTCAACATCTGATTTTCTCTCAATAGGATTTTCATGTAACAAACAATATGGTTTAATCAGTTCTTTGATTTATCCTGTGATCCCTTGAAAAATTAATTATATTTGTAATCATGTGCTGAGAAATTACTGTAAGAAGCAACATTTTCAGGGTAAAAAGCATTTGTTTCACTTTTTTTTGTTCAAAATTTAGGGCATAAAGTCCCCTGGTGCAGTTTCTTTTCAGGAAGCAGCTTCCATTTATAGCATTTATTGAAGTGGAAAGTATCACTGCCAGTGTTATAGATGAGGACGATATGTGCATTGAATAAAAAGTATCCAGGACATTTGACTTAAAATATAAACAATACAGAATGACTTTATAGTGATAATTTTATGAGAATCAGGGTTCTGCATCTTCCACAGGACCCCTGGAAATCCTGGATCGTGAGTGTTTTCCAGCTTTTTCCATTATGCTACATCCTATAAATTACCTATAGCGATACGTCTACCTACAGCAATCTATTGTAAGTTCTGGGTCTCCTTACAGACAGTCACTTCAGACTCTTTATAAAATTTAGTGTGGCTTTTGTTGGCAGGGAAATCTAGATGAAAACAGTCCATGAGAAAAAGAGGTAGATAAAATCAGCTGCACCTCTGCCACAAGCCATGAATGGCTGACATGGTCCTAAAGGTGACTGAGACCTGTTTTTATGGCTTAATTCCACTCTTGGAACTCTGTAATTTTAGGTTATGGCTATCACTTTTATGACCAGAGGGAAAGTTAGATCAGCATAGAGTTAATTCCAGTTTAAACAAATCTGACAATTTCTGATTAGAGAATTACAAATTTGGGTGACATAGTCACTGATCTGAAGTTTGTTTTATCTCTCTTTATCAGGTCTTTGTTCTCTCAGAAATATAGTCTTTCTTTATTATCCATTGGGCTGGTTGTGAACTCCTACACATATGACACGTTATTTAATATCAGAGAGAACAAGTGGATCAGTGAGGCCAAACTCAAGTAGTTTTACAGCAGTTATCACCCAACCACATTTACATGGAGATGCTGTGTGTGGACAAGCTGGACATAGCCATGTGATGTAGAGGTACCATTCAGCTTTCAGTCACCCCAGATTAGAGTTTTTCTATTTTTTATCTTCAAGACTAAAATCCATTTTCTGGTAAATTAAAACAGAAAGAAATCTCTGAAAGGTAGTCCATAGTCACTATTTTCAGGAGTTGAAGCACTGCCAATATGTTTTCTTAGTGTGAAGTCTATTTCAAAGTTTAGGTCTTTATAATGTTCTTGATAACTTTGAAATTAATTAAAATTCATGATAATACTTATTTTCAAATAATTGACCCAAAGTTAGGGATTTCTAGACTAAACTGTTTTCAGTTTAATTCTTTTGAAAATATTTTTTTTCTATATGGAATTTTAGAATTGTTATTCTAAGCTTCACACTCCTCCTTTGCTTTTTATAGGTACTATTTTTGCCTCCTGACTCAAAATCACTACCTACAGGAGTTCAGAAATATGTATCAGACTTCCTCTTGATTTGCTAACACTGATTTTAAAAATATTGTTTGGACCTTAGAGTTACATCTAGTGTCCTTATAGGATGTCTTTTTTAATCGGGCTAGGATAATAATAACCCTTCTCAAATCTTGTTACTGTAAAGGAATCAAACACTTTCAAAGCAGAACCATCCCATTATAGACTGATATTTGATTAGCTCTATTTTAATATTTTGGACAATTCTGCTTGGAAGGAAACAGTTTTATGAAAGGAAAGAAATAAATTAGTAGCATTAGTATTAGTATTTATTAGTATGTTGCTATTTTTTTGCTGTTAAGAAGAAGAACAAAACTCTTCTGAAATACGGAGTTTTTTATTTTGATGATTTGGAAACATTGCTGGAGTAACAGTTCAAATTTCTCTTTATACTTTTGTAAGCTTACATTTTTTCAAAACTACTTAAACTCCTGAAATTCAGTTACCATCACAATCACACCCTGAACACAACCCTGCTGAAAAAAACCCAGGGTTCTGTGATCTGTGCAGTAGTGAAACAAGCTATAATCAGGAAGAGGAAATGCTTTCATATCTGTCATTGCCTTTTGCAGGGGGGGTGTTCCGAGTGCAGGGGAGCCGGCCAGAGCCACGACACAAACACCGATTCGATTTGAGCATCGTGCTCCCCGTTATTGTTCCCTTACACCAACTTATATCTACTTTACAAAGACTCATGCCCTATTCCCATGGGACAGCCTCTAAGCAGCGGGGGAGCCGACCAGTGTGTAACTTTGCCAAGGATTCTCAAGGCTGCCTGCTGCCAGGTGTCTTCCAGGCCTGCCTGCAGCCTGAGGCCAGTTCAGGGGTTCTTCCTCAGCAGCCACCCTGGGTTGTCCAGACTGTCCTGGGGTATCATATGCCCCTGTTCCACAAGGAATCCCTCTACAATTGCCCACATGGAAATGTCACATCTATTTCTAGCAATAACAGTCTGCCATTTCATTCATAGAAACAATAGATGCCCTCTTCCACCCACCTCCAAAATGGAGAGACCATTAAAGGTTAAAAAAATCAATTACTTCACATAAAAAATAGTCATTATTGAGGACAATGCATGAAAAAAAAAGGAACTATCAAAGGACAAAAAGTGCAAAAGCAAGGAATCAGAGTGGTCTCCTACTCCTCAGATAGGGCACAGCCAGCAGTGGACACACCATCAACAGTGTCCAAGACTCCCTGAAGGTGTCTGGGAAACTGAAGGTCCTGGCCAGTCGTGGAGGTGTGTGAGGACGAGGGAGCCAAAAGCTTTCCTACAGTTGCCAGAACTCCCCACAATGTCTCAAATTTCTCTACAGCTTTCCCCAGAGGTACTTCTTGCCTCTCGATCACAAATCACTAAGGTCCACAGAGGGCTTCCTATCCACTCAGGGAAGACTCAGTCCCTGTGTGTCAGACCAGTGTCAGCCTCACGTGCCTATGGGCACCACTCAACTGAATTTATTCCTGCTTTAAATCCCTCTTCTGCTGATCATTATTGGAGACTGGAATAACTGTTGAAGTGAACTCTTAATTTGACCTAACGCAACTATTGATTTATTCATATGAGTGAGTGCGATGAACCACTCCAAGAAGGTATTTGTTATTCTCCATTGTGAGAAATCTGAGCAGACTGCATTTATATATCTGACCTTTTACTCCTGTTAATCAATCTCATGTCTTCTTGTCACAGTGGCTTGTTATATTGTGATTAGGCATGCAAAACGATGAATGACCATAAAATATACCCAGGACCTTCTTTATGCATTTTAATTTTCTGTCGCCCGCCGCCTTATTTGATTAAAACAGTGTGCTTTCACATTTACATTCCCATTAATCAATAAATCTGCTTCACAGGGTAGTATATTAATCAATGTGAGTAAAAATCCATACTCCTGCATACTAATAATTTTATTTATTTACTGTAATATTATTACCTTATTTTCTTCTGTCTGCTGTCAGAAAATATCATCCTACATGGTTTCCGACAAAATATTCTTCAAGAAAGTCAGAGTACTCAAGTCAGAGAAGAGAAAAAAATTCAGTAATATCTACCTATATATAATCTTCATTGATAGAGACAACCAAGGAAGTAGAAAGGGTTTCACTGGTTGCCAGGATTTTATAATGACTGAGTTTATCACCTGATCCTGAGGCCTTACAATTTACAAGCATATCCTGTGAGTTCTGAGGCTATCATAATCAAATTGATCATGTCAAGAGCATGCTCCAGTTGCCAGTGTAATCAGTTTTTGTCAAAGGACTATATACATAAAACAAATACTGTTATTGGGGGGTTGTACTTTCTATTGCCTTTGCTTTAGTCTAATTTGGACTTATTTGTAAAAGACACTGAGTGCAAGGTCTACAACAGCTCTAACAAAATACCCCATTAAGGCTTATGAGTGCTTTGAAGGAATATTCCACACATTAAATGGTGAGCTTCACTGGTTTGTTTCTTTCTTTGTTTCTAATTGAGCATGTGCAGCCAGAGTAGAGCCAATGAATCAGATTAGACATGCAAACCAGTAACTGTCAAGATTTATTCAAATCAAAAATAATCCTGGTGATTCACTCAGCAGAATTTGATTCTTTTAAGCAGTGACAGGATTAGGCATCCTAAATTATAAACCATAGTGAAAGAAGGCATAATTTCTCAAATCAGAGGTAATAATTGTACAAACATGGTGGAGTAGTGAGGAGCAAAGGCGTTCCCCTACTGGAAGACATTTCTCATTAGCAGTAAAAGAGATTGATAAAATTTTTTTTAATCCCAAGGATGATTCCTACCAGCCACCAGAAAACTTTAAAGGAATGTTAAAAAAAAACAAACCTGTAGAAGCTCTCCTATGAAATCAACTGTATGATTTGGCTCACTAGGCAGGAAAAACTGTCTTTTCATATTAAGTGTTAAAAATTACCTGGAACCAATGTAATTTTCCCAGAAATTCCAGGAAATATGTTCACTTAGAACCAAATACTAACCAGATCTCTCTATTACCTGTGCAGTCTGAGTATTTGAATAAATGCTTTTGTCTTGGTTGCAAGTTTCTTCGGATATTGAGGTTACATATTTGGTGGTCCCTTGGTTGTTACTTGTCTGAATGTTCTTGTGCTGAAGACTCTGTTCGGCTGTGAGTTTTGGCATAGAAATGATGATTTATGTTGCTGGTGCTCTTCTCAGCATCTGGGAACTCAGAGTTTCTAACTTTCTTTGTTCCCTGTCACATTTAATAATAGCAATAATAACTTAGTTACATATGTGAAAATGACCATGAAATAAAATATATGTTGATATTAAATAACCTGATTTTATTAAATAATGACAATGTGGAGCTCAGGTTCTTACCCATTTGTAATACCTGCTGAAATACAGCTAGTTCTGATGTAAAACAATTAGTTCTAATTAACAGACATCATCTCTGGAGCTCACAAAGAGAGGCACACAATACATTGTGTTGCCTAAATGGAAAAGTTTTAAGACCAAATATAATTTTTATCCATGAGGAAAGAAGTATGGAACCCAAAGCAATGTGATCAGCTGAGTGGGCTGTGTAGAAAAGAGGAAGGAAGAAACTGGTGTAGTCTTGGAAGCCCAGATAATGAGCAAAATTAGACTGGATGTACACAAGCCCATGAGGAGCTGGCCAATGCCACTGAGTAATCCCTCTCAATGTACAGGCAGAAACTGAGGCACAGGAAGTTCCATCTGAATCTGAGGAAGACCTTCTTTATTGTGTGATTGACCACGCTGGAACAGATTGCTCAGAGAGGGAGTGGAATCTCCCCCATTGGAGATATTCAAGGACCTTCTGCTATTGATTCTCTGCCATGTTCTCTAGGATGATCCTGCTTGAGCAGTGAGGCTGGACCAGATGACCCACTGTGGTCCCTTCAAATCTTACCCATTGCGTGGTCCTCTGAATTACATTTGAATGATCACAGCGGTCTGGGAAGATTCCTGAGGATTGGAAGAAAGGTCACTCTTAAATGCAGGAAGGGCAAGAACAAGAATCTAGAGAACTATGGGCTGATTAGCTTCACCTCTATCCCAGGGAAGGGGATGGAACACATAGCTCTCAAAACCATTTCCAAATCTGTTAAGGACATGAGGTTTATTTTAGACAATCCACATGGATTTAGAAATCGGAAATCATGCCTGATCACTATCATAGGCCTTCGTGACAAAATTACTAGCTTGGTAGATGAGTGTAGTGCAGTGGATGTTTCTCTTGACTTTGATAAGGGTTTCAGTTTTCAACCTTCTATAGCATAACATTTTCATGGACAAGATGAGGATATGTGGGCTATATATGAGTATGGTGGGGTTGGACTGCTGTGCTGAAAGAGTTGTGATCAGTGGCACAAAGTACAGATGGAGGCCAATCAATAGTTCAGCAACCTGTCAGATAAGCACAAGTTCAGCTGGAGTAAGTTGAATAACCAGTAGAACATGTTCAAAGATTCATAGCAAAATTCAGTCTCTTGGCAACATACACTGGCAACATTACAAATCTTTATTGGCATTGTTCCACTGAGCTTTCTAAAGTTCTTTTTTTTTTTAAGTCTGAGTGTACACATGCTCACAGATGAGAAGGTATACATTATCACAGTGTCACTGTCGAAATGGAGCAAGGATCATCTTTTTGATCTAGATTGTAGACACTCAGAGGACAGACAAAGAAAGAAATTTGAATAAACCAAGGGAATGAAAACTGATAGAACAATCAAGTACTTCCTAAAAAGCTACATTTTGGAAAAACAGTTTTTAGTATAAACTTTAGCTGAAGATTCCTAAGATTCACAGACTCCTGCTTCCTTGTATCTTTGTGTGCAAGCAAAATTTTCAAAAATGCATTAAAGAAAAAGCATTAAAAAAAAAAAGTTGAAGGGTTAAGAGAAGTGGTGGATGGGTCACTATTCCACTTCTTGATTCCTTATTCAAACTACAAGACAAGAATAGTCTGTATTACCCTTGGTGATCACACACCAAAGAAATTGAGACTAAATAAAATAATTAGCTTAAGTGCTATGCAAGGCTTGTTTTTGTTATTGTACTGTTTTGCATTCCCAGTTCATTAATTATTGTTACTGGGGAAAAATATTTTTCTACACAGCTTTATTCTGCCTATTGCTAATTTATTATGACACTAGAACAAAAATTATAAAAGCATAAATAAAAGGTAAAAATAAATCCAAAAGGTTTTTATTCTTAGGTCTCTATTTCTCTGTCCTGCATGAAATAAATTTCTCTGATTCAGCAGTTCGTCTCATGAACTTGTGTGAAAAATTAAACATGAAAAAATTTCAACTATTTGTTAGGATAAAGAACACATCTTTACTGTCACAGGTGAGGAAAGAGCAGAAAATTAATTACTGCCATGAAGAATATTAATAGAGCTACAATAAAGTGAGTTAGTGTTCCTCCATTTTATACTGCAGGAGAGTTTAATAAGCCTATTTAAATACCTGCTCTGTGAATTCACGTGTAGCTTAAAGGAAGTACTTAACATTATTTTTGAAAACTCCTATCTTCATGGTGCTCAGGAAATAAAAAATGTGCAAATTTTTAATTTCAAAAAATATAAAGAGCACAAACGACACTAAATTCCTCCCCACTCCCTTCTTTTCTTGTTCTGCTTAAGCAACTTTTGAAGGATCAACTTAAAAATGGCTGGTAGCAGAATGGTAGTAAATCTGACAACATAACTTTTCAACATTTAACCATTTGAAATCAATGTCCTCAACATTCTGTATTTTAAGCATACATTCATCTGAAAACTCCTGTTGAAAATACAGTTACTTAATGCACTGAGACAAAGAAATTATACAAACTGCCTGGGGACCAGAATGTATAGGAAACGTCAAATTTCCATCAAATGTTGGCTTTTTATTTCTGCTAAGCTTAATTTATATGCCACAAGTTTTTACACTTGAAAATGTTGGCATGAGATCTCACAGGTACAAATAAAGCAAGATTAATGCTTCCTTGTTTTCTAGTGAATAGTAAAGCATGCACTACCAACTTGCATTTCAAATGAATTGCCAATGAGGTAGATCGGGAATTGCAATTAGTTACTTAATGTGAGTAGGTTGTTAAAATATCTTTAGGAGAATTGAAGTGTAAATGAAGCTGTGTGCCATTCAGCTAACCTGTGCTTTCATTCATTTCATTAGTGGGCCGTTTCAGAATCCTTATAGAACTAGGTGATTTAAAAACTCACCATAATCATTGAACATATGCAACATACAGCTGTTCCTATTCTTATGCAAGGGGTTTGGGCTTCAAGATCCAATCATGCTTAAGATTTAGGTTGTAGTTTTCATATCTTTCAGTAAATTGACAGAGTGGACTTTGTACAATAAGTGGGAGTTTATGTCTAGGCCAGCATAGGTCTCTGTTTCAGGGTGATCTGCATAACCCTACCAGCCCAGTGACTGTATTGACTAGAGATCCACTGATAGCAGCAGGAGCTTAGACACCTTGTGAAATAGGTATAAAGATATCAGTAGATATCTCGGACACCTTGTTGACATACAGGTGCCTGAATTCTGATGCTGGCAAGCAAGGTGGGGGTCAGCCTCTTCTCCCAGGCAACCAGTGACAGGACAAGAGGAAATGACCTAAAGCTGTGCCAAGGAAGGTTCAGGTTGGACATCAGGAAGAATTTTTTCTCTAAAAGGGTGGTTAAGAATTGGAATGGACTGCCCAGGAGGTAGTTGAGTCACCATCCCTGGAAGTGTTCAAGAAATGACTGGCTGTGTCAGTTTAGTGCTATGGTATACTTGGAAAGGTGTATGTGGTCAAAGGTTGGACTTGATGATCTTGGAGGTCTTTTCCAAGCTCAATGATTCTATGAGTATATGAAACCCCACCCTCAATTTCTCTCTTTGTTAAACAGCAAGAAGTTTAGGGACTTGTGAGTACGATGTTCCAGAAAGAAATAAGGATTAATTATGGTCATACTTCAGCTTAGTTCTGATTGATTTGCAAGTACATTGAAGAGCTGTACTACAGGATGTGGCAGCACGTACCATTTTCTCACTAGAACTGAGAAAAAGTAGAGACCTTTCACCCTTTTATCCTTTCCTATTTCTTTTATATTAGGAATTCTCTGTTCGATTATTAGTTACTGATATATGTTAGACTGCATGAAAATAACTGAGAAATTATTTGGGCTCTAAGTCTGAAGCATAACCATTATTAACTCCTTAAAACAGTATACAAAAACAATGAAGAAAATACAATGAACATCAAACTGTAATTCTCCACCCATAATGGTTTTTTTGCACTACTGTGCAAACATACTTCTCTGCATCACCCACCTGAGGGAAACAGCACTGCACAGGGAGTGAAGAAAAGGAATTTCTTCAGTGTCACTCAATGACCTTGACAGTGTGGAGCCCAGATTTCTATTCACAACTGAATGCTGGACGATGATGTTTGCAACTTATAAAATGCTGGAGCCATGAGTACTCCTGTTTTTAACAGGGCCGTAGAAGAGTTGAACAGATAGTTTTAGAAGTTTCTAATAGCTACCATGTATTCATTGCAGCTTGAAATCTCAGTCCTTGATGTGATACATAACAGCTCACAGAGGCTTATTTCTTCCTGCAGAAACTAAAGGTGACTGGATGGCAAAGGTCTCTTCACCATAGATATTTAACATAAGGTAAGAAAAACACTACTTTTTAAATTCTATGATAGATCTTACTTTATACAGTGTTATATTTATGCAACTGTAATCTTAAACAATAGATGACAAGAGGATCTCAACACTCAGTAACAACCAACAGAGTAGAGGGATAATTCAGGAAAGGGATACATCATTATATGGCCATAGAGCTGTGGCCTCTATGAAACATAACCAATAGACTTAATAGATGGATATATGGTTATACCAGAGGTCCTAGTGACCAAATAAATCCATATATATATATCTGTGTGTGTGTTAAACACTCTTCCCTTCCCCCATGAAGAAAATATTAAAGTAAAAAGTATTAAACAGGTGTCTTGAAAGAACAAAAAGATATCTGATAAAGCTCCTTTTTGTCTCTTTAATCCTGATAGATAGCAGATCAGGTTTTCATAAGATCTTTGTTTACCTGTGATTCACATCTGTAGTTGAAAAGAAAAGCTCTTCTCACACTATTTTGATATCTGCACTTACTTAGATTCTAAGCAATTTGTTTGTGTTTCCCTTTAAATAAAGAAAGGTAATCCTAGGGTTGCCCAGGACTGTTATTTACAAATGACTGCCCATTAATCACACAAAAGAAGTTATTTATAACTTGGTCACTATTAGAATACATAGAATTACAACCTGTTCATTCTAGGCTTGGTAATTTGCCCTTAGGTTGATGAGCTGATAATTACATGTTTCTTTCTTCAATTGATGGCTCAGGGGATAGACACAATATTAGTTATTTGCTTTAACAATTAGGAAATTGTTCAATTTGTGCTCTAATTGACTAAATTACACCTGCAGAGGTCTAAAGAATTTCATTATCACCTGTGTGAAAGCAGCACATTTCCCCTTTACCCTTTTTTTTCTATTTTAACCCCATCATTATCAGTTCTGTGCATATGACCACAATGAAATTGCAATAATTTCCAAGCTTTAAGCATATTTTTTCTTTGAATATATGTCAGCAACCACAATACACAGTCAGTTCCACTTTATGCTGTTTTGTTCTGTTTTCCTTTCAGAGTTTCAGTTCCAAAAGATGCATAAATATAATTTAATACCTAGAGCCAAACACCAGAAGTAGCGGCAATAAAAATATTTTCTTAGAAAGCCATAAAATACAAATTCATTTCTTTAAACAAAATGTAAAATTTTTAATTTTTAGGGGACAGACATAATATGAAGTGTGTTATACCTAGGAAAAAATTAGACTTCCTAAAGTTACATCATGACATATGTTTAATGGTTATTTCTGAAAGGTTAATTTATATGACACATTTATTAGGACAGGCATCTTTCACATTAGAATAACATTATCTTCTGGATTTTGCCTTGGGTCTTAAAATAATAAACACAGCAATAAACTGAACTGTATTCATCTGGCTCAAAACATACTTTTTATGTCTCTCTAGTTGTTTCAGGATAAGTCTACCAGCTGGATAGCCATGGACTACTAAAATTGTTTCTCTTGGCATGGTTGTTTCATGGAATAAAGAGCACTAAATTAACTTCCATTTAAAATAGGATTTTTTTGTGTGTTTATTCCATCCAAAACTGGTCAAGGAAAAGTATTCAAACAATTTTTTTTTAATCTGTTTATTGTTTTCATCCAAAATATAACTCACAAAGTTCTCATGTGTGAGAGGCAAGTACAATTACCATACAAAATTTCACAGTTTACCATAATTTTCAGCTGACTCAATCCCTTTGTGACCAGGCCCACTAGGGCCTCACTACACTGATGACTCACAGAGCAGTGCTGGACCCTTCTGGGAGTTCCTGAAGACATCAGAACTGTAACAGTAGTCATTGGTCTAAAAGACCAGGGATTCAGGTGCCTACAGAACCTACATCCTGGCTTCAGATTCCAATGGATGCATTATATATTCTGCCTCTTCCTGCTACCACTGTTAGTGGATCTTTTTTAGTTGTGCTGATTGAGAAAGGAGACTGATAATCAGTAATAAGTAGCAAAAGAATAATAAAGGTCTACCAGCTGTCACTGCTGCTTTTGGAGCCATTTCTAAGGAACATATTACATCTCTGCTACCTGCCTCATGGTCAAGTAAAATTAAAATTTGCTTTTTTCATATCTGAAACGTGAGCTCCTCAAGCCTAGATTTTCAAAATCTATGGATAACTGGGAGCTTTACTTTCCACAGTGTTTAACTGACCATCTTATTTTCTGGTACACTACCACTGATTTTCATAAGAATTCATAAGAATTGCTTGAGGACCTATAGATTAAATGTTTAAATATAGTAAGAATGTCCTAATTTTCAGTCAATAAAAGATAAAGAAAATTAAATCTGCAAGTAATTTTTAAACTTACAGAAAGTATGTGTCAGCAAAAAGCTTTTTAGGAGATTTAGTTATTAGAAAGTATGGATAATAGCTTAAAACCAGTAACAGTGTGTTTATTGATACTACTTTCTATAATGGTGAAATGCTTCTTTCACTTGTGTCCTAATCTTACGTTGTGGTTTGTATTTGCATATGCTAAAAGATGCTGAGCATAATGTCTCCTTCACAATGTTCTTTGCAATGATCTTTTGGTTCCCAGTCACGATCTTTAAGTATTGCAGCAATGATCATGACTTGACATAGAGGTGTACTGTTCACAAAACTATCAAGAAAACAAGTCGTTCCAAAGATTGTGTTGAATTAAGTTGATTTTCTTAGTAACTCTGCCACCTGCAGCACTAAAGAACAAATGTCTTCATGATGGACGGGTCAAACATAGTTTTTCATAAGGTGCCCACAGCTGTTCTTTCTTTTCCTAGTGAATTAACCACTTCATTGCTGTTCATTCATGCATGTGTCATTGTAGTTTTAAGGAGAATGTGAATTGAAAATGTAGCTTGAAGGTCTAGTCTTACTGAATCAGCCTCATTATCCTGAACATACTGATACGTCTTTTAGTCCTAAAGAAACTATTTGCGCCTTTCACTACACATATATGCAAGAACACATAACATTACTTAGGAGAAAAAATCTGAATTTTGAATAATCAGGGTTGGCAATATCGTCAAGAAAAGGTAACAATGTGGAGGTTTTTGTAACTAAGCCATATGGCCTATAAGGTTGGATACAAAAAGAAAGTTAAAGAAAATGTTAGGTGATGAAAATTAGACTTAGAGTACAAGCAGTATTACTGCAGTTTCAAGTGAACAAAACTAAGAACACGTATTAAAATTATGAGGTAATCTAAAACTAAATATAATTTGCACGGCAGAAAATGTAACTTAATAGGTATTAGCACTGTGTGGGTCATAAAATACAGTTCTCTGCATCACTTGGACCAGATGTTGGTTGGGTATTCATCTATATCTATATATATTCATCTATAATTTAAGTTCCCCATTGTCATACTAATACAAGAAATTATCTATTACATTACAGAACGTTTGAACATCAGCTAAGGCTACTTGTAGAGTTCCAGACATAATATGGCAAAGAAAAAAAATTAAAATCCTTAAGCAATTAAATAGGACTAATTCAGTGTTCCAAGTGCTATCCAGCTGTTACTTTGCTCTGTCCTGAAAATCTTATGTTAATTCTAGCATGCTTGTCATGAATGGTAGAGTCAGAGAAAATAGTTAAAGTCTTTTTATTTGATTATTTCTGGTCTTTACAATTCAGCCTATTTTATTTGTTCACTTTCAAACTCAATTTCAAAACATTTTGGAAAATTCTTTGAGGTTTTTGGAGGTTCAGTTTTCAAAATTTATATCCATTTATGATTACTGAAATTCTTCCTTTTACTTGCAATTCCAAGAGATAGTCAAAATTTTACAAGATCATAAACACTGCATGGAACACAAGAATTGATTATTCAGAAATTATTTTTCATATATAAGAGGGGACATAAAATCTCTCTTATGACAAAATATTTGGTTGTAAAATTTTGTTTAGTTTCTTCAAAAGTAAATAATCCCCTGCGCTTCAAAAGTGAAAGAAACTAGGTTTGGAGATTCTTCATTTCTCACTTTGCTATTTACGACAGTGTTCAAGAAGTTGTCAATAATAGGGTTTTCCTGCAAGGTTTCCTACTGCATCAGCTGGAAATTTTCCATGGAATTTTATGAAAGGCCTCAATTAAGGAAGAAAAAAAAGAAATATGTCTGCTTCTCTGACCTAGCCAAGTATTTGTGGAATAATATTAATCTCTTCCTCCTAAACTGGGTTTCCTGGATCCTGCAGCTGCCCTGAAGTCCCAATCTTTAATGAATCTTGCCAATGGTTTGCTGGTCATTCCCCATCTTCTTTACAATACCTACATGCAAGCAGTGAGGGGTCATGAGTCCAGCTGCTGACAAAAGCCTGATAACAACTGACTGAACATGTCCTTTTCAAATTCTATACCCAGGCTTCTTTCCACAGATATTGGGTCCTATATGAGGGTCCAATGCTGGGCAATGGGAATCACTATGAAACCAGCAGAGAATTCAGTGAGAGCAGTACCAGATCCAAATTACAGAGTAAATTAAAACCAAATAAGCCCAAGTAATATTTTTTTCAATACCCAAACTGATGGATTTACAGAGTAAATAATGTGCATTGTCTAAAACTGCATTTTGGACTTAGAGAGAAAGACCTTTTCAGGTAATTCACAATTTTTACATTTACATTTAAGCTGTAATTTTTTTACAGTGTGTACCTCAAGGAAGAAGTAGCTTGAGTTCGAGCTGTAATTAAAATGTTTCTTTTATCATCTTTAGCATAGCATAGCATAGTGAATCTGAAGAAACAACAAGCCCGTTAAATAAGATAAAATATGGTAACATACACTTTTTCTGACAAGCATGTTACCAGTTTTCATAATCTTGTATAAATAAACCCAGAAATCTGTGCCAAGGCTTGTGGACTCTTTAATGGAATGTGAAACCTTCCAGCAGGAGTAAGCAAGCATGGTAAGACAATTAACATTATTGCTGTCTTTGTTGACAATTGCCAAGATATAAAGAACAAATTATTCCAGGTAACTCATTCATAGAGAGATCAAGGACTGTTGTGTTTCCATTTAGCCAAGCTGAGTATCATTATCTGCATTTAGAAAAAGGCCATGCAAGTGAAGCGAGCAACTTCTTTCATAGGCTCTATTTTAGCAACAACTCAAGAATATATATTTCAGATTGATAAATTTAGTGATAAAAGGAACACAATTATCTTGCATATGTTACATTTCCTGAGAATGAGATAAATCATTGTTTTACACCTTTTCATGCATGCTAACATAAAAACTTGATCAGTTCTTGGCAAATGCTGGGCCACACTCAGCTTTGCTTAAAACATTTTTTGATTCATTTCAGAGGTTTTTATCTATAGTTTTGAGAAACTTTTATAGACTAAGAAAAATCACATTTATTGCAGCATATTGAGGCAGATTCTCTGATGCAGATTGATTTATGTTGACTAATTCTTGATTACTCCAGCAGAGGATAGGAGACCACTTCACTTTAGGACTGACCACAAGGAGGCTACTGAAACACAGCCCATATCTGTACAAAGTTCTACTCAAAATTACTGTAGATAAAAATACACTAACTGACTTAAAACCCAATTGCTTTGGGTTTGTTTGCTTATTTATTCTTACATTCACTTGCTCTGAGTAATCACTGAGATTTTTTAACATCCCTCATTGCCCAACACTGTGAGAGTAGTTAGTTTAGTTCAGTGCTGCCTTCACTGTGTGACATCACTTGTGTTTCAGGGTAAGTAATTTGGTAAGTAATTTGATCCTTTTAAAGTGTCTAATCCAATACATACAATCTAATGGAGAGTTAAAACTGAATATTTCTACGGAAGAACTTGTTTGTGTGGAATACACATTTACAATATTTTGTCCACTTATGTTCAAAAATGAGGAAAGTTCTTCAGGGAAGAGATAAAACTTTCAGTAGATTAGGGGTAGAATGACTTCTAGTTAGATTTTTTTCCCCAACTGGACACTACACTCAATTGCAACAGAAGAGAAATATATTCAATGTAAGACAATGTTGTTGTTGCTATTACTATTAAATATTATTATTACTATTATTGCCAATCTTTCAACACATCTAAGTAGCATTAACTTTCATTCATTCATTCTTAAAGGTGAAGCAACTTAGCAAATTTTCAGATTGGGCTTAAACATATTTTAATTTGTTCAAACTATTTTTTTCAGTTAATTTATGCTACATTCCCTTTATGACATAAATAGATTGATTACTCTGAAAATTTTCCACTATTCTCCTCTTTCTTTTTTTTTTTTTTAAATCAGGTCACAAACCCATAACATTTAAAGGCGTGTTTCCTATAATTTCCAGATGTCTGTGTACCTGTCTGTCCTGGATGTTGCATTGCCCAAGGGATCTCTGTGGGTTTGGTTCTTCCATTTCTGTATTTCTCAACACTTGGCAGACAGTGTTACTGTGGTTCTGTTTTGTTTTGTAGTTGGACAGAGTGGCTACAGCAAGTCTTGTGACCAGTATGTTGAAAGGTTAAAAAAATAGGCACAGCTCACTCTCACCATCTTTCTTGAAGCTCCTGTGAATCAAGTTTTCTCTAATTTGTAACAGTCTTCATGAGAAAGTGCCTTACTTTAAAAGACATCTGTCAAAACAACATTTTGGAGCTCCATGAGGTTCTGAGTTTACAACATGGGCATCTCCTCAGAGAGGATAAACCTTTCAAATTATCTCTTTCCATGACTGATTAGGGAAATGGCAGAAGTTGAGATATTGAAAGTTTATACTTTGCTAAATCTTGTGTGGGCACAGGAAGCCCACAAAGAGGTATTTTCTCTATCCTCAACCTTTACCTCCTGCTTTTTAAACAAAATTGAGGTCTCAGTCAGCTGTTGCCTAAAAAATTAGTAAGATCTGCTCTTGGCTGGGTAAAAATGTGAACTTCCCTATTAATTCTGCTGTGTACAAGATTCATTGTCTGACAGATCCTTCAAAGTTGTCCCTGTTCTAAGGAAAATATAATCATGTACTGTGCTAATATGAGCATGTTTAATACCTTTTATTACTATTTTTATTCTTACTGGTAAACCTGCTTATCCTTTGACAGTTTTCCTTCCCAAGGAGCCAATATGATAAACACTCTCAAAGAAGGGCAGAGAAGCACACCAAACTTCATAATGCAATTTCCCCCGTGTCATTTCCCAAGGAGATGAGCTTCCCTAAAAGAGAATTTCTGTTTAGCTCAAACTTGGATAAAATAAATGAATAATGCTCTCTGCAGTTTAGACTGTGTGAAAATTCAGATGACTGCCAACATTTAACAGGACTCATAGCAGTTAACATTAGCAATACCCCAAGCTACTGGCTAATATTAAATTCTGTACTAGACTGATTTTTATATTACCAAGAGGCCAGAACTTGATCAGCCATTCCATGTCTGATATTGTTATTTTATTCAATAATAGTTAACTTAAATACATTCAATGTGTTTTTTCAACCTTTTTCACATCTTGTGCTTATCTGGTGATTTCATAATGAAAATAGATATGCTGTACATTTGATATGAGATGTGTAATAAACCACAGTTCTCTCTTTCCAGAAATTTAAAAAAAAAATCTGCTTCTAATTAACGTCAGCCCTTTGATGGATTTGGCACCACTACCTTATGTTGATCCTGGCAAAATTTAGTCACAAAAAATGGGTTTATAAACTGTAATCAATTAAATCCTCACTTTTCCTTGTATTATTTATTTACACTATGGTAGTGTCTAAAAAGTCTAATCAAGAACAGATTTGTAATAAAAGAGAATCATGACCAGACTTATATTAAAAGAGAGATTTATATGAAATATTTCAATTAGTT
This sequence comes from Aphelocoma coerulescens, assembly GCF_041296385.1. Taxonomy (NCBI): domain Eukaryota; kingdom Metazoa; phylum Chordata; class Aves; order Passeriformes; family Corvidae; genus Aphelocoma; species Aphelocoma coerulescens. The sequence continues at coordinate 12,709,818 of NC_091015.1, forward strand.
GATTCTCTGTCCTGAGTCAACAGTTAAATGCAGGAATTAAAGGAAACAAGGAAGTAAATATTGGGAAGTGAAGTCACACAGAATGTCCCTGGCCAAGAAAAGATCTCTGTCTGAAATTCTGATGTAGCGTTTTATTAACAGGACTATGGTCTTAAAACAGTCGTGTATCAGCTATTGTTATGTACAACCTGCAATCAAAACCACATGCCCTAATTTTATCACCGTGGACATCATATCCTATAAGGCCTTCCCAGGATGGAGGTTTAATGGGTAGGCACAGTCCACTTGTTCTGCACAGGGTGTTCAGACACCTGCTGCCCCTGCACAAGTGATTTGCACAGGGTACACACACAGGAGGCCTTCTCTCTATCCTTCCTGTGAATAACAGGAGAAAAGAGGTAAATGGTCCTCATCTAGAAGCTTGGCATCATTGCTATAGATAATCAAGATTTGTAATGACCAGGAATTGGGATTTTTTTTGTTACATTAGATACTAACATATACATAGAATAACTCTGAGTAGGTAGGTTCTTAAAGTGGCCTGGCTTCATGCTGGGTAGAAATAAAATGTATCTTAATATCACTGCTTTCATTTACTGTACTTGCCCAGTAGGTACCTCCTCAGGTTGATCTACCTTCTTCTTACTACTTTGCTGCCCAAACTCAGCACTTGAATAAAGAATAGAATAATAATAGCAATAATAACAATAATAGTAATAATAATAATAATAAAGCCAAAGATAGATGGTACCTTTCACCCTAGATTTATTGTCAATTTATCTTGGAGACCCAAATCATAAATCCTTCAGATTTTCTTTTGAAGAGATCTGGATACACAAAATGTTCTAATTTACAAACGGGGGAAAAAAAAGATTAGAAGCATTTCTGCACACACAATTTTCTCTTAGAAATGTACAATTAAAAATCAGTTTTTCTTATGTGCATTAGGAATGTAAAATAAAAATAAAAATATTTTTAAATAATAAAAATATTGAGTAAAAACATCAAAAGTTATTTCTCACAAACCATTTTTTAACATTTTTTTACTTAATATTTTAAACTATTTATTCTTAGGATGCATAAGTACTGTTGCACAGCCAGATGCAGCAAGGTGTAAATCAGCAAAGAACTAGGACTTAAGTTCCACACATGAGTCTCCACGTTCCCATGTGTAACTTTGAGGAGTGTGGAAGCAGTAGATCCATATTTTCACAAAACTATGCCTAAGGAAGCAAACCTAACAAACAAGTTACTGAATGAGTGCCTGGCCACACACGAGTAGTACCCTTATTTCTGACTGGTTTGAACCTATTGTGGCTGTGCAACCTGTAATTGCTTCTGCTACAACAGCACACTCAGAGGTGGATTACTGTTTGATGTTCCAATCAGTATGAGAAGTATTGTTCATCAGCAACTTTGGATCACACTTTATTTCTGAGGTGATATATATTAGCAAATAAAAGATTGGTTAATTCTGTAAGACATTCAGAACATGTTTACAGAGAGAAGCAATGTATCATAATTAACAGCCAATACTGAGCCTTTCACTGCCCCCCAGACCTTGAAAGATTGTGTTTCATGGCTTTGTTGTCCCTAAAGAAAGGGCTGGTATACATCACATCAACTGGATTGAGCTTCTGACATGTCTTATATGGTTATGTGTCAAGCAGGAAATGTTGAAAAATAGCCTAAACTACTGTCCTAAAGTACTTGTGGTTTGCATTAACTCTATAAACAGATGTGTTGCTGCTGGTGTTCCTTTTATTTTTGTCACATTTCTGTTTACACAAAGTGATACTTAACTGGAATTCATTCTGGGCATGTCTTTCCATATAATCCCAAACTGTAACAGATGTTATTAATCTTCAAAAAGGATTAGACTATTTTTCTCACCATCGACAAAAATATTACACTAGTCTGGGCAACAATCCCATTAAGAAACCAAAGTGAACCATACAGCCATGCAAACTGAGGGGAATAGATGCAGTTATTGATTTATTATACATGCATATATAAAATATATACTATAAAGATGACCTACATATTTTACAGAAAAGTATTTCATAGTGGTTTTACCATTCTCCTTATGAGAAATAATGATCTAACATCTGCTGTGCAGCCAGAGAAAGTTTTCTGTCACCTGTTCACTATAGTATTTGTCACAGTGTGTAGTTATTAGGAATAGTTGGAAGAAATCACCTCCCTTGACTTTAGGAGCTTGACCTTGGTGATTCAGTTCCCTACACTCTATGAATAAAGGTGGATATTTTCAAAGGGCTATTCAGAATATCTGAACTAGGCAGCAATTAGGATTCCCACTTCAATTCTTTGAATCACCTCTAAGTGTAACTGGTGTGTTATCAACACCTTTCTAACTACCAATGCAAAGCACAGCACTGTGAACTCCATCTCAGCCAGTCCCAATGCAGTGACATTTTCTGTTAAATGTGTAGGGAACCTAAAAGTGCTCAGGCTTGGCAATGCAAACATCCTTCTTCATCTGCTGCACTGTTTCAGTGGGGCTGAAGGGAACTGTCTGACAATGAATCTTTTTAATCTCATGCATGATGTTTATAGATGCTAAATAACACTTTTACAATTTAAGAAGATGTCAGTCGGATTTCTTTCCTGGGTGGATACTCTTAAAAGATATGTCTCTAACCTTTATTATTCTGATTTCTCTGATTTGACATTCATGTCCTTTATAGACTTATTATCGATGTGATAGAAATGCAAGGAGATGTATTGGGTTCATAAACTCTTTTTGCTAAGGCCACTACCCCACATGAGAATCATTGCACCTCTTTGAGCCAATGCTAAAACTCTGTGCACTCTTACCAAAAGAATGGAGTAAATGTTTATCTGGTTACTTACACATACGAATATTGTTACAAAGATATTCATTTTTTGATTGTCCATAACAAAAAAATAAATTTCTGGGCAATGAATGATTGAAGAATTTTAATGTCTGAATTTAAAATTTCACACTAAAATATCATTTTAAGAGTTACTCTGTGTAAATGTAAGAAGTACCATCAAGGTATATGTTAAAAGTATTTATCCAGTCAAAATGAATACTTCTTTTTTCTGACTATTGAAGTACCTGCAAAATCTTCACAATCTTTAGTATCTGCAGAATGAATTCTGGAAAATAAAACAAATTCTGTGCTTTAACAAAATTTCAACGAATTAGGTATGCATGTTAAATTACTCACAACTCCATACACATTTTCCGAATGGTATTTCACAAGCAAGAGAGAGAACTGCTGAAATTATTGAGGTTACTGAACAAGCTGAAATAACTAAACTCTGTAATAAAATGCTCAGTCTGAGAATAAATATTTGACTCCTGTTGAATGTGATGAGAATTGGTGCAAACCTAAAGTCCCCAGTATGTACAGTACAGCAGTGTTTCAAAGACATTAACCAGGTCAAAAAGGCTATAATATATTCAGTATTAAGACTTTTGGCATTACAGTAGGAAAAATGGTTTATCTATTTTAGGCCTTGGAATAGGCTGTACAAGAATTTTCCCCTCTCTAAGCCAGTAAACCAGCACCATCTAACACCAAATGTAATTAGTTACAAATTGCCTGTTACAAGTTAATTAAACTTCCTTGCGTCTCTGCTGCTTAAGAAACATGTAGATTCTTTTATGCACTTGCCAATTAGTGCATGGGGATTCTGCTTTCTAATTGGATAAAAAAGTAATAAACTGAGCAGTGGGCTGTTGATATCCAGAATGACTTTGTTAAAAAAATAGTGAAGACAGGTTTAATGCTTCAAATATTTATCTCAATTGAAATTGATTAAAACAATTTGAGGTTCCATTAGATATAGAAACAATCCTTTTGTTAACGAAGTCCATCTGGTCTTGGAAAGAAAATTAAGATTCACTAATTGAAATTTGGAAGCTTTTTTCCAAACATGCATAATTCATACTGACAGAAAACAGAAGCTGCAATTCACCACAAACTGTCAAGTAGATGAATGTTTCATTTAGATGGAATTTAAGATTTCACCCAACAAGAATCTACAAATGCTTATATTAAGTCACAGTCTGAGAAAAGAAAATCTGTTCTCTTTTTACTGGCTCAGTATTAAAATCTCTTTTTCACTGTGAAGCCATTTTAACCTTTAATGAGACCACATTTGACCTTTTTCATTGCCAGCACTGGAAGGACCTTTCTAGATCATGAGCATTATTCAGCTGTCCAATCTTGCAACTTCATTAGCAAATTATTCTCCTTTTTTTAACAGGTCATATATTTACAGAATTCTGCTTTTGTGTCAGGGTGCAATTCCATTTTATAAGAGGGTTAGATTTAATTAATTCTCTCATTGGTTACTTTTCTTTCTTCCTGCCTTGTACTTTGTCCCTCAAAAAACAATCTCAGATCAGATCATTTATCCAGTCTACACAGAAGTGCTACACAGTTGCATTAAAGGAGCTGAGCAAACTGCAGTGAAGACTGGGAACAAGTAGCTGCAGAGAAGAGAGGCCAGGAAATTTCAGATCACCACATACCTCTCATGGACTATGGAAAGGGAGATGTTAGCATAAATCCTCTCTATTTCACCCTGGGAGAGACACTGATTACCTTCTTTTCTACCACGCATGACATTTACCTTTATTTGTCATTTTTGAGGAGCTACTTTGCTGTCTTGACATGTTTGAAACATGAATGAAACTGTCACTTTTTACAGAAGTGTGGGAAGTATCTTGTACCAACCATTTTGTTCAACTCAAACAGTGTTTAGCTTTTGATGGATCTTAGTCTCATAAATATCCACCAAAAAAATGAACATTTGGCTTACACACAAGACACTGACATTTGTATCCCTGATATCCCTGGCTTTATTGGTGTTGTGTTTTGTTACCCATACACAATTCACTGCTCATGAAAAAAAAATTAGATCTGAAACATAGTGGTTGTCAAGTGGTGATGGGGAGAAGAAACTGGCAAAAGATATGCTATAATTGGAATTTTCTCTTCTGCTTTGCAGTATCCTCTGGATGAATTTTGTATCAATAGAGAGCTTTGTTGAGCCAAGATAAATAATCACACAAGTCAATGTACTCAGGCAAGAAAAATCAAAGTCATAACATTCTGAAGGAAGCACAGGTGTTTTCTGTTCTTAGTGAACCACATGCTCACAAATACATACAGTAAATGTAGCAGAAATGAGGTCTGGTTTGATGAAAATTAAAATATGAAAAAAAACTATTAGGAAGTCAAGTATAAATAAGTGCTGTGAGACTTCAACAAAGTCATATACTAGAGTGGAAAACAATCCTCCTTCAGTCTACACAGCTACAGTGAGGTGTAAACACTCAAATGAAAAATATAATGACACTACAGGTGCTGAAGACTAAGATATCAGCCAGCAGTGATGGGGAAGGTGCCTGACCTAATTCAGATATCTGCTGCAGCAGCCCAGCTGTATCCACAAAGAATTCCATAGTGGCCAATTTAGCCTGTTCCTTGGGTACCTTGTCCTGTCTAGAAAAACTTATTGTATACATTCAGGATATGAAAGTCAAATCTTTTGGGTTTTTTCCTCCCCCTGCTGCACTCAGAGGATGGATCTTTTCAGAAACAATAAAACTAAATCAATAACCGTGACTTGTGTCTCTCTCTCACACACACACACACACACACACAAAGTTTATCTTATTTATGAAATATTTGTGATTATTAATAATTTTTATTAAAAAGGGTAGAATTATTTTTCAATAAATATTGTGTTCAGTGAGTATCACTTCATTCAGAACTGAGGTGTATTCATAGAGCTCTGAAGAGAAAGCTGGAAGATTGCTCAAAGCAAACCTACCCCAGCAAATGCAAGGGGTTTACTGCTTTCTCAGCTCACAGTTTTCTCTGGGAAGTGTTATAATCCTCCATTAAATAAATATACAGGGCCAAATTCAGAAGCATATTGTCTAAGATGCATTTTAGATTTCTGTATTATGACTATTTAAACACTGTAGCTGGTAGTTAGAAAAAGAACATGTTTGGTACAATCCACAGATCAGAGAAACAGAGCCTGTGTTAATGTGAACCCCCACATTTCCAAAGGAGAGATAAGAGGTCCTAACTCAAAACAGCCTTTATGTTCTAATTTTATGTGACATACAGCACCACATAGGGAAGGCATTGACTTTGGGATTTAAAGTGGGAAAATATTGTGTTTATCTATTAATTCAATTTTAGATTATACTAAATTTTTGATGGTTTTTGGCTATATTTTTGCATTAGTGGAAAGATGGTTTGCATGACCTAAAAGCCAGTTACACTCTTCTACTTCTCTGAATAGAAAGATGTTTCCAAGGGAACCACTTGCAGTCCTGTCGTCTGGGCGGTAGCCATTTAGCCACTGCTACCTTGAATATATTTGAATATATTTTCTCACTCCTTGCAAATTCTCTGAAAGGTTTCTTTCCTTTGTGCCCTCAGATTCACTCACTAACCGCCCACCCTCCTGCTCTTTTTCAAAAATTTCTTGCTAATATGAACTCCATAACAGAAAGCAAATACAGGCTTTTTCCACCACAAGCGTGTTTTAATTGCCACAGTGCTGTCAGGCTATGGAAAACCATAACTGTATTCCTACTGCAGCCTTAATGAAGTGACAAATGGCTGAGTGTTAAACTGACATCATGATTAACACCAAGTGGTATTATTAATGGAATATACAAATCCTGTTTTCCCACCTCAACACATAACTATAGGACTGATGTTAATCACCCATTTTTCTCATTTATGTCTTCATGCACTGGTCTATTTAAAACTAAGAGCTGGAACCTTAAACCTACACTTTTCAATAAAAAGAAAATAAACCAAATATTCAAGAATTAAACAGCTAAAACAGGTTTACTGAACATTTCCACTTGTGACATTCCACTTGAGGTTCTAGTTTCAATGCTTGATTAAATATACTTTCTTAAGTAGCTGCAGAGACCTGGTAGATGGCCAGGCAGAAGCTTTATGATGGAGCAGTCTTTCCCAAAATATGTCTTCCCTCTGCTACTTACCCCAGCAGCTGTCAACAGGGACAGATTTCATTTAGTAAGCTACAGTCTAGGCATCAGCCCCAAGTACCCTGAGAAGAATAGTCAGATTATTCAATACACGTTAACACCAGTGCTGACTATGCTTAAAGCACAGTCTGAACTTTCAAAGCCAATTAAATTCTCCTGTTCACCTCAGTGCTTTGCATCAGACCACAGACTTGATCCTGAAAGTGTGTAAGCATTTCACTAAACCTAATGAATGATCAAAGTTCAAGGTGCAACTTAAGAGTTCTGCTGGATCAGGGCTGACATCATTTTTCCTACAGAGGCTGTGTTCCTACACAGGGCTCCTACAGGCTTGCCGTGTATTCCTACATGCAACCATAGATCCCACAACAGGAAAAGTTTCAAGTCATTTCTCAGGAGTATCATCGGTTATTTCCACACCAGTTTTAAGAAATAGGCCAAAGTGCTTCTCAGTTCCCTCAGAAATCATTCCTTTGTCAACTAAAGATACGACAGTATAAATTTCTCCATCGTCTCATCTTTAAGAATTTATAAAGTTCAAATGTTTCTTCTTGGTAGCCAGAAAATAAAGTCTTGCAAGGAATAAGGTAACACTAAATGAATTACATTTTAAAAATCTTACTTTAATATTTACCCTCAGAATTATTCAAAGCTGACCAGATTAATCCAATTTTTTTAGCAAAGCTTATAGAAAATACCTCAGCTAGAAAAATGGTATGGCTAATCATCAATTGTCTTATTTTAAAATTTAAATCTCAAGCTTCCTAAAACCAGTTTCAAATGACACTTCTATTAGTTAATTTATACTTTTATTTGGGAGATTAATTGGAATAGAGTGAATAGTTTGTAAATAGTTTTTTGGATGCTAGAATAATTAAAGCATATGGGAAACTTAGCAATTTGAGTCCCTGTCAAGACCAGTTAGACCTACTTGCCTAAATCTGTTCACAGCTTAAAGACATCCCCTCTCCCTTCAGATACCACTTTCATAAATCATGTTTAGATTCTAGCTATGGCTTTTTGCCTGATTTTCCTATATAGCTCTCCCTTTCAATATCTTTAGTCTTTCTTTCTTTTCTTGTGGGACATTTTTGTCAGTATTTGCCTTATTATAATAAAATTACTTGATTAGATTTCTGTTTATTGGGGGAATTATTATTTCTAATTGTTTGTGAATTGCTAACAGAATGCTTGATATACTACAGCACAAAAACCAGATTTTACACAAAAGTTAAACACTTGAAAGAGAGTTACTAGGAACAAAAAAAATGAAGAAATGCTCAATAATACTGTTTTTTAGTAATAATCACCCTACATAAAAAATATTGAGGTGAAAGTGAAACATTTATGAATTTCCTTCATAATTTTTTTGCTGTGAGCTGGAACCCTGTCTTACTGTGACTGTAGCTTAGATATGAAATATTTATAAATATGCAACTAAATAAACATGCAAATATCTGTATGCAAGCCTCAGTGAAGACAAATTCCAGGTCAGATCATAGTGGATATTACTGCTGTACTTCATACACTGAAGAATCTGTGGAAATGGTTGTGTACACTTCATCAAGGAGTTGTGGTTATATAAGGTACCCAAATTGTTTTAAGGTGTTGTGATGTTACTTATGGATTTTTAAAACTGAAATATAAAGTCAACACTGTGGACTGTGTTGTGTAGAGTACAAAGCTGCCACGGTTCAGCAGCTGATGGGTCTAAACCTTGTAAAGCAAAAGAAGCTTAAGGCTGCTTTCCAGCTTGCAAGAGTGGGTCTTGCAGAAGGCACTGTATAAATGGATTATTAACCCTAAATAGTTAACTATATTAATACCTGTTCCCACTCTTTTGTCAGGTATCAGGCTGTCAACAGATTAAGTCTTAATACTTAGCAGGGGACCTGAGAGTCAGTTGTCAAGTGTTTTTGTATTTACAAAGCTGTGGTGAACTGACATATAGCAACCAGAGCTCCTAGATGTGGCCAGCCTCAAGAATTTATTGCTTTGGCTTAAGATGAGAAAAATTAGAAGAACAGAATTAGTACAAGATTATCAGACACAGCTGACTGCAACGCTATTGTTTGTACAGAGGTTCTGAAAGAAATGTTAGGGTACAAGAAAGAATACCATTTGCTGTGCTGGTGTGACTGACATCCATTGGAATCTGTGAAATTATTTAAGTCTAGGTCAGAATGTGCAAGAGTGCCAATCTAATGGAGCCACATATTGCTACTAATTGGAGTCCTTAAGTTTTGAAGGCTGTTAGTTGCAGCAAATAAAAAGCAGGAGCAGAAGAAGTTCCCTCCTGGACTAGATCAAGTTATATGACATTGTCCTTGCAAGCAATGATATATATATATATATATGCATACATATATACATATATATAAATCTTGCACAAGATGCTTGGTCTTCTTCAGTCTAAATGGTGACAAGCTGTGATAAATCATCACTAAATGTACTATAATGTTAGTTCAAATACTTTCAAAAAATGTTCAGAGGTAGTCAGTTTGAGCACCTGTTTTTCTCCTTTAAATATGGTCATTTCAACAATGTTAGACAAACTGGCCTCATCAAATGAATATGAAGATCTCCAATAATTTCTTTCTATGTGGCAACAAAGCAAAGCTGGTAAATGAGAAAAGCATCACTTGCTTGTTAGTGAATGAATGGGACAAGTACATCCTGGATTTCAGACTATGTCATTAAGACAGATTAAAAAAGAAAAGAAAAATTACAAAAACAAACCAAAGGCATTGTCCATATTTACTCTCAGAAAATCTTAGCTTTATTCTTCTTCTGTGGTAGTGCATGTGTCTTATTTCCCAGTTAAAATCCAGGAGAATAAACTCTTGCCTTTTCAGCTGCTTATTTTTCTTTCTTGCATTTCTAAATATCAATGAATCTTCACATACGGAAATTGAGAAAGTCCCAAGCCCTGATGCAATTTCCTTAAAGCTTTATTGGTGAAATGTAGCTGGGCATATTACAAGACTGGACATTCATGGAGATTACACAGCATTATTGCCTGGACTGAAAATATAATATATATTTGTAATATTTCTTTCTTCAGCTTGAGCCAAGTACAGAAGCACAAGATATTTCTCTAATGTGGACAATTTTAGTCACCCTAATGAAAGGATGAGGCTTAACTTTGTTTCAGTTTCAGAGCTCTGCTTTGAAGTACTGCGTGAAGTGATGGTCATGGGCTTTCTTGCCTTGCAAAACTAAGCAGACATGACTGGTGTCCTATTCCTCTGGACTTGTTTAGGACCAGCTCATCTCCAAGTGAACTGTGTACCCATTTTGCTGAACATGGCAGTCCCACAGACATTTTCCTGGATATCCAAGCACAGCTTTCTGAAGGTGTTGAATAACTGGCACTGTGTTGCTACCCCTGTACATCCTGGCAGCTATCCTGCTTGAAGGGACAAAATTGTTTAGCAGGAGGTTGAGCAGCATGAATTTGCCTTATTGAAATAATGACATGTGTTCTCACTTTAAAACAAATAAAACATGTTCATTTTACTCAACAAGAGAGGCATCTGTGTTCAGTAAAGACATACAGATTTTTTTTGTCATAGCCACTGCAGTGCTGTGAAACATTTATTCAGCTGCCATTGCTTCACCATTGCTTCATAAAATTCCTCTATTTAGTTGCTGACCAGTAACTGCAGTAACAATTAAGCATGTTCCTTTCAGCTGGATAATTAAATGCCAAAAAAACTCACCACTCAATATGTAATTCACTCAACATCTTGTTGTTTGAAGGAACCAGTGTTCACAGATAGGATGGATTGAATTCCTAACAACATCTGGCATGAGCAATGGACTTGGCTGTCTCAGTAATAGCATTACATTCATGGTAGGAATGACAGCTAAATGTAGAGAGATGGATGGGCCTTTTCTCTGAAGTGGCAGATTCGTGGTTGCAGCCTAATGAATCAGTATGTTGTAACCCCTGGCCATGTACATACTGGCCTGTTGGTAGTGACAAGCTGCATCAGGAGCTCCAGAGCAAATTGTAGTTGTCAGATCTAATGGAGAAGGATGCTGGCTTACAAGTTACTGGGAAAGCTGAGTATAGTTTCCATTCCAATAATCTGGATCAAAACACTTCCTGATCGCCTTGGTCAATTTATTCTGTCACTTAATTAAACAAAAAGCATTACAAATTTCCACAGTAAAAGCAAAGGACAAAAGGAGACTCTTTAACCTTGGGGGAAAAAAAAAATCTAGATGTTAGGTCTCAAGTAAAGTTTCTTTTTTCATAGGATCCAAGTTTCTAGCAAGATTTAGAACAACCATGCAGTTTTTTGTTCCTGGATGTCCTAATTTTGTAAAGTGTTTTCTACTTGAAACTGTTGAACATTAAGGATGCTTAGAGAAATCCAGGTTTCAACAGCATCCTTCAATCAGACACACAAAACACTTACTTAAAAACAACAATTCTTCTGACATCTAAATGGATTAGATGATGATCCAACTCCTGAAGAAACAGTTTCGTAATTAATACATTAAAAATAGTATGTCCTGGTCCTCTATATGGTGCTGATAGATTGAGGGGGAGGGGGGAAGGAAACACAGATAAAACAACAAAACAGAAGACGGGGTTTAATTTTTTTTTAATTGTGTTCTACTTAGCAATTAACTATAAGTGATTGCTGGACTTGGGATTTTTTCAGGCCTCGAAGGACACAGAACAGAAATAATAGATGTTTTAAATGTACACTATTGACACTTATCAATATGATCCCTTCCACCTTTTCTTAAATTGCACTACATTAATTAGCCGGAGTCTAGAAGGAATGATGCCTGAGTATGCTGGGCTCAACACACTTGTCCCTTGAGAAATTAATTCAGTATATAAGTGTCCATCATTAGCATTTTCCTGCCTCACTAATATATATTGTGCTGTACTGTAATATACCTAAAGCAGAAGACTTTATGCTGCTGACCATAATATATTCTGCAAAGCTCCAAAGACTGCATTTTAACTAGTCTTCTGTTTGCACAATTTTTTTTTTTTTTTTTTGTGTCTGCTATTATGTGTGGTGATTCAATGGTACCCATTAATTTCTCTGTCTATGAAAACTCTTAAAAACATGGTGATTTGGCTCATGAGAAGTAATTTTGTGATTGTATATGTTTATTTATTTAGGAAATGCTCATCAGCTCTTGAGGACTACAGTTTTTTTCAAGAGAAGTCTCAAATCAAGATAAATTAAATAACAACTGCATTTTTTCACAGAATCTATATTTTCAAAAGATGCAGGCTTGTGTATTAGGTTTGACAGTGATGTGTCCTGCAGAAGACAATCCTGTAGCAGCCTTTAATTTATAAACTGTTAAATTGTGAGTAAATGCAATTGTTCTGCATGGTCATTTATTTCAATATTAAATTGTCCAAAGAATGGGGATTCTTGTGTTTTGCCACTGTGTTCTGAGAGCCAAACAGTAGTGTAACTAGGAACTTTTAACTTTTTTACAAAATGTGCCTGTTGGATTGTAAGATGCCTGTACAGGGTCTTCTTAGAGAGCCTTCTCTTCTCACAGTGCCTGAAACAAGAAATTGTTAATTGTTGAGGAAAAGACAAAAGTAAATAAGAAATATTAATGAATAATGGAAAAACACATGTAGACATCAAATTTGAGGTCATGACAGCTAGTCTAAGAATGGATTTTCCATGTATTGGAGAAAAAAACCCAAATTGTTTTAGAACAAAAAGTATCCTTTTTGAAGAAACTGCATATATTATGTCTGTCACCATCTTATCAGATAAAAGTGCTTTATTGTGAAAATATTTTTTACATAAAACACATTTATGAAGGAAAAAGCTTTTTCCAAGTAAAAACAGAAATTGTCTTTCTAGTTGGTCAAAAGAAGTTTTATTTCTTCTCTCTTTTGTTTAACTGACGAAAATGTTTTGTCAAAATACAAAATCCTTGGACAAAAGATTTTTCTCTATAAAAGCCTTTGACAAATATACACTGTGTATTTCCACTTATTAAAAGTGCAATGATGAGTGAATTCATTTGGCTATCACTGATTTCTGACTGGAACTGAAGGAAGAAAAGGCACTTTGGCAGGGTCCATGAGATGGTAATGGTCCCACTGATTTTATAATGAGTGTTATCACAGTGAAGCTTTTCTCACTCTTTCTTTGAGACTTTACAGAGTTGATGCTTTTTAACTTTACCCAGGTCTGGATAGAAGTTGGAACAGGTTTGTCACAGGGCACTCTCAAAATGGAGTTAAACAGCTTTTAAATGGAGTTAAACAGGATTCCCTTCTCAGTGTGGCTGATCAGGAGACAGATTAAAAACATACTTAAAACATACTTTAAAAATATGCTTTCTGATGTATCTGTGTGTCTGTTCTCACAGATTTTTGTGAGGAGAAGGGTAGAGGTAAGACACTGAACAACAAAATTAAGTAATTTGAGCTGTTCTTACTGAAAGGACCAGTGGAAGTTCAGGATTATTGGCAGGTCCAGCCTGCAACTTTCAAAGTTGCCTGCAGACTTAATTTGCTAAATTCTTTATTTTCATAAAGGGTCTTTAGAACTATCATCAAGGCTCTTTGTTTTAGAAGTTTGATGCTCAATAATTAGCGGCAAGATGTGGAAGAACAAATAATACTGGAAGAAAGGTGCAAGACACATCTCAGCACAGAGAGGTCTGTTCACCATGGTAATGAATGAAGATAAATAAAATGGATCTGCAAAGCATACAGGCCTTGACTGGGAGGAATGGCAGCTGCAAAAAGGAATAGACAAGTATCCATGGGACTGGACTCCAGGTCACTCACATAACAGGAGATGGACAGTCAGGAGGTAGAAAAGCTGTGATTCTAAATGGAACATTATTGAAATGTATTTGATGTTTATTAAGGTGAAATAGTTAATGAGGCACATTTTACCCTGACTTTAAGATGACACAGTACATAGTACCAGCTAATGGTGGGGATGTGGGGGATGAGGAGAACCTGCAAGATTTAATGCCCATTTTGAAGCCTTCTCTGCCAAAAAAACTTAGCCTGAATAAGAGTTGTTTCCTGATTATCATTTTAGAATAGTAGCACACACAGTATGAAGAATACACAAGCAGTTCTCACAATGTTTAAGAGAACACTTTCCTTTCTTTTTTTATTAAAGTGGTATTAATATGGAAAAAGGTGAAATAGATCACCACCATTTGCAAACTACAGAGGAAACAATGATTCAACATTTTTTAAAGCTGATGTGAGTTCACCAGTCTATTTTCTTTTGCTAATCCTTGAAGTGGATTGTTGAGAGTATTATATGGAATGGCATCTTGGATTATGTTAATTGAGATTTTTTAGTTTATTGAAAATGTCACTTCATAGAAACAAAACAGATTAGAGTCCAGGAGCACAGTGAACTTCTGAGAAGCTTATACCAGGTGCAAGAGGAAAATGATATCTGGAACAGAGAGATTGTGAAGGAAAGACTGAGTTTCAAGTGGAAAGCTTAAATGGAAGTTTGTTGTACATTTACTAAATTTAGCAGCTAAATGGTTCCAGGAACAGAAGACATCCTGGGATGGTATATCCAAACCATTTTCCCTCTATAGAAAAATGGAGATTGTTTTTTCTTACACCTAAATAGCTTTTCTTATGTGTGGATTTTTTTAAACTATTATTATTTTTATTACTATTTGTACACTTGTGTATTGTCAATTAATTTTCCTGCATGTTTTAGGAAACCATGAAAATTTTTGATGTCAGTGATGACTGGTCCAAATTTGATCAGACATTCAAGAAACTTAGAGGCTGGTTTCTGAGCTCTTGTGAGAAATAACATTTTCTACAGATGTGTTGACAAAATGCAATGAAATAAGTTCTGGGTTTATCTTTTCTTTATACTTCAATTTAGACCCTTACGTCATCTACTAATGTACAAGGAATGTACATGTACAAGGACAGCTCCTGGCATGCTAAATTTTTCAGGATGAGGAGGATAATTTCTCTTATTTGGCTGAAGGAACACAATTTCTGTTAAAAATTTAGAGCAAGTGTATTGACTGAAGAAAAAATTTTTTGTTCATTCTTCTTTTTAGTTCCTTTATTTCCAAAAGAAAACATTTAGATGTGAAAGTTATTGTGCTGCTTTTAGACTAGATACAATCTACCTTAATTCTGAATTTTGCTTTTTGATTTAGTATCAGTTACCAAAGAACCTTCTGTACTTATGCTGCAGGCTGGAGAACATATGTTTTTCTTAAAATGACAGTACTGGTTACTCAGTTCGCAGATGCAAATTTTGACAGTGATTTTGGGCATGCATTCACAGAAGCCTAAAGGACACAAATTACTTGCTTTATTGATATCTTGTGAAATCTAGGTCATTTCACCAAAGCTGAATGAACATCAAGAATGTTCAGATCTGCTTAAATGTAAGGTCAAGCAAACTGACTTTTTAACTAAGGGTAAGTAAAATTGTAGCTGTTTCAGAAAATGTGGTCTTGGAAATCTATTTGATATGAACTAGAATTCTTTCATGTATTTGCTACTTATACTTGTGTCTTTTTTCTAATATTTTTCACCTCAAGATGTTTTAAGATCTGTATTGGAATAACCAGTTTTCCATGCAGAATTACATGTTCCAATTTAATTAGGAGTGGCATCTCTTATTGCAATGGCAGCAACAATTTTAAACAAAAACAATCTCCTGCAGTCTTTTGTGTGCAATTAACTCAAAGCTACAGAAGGAGACCTCATATCCCATGGTGTTCTCAGAGAAAACACTGTCCCATTAGAGGTTGCATTCAATTGTTTTCTCTGTCACTGAGAAAGTCTTGTTCTAATTGAAAAAGCAGTTAATACAAATTTCTATTCTAATAACGGCTGGGTTTGAGTCTGGAACAAGTCATTGTTAACAGATGACACAAGGCAAGGCTCCATGTGAGCAGCAGAACACTTTAAATCCTAGTTGCTCTACAAGTCTCTCATCTTCAAAGGAAAAAATTGCCAAGAACCTCATTGAATTAACTTTTTTAACATTCCATTGCTTGTCACAGTCTTTTAAGTGCTTCATCACAAAAGGGCTTATTTTTAATACTCATCATGCCTTCTTAGTCACCTTTTGTTTTCTTTTGTTCTTCCTTCACAGAATGAGAAATATCACTGGTTTTCACTTTCTCCTTTGGGTACCACCTTTATCAAGATATTAGCCAGTTTCTGGGAATTCTTTCCCCTCTAGCTGCTTCATTTTGCTCAGGATTTGCAGCAGCAACATGAGACACACTTTGGGGTACATGGGTAGGGTTCATTTTATTTAAATGACAACTGCAGAAGTATAGATTCTATATCATATGTTGAACCCCAAGTATCTTCAGAAACTCCTCTTGAAATTTTTGGAAAGTCAGAATAGTTAATTAAAAGCACTGATTATTCATTTAGGAAAAATGTCTATGTTTAGGGTGAATCCATGCTGGAAAATCAATAAAAACACTTGTTTACATTGCTAAATGGCACTATCAACACTGATGTGTTAAGGGGGGGGGGAAAAAGGGATCCAAAAATCTCCAGCATGTTGTATATATGGCACTTTTGATAAAAATATTTCTATAGAAGCAAATACAGTATAGAAGATAAAAGACCTATTCTTAACTATTTTTGGGGAGGAGAAAAATTATTTTTAAATATGTTATAGGTGTTTACGCTTACCTGCATTATTCTATGGCTGTTCCAGGTTAGCTTGCTGCTGTCAGGTGCTTAAACACAGATATGTAGTTCTGTTTGGGATGGCTGGCATATCATAGACACAGACCCAGGGCTGGCAGATACAATGTAAGGTTTTGGGGCAGACCTGCACCATTCTGCCTTTGCAAGTGGTGAATTCCACCAGCAGCGAATGAGCCAAAAATTTTACCAAAGCTGGGGGAGAAGGTTGTTTTTCTTCCTTCTTTCCTATTGTTTCCTCATAGTAGATGTAGGGTTTGCTGTCAAGTTACCATGATTCATAACAAAAGAGGTAGAACGGTGTGCCCCCACGTACATTTATCCTGTTATTCTATGCAGACATAGCACACAAAGACATATGCAAGATCAATATAAACAGCTATATATATGCTAAAGTCTTCATATGCAAATATCAAGTGATTTAATCCACTTTAAATCCTTAACCTTTTTTTTCACAAAGCCCTGTTATTCTATCTTCTAAAATGTCTTCAGCTGATAATAAGTATTTACTAGCAAATTTTCCCAATAATTTCCCATCAAAGGAGAGATACAGTTTGCCTTGCCTGACTGTTGCTTGCATGTGCAACTTTCTTTTCCATGCAGACCACTAATTACAATTAGTTTTACAGCTGGTTGATTCCACATCCTATGAAGTTATGAGTTAAAATTTCAGTGACATCCACAGAAAGTTTCATCAAAGAAATCCTGAGTGTGTGATCTCAACAAATTCAGAAGTCCATTGCAGAGGTCCTTACCGGAGGCTTTTGGTCTTTTTTTCCATACTTTAGTAAAGTTGCAAGTATGAGAATCACCTAAGCAGTGAATTTTGCAGAGTGATCATATATCAATTATGTTCATAAGGATTCTTGATTTACTTAGAGACCAAATTCCCATCTTGCAAAAGTAACACTGTCAGAGGGCAATGTCCCCATGCTGTCTCTAATTTCAAGTGGCTCCTATCTGAGCAAAATCTAATTGTCAGCTCTCATTTCAGTGAGTGGATGGAATAGTAGCTTAATGCCTTTGCAGATATTTCTTGATATTTTCTGGCCTGGTATGTTTTTTTTTTTTTTTACCCAGGAATTTCTAATCACTCTTTAAAAAATAACCATAATGAAGTTTTAATGAAGTTTGAAACTTATTATTCAAAAATAAACAAAGGTTTCCTCTTAGAAATACATGTTTTTCACAATAATTACTTCTAATCCAAGTAAATTGATTTTCCAGCCTTTAATCCATTATGGAATCTTGAAATTAATTTTTTCTTTAATATAATGTCAAATTGGCTTTTTCCTTTCTAACTCCCCAGATGGCCAAATTATCAGCCAATGTGGTCATACACAATAACTTCTTATATTAGTCTTGGTAATAGGGGAGTCATTCAGCACCCCTCAGAGCAAACGACACAAACATGTGCCAAAAGACAGACTGCTGCAGAGGTGCTGACATCTATAAACACAAAAAAGGCAAAAAAATTAGAAATTAAGTGAGCCAAGCAACTTTGGGGAAGCTGTGTGTGTTAGCTTAATTTTAAAAAGGTTAAATTTTTTTAAATTATAGGAATGCAGAGGGAAAATAAACACAATACAGGTATTGTGGAAATAAAAGTGACTGGGCTGAGAAGGAGACGTGGAAAATGAGACCAGCAGCAAAGAAGTGTAGAAAAAGGTGTGGAAGAAGAAATCATCTACTTTCTTATCCTGTACAGTAATTTACAAAGACTGAAGTTGATTTCCTTCTGCACTTTTCTGGTTTTGCAAATATGTACAGGAAAGGTCAAGTGGCCATAAAACAAGTTGTCCTTGCCCTGCTGTCACCACTCCAGCTAAACAAACCCAGCCTGGCTCAGCACCTGAGGGGGACATACGGAGGAGGGAGGTGGATTCAGTCTGACACATGACCTACACCAGAATTCTGGGCCATTGGATTTAGGGATCTGAAACAGGAATTAAATAATCCTAGACTAGATATGACACTCTTGGAGTCCCTCCCCCCTGCCATGTAGTCCTGGAAGAGGGGCCCTGGGGGGAGGCACAGGGTTTCCCTGCCCCTGGTCAGCCTCATTCCCCACTGGTTGTTTTGTGTTCCCCTGTGTGGGCAAAGGACCCTCGGGTCCCTGGATTGAGCAGTTCCTCAGCAGAGCCCCGGCCATGCGGCTGGAGAAATAAACATCTCTGAAACATCTACCAAGAATCCGTCCATATGTATTTCTTTTCTCCTTGTCTGATACATCGTGTTGCAATATCCCCACTGTAACATGACACCAAACTGGGGAAAGCAAAAGCCAGTGTTAGGATTTCCTGCTACTTTCATTGTGGTCATTTTTAAGATTCCCTGTGACAAAATAGGCACAAAGAAAGCTTCCGTTGTGAAGAGCATTGGGGCTGTATGACAGTAGGAAAACCTTAATATAGGAGGATATGAATGTTTTTAACATTGTAAAACTTAAACTCAGCATGAGCTATTTCAGCTCCACAGCAGAAATGAGAACAATTTAGGAAGTTCTTCACTGCATTGAAACATACCCTGCAGGCACACTTTCATAAAAGAATGACAAAAGACAGCAACAAGAACAACAAACAAGAAAATGACTAAACAATACCACCACGACAGACTGATTGAAAGGTAGGAAACAAAAGCTGGGAATGAATGGCTATTTTCTGCCCTTGAGGTAAAAGCCCACAATCACTTTGCTATCGATCATATCTCTGAAGGTTCTGAAGTTCTGGAAAAATGAGTAAAATTACAGTTTGCTGATAACACCAAGTAAGTATTAAGCATAGTAAGAATGAGAGCAGACTATGAAGAAATCCATATTAATATTCAGTGAATGGGCATTTAAGTTGCAGATGAAGTGTAATTCAGATAAACAGGAAATTATGTACATAAAAAAAATTAAATTGCAGTTGCAACATAAAATTATTGTTTCTAACCAGACTATGACAATTCAGGAATAAAACCTGACTGTGAGATAGATCAACCCACACAAATATCAATGTAGTACTCAAAAGAATAGAGTATCAAAAGGGATAGAGAACAAAATAGAACATCATGTGTTTTCCCACACCTTGAACCCTATATGTACCTTAAAGAAACTTTTATTAGAGCTAGGAAAGATCCAAATAAGAACAAAAAAGATTTTAAGTGGTACAAAACTGTTTAAATGTTAATTATCTGTGGTAGAGTTTTGTCATCACTGTCAGCACAGTCTGTGTGTATCGGCCATTTATTTATAAACTTATTTTTAGCTCCCTTTCAAGCTGATGCTGCTATTGCCAAAACTTTGTTTTTGTTGTTTGTTTGGGTTTTTTGGGCAGATGACAATAATAAGTTGCTTGTGCTAGGAAGTGTTGTATTTCAATACCAGGAAGACCAAGCTAATATGCAAAAAAAGATTTAATTTATTCTTGTTTAAAGGAATTAAGAGACATCAATGTTGAGATTCTATAGGATGTATTGGATTAATAGCAATGATGACAGGTAATTTACTCCTAGAAAATGAATGGATTAATAGAAATAAAAATTGGGGGGTTTTCCCACATTTGATGAAGTCTTAGGCAAAATTATTTTGCTGATTGTATCCCTAACGCCCAAGCTCAGAGCACATACCAATACTTCAGTACCCCTCTATGAATTCCTAACCAGGAATCCTATGAACCAAAGCAGTATCTTTGTTTTACACAGAACACACCAGTGGTTTCATGTAGATGTCCTGACCATACATATAAAGGAAGCAAGTATAAGCAAAATAACATGGGGTTTTTAAGCAAAACAAATATCACTGATTATCTTTCTAAATATTATAGCAAATTTCTTTTTCAAGTAAATTAACCTATTTTTTTCTAAAAAAAGTCATGATACTCCTATATTGTAAAACACTTCATAAAACTCCTCAATAAACACTCTTTATAACTAGAAGAATTGTGGTGACCAGCACACCAAAAGCCCTGAGCATTTTTCAAAGCACAGCATTTAAAGCGAGATGCATTTCTGGCAATTCATCCTCAACTGTAAATTTTAGGGGTAATTTTTGAGGGCAGGCAAAGTTGGCTACAATGAAGAAATGCAGGACATGACAATAAAAAAATATATGTCATGGAATCACAGAATAGTTTGGGTTGGAAGGGATCTTTAAAGGTCAGCTAGTCCAATTCCCTCTGCAATGACCACGGGCATCTTCAGCTAGAAAAGGTGGCTCAGAGTCCAGTCTAACCTGACTTTGAATGTTTCCAGGGATGGGGCATCTACAAGCTCTCCAGGCAACTTGTTCCAGTGTTCCATCATATATAAAAATGCAATTTGCTTCAATTAGAGCTTAGAGGCAAGAAATATTTCCTAATTAAAACTGTCAAATTTGCAACAGTGATGAGTCTAATTTTCTTAGTATTTTATTAGAAAGTGTAATGACATCAAATTAATTTTCCATTCCAGCATTTGTTCTCATGTTCTAATCTTCTCTGGCATCTGAAAAATTATCAAAAAATTGACTTCTCTTTCTCCCTCTAGTCCTGTGAAAATATTTAAGAATCCCAGTCTATGCAACCTGAATTTTGCTGGACAAGGTTTGCTTAGTAAAACAAGGAAGAAGGAGTAGCAAGCAAAATTTAATAAAGTGGCAGAGCTCACTGTTCTCACTTCTGAGTGCACTGCTCAGCAACTCTGTTCGATTTGTTGGGCAGACAAAATATATTTCCTAATCTGGATCTTTCCTAATAAGCTCAAATTGTTAACAAAGAATCTCTCAGATTCATGAAAACATCTAAACTCATTTATTTAATTGTCTTTAAAAAACTATTGAAAAAATAAATTCTTATAACCTCTGCTAATTCTGGGTTTGGCACTGCAAAACTCAAATTTTGTTTATAGAAGAGTGTATTTCTGCCCTTATCTACAAAGTAGAGGGAATAGTGATTTTTGCAGTGAATGTGTGGAGCACAGTCCAGCATGTAACATCACACCAGTTTGCCTGACAGTTGACAGCAAAGATAATGCTGTACAAATGTTTGATTTTAAACTTGGGTTTTGTGCTAAAATCAAGTCCAACTGTTTGAATTTTCTCACATTGAAAGTAAAATGGCATTCAGAATTCAAAATCAGTGAAATTCAGCAGAAAGATTGCAGGAATAAGGGGAAATACTTCTGTGGTGAAGGTCTATACATAAGGATCATCTTTCCCCTCTTTCACTGGACTTGAATAAGTCAAACTCTGCAAGCTTTAGTATTTTAAAACATTTTTTATGCCTTTTCAGTGGCAGGAAAAAACCCTGAAATGTAACTCTGAACCCAATGCTTTTGCATAAGAGAATCTAAAGAGTACCTATACAAGAGCAAAGTGAGTAATTTTAATGCACTGTAGCATTTACACTGTGGTAGTACATAGACAAGTAAAAAGTTCAAGACTTATTAATTGTATGTGTGTTGCATATGACCACAAAGTAGTTCATAATTTGTTACTTATGCCATGCAGCATCTGAGAAACAGAAATTTACTAGGAGGAGGGAGCATGGAAAAACAAAATTGCAATTTGCTGAAAACTGGAACTATCTTGAAATAAAACCATTCCATATTGAAAATACACCTTTTTAAAAAATTATTTATATATAACCTCATTTCTAATTTATAGAAAAAAGTTTTAGTGATTAGATCGCCATTTTATTACTTTTCCAGAGTCACATTGGAGCATTTCTTTTGGCTTTTCTTCATAACTTCACATGCCTTAGATATTATAATATGAGAAGGTGTAATTCTCAGTCAAAAATGTGAAATCTGCTTTGCCTGTAGACCTAAGAGAAATTGTTCCTGGATTAAAATTTAAATCTGTGTAACATCAATATATTACAGCAATACAAGTGGTACACAGAGATAATGATACCAATTTAACTTCTTCAGCCTCATCAAATTCTCTTACTCTTTATTATTGGCTGCATCTATGAATAAGTTAATGTATAACCAGTTTGCATGATCCACCTTGATTTGAACCATCAAAATCCTGGGCTAATAAAATAGAAAAAAACACTAGCTATATTAGTAACAAGACAGCAATACATTGTGAACTATGCTGTAAATGTACAGATGCTATACATATATTAAAGCCAGAAATTAAGCAGCAGTTGGAAAATAAAGGCTCTCCATTTCATAGAAGGACATAAAACACTCTTACAGCAGATTATGCATATTATAGCAATTAATTTACACACTTACTATAGTCTAAACTCTCTTCAGTACAGAACCACTATGTTCATTAACCAGATTTGGGTGAGTAACTGCCCTCCCCTCTCCATTTGTCTATCTGTATGGCTGATTATATTTTTTTTGGATCACATTGGTAAACTTTCCCACCATTTACCACTTGTAAAATAATGACACAGTACATTTCTACATTCCAAAACTACAGGTCACTATAGTGTCTGCGTATCATATGACCTCAAAAATTCAGACATGCGTAATATTTTCTACAGCTAACACAATAAAATAGTCTTCCAGGCTCTGGTTTTAAGTATCAAAAATTAATAGAATATTAATTAAAAATCAGTGTTCAATGGCTATTGAAATGATGCCAATAATTACATTGCTTTGGGAGTGCATTCAGTATGGAAATTATTATTGCAGATTTGTTTGAGAAATGAAGCCTGAGCCAGAAGCTGCAGACTTCATTCCACAAGTCTATGAAAGTGATTTTACTTTTCCCCTCCCCACCCTCCTAGGAGTTCCCACTACGCAGATCTTCAGGACATTTTTAACACAATATTATATTAATTTATTTTTGCATTATTTCTCCATGACAAAGTAACCTGTGTTGCAGAGAGACAACACTGCAACCCAGCACACAAGGCAAGATGGTACATTACATACAGAAAATAAATCAGCTGCTAACTTAGCAAAAATCAAATGGCCAGTCATGTATGGGTTTGCAGAAATGTACAACTGTATGCATTTCACATATATTTCCTTTTGTCTTCTGCACTCTATATTAAAATAGCCCTCTACAGACTTCATTTCAAAGCTATAAGAAAATTACAAGAGATGGAAAGGAGATACTATGCAATGTATTCAAGAAGAGTAGGGTAAGAACAAAGTAGGCAGTCTAGTAAGAAATGGCTTTGCATGGTGAGCTATAGATTTTTAAACCCCTGTCCATAGGTATTTTATATATTAATTTTCTGTTACATAATTAGTACAGAAAATAAAACCACCATAAACTGAAATAATCCCAAGAGTACTCTTTTGACATTCCCCAGCCAACAGGCAGGAGTCTCAGTTCTCCTACAGTGCTTCAATTCCTACTCTTGACTACCTAAGTGTACAGATTGAAACAGATAAAAAAATTCAAACCCCTGTTTTCTCAAAATCCTCCCCTTTAATGGTTTGGGCAGTGTCCTGAAAGACAAGAAACTACACTTGAACCTTCTTTGAGTGCAAAGGCCCTAAAGCCTCTCATGAATAAAGCCCTGCTATCAGACTGCTCTTCAGGGGAGTGAGGGCTGCTGCCATCGGTGAGCAACTCCCGCTCAGCTGGGCTCGCTCTTGCCTCTTGGTCAATGGGTTTGCTGGCAAAGGAAATGTGTCACCAGCTGTGACACATCCCAGAACAGGATGATTTGATTGGTTTGTTCTCATGGAATGCTGCCCCCTTATCCTTACCCAGGCATAGTCTGAGATAGTTCTGATAAGCCTAATCAAATACCTGCCAAAGAAATATGAATAATTAAACAATTTGGAACATGAGAATTCTCCATTTCTTTCCCTGGCCTCATTTAGTTCATTAACACAGGCATGCATGGATGGAGGAGAACCACATTTTCAGTTATCATCTTCAAAGAATATTGTCTGAATCTTCATTATCTTATAGCCTTTTTTTTCTTTTTTTTTACTTATTCCTAGTTGACTTAGCCAAAATTAAATTTATGCTCTGATTTTCAGAGGTGACAAGGAATTAAAATGTGTGCTTTCAATGGAGTTTTGAGCATTTGGAACATCAATTTAATTTTGGCAAGAGGACTTAGGGCAATGATGCAGTGAAGAGAAACACAGACCACCTCCTAAAAGGAACACCTTAGAATGAAAACACAGGCTACTAACAAGATGGTATAAGACCAACATAATAAAGTCAACCTTGGGCGAGAAAAATGTTTTTATATATTTTTTTTACTGCATGAAAAAATGCTAATATTTTTATTTTCATTTTTTATATAAAATTTATTTCAAAAAAGAAGAGTAAAAAAATTAAAATAATAAAATAGGTGATACTTGTGTTGAAAACAGTGTCATTTTTGTCAATGATTTCAACAAATCATTATTTTGTCTTATTATTATATAGCTTTAGTCTCAATTAGATCTCAAACTGATCTGGGGCTGTGATGGAAACCTTGGTGCCTACATGGAGCAGGACCCACAGATATCTGTACTTTCATAAGACTCATCATCATTCACTGGCTGTCCAATGTATATTGAGCCCTATGAAGGTTTATGTATTTTATTGATATTTTCTTATTTGTCTGAACAAATGCATAAAATATGCATATCTGTACAGACAACTGACAATCATTTATTTTAAAATGAATCTAGCTACAGCTCCACTTGCTGTCAAAACAAGAGAAGAAATTCTATGTTTAAAACCCTTTCAACTGTCTGTATAACCCCTTCACAAAAGTCTTTCAGAAAAGTCAGCCTAAATATTACAGAGGTGGAATTTATAGGGGGAATGAAATTGTGAAATAATGGTTGTGTTTCTTTTCTTTTGGCAGGTCCCTTAGAACTTACTTAGCAGTATTTCTGTTCCTACATTTTCCAGGAACACACTCAGATTAGAATTACAGTACAGTTCTACAGACAAACCACAGCCAGTTTATGAGGATTGAGAGGATTCACAAGAGGCCCTAGACCTGCAGACAGTCTGCAGTAGTTGTGATCTAAACATGGTGGAAACTCAAAACCTGTAGATTAGGCCCCCAGATGAATAATTGTTCCTCTAAGTAGAAATGGATGAGTATTTTTCTACTTAATGCACATATGCATGTTTTTTTTATTCTGTACTAACAAGGTAAAAAGGGTCATTACTAAGGCAGGTATAACTGTTCCCTTGGTTTTATAGCTAGTTGTTCAGTTTTCTTTCCCTGCTAAATAAGAACTTTCCTAAATAAGTTACAATATTCAGATAGCTTCTAAAAGAAAACAAAAATATTTAGGCTTTGAAAACTATTCTGTTCTTTAAAGCTAAGGAAAGAAGACCTAGAGTATTGTGAAGCCCTTATTTTATTTTATTTTTTAATATGAATTCCATACCACTTTCCTTACTCTTTCTTAAATGCTTCTACATTAGGTCCCAAAGAACTGTAACAAGTTTAATTTTGACAGCAATATCAGTCTTAGATTTTATTGCTGCTATTTGTTATGCTCTCTGCAGTTTCCATATCTCAAAAACAACTGGAAAATGGGAAGAAGTTGGCATTTAAGGGGACACAACTACCTTAAACAAGACAGCCAGAACAGAGCCATATGGGATGACAATTTAAGCCATTCTTGGGGTCACCAGGTACCTTGAGGAACTTCTTGCTTTCAGTCCTAGGGGAATCAATCATATTGAATGCCTTGATATAAATCCCCCAGGGATTGTCTGAGCCAGCTCAGTTTCTGAGTCACTAATGAGTCATACTGCTTTGTCAAAAAATTGCTCCCCAGCACTTCAGGTTCAAGTAGAGGGAATTCTGAACTCACACCGGTGCTCCATAGGAGGCCTCTAACAAAGCAAGGCAAGGTCTGCAGGCAGACACAGTACCTTTTATTCTACCACCTGGTGTGGCTGGAGAAATTAGACAGACTTTCAGGCACACAGGCACCTTTTTAGGTCTGAAAGAACTTTAAAAACTAGATACTAGTAGAGAGCAATGACTCAGAGTTTAGTTAGATATGTATCAATTAGATCAACTTTGGAAGAAAAGATAGTTGGTGACTGTGGAGTAGAGCAGATGTAATTAGGGGAAGGCAGGAGAGAGGCAGAGAGATGGTGAGGTTCTTTCAGCCTAGGGAAAAGAGAAAGGAAATCATCCTGTAGAACATGGCAAAGACAAGCAAAGGAATAGAGAATTTACTCTGCCATAAAATCAGTATCTCTCTATAGAGCCCATGATTATCACCAGAGACATAAATTTTAGTTCTCATAATCTCTTAAATATATCTTGTAGGTTTCTTTTCTTTTTTTCCCGAACTATAACTGTGCTTTAACAAGTGATACCATCTCAGCTTTACTGCTTCCTCTCTCCTACCTTCCACATGTACCTGTCATCTTTGACACCTACAGCAAGATTGCACTGCAGCAAAGCAAGGAAGTGAAGACAATAATAACTGAAAATAACAATTGCCTATAATTGATAAATGAAAGAAAGGAAGGTTGATAAGCTGCATGCGATTTCCATTTGTCACATATTGACCCAAAACATAAATTTTTTTCTATTTTTTTGTAAGGTTACTTTGTCTGGATTACAGGATGGAAGAAACTGTCAATATTACCTGAGCACAAATGGGACAGCAGAGATGGGACAGCAGAGCATCCCTCTTGTAAGCTTGTGTATGAGCATAGTTGAAGGGCAGGTTATATGTCTCTCTGCATCTGCCTTTTCTGGATTACTTTTCAGCAGTTACTTCTTATTTGTGTTCCAATACTGCAAACCTTAGTTTTAGTCAGTATCTATCATGTTCATGACATTCCAGATGTTCTTATTAGTTGTAGATCTGCACAGTTACCCAAACAAATTTCCATTTCTTCTCAATACCAATGCATTTAAGTTATAACGAAAAACAAAAATGCTAATCCTGAACATTAATGAGCACTATAGTATGAGTAGCAAGTGATAAACTTATTCCTGTCACTAAAATGCTGCTAACAAACACAGTGCAGATAAAAACACAAATGTTTTAGATCTTGGTTAGCTAAGTGGTCTTTAGTTCCTTGTGGAAGCAGAAGACATTTATTCAACAAAGAGCTTAGGATAAAGACAAAATAAATAGCTTCAGGGCACAAACACAGGGTCAGTGCTTTCACACATCCTGAATGATTTGACAGTGTTTATTTCTGTTTCTAAACAGTAGATGCATTCCTGTATTAATGGTGACTTCAAACACTCGCACAAACTCACATACATATCCACACACATGCATATTCACACATGCACGTGTGCACAAGTGTTCTTGTGTGGGGAGATGTTTAGCACAGTTAGAAGCCTGCACTTTCCTTCTTTTCCTTTCTTTCCTTTCTTTCCTTCTTTTTCTTTTTTTCTTTCTTTCTTTCTTTCTTTCTTTCTTTCTTTCTTTCTTTCTTTCTTTCTTTCTTTCTTTCTTTCTTTCTTTCTTTCTTTCTTTTTCTTTCTTTCTCTTTTTCTTTTTCTTCCTTCCTTCCTTCCTTCCTTCCTTCCTTCCTTCCTTCCTTCCTTCCTTCCTTCCTTCCTTCCTTCCTTCCTTCTTTCCTTCTTTCCTTCTTTCCTTTTTCCTTCTAAATTCCTTTCTCTTTTTTTAAATTTCCTTTCCCTTTCTCTCCCCATGCATTTTCTCTTTCCTGCCTTTCTGCCTACCTCTCTTCCTTTCTCATTTCTTGCTAGAAAGGAAATAGCAACAGGAATTTGAGTACTGTAACTCTTTAGAATGTGATTCATTTCACTTGTTTTAGCCACCCAAGCTTCCTCCAGAGGAACTGTCATGTGGTTCTACTGTCTCTTGATCTCCCATTACCTCCAAAAGAAATATAGGAGGTGAGACTGCTCACAGCAGGGGACAGATAAATGTACTCAGAGGTGTCTGGGGAGCTACAGAGAACCCAGTGTGGACACCAACATCCAGTCAGCTGGGTGACTGCAGATTCTATCATCTGACTCGACTAAGGCCTGGATAAGATTGCTGAAACAAAAATTTCTAGTGTAATTTGAGATGCCCTGCAGAATCCAAAATATCCATGGAGGATCAACAGATAAGACTCATGGAAAACCTATGTTCTTTTAGAGAAAAATGGGGAAATCAGGTGAGAGATCCTAAAGCATTTCCTGCTGACATTAGGTGATTATTTCCAGGCAACTGAACTGAATGACTGATCCCCGTGGACTGTACAAGGAGTTTAGATTACAAATAATCCCCCAAGTGTAGCTGTATTAAACTGAATCCTTCTTTGGTTGATGGCCTAACAATGCACACAGCAGTGACTTCAGCTGCCTAAACATGAGTACCAGAGCTATATGAGAGTCTCTAAATCATCTGTAAGGTCTGATCTCATAGGCAGGACACAAGACATCAGGGACACAATAAGGAATCAAGAGTGTCAAATGGAGACCAGGCATGAAACAGCACAAAACTTAAATAAAGGGATGCCTAAGTTCGGGAAACTCAACCCATCCTCAAATTTTTATTCAAATAAGAGTAGATTTTATTAGTCCTATTTTTAGTTATGGACAAAATTAACACATTGAAGGTCTGACTTTGTAAAAAAGAAGGTCTAAACTACAGAGGCCACTTGTTTAAGTTAATAATATTCCTAGTACTCTTACATTAGTTGTTAGAGTTTTGTAAACAATGTGTGTACCTTATAATTCCCATAAAAATAGCTTATAATGTCAGGGTTTATTAGAAATTCTAAATATCTATAGATTTAAATATTTTTATATAATTAGGAGATTATTTTTTATAGGATAAAATGGTTTCAACGGAAAACTTTTCACTTATTTAAACATCTCTTTCTGAAGGTTCCAAGTCATTGTACAGATGTGAATACATCTAAGTTAATAGAATTTCTGTGTCATCACATTACAGATTCTGGTTTTTAAATGATGCATCATAACAAAATGAAATTTCTATAGTGTATGACTGATGGGCTATGAAAAATACCCTTGTATATCTCATAATGAATGCTACAGTATAATACATTTCCTGATCACAGAAAATTGATTGATTGATATAATTTATTCTGTATTAGCTGAACTTGTTCTCTAAAGAGTTTAATTCACTACATATTCAGATCCCAAGAAAAAAAATTTGATAAGCTCTCCTGAACCCTGGCTTCTGAGTTAATCCAAATTGTGACTCTGGAGAAAACAGTATCTTCCACTTTCTGTTAATCTCTAGTCTCTCAACTATCCAAGTTTTCTTGTCTTTTTTTGACAAGATGAAAAAGTTCACAAAACTCTCCTTCTTTCTTCCTTAAAAATCTGTGTTCATGATCTCTTCATTGATGTTGATATCTTAACCATAATATCTGCTTTCTGTGTTTCCTTATCAAAGACATAGTACTGGTCCTAGGCAAACTTCTTTTATTTCATCAGGTTTACTGACATCTCTCCTATTAAGCAAGATTAAAAAAAAAAAAAAAAGCAAAACAACAAAAAAGCCACCACCAAAAAAAACCCAAAACAAACAAACAAAAAAAAAACCCCTCCCCCTTGCAAAAAAAGCCCCAAACAATGTCAACACGCTACAACAGTCTCAGAGCCAAACTCAGGAACTCAGGTCACTTCCTATGGGATTTAGACCATATGTACCCAGTACTGTTTACATGACTAAAAGAGGTTATTCAGGATACCTGTTTTACAATGTTTCCAGACTTTAGAAATCCATACCTTTAGTCATGCCATCATTTTTTCAGTTCTGAAGATATCGACATCCCTGATCATAATTCTAAGTGTGCCCCCCCAAGTACCCCAACAGCTGACAGAATCCACAAATGCCAAGTCATGAGAGCCCTTCATTTTGTCGTCAGAGCACTTCTCATACTTGCCACTCACATCCAGTCAAGGTGAAAACACAATAGGGATGATATTGCCTGCAGGCATTCTGCCATAAGAGCACAGTGCTTAGTGCCTGGGTCCCTGAAGTAGACAACTTGGACCACCCCAGGCAGGAAGCAGTGTTGAACTTATTGGTGTTAATCCCACACGACTGAGCTAACTGCAAATATGCAGCTTGGATTAAAGGGTTCTCTTCATCCCAGCCATCAATACTAAATCACTTCTTTCATGACCATCAAGTTGCATAGCAGGTATGTTCTACTACAGTGATAGAACTGTGATCTAAAAAATGTATGAGCAGAGGAGATGGAAAATTCAAAAGCACTGAGCCTATGCAATGGAACTCACTTTTCTACAAGAGATAAATAAACCACAGATATCACTGTCAGAGTATGTGAAAAATTCATTCTTCCATTTACTTTTTCTTCACACAAAGTTCCATACGTAAGAAATCCTATTAATGAATAAAAGTCTTTCTCCTACTTATATTTAAATAGTGTTACTGGCACTCCTGTACATCCAGTTATCCAAGCTTTGAGATCTGTTTAAATACAGACAAAAATTTCAGTTTTTCTTGACATAGTGCTAAGAAAGTTTTGAGTTTGACACATTTTGTTTTCTAAAGATATCATTGCCCAGAGAAGTTGTTGACATCCCATCAAGTGTTCAAGGAAAACTGGAAGTGTTCAAAGCCAGGTTGGACAGAGCTTTGATCTCATCTAGTGGAAGATGTCCTTGCCCATGGCAGGGGGGCTGTAATGAGATGATCTTTAAGGTCAGTTCCAACCCAATCATTCCATGATTTTATTATTCTAATATTTGGTTTTAAATGTTTTAAATCTATATAAATGAACATTATTTTTTTATCATTTAAGAAGAAAATTAACAGTGCTAAAGTATAACAGAAAGTTGTACTTTAAAGTTCTAATGGAAACTGGCATCCCTCTCAAAAACAAACAAATAAATCTTCCTTTTGGGACTGTTTTTCTTTGAATTGGATTCTTCATTTTAAAAATCCTAATAATTTCTATTTGTAACATAACAACATAAAGGTAGAAATGAAAGCTCCTTTGAAAGTGCAAGATGATGTATCGGTTCAGGAAAAGTCTATCTGCAACATTCTAACATTTCAATTTTTTTTTTTTTTTTTTTCCATATCCACAATTTTCTATGCATCTCTAGTTAAGCGTTTCTATAATCATTGCTAGGATTTGCTTATCATGTCCATGGCTTTTGTACTTCCACTCTGGGAAAGAGGTTGGAGTTGGGAATGTTTGGAATAACCCCAGCAGGTGGAGATAAAGAGCAGCGACAGACACAACGTGCCTTCGAACGGCGCAGTCTGGTTTTCATCATCTGGGAGTTTGTGTGGTTTAAGTGACAGCGTTTGACAGAGAAGGATGACTGATTCAGTGCTACAACCACTGCCACCCTTGGTCTGCAGCCCCAGCAGACTGCCTGGTGCCTCTGTGCTGGCAGTGCTTTTGGTGAATCCCACGCCCGCAGCTGGCCCCAGGACACCAGCTCAGAGCCAGCTCCACTGGTTCACTGCCTGGACCTGAAGTGCTTGAAGTGACTAACGATGCAGGAAAATACGGTCTAGCAGCAATGAAGTTTGCTAAAACCTCCTGATGTCACCAGTGTCTGATTAGCATTTGTTTGTTCTTGCCAGCTGACCAGCATGACTGCCTGCTTGCACAGACAAGGAACAGCAATTTCCTGAAGGCAGCAGCAATTTGAAAGAGAGGGAATAGGAATCTTGTCTAGGAAAAGGTAAATTAAGAACAGACAGGATTTTTAGCTTAAATTTGTAGCTTTCAGTAATTCAGACAGAAGTAGAAACCTCACTGTCCTTTTCTTTGCTGCTGACACTAATTCATTGTGGAAGGAGCCAACACAAAAAATTAACTCTCTCTCACATTGAGAGGTATTGAGGTATTGAGTCAGGACAATCAACAGATTGTGTAACAAAAGACATCTCCTCAATTATGATAACTACATATTGTGTAATAACACAATTTCTTGACTGTGAGAACATCATCATGAAAGTATTACCCCACAGCAAAACCATAGGTCCTGAGATCCTGACACATTTATTATTGATTTCTTTTTCCTAAAATCCCTTTCTGGGTTACGAGCACAACATGGAGTCTTGCATAATAGGTTCTGGAGACACATTACAGCAGCATTACTAGCAGTGTATGTGTCTTGCCTCTATTTCTTAACAAACTTAAGCTGGGTATTACCCCCTTTTTCATCACTAGGAACAGATAATCTGATGAGGCACACATGAAGAAGCTGGCAGGTGTTTTTGACTCTTTTAACAAGATGTGTGCAAAAGATGTGGGTGTAACAGTGTGGTCTTTGAAGCAGGACTGCCCAGGGCTGAAAGACATGGATCTCAAACATCAATTTGTTTTCAAAATGGAGACAACCTTGTTTATCGGGCTTTTAATCCTGTTGCTGTGTTAGAGATCTCCTAGCAAAGACTCTGGACACTGCCTTTCACTGGATCACACAGGGGCTTAGCTGTACAAAACAGCACCAGCTCCTGTACTGGGGACTTTATCTGAGAGGTGGCTGGAGCTGCATCCTGCTAAAGGGAGAATGGCCGCTGTTATCACGGAGGGGCAGAACTCGAGACATTCTTCCTTCTCACCAATCTGTTCCAAGGAGTGGATGTGGCATTGAAACAAAAGTTTGAAGTTAAAAGCTCTTGTGCTGTTTTGAGTGAAAGGAGCAGAGTTCAGCATAGTCACCATAAAATGCATCCAAGGGAGAGGGAAAGTCACCTTGGGATGCTGTTACTTTGGAATAGTTTATTTTTAAAACTTCTTTTCTTTCAGCATGTAAATAGGTATCCATTTCTTTTATGTTGAGAGTGGATGTTAAAAGCTGTTAGAGTTGTTGTTCTTTACTCACTGAATTTCAGCTTTTTTAGCATTAAGGAAAATCTCAGTCCAAAGAGAAAGAAAACTAGTAATGATGGAAAGAAAACTAGACATGCTGATGGAGAAAAGAAAATGTAAATTATACCTGTTTCTTTCTCAAACCTACTTATTCTCATCAATGATTGGTCTTCAGGTTCAAGAATCAAAGAAAGAGAGGCCACGTAAATTATGTTTTTCTGAGTATCTTGCTGAGTTCATTGAGGCCATGTAATCTTATGTTCCCAAGTTTTAGGACAGAGTGTTTTCTTTACATCAGTTACCAAATATCTGGTTTTCATTTAATTTAGTATTTTAGGTTATTTCCTTACAACACGGTATCTTGAGTCACCTATCCCTCAAACATCAAATTGGATTAGAAAGGCTTCAATCTGGTGATGATCTTATTTATAGCAGCTTGATAAGGATTTAATATTTTCTCCAAAGACAAAACTGCAACTTTTTGTCATTTTCCATTCTCGAAGAAAAATTTACCTAAAGTGTTCAGAGAAGACACTGAACTACATCACAACAGCTACTCTTAAGTTCTTAAATTCTCCGTCCTTTTTTGTCTAATAGCACATTTTCAATATTATTCTGTACATCAGTAGGGTTTGTAAAACTAATTTTCTTTCCCAAAATATATGATTATCCTATGAGATCATTATTAGGGATAAAAGTAGTTTCTTCTTTCTCAAAAGCTTCTCCTATTCCAAATATTTTAAATGCAAAAAGACAGATTCCTGTCATTTTAATTTGTGTTGATTTTATGACTGTACAAGACATTTAAGCCAAGCTTTTTAAAATATACAATTTAATTCTCATTGTGCCTGCTTTTACAGTCCATTTTTTTTCAAGTTAGGTACTGTATAACATCTGAGGTATGATACATGGTAGTCAGCACTGAAATCTATCTTCAAAATACTAATAATTTTGTCATACGGTTTTCAACAAACTCAAAAAGCGGATACTTTTCATACCATTTTTGTTTCCTGTTTGAATGACCAAAAGAACCATTTAATTCTTTCAGCAGTATGAAATTCATATAGCCATCTACATCGACACAACAAACCGCAGATCACATCTAAGGAAATACAGGTCAAAATACATACATGGTTTATTTAAAAGTTTAGGAAGACATAAAGTCTTCAAATCCCAAAGTCTTCTTTACAAATGTTCCTTCCTTATAAGAATACTTTTTTTGTGTGTGGTCTTTAGCATTGCAGGAGAGCAATGAATCTTTGTATTGAGCCAGTGCTGTACTTTGAATTCAGTAGTCTAATGCTTTTTAAATAAAAAATTGTCAAGTACATATGTAGACAAGCTGATACTGTACACTTTGTTTATTCTGCAAGTCTATCTGTGATCATAAACTCTTGGTAAATATTTGCTCCTTGGAGATTAGATTTAACATACTTGCATTTACTTGCAATTAAAATGTCGCTTTCCTGATGACTGTTGCATGAGCTGCTGTATTTCATCAGTGACATAACGTAATGTAAAGATAAGAGTAAAGTGAAAAGAAGTCTGTTGTGAATATAGCCTTGGTTTGTTTCTGAAATCAACAGTTCATAGCAGTCAGATTTGAATAATTTCTCTCTTCTTTAACCTTATTGCAGTTTGACTTTATCAGATCTCAAATCTGAATTTATTTTATTTATTTTCTGGTGTATTCTTTTCCTTTTTTTTTTTTTTTCCCTTTAAAAATGGCATAATTTTACAGCCTTTACCATTTTTATTAAAGAACAAAGATGCTTTTCTTCTTTCCTCATATGATTTATTGACTATTATGTACCCAACACTTTCAAATTGCTTCCAAAGGCAATAAAGTGGCAGGATAAATTCTAAAGAACAGAATTCACTTGTTGACTCTAAAAACAGAAAATTCAATATTAATGCTGTATTTTTCTCATGTTATTTAAGGTTTTTAAACTAAATGCAAAAAGGTCCTTTTATTTTGCCATACTGCATCATTCCAAAGGGATTAGCTTAGTATATGAGAAATATTTATGATGCAAGGAATATAACAGTCTTTCAGTAGTTCCGAGCCTGTGATGGCAATACACTTTTGCATTTCCTTTCATAGCTTTGTTTATTAAGCTAAAACATGCCTAGAGTAGACTGTGTTATTACAGACATCATAATCATGCAATGTATATATGGACCATGTTTTCAGCTGTTTTAAACCAGCTTAGTTCTGCTAATTGCAGTGCAGTTGCTCTGGGGCCCACAATATGGCAATGTAGTAGCCACGTGCTTGCATGCAAACACCTTCCTGCCCACCTACACACATGTGGTTATACCAGGCAGTTCCAAAGAAACTCATGGCACTGCTAATTCTAGAAACTTCCATTTCACAGAATAAGAAATAAGCACACAGTAAAAACAAGGATACATTTTAAAAATCCATTTCAGTAGCAGTTTCACATCTAAAAATTTAGATAAGGAAGCAAAGCTGCTATCACTTAATCTTATTTTCCCTTTCCTTACACTTATGAATTTTTAATGTATACCTCACCATCTTCACCTTTCCCTTGCTTGCCTTCCGCTTTTCAGCATTATTCAATAGAAAAAGAGTATTTTCTCCCTTCTAAAAAACCTAGTGCACATCTTCATCTGAATTAATTTCTCATATTTTTCCTGCAAAAATTCAAACTCTTCCTCTGTTTCCATGATTTTGTTCTACTTCTGCCATAAAAATTATTTATAATTTTTGTATAAATGTATAAAAATTTGTATAATTTCTTTTCAGTTTTCTGTTACAGCTTTATCATAGACCATACATTTTTATGGGAATCTAAATAAATTTTTCTGTCTTTAATCAATTGTTTCTGAAATCCTTCCTGAACCACTCTTCTGACACTCTATACAAACTGGCTGCAATTAATTGTCAGGAACAGAAGAATATTTCTGTGTTGTGCCAAAAAGTAGTCATTGTTTTTCCTTTGTTATTTTAATATGAAAAAAATGTATTTATAATTAAGTACTATACAAGTATATGGAAATTCTATTTGTGGTGGTTGCAAATATAGTGCATGTTTTGAAACCATTGAGCTATCAGCAGGTAGAGAAACTAGCAGAGATTTAACGAGTGTCTCTGTTCTCTTCTCCATTGGACAATACAAGCACAATTTCAATTACAGAATTTTTACCTTCTATGAATCTGTGGAATTACATAGAAGAGAGAATTTTGTTTTCCTTAGTTTTGCCAGCTTATAACAGTGAATGAAAAAATGCATAACTTTTTAATAACTGATGATTATCCTGGTTCATAACATTTCTGTGAGGGGTCATCTTTCAGGCCTGCTACCCACTCCCACTGCCCTAGAGTCAAACACCCAATGAAATTTGGAATAAGCAAAACAAACATCATGGTAGAAAGGAGCAAATGAGCAGAGTCAAAGGCCTGATACAGAACATATTCCCTTGATGAAAAAGGTATTGTCCTCCAATTTGTAACATTATGCACAATCTCCACTGGATAACAATTTGTTAATTCATAGTTCTTTATCCAAAGGGTGGCTGGGCACTGGAACAGGCTCTCTGGGGAAGTGGTCACAGCACCAAACATGACAGAGTTCAAGAAGCATTTGGACAACACCCTTGGGCAAATGGTGTGATTTTTGTGGTTGTCCTGTGCAGAGCCAGGAGCTGAACTCAGTGTTCCTTGTTCCCTCCAGCTCAGAAGTTTCCATGATTCATGTCTTCAGCAAAGACATTGCTCCTTCATTGACATTCAGGAATTTGTGGGCTAACTCTCACAGAATAGAAGAGTTCTCACACCTGGGAAAACAAAGGTCTGTGATCCGATAGGATGCATTCATGCAGTGCTCTGCAACTGGGTAGGAACCTAGGAAAATTATGTCTCTTCAAAAAGCACTCAATATTTTCCTTAAATTTGGGACAATCCCCATTCATTGGAGATTTGCTGCTGCTCATGTCTTCTCCTCTTGTTAATCAATAAAGATGTTTTTTCAAATTTTGTAATGTGTCACTTTAGTTCTTACCCTTCCAATGATAAAAAAAAGCTTAAATTTTAAAGCAAGAGTATTTTAAATAGGACCCAGGTGTTTTCAAAATATTTTTCCTAACAGAAATGACCTGAAATTTTAAGCAGCTCTTATGACACACAGTTCAAGGTGCTTTTCCTTTTAGGTGGATATAAGTATATCTTTCCAACCTCAGTTTGTTTGCAGGTGAACTGCACAGTCCTGAAATGGTCACTTACATCATTAGCAACCATCTCTTTCCTACTTCCAGCCCTACCACACAAGATCAGCTAAAGCATTCATTTTCCTATGCTACCTCCTTATTTTATCTGTATTTCTTGATCTGCCTGGCACTGTCTTTGATCTAATGCAGGCTGAAT
Source organism: Aphelocoma coerulescens (assembly GCF_041296385.1). NCBI lineage: Eukaryota > Metazoa > Chordata > Aves > Passeriformes > Corvidae > Aphelocoma > Aphelocoma coerulescens. The sequence goes on from NC_091015.1 coordinate 12,747,613, forward strand.
CTCCTGACCTTTAGATCACTTTGCAAGGCCAAATATTTTTCTGTTGCATCGCACAAGGAGGTAATTAAGTACTAAGCTAAGGATTTCATTATGAGTCCCACAGAATCTCCAGCTGTATTTAGCTCAATTATTTGAAATTACACGTGATTTAATTAACTTGTGGCACATTTGTGCATATGGCAAATAATATTTCAGAAGTTTGTCTTATAAATCATATTTTAAGATGTTACTAATAGCTACCAATACGTAAACAAATGTAAGGAAAAGGCAACCGCATTCAAAGCCTTTTCTCCATCCTTGTTCCTCCCCCTGCCTAAACATTGAACTTTGAAAAATGTAAGTCCTACATCTAGAGGATGTCTTTATATTTTGATAAGCTGAATAAGATTTGTTCAAGTTTCCCCCTTGTGCCATAAAATATTTTTCTTAATGAAAGAAAACTTTGAGCAGCACATTTATGTTTAAAGAAAAAAGATTTTGAATAAAATTTGTCAAATTGCAATTGCACAAGCCAAATTTTATCTGATAGCAGCTCACAAGTTCTTTTTAATTAACAACATTAAATAAATTGATTGTACCTTTCCTATTTCTCTTAATTAATACGTGCTAAGAATCATTGTAAGAAGAAGAAGGAGGAGGATGAACAGCACTGATGATATCAATGTTACAGCCGCCTGTCACATCTGCCAAAAAAGTAGACTAAGTTTCTAAAAAATAGTGAGATGCATTATAATGAAGACTTAGGGGAGAGAAAGAGACGAATACTGGCATTTAAAACTTCCATACCAGCCCTTGCAGAATTGATGACTGCAAGTGGGTGTAGCTGTCAGCTAATATTCTCTGAATAACTCTATTACCTAGGGAAATCAGTGACTCCAGTGAGTTTATATTTTTACCCTCCTGAAACTAGTGTTTCACACTGTGTCAAAGAGCTATCAGATTGCTTGCTGTATGATGAACATATATAATCCACCATACCATCTACCTCTGGGTTAAAAATCAGGAACATATACACCCTTTGGGGTAGTGCATTTCTTCTTGAATTTCACTAAAAATCACAGACCAGCTCTCTTCCATGCCTGGGCATGCATAGCTCAACTTTTGGGTAAGAGAAATCTCCCTGATCTCTGCAGAGGGAGTATCCCTATGATCTTCCTACTTTCCTTCCCATTGCTCTAGTGGTGCCATAGCACAGTGGGGCTCTTCCACTCCTTCCTGCATTGCCTGTCAGTCAGCTGGGTTTTGGGGAAAATAAATCATTTCCATTTTTAGTTGGACAGCTGGTAGGTTGGGAAAGGAAAAACTCCTGGGTTGTTATGCAGCTGTCAGAAATCAAACCATGATATTTTGGTTTTATAGCACAGAGTTTTCCACACATCCATATACAAACTCTCTCTGTAATGTTGAGAGCCATCATGTCTTCCCAGTCAGTCAAACTCTTAGAAGCCATTTTCTCTGGCACTTGGAGCACAAATAAGGCAGGGTTTACTCAGGAATCTGTCATGATATCAGTGATAAATACAAGGTTGAAGATAGAGTGGATTTAAGAGATCGATGAAAAATTAATAAAATCTTGATTAATTTTCTTGACCCCCAAAAGTTTCACATAGTATTATGAACATTACAAATTCACCAGGTTATGCTGGCTATCTGCTACCAGATTTTTTCTGTTTTACACATCTAACATTGATGTTTTCCTTTGCTCCTCAGTGCAGTACTTCAGAAACACGGTTAACTACCTTATTTATTTAATTAATCATGTCTCTTTGTACAACCCTTTAATTCATCTTCTGTGAAATCAACCATTTTCACTTCCATCACTCTGTTGTCTGTCCTCCAGAAAATTGATTCTTAATTTGGAGGGGAGTTATTTTTTCTCTGTGTGGAGAGAATCAAAGGTCAGTTTTAAAATGCTGATAGATTTTAGTCTTCATTCCTCAGCCTGAGTACACTACCTTGTACAAAAAAGCAGCTAGCTGGTTCAAGGCTCCCCTGTTAATCTTTTGTGCTCATATTTTCCTTCACTATTCTATTAAGTTTTATGCAACCTATGGGGATGGGTATTTATTTTACTTGGATTCATTTTGATTGCAGCCTTCTTGACTGCATCTTAAGTATTTCCCATGCATTACTGAATCCCAGCCAAATCACTTTAACTCATTTCACATTCATTCAAGTAGCTATTGACTAAGTAAAAATAATACTGTAGTGCATAAAAAGCTTGAATAGTTTCCTTTCTGATTAGCGTAGCAGTCAAAAACTCAAACTGTTAGAGACATCTCTGTTCTTCTGAATTTAATGGGGCAGATTTAGATCCCATTTTTTATCAAACACTTATAGATTTAATTCCTAAAAAAAATTTACAGTTTTGAAAAGTTTAACAGCTTTCAGTTTTTCAAATCATTCAAGGGCTTCTCATTCAATCTTTTATCTCTGTGGCAAATTCAATTTTGTCAATACTAATGCTATGTAAAACTTTTGGTCTTAAAAGAATTCACATTCCAAATGGCACCTTCCATCAGTCTGAATCAATAATCTTTTATCAAAAATATATGAAGATCTATCAATACTTCAACAATGAATCAACCAAATTGTCTAAATGGCAATCTTTGAGAAGCATGATCTACTTGCAAGGGCCTCATCTTGTGCTCACTTGCTATGGAGCTTATGGACTGACCACCTTTGCAAATCACGTGGGTATAATCAGTTCAGATATGTAGATGTGCCTTCAATCTTTCTGGTCACAAGCACTTTCTTGTGAAATATTTATATTTCTTTTCAGAAAAAGAAAAATGTGTATTAAAATGCCTGCTATGAAAGACATCCAAACTAAGGTAATGATTTACATCTAGGAGAAAAACATTGAACTAATGTTCAACTAATGGCTTAAGGTATAAATATGGTGGCACAATAAGAAAAATGTCAGTTGGAAACTGTATTTTTTGTCTTTCCATGAAAGCTATTTAGTCAAACTATCCAGGACCCAGGTTTCCCAGACAGTTCTTCTACAGAACAGGCTGGTAGATTTGGAAACAAGTTCTTTGACCTTTGGCTAGTAAGTGGTACATTGTATTTTGTCTGAGCCTTAAGTAATTTTCTGTACCAAGATAATTCTATGTATCTAATTACAGCATTAGTGTAAAAATTGTTCCAGCTGTCCAGAAGGTTTTACTATTGGATGATATCATAACCAGGGTGTTATTAAATCTCACAGCAGCTGGAGACTTGACTCCAGTCAAGCAAGAATCCTACAGAGATATCAAGTAGTGATGGATTTCCTGTATATCCTTCCTTGAAAAAAATTAGGATTTTTTTTTAAGATGTCATAACATCACCATAGTTTCTAAAATAAATCTACATCATCAATTGAAACTATTTTGAAATTTGTGTGAAGGTAAAATTTGTTGATAACATTTCTTTTGAAGTCTAAAATCTGTCACATAGTAAATCAAAATCATGCAATAAATACACGTATTTCTTCTAATTCATGTTTCCAAACATTAGTAGAAATTACATGAAAAATATAGCATCAGCATATTCTAAGAGACAAAGTGCTTCTCCAATTTTATCTGAAAACCATTGCTTTTATTATGAATGTAGAATGTATCTTTTCAATAAAATAATAATGTAACACACAAATAAGGCTTTAATTTGCATTTAGAATCACATTGAAGAGCTTAAGGCCTTGCAGATTTTTCTGTGCATTTTATACTCAATCAAGTCAAAGTATAGTCCAGCTGGACAAGGAAATATCATGCAAGTGGCCATCAACTCTGATTTTCATAATCTTTTTTTATTATCTCATGAGATCTGGTGGATTTTTCAAATGTGAGTGCTAATAATGACATTATTTTTTAAAATTACAATGTTTTTAAAGAAATCAAGTTACTGCATATGGGCTTGCATGGTGCAGTCCTGTAGGAAGCCATAGTGCCAAGTAAAAAACACATTTCCAAAGTACTAATGTAGTGGAAAAGGGGAATACTGGTCCTTTCTGACTTCATTTTTACACCTTAATGAAAAGATTTAGACCCTCAGTTTTTGTTTAGGATAACAGAAGACAGGTGGGCTCTTGTTTTGTCTGTGAATAAGACAATATAGTAGACCTATTTACTAACATGAATTAGTGGATTATATAGCACCCATACATTTGTGCTGATATATATTAATGCACAGTGTTAGATTCTTGGCATTGCTTTCAGAATAACAACATTAAATTTTTCCAGAAAGTTTTACTTTTCTTATCCTATTCCCAGACTCCTACCCATAGATCTTTTCTCTACATCCACAGAGACAGAGGGAAACTTGGAGTAAAAATAGTTAGAGGCCAGAAAAATAAAGTTAGGGAGGGATGGGAAAGCTGATTTTGCCAAATTTAGACCCTATCAAAACCCCTTGGGTTCTGTATTGCAAAACAGACCTGGAAACTTCTGAGTACTGGTCTGTTCTGCTGTTTGATACTTTTCTTTTTTTTTTTCTTTATTTTTCTTTTTTTCTTTTCTTTTTTTCTTTTTTTTTTTTTAATAATCGTCTGGTAACCCTAGAAACAGAGAAAGGATTGCTTTCAGGCAAGAAGCACTGCTTGCTAGAACAAGTCAACACTAAGAAAGAATACATTCTCAAAGCTGGAAAAAGAAGGCAAGGAAAAATGGTTTTTTTGCTTTGCAAGCTCAGGGGTTCTAGCTGATCTTTTCTGCGCTCTGACAAATTTCAGTCCTTAGAAGCCTTTTACTCCAGAAGTGGCCATTGCTCTTCAGTCCAACTGTGAAATCAGGATAGAGAATGTACATGTTCAGGAGTGGATATTACAAGCAGTCCTTTTTCAAGCAGCTTCATCTGCTTCACAGAGAAAAGACTGATTAATGTTTTACAAGACTAAGACTTTTTTGCTTTTTCTACATGGCTTTTGGAGGAGGGCTATGTCCAAGAACAATGCTTTAAAATTATATTCCTTCTTTTAAAAATACCACAGAATAGCAAATTATATTCTATGCTATCATGACCACCTTTCTTTCCTGAGATCTTAAATTCAGAAGAAAAGGATTTAAAGCAGAGATGAGACTTTTGAAAACACTAGTTAGCCTGGACATCCTGGGAAAAAGAACATATGTGTGGAGAAATTTTTAATCTTACTCTGGAATCCAGGATAACATGTAATCATAGTGCTCCAGGTGAATCCTGATCAGAGTCAGGAAAAGAAACCTGTTCACTTTCCCTTCTGTACCCCACCTGGAAATGATCTTTCCAAAATCCGTCTGGAAACCCTGTGTTGCCACATGCCTCCCTTGAATCCAACTTTGGGTCTTTGTAAGGACACTGATTTATGCATGACTGCACAGTTGTGAAGAATTTCACCTAAATTTTCAGTAGAAATTTTGACATTATATGCTTTCTACTTGTAATCAATTTCATCTAGCAAACTGTCTTAGTTGATCACTTAGAAGTTATGAATCAAATAATTTAATGAAATCAGGTTCAGCTACGGAAATCCTGCTAAGATCTGTCCTTTCCTCTTTTCTGACATACACTAGGCTGGAATTTTACTGAGCCAGTTCCAGCCTTGCTGTACACCTAATTTTTCATGAGGTAGCAGAAATCTTGCCACTATTATTCTGTGAAGAGCATTCACCTATGACCTCAAACACAGCTGCTCGTCATAATCCTGCTTCTGAGAGGAAACTGTGCTAACCCTACTTCTTCAAAAGAATTTCAACAATTTAATAGAGAACATTTTAAGAGTTAACTTTCAGAAGATCTACCACCATGGTAGAACCAGCAAATAAGCACAAGTTTTCCATATCTGATGGATGACCACAGTTAGATATCTAAGCAGATGAATATGTAAATACAGATAGAAAAAAGCCTCCTCCCACTATGAGAAAGGACAGCATGCCAGCCATTCCCCTCATTTCTGCCTTTCTGATGTTCACATCCTGTTCTAGAGCTAGAAAATGTCTGATCAAATTGGGATGTGAGAAAGGATCTTCTGTATACCTCACCAGGCATGGAGATTTGCCCCAAAAATGTGATTCACAGAAGTTGATTTAAAATCCAATAATCATATTAGATTAATTATAAAAACAGGGTAATCTTTCAAAAAGAATTGTTATTGTCTAGAGTTGAAAGAATTTCAACTTCACCTAGATTCACCAAGAGTTGGTATTCCTCATAAAAACTGGGAATGTGAATTCTACTCTTTTATTTCTATAGCTTAGTGGCCAGCACACTTGCTCATACTGTGCAACTGAGGTTATCTTCAATTTTGCATGAGGGAATCTGAACCAGAAACTCTAGGGTAAAAGCTCTAGCAATTAGACAAGAGAGTATTTTTCCTCAAAACTGCAGATACAAAAGAATTATCTCGTTCAGGAGCTGCAGGAATAAGCCTGTGTGTTAATTTCATGGCAAAAGACCACAGTTTTTGCAGGCTTTCTCCCATTTCATTAAAGAGTGAGAAGTTCTAGCTTATTAGGGAATTCAAGACAAAAAAAACCCCACACTAGATGGTAAATTCAAGGACTTCTAAGGCCAGGGAGGATCACTATACCAAGACTGATGCATAAAATTACCCTGTACTAGACTCAGCTCTCTCTCTTTGATTAAAGGCAATGTGAGGGAGGGATCCAGCCTAATTTTTTTTACCATTTTACCATAAAAATATGAAATGTCCAATGTTCTCTTTGCTAGTTGGTGAAAATAGTTAATTTCCTCTCTGGTAAAGAATGCAAGAGAGAATAAGAATTCTTCTGTCTTTTTCATGTTAATATTGTTGTAATATAATCCACCATGTCTGGCTATAAGAGTAGCTTGACCATTGTTAACTCTCGTTTCTTCACTAGAAGAATAATTATTTTCCTGTTTCAAGGTTTTTTGCTAGTTATTAATCACACATTTCCATCTGTTCGTACTAATACCTCTTCAGTGGTTAAATATGACTGATTTGAAACAAACAATTACTCCACAGAAAAAAGAGGTATTGTTAAGAGTTCAATTGTCTTATACACTGTTTCAAGTGCAGCCATGAGCTGACATACACATAAATTGTTTTGATTATTTCCACTATGCTTCTCTAAATTTGCCAAACTATTTGAGCAGATGTGCTTGACTAACAACTTTGTATTTCCTTATTTTGGCTTCTACAGCTATACATATAAATCTGTATCTATGCCCTTATATGTGACATTACATAAGACATTTTATTTAACATTATATAACATATTTAAATGTGTTCACCACTAAATGTAATGCCCTTGGGCACTGGGCACCTGCCAAATCTTGTACCAAACTAGTACCAACCGGGCTCACAGAGAATGAGGTTTTAAGTGCATTTTTCCAATCAGAGATGGAAAATGGTCTTCTCCTCCCTAGATTTCCCCACCAAGTAGGTCAGCAAGCTCGAGGAAGGCAACAGGAGCCAAATGTTCATTGTTGGCCAATGTGTAGAAGTTCTAACCACGAGGCAATACTGCTCTTAGTGGCAAGGTGCTCTCAGGTTTCTTCTACGATGTAATTCTTTTCCACAGAATATGTGTTCTTATCACCCTTCCTGTTACATGGGATCCACATCCATCCCTGATCCAGTTCTGACCAGTAGGTCACATCCTCCAACAACAAAAGGACATGTCTTTCTTTAGCAGTCAAGGCAAGTATTTACTCTTATAATAGCAGCTATGAATTTAATTTCATTTTTCCTTCATTCTAACACAAAAGAGCTTGCTGCTGTGATTTAATGTCTGTGTCTTAAGTCCTCCTTTCTATAGCATTCAGCATTTCCAACCTAGTGTCTTTAATTGCCTCGTAAGGCAACAGGGCCTCCAGCTGCAGTGGAGGAAAGCCCAAGGCAGAGGGAGTCAAGGTGAGATTTTTTGCTTTCACTAAGGAAGTCTTCAGCTTCTACTGCCAAAAGAAATGATCTCTGGATTAAATGGGACATAACTATACTATACAATAGCTCTCCAAGAGTTCTTGTGTTCCATTCAGCTTTTCCCAAGGCTTGTCAGTGATTCAGATCACAACAGGAATATTGAAAACCAAAATAGTAACAGCACAAAATAGAGTTAATTGAGGATGCCAGAAAAGCTTTATCTGGATACTTCAGACTATGCTTGTGTGAAAAACAATTGCCTTTTCCACTCTGATTTAACTGAACTCCTACAACAGCTTTGTATTGATGCAAGGTCCTTGATTACTCTGGGTCTTTTCTTGGCTCACCCCAGATTCCATAATTTCTTCCTGTGAAGTTAAAAAGGGAACACTGTGTTTTGTGTAGATCTACTACACCAACTGTTATGTTTTGCTTCTCAACTTGAAGGACTACATTACTCTCCAGAATGGCAATCAGAGGAATAAGGCTGATATTTTATGTAGGTTGCAAAAGGGCTGATTCACCCTGTTTGTTCTTTGCTAGTTATGTTTTATATACTAGACTCATTCAACCTGGTAAAGCCAGACTACTTATCTCTTCATATTAAACACAATAATACTTTTTTCTGATACATCCACTGGCTTCTTCCCATATTTGGACTGATTTAAACAATAACTACTGCAAGCTTTTCACTTCTATACAATTACTATCTTTTCCCCAATAGAAAAACAAGAAAAACTAACCTTCTCTTATTGCTTTTCTAGTTAATTTTGAATTTCTCCCTACGTCTTTTGGCTACAGCAAAATTTTGGTACACAGAAGCAATGCTTAATGAATCTTGTCTTTCCTGACAAGCAATCAGATAAACCCCTGACTGCCCCTCAACTCAACACTCATGATTTACACTTTCTGGTTCACTCCTGCTAATTAGCATTAATATACTAATGAGATGTTTCTTAGCCTGAAACAGAGCCTGTAATAAAGCACTGCCCTGTTTCAATGGTTTGATTCCATATTATGACTACGAACATAATCTTGGTGTTATCACCAAGTAGTTGACCAAGTTAACTGGAGTTGGGATAATTAATGGGATGTGTGTAATAATGGATCATCATTAACATCTAAGCACCATGATGCAAAGGTGCTGCATAAGCTGTGAAAGAGGCATCAGAAATAGATCCAAGGGGCATCTTTTTTTTTTATGGAAACCAAAAGTGTCCCTAGAACAGGCCTTGTACAAACACCCACAAAGGGGCAGTCCCCACATAGCACTGCTCACCTTCTACTTAAGGACATAAATCCTATTGCTTCAGTCTTTGGGATTGATTTTAAGGTAAAATGCTTTGTTAATGAACATATATAATGGGAGGAGTGGATTTCATCCTCCAGGTGTTGCAATTTTGAAGCACAATGCTCTGTGAAGGCAACAGTGTTCTGTTAAATGTAGTTTTACAGAAATACTTTTCAGTTAGTTTAGAAAATTGATGTTAAATTAAGATTTAAAATACAAATTGTCTCAAACATGGGAAAAAAATGTAAAGCAGAAATTAAAGCATATTTGGATGAGTCTTAGTGTTTAGATACAAGACCAGTCTTTTGATAGTATCCTGCAGCATTTTTGAAATATTGTGTCCATCCTCACCAAAAAAAATTTGAACCTTAAATACATGCAACTTATCTGAAAGTCTTGTTTTCAACTGACAGTTTTGAAGTTAGTTTTAATTTAGGTAATCATACAGTAGACCCATAAGTTCATGGGTTTTTTCTGTCTCTGCTTTGTCAGTCAGATGATTCCCAAATTGCTGATCATGATCCATTAAAATAGAAATGAGCAGCAACTGCAGTTCTCTCATCATGGTTAATATAAATTGTCTCAAATCCAGCTTTCTTTTTTAGACTCCCAGAAGTTTGTCCAATTGATTAACTGCACCCAGTTAATAAGAAAAACAGTAATTTTATTTAGCAGGCCACAAAATCTTCCCCACAGCTTCCTGTAATAATTAACAAAATCTGCTAAATATAGTTAATTGAGGATGCCAGAAAAGCTTTATCTGGATACTTCAGACTATGCTTGTGTGAAAAACAAATGCCTTTTCCACTCTGATTTAACTGAACTCCTACAACAGCTTTGTATTGATGCTAAATATTAAATAAAATATAAATAAATATTTATAATAAATATATAAATAAAAATCTGCTAAATATTTCTATCGTAGGAATTCACAATATATTTGTGATAAAGTGTAACTTCAGAAGTTTAGTGGGATGTTGAATTATTTACCAACATTGGAGGTTTAACTTTTGTGTCCATTACACAGTATTTGGGGAGAGCATTGTCCAGAGAATTTAGAGGGAAATTCAGTAGGAGACAAAAAGATCTGGATATGCATGTGAAATCTTGTATCACACAGTCTGTCTCATAAACATTATCTGCTGGACAGTTGCAAAGTTTGGTATAATTATAAATCTATAGATAGACTAGTAATTGCAGAAGTAAGCTAAAATTATTTGTCAAAGATCAAAACTAAGCTGGTGGTTGCAAATAGATCCTAAATTTTGACTGCTTTTCCTTTTAGTTACTGAAATTTTCCCAACTTTTACTGGTAATCAATGCTGACAAAAGTTCGGAATAGAGAGTGAAGTCTCAAGGAAGCTTCCATTTTTTGGGTACATTTGTTCTGTATTTTGATTATATGCATAGTCCCCACTTCTGGGTAGTTGACTTAACCCTTTTGGTTTTGTTCAAGTGCCTCTGACTGTCCCTGGACATCCCTAGAAAAGCAGTTGTCAGAAGTCAGCCAATTCTCCCCAGGAAGCCGGATCTCTCTTCCACATGGAGCACAACAGTGAACCACTCAAAAATTGCAACCACCTGATTGTTAAGAGGATGTGGTGCTAATTGCTGCCTGTCAGAAGAAATGGGTGTCTGCTTGGGTGAGTTATCTTTCAACCTTTGTTTGAAACATATTTGTTAGATATCATTCTTCTCTGCAATGGTTGCATAGAATGAATCCTAGAAAGATTCAGACTCAGCAAAAAGACAGCAAGTGTCCAAATGCAAACACAATGGGCCACAAGGCTCATTAGGATATTAAATCAAGGTCAGGCACACAATAAATATTTAATGTGAACACACTCTGTGTTGCCACATAGACAACATACATAGATGTTATTATATATATATTACAAGTGTATATATTGCTATCTTATATATACTTCTTCATAGGTGTGTTCAATAATTTTATTAGTTTAGATGAACAGAGTGGTTTTGAAGCAAATGGTTGAAAATTATCCAAATTGGTTAATTTCAATGAATTATCCTATCAGTGAGAGCAATCTGAAATCCTTAAAGATAAAACTAAATGAGAAGGTATGCTCCAAAATCAGACCTAATGTCACCTAAAGGGAATTAAGTTACACAGTTCAGAATAAAACTGGTTTGAAATCAATATTCATGAAATCCATGGTATGGACATGGATCCTTTGTACCCGCTATTTCACTTTAGAGATCTTTTCTAATAAGGACACATTAGAGGCAAAAGTCAATGTCTAGTAACTCAGAAATACCTTTATGAACTAGAATCATAGAATGATTTGGGTTGGAAGGGACCTTTCAAGACCATTTTCTCCAAGCCCCTTGGAATGGGCAGAGGTATCTTCAACTAGCTTAAGTTGTTCAGAGTCCCATCCAACCTGACCTTGAATGTTTCCAAGGATGGAGGATCTACCACTTCTCTGGACTACCTGTTCCAATGTTTCACTACTTTCATTAATAAAAAAAATCCTTCTTTTATATAGTCTTAATCTACCCTCATTTATTTGTAAACCTTTACAACTTGTCCTATCACTGCAGGCTCTGATAAAAATTCTGTCCTCATTTCTTATAAACCCCCTTTAGGTACTGGGAGACAGGTGTAAGCTCTCCCCAGAACCCGCCCTTCTCGAGTCTGAACAGCACCAACTCTCTCAGTCTTCCCTCACAGGAGAGGTGCTCCCACTCTCTGATCATCTCATGGCCCTCCTCCAGACCTGGTTCAACAGGTCCATGTCTGTCTTGTGCTGAGGTCTCCAGAGCTAGATGCAGAACTCCACGAACTAACCAGAGTGAAGAAGGAGGGGAACATCACCTCCCTCAATCTGATGGCCATGCTTCTTTTCGTGCATTCTAGGATACAGCTGGTCTTCTGAGGTGCAAGTCTATATTGCCAGCTCAAGTTCAGTTTTTCATCCATAAGTACCCACAAGTCCTTCTCTGCAGGGCTGCTCTCAACCTCTTTATCTCCCAGCTTATATTCACACCGGAGGTTGCCTGACCCGTGTTCAGGGCCTTGCACTTGGCCTTGTTGAACCTCAGGCACACATGTGCCCACTTCTTGGTCTTGCCCAGGTTCCTCTGGATGGCATTGCATCCCTCAGGTGAGTCAGCCACACCACTCAGCTTGGTGTCTGCAAACTCACTGAGAGTGCACTCAATCCCACTGCCTGTGTCATTGATGAATATATTAAAAAGTAGTGGTCCCAACACAACCCCCAAAGGACACCACTCATCACTTTTGTCCATCTGGACATGGAGCCATTGACCACCAATCCCTGGATGTGACCAGGTACAACATCTTTGACCTCTCCATTTTTTTTTCCTCAAAGCCCCTTTCTATTCTTATAAGGAAAGCTAAGGTATGGTTGTTTGTGTCTGTAGACAGTTAGGCAACCCAGTATATACACAAAAAGAATAAATGTTGGTCTCTGTACATAGTGCATGTGAATAACTCAAAGCATATTCCTCTCCTAATCAGTCTTTATCAATAATAATATAAAATTAAAATGCTGATGATCCAATTACTTCAGTATATGCTTCAATTTATACTGTTCTGCTGAGCCTGTCATTATCAGCTCATTACAGCAACTTTCATGTCAAATTCCTGGTAGATCTGGAAAGGGAGCTCACATCAGCAAATATTACTCATGCAAGTGAGAGTTTCAGAGTAAATCAGGGAGGAAATTCAGCAGTTGCACCTTTCAGTTCTCATACCATCAATAACTAGCTTTACACAATTATATTATTTTGACACACTGCATTTAATGATACAGTATATCACGGGAGGTTCACATGCCCCTCCACAACCACTATGAAATATCAACTCCACGTTTCAATCAGGCCATATGCTGTTGAAACAAGCATAGAAAAAGAGGTATATTACAATGTATTACTGGGAGACTGACAAGCACTTCTGGACTTAAAGGGATGTGTCTTCAAGAAAACAGGGAAGTGTTTTCCTTCAGTTATAGCACATTTAGGGCAAAAACAATCTGCTAAGAGGGACAGTCTTTAAACAGTAATCATACCAGCAGTAAGATCTCTACCACTTCCATAACCTTAAATTGCTCAGAAAAGCACAAACTTTAATTTAATCAACTTTACCAGGAAAAGAAAAAAACAAACAAACAAAAAAAAAAAACAATCACACCACCAAAAAAAACCAACAGCTTTCTCTTTTGGTTGGTTACATCAGCTGCCTAGATTTACCGAGACAGTAACAGTCATAGCAGGCAAAGCAGAGAAGAGATGACGGAGGGAGTACAACTGTAGGCTGTCTCTGTCTGAAAGTACCAAGCTCTTGCTGAAAATCTGTATGTCCTTCAGGATCACTCTGTCATCCAGAAAGCTTATGTGTGCCTTTCTGTGCACAAGCAAAGGATTAGAAAAGGCAAAAAAAGATTAGCAGCAGGAAACTTTTCTATATACTTAAGCCCATTTTATAAGGTCATTGGCTTTAGAAGGAAACATATCCATACTATTTTGGACAATTTTTTTGTGTGTTACAAAGTGAGTGTATGAGGGAGGGGAGAAAACTTGGGCTCTACCTGTCTGAACTGTAGGAGAGGCCAGAGAAGGGGGCTAGAAAGGTCAGAGGGATGCTGGGGACCTTGAAATCATTACTCTGGCTTCTAATTTGTGTACATCTTGGGGCATCCATCAAGAGGATGAGGTTGGCATTTGGTATTTTTTATCAGCAGGGTTGCCCTGTAGCCTGCCCTAAAATGAAGTATAATCTCCATGGGGTAAAACGAAAGCCAGAAAACCTCCTGCCAAGAAATAGACAAGGAGAAATGGTTTCTGGTCCTTCCTCTTTGGGACATTTGCCAGGTGAAATATTTTAGGATTTCTCCACCATTTACATAAACACATCTCTCTTGTTTTCTTTATCACCGGAGGCTGGGAGTGTGGTTTTTTCTGTCCTTTTGTGTTTCTCTGCTAGTTGGGAAAACAAGTTGCCATTGCTTTACATACCTTGGTTGTTCAGCTTTAGGATTTGTCTTCTGAGAGCATGGTAATAATCATAGCGTTTTCTCACCAGTATAATATTGCACAAGTGCAGCCAAATTTTACGGTTGTAGAAAGCATTAACAGGCCAGGCCAAGAGGGGCTTTTGACTTTGATTTAATATGAAATTTTACATTGCATCCCCAGCTCTTTGCATCATTACTATAATTATTTGACATGTTTTATTTTTCACATTGACTGCAGAAAGGTACTCTTCCTGGCCCCCGCTCAGATTCAGGGAGGCCAGTCAATCAACAACATGTTTGTGCAAGATGCAGTATTATGAACTGCATTTCATAAATCTTAGCTGTGCAGACTTCCACTCCAAACTCCTCCTTGTTTCTTGCTAGTGTTTTCCTACCTTTTTTCTCCCCGCACTGATCTCAAAGATTTTTCTTTTTAAAACTCGGTCAATTATTTATAGAAGAATACAGAGGGCACAACATTTAACATATTGAACAAGGACAGATTCCCTGCTTAGAGTAACTTTGAATGTCAGGGCTCAGTCATGCTTTGTAGGCACAACTGAGATTATCATGCTTTGATAAGATAGAATTGCTCTGGAGCTTCAAGGCGTAGAAAAGGACTACACCCTTCTCTACTTTCCTTTTGGAAATTCCAGACTATTTCTTCACTGCAGCTGACCTATTCTTTGTGAGATAAGGAAACCAGTTTATTCTTCCCCTTCTCCTATCCCACACGAATCCTTCACTAATCCTATTGGAACAGTTTTTCTCTATGACAGAAACCACAAGGTGAACTTTTTTAAATGGCAACCATATAGTGTGGGGAGCAGTCACCACCCAACATAGACACATGTGAAGGCCACAGCTCTTCTTCCTGTAACACTCCTAGGAAAGTACAGAGAGCTGAAAGTTAAGGAAAACCTACTAAACCATCATAAATACAGCAGCATCATCCCTGCGTTTCAGAGAAGTACAACAGGGGATAGTTCCTAATTAAACTGTCATGCCATTTAGAAGAGTGAATTATGAAGACATCATAACGAGAAAAAAGAAAAGGTAAAGCTGGAAGTGAGGAAGAAGGACTGGTAGAGGGTGAGGTATACCCCCAGTTGCTCTGACACATGTAAAGCTCTGGCTTGGAAGAAAACTTGAATTCTCACATAGTGAATAGAAATATCATGGTAAGAGGAGACTGGGGAGGGGGGTTCCAGGCATACCAGTAACAAGTCTTTAACAAGGAGACTTTTGCAAGTTAGGCCTCACCACCGACTAATCTGAGAAGATGTCTGAGGAAAAGATGTTAAACAGACACATAGGTATGTAGAAAAGAACTTAGTTTCTAAAGAAAACGTACCAGCTTCTTTCTGACTACAGCATGATGCAAGTACCACACTGCGTCTCTAGAGGATGTGTTCAGTCAATGCCCAACATGGCACTAAGAGAATCTCATTTATTATTGTTGCTATTTCTATTACAGTAATTCCCCTGAGAATAAAAAAGCCCCTGCAGTTTAAAGGGGTTTTTCTGCTTTTCTCTTGTTAAAGCTTAGTGCAAGTCTATAGCTCCAGAGAAACCATCTGGGATTTCAGACATAACGATTTGTCAGTCCCTCTGCATGAGAAACTGAAGTTCTGGTACAAATAGTGGCTTTTCTCCATTTCCATCTGGATAACTTTATCATTATGCATGAATTCTGGCATTAATTTTTTTATTTGTTTATTATGATACCAGGTATCTCACATGAGGCAAAAGACTATTTTACAGAACATTGGAGAGCAGTGCAAAATTTAGAGGTTTTAAAGACATGAGAATAAGTTATTATCTTTCCTTTGGTGGTTAAGTTGCTAAAAAAAACAGAACACCTCTCTTAAATCAATGCAAATTTTAGTTTACTAAGTTTTCTTGTAAAAAATAGGTATTTCCCTTCATGGCAGGTGGGGAGAATCTAGTCAGCTTAAAATATTCTGTGGTTTGTGAGAAGTTACAGAAGAGTAGAAATTCAAACTGTTTTTCATAATTTTTGGCAGTTGTTACATTTTTCTAATTCAGCCTGAATTTTCAAAAAATTTAGTCTTGTCAAAATTTATTTCTTGACTCCCTATAGCTCCTAAAAACACAGGTAGTTTCATTCTGTACACCCTATATAAGATTGAATAGTAATCTGGTCAATGTGTAATTATTTTTTTAAATTCTGGTGGAATTGAACATATCACATCAGAGAACTCTTCTCCATAGGGTACTAGCTTTGCAAATTATTCTAAAAGTGTTGAAGTTTAAACAAAAATGATCCAACAGGGTTTCTTGCCTCTAATGGGAAATTCCTCAGTCATTAAACAGCATGGATAAATATTAAGCACTAAAACAAAAAATATTGGGTCCCATGATCCTCATAAACATTAAAATAGGGATTTGTTGAGCTCTGAATCCCTGGCCCTGTTGGTATAGCTCAGGAAAATTAAAACTTCTTTCAAAATGACAAATAATGGGTGCACATTTTGTACAGCAGCACAGTTTTTTATATGGGACTTGCAAAGTTTGCTGTTGACTGTATCTAAACCTAGAGCAATTTCTCATTGATGGTATCTAATCTGTATTTCAGCCAAGACTGAGATTCTTGGGCAGTTGTCCAAATTCTTTCCCTTTGTCTGCTGCAAGGTGCATTTTCATGCAAACCTGTTTAGCTGGCACAGACATTTCTAAACACCTTCCATAACCAGTAGCTTTTGATACAAACCAAACACAGAGAATAAAGGATTACATTTCATTAGGACTTCATTGACAATAATTGTGTAAGGCTCAGGCTGCAAGAAGGGCACAAAGCCCACCTTTGTAATATTATCAAGACAAGCAATATAAACTTCATTCTTTCTTTGCTTGAGAATAAACAATTTAAAGAATAGTTAAGCATGTGATGCCAAACTTACTAATCTGAGTAATTTCCTCAATTTGTTATTTCTGTGATGTACTAAGCACCTGAAAAATTACTTCCTGTTTTTTGCCAGCATTCTCTCTCTCTCCCCCTACAAGGAGAAAAGAATAATCAGCTCTTTTCCATAAGCGATCTTTTTTTTCAGCAGGTCATGAAGAAATGCATTCTGTGATTGACCTGTCTTGGCAAATTTACATAGTCAATAATTTCCTATAAAATTATTTGTTAAAATGCCCATTTATATTAATACCAGAGGAATGATAGTTTGAGCAGTTCTGCTGTCCATAACTGTAGCTTTATCTCAGCAGAAGAAATGTGGTCCCTGAAGTAAGTTTCAAAATACTAAGGACTTCACATCAACTCTGCTAAATACAAACAGTTTGTTTTGTTGCTATCAGTGTAAGTTCCATGTATCAACATTCTGCAGTGCTTTCATTTTCCAAGTGGTCAGATACAATCATTACAACAGACTAATCCTGAAGTGATACATGTGTGCCTGATAATACAGCAGGTGTGAAAATCAAATGTCAAATTGTGCTGACAATGAACAAAACCAGAATATTTAACTTAGAGTTCCTTCTGTAGCAGTCAGAAACCACAAAACAAATAAAAGGATCCCCACATTCTGAGTCAAACTTGAATTTTGGCAAAGGGAAGAGGTAATCAAACCCTTATTTTAGTTCCTTCCTAGCATCTGCTAACCTCCCTGACTCAGCCACACACTCACCATTCAAATAACCTGGACTTCTTTGTTAAAACTGCTCTGGTGGAGCCGAGCATTCTCAGGTGCCCTTGACCCATCAGCCTTGCCTTGCATGGGGACGGGGACTGAGAGAAGAGTGGGCATCTCTGATATCTACTCTATATATTAGTTTGACCTCCTCAAGGCTTTGTTTATGCACCTTTCATTCCTGGTGAGAAAATTAAAACACTACACTATCAAGATGCCATTAATTCATAGCAGTGACTCTATGCTAAAGAAGACTCGTGGGTCTTTCTTCTCTCCCCCATGTGAAGAACCATTTTTGTTGAAAGCTGGAATGTACACGTAGCGTTCCACTTTATGGCACCAACTTTTGAGCAAATTAAATGAGAAATGAGTGAGTTCAATGCATGCACCTGGCTTGTTCATAAGGCAGAGACAAAAGAATACACTGAAATATATGCAACTGTATAAACATTTCGCATTTTAGGTTTCATAAAATTAACAGTACTCAGCTGTAGATTCCTCACTCCATCTTCACTCTCTCAAACAACTCTTGAGCACACATGTTTTCAGAGGAAGCACTTGAGAAAGATTTAAAGGGGAAGATGGTGAAAGTCAGAGGGCTTTTTTTATATGTTATGGGGAATTATTCCCTCACAATTCACAAGCTGTGCATAACCAGAACCTCTGATTTACCATAACATGCATTAAAAGTGTAGCTGTAAATGAAGATAAGAGTCTATTACAGGAAAAAATGTTAATGGAGAGAGTAATTCATACAGCAGAGAAGTAGGAAGGGACATGGCTGGAGGAAGAGACTTGATGACGAGGGAAATAAGAGCAACAGACTACTTAACAAATAAGTAGATTTGGAAAAATGTGTAAGTCAATCCATGGTGAAGTTGCAGTAAATTCAAGGAGTGTTTTGAACTAAACAGTCTCTTTCTGCTTGGCCTGAGAGTTTTCCTGTTAGAGCCAGGTCAGTGAATACACTTTATCTTGGGAATCTATTAAGTGAAAGAGTAGAAGGCTTTCTGCCTGCCAAAGAAAGCCTGAACTATTTATACTTGACAAGAGGGAGTAAGAAAATCTTATGGAACAAGGCATTTTTCAGGGATTTAAATGACTCTGTACACGATTCTATGATTTACAGTTCTGCCACTGATCTATCGCATGACCTTAGGCAAGTCACTTCACCTTTATGCCTCAGTTAACCTGTTACACTGACATAATAACACTGAGCCTTACTGGGCTTCAAGATGATGAAACATTTCTTTCCTAGAGCTAAATCCCCTCTGTGATGTGAAAAAAAACCCTCACCAGTGATTAATCCAATCTATTGTTCAAACTGAGCAAATGTACTTACATGTTTGAAAGAAATAATCATTTCAAACTTTAACAATCTGATTTTTTACTTGCAATCTGAAATAACAACCGATGTGGAAAGGTTTGATTAAAAAGATTTGTGAGGGTTTCCTAATGTGAGTCAAGGAGTAGATGTGCAGGGATCTCAGTGGTAGGGAACGTGCATATAACAATTTGGAGTCCCTTTGCATTCCCTGCAGCATGCCTCTGGCTGTAGGAGCCAGAATCTAGCCCTAAATTAATAATTAGCACTTTCTGTTTAAGCTCTCCAGGAAATGTCATGAGGACAGACAGAAGTACTAGAAAATGTTAGTGGGCAGTGTAGAAAGATAAGTGCCAAGAGATTTATACCCTGCATTCTTGACAAGCCAGAACAGAATATCAGGATTTAAATAACCCACTGGCAAGACCTTTCACATCAATTTGACTGTGGTGGGAGGAGAAACTCTACAGGGATGGCCTGTGTGTGTCTTCACAGGTAATAAGAAAGAGGTACCCACATCAGCATGCATGTGAGTACAGAATGGGCTAAAATCCCTGCATTTGCAAGTGGCTAAAGTCACATATATCAGGTTTTGCTTTCCCTTAGCTGTGTCTGCATTTTGAATTTAGCAAAAGAAAGCAGGGCCCCAAAACTTTCTGATCAACGTGAAAAATATAGATGACATTCAGCAATAGAAATATCACAAATGGTTTTTTAAGGCTACTTGTAAAAATCTCATTTTCCAGTACAATTTGGCGACTTTTCTTCTTTTAAGATAATACCACCAATGTTCACTATGACACAATATGGACACATATTTCATGAAGACCCAAACAATTTTATACACATCATTAGTCCCAAGAATGATATTTTTATTACAACTACATAAAACTAGCCACTTCCTCATACAGGGATATAATTAAATTAGATTTTAAAACACCGACCACAAATGAAAAAAAAAATTGGTTTGAGAAACGTACTTTGCAAGTATCCTGCAAGTTATCCTAAGTAAGTAGGCACTCATTTTTGCAGAGTTGTTATTTCACTCCTAAGTGTTGTAACATGCCACTGAGTCAGCTGTAGAATATTTGATTTATTATTAACACATCTATTAAACTAAAAATACACCTTTTACAATTTATGTGTGTGATGCCTTAGGTTTTAACTTTTATATTTTTCAAATCCTGTACTGCTTAGTGTGTAACTCTGAAGTGTGGCCTGTTAGCTACTGTTCTCTCATGCTGGCTAGACATAACAAGCCTCTCTAGGTTTGCTCTTAAGGACACCAGGCCCCAAAATGTGTAAACTAAAGCCTAGAGAAGGGGGGGAAAACTTGGGGTAATTACATCATTAACTGAAGTTATAATTGGAGAATTAACCCTGGTATGCAAATGAACCAAACTTCTAAGAGTGTGAAGAACCCATGGCCCAGGGTGTTAAATTCTCTGTTTTCGTTTTACCTCTGTCTCGCGAGTTCTTATACTCAGAGTTCGGTTTAAAATGCAGGAGATGCAGAGTTCTTCTTCTAATTGATGATTATTATTTCTTATCTATAGCACAGCTGCACAGAATGTGCCTCTAAGTTAACAAGGTGGAAATGGCCCCCTAGTGCTACCTTCCAAGGTCTTTTAAAGTCCAATCTATCCAATTATGGAATGCCAACTAATTTATTTTTACTTATTATCCAGTAACTAATCATTTATGATCTGCCATGGTGCCGTCCAAGTAGCCCGCTGTCCCACACCGGGCAATCTTCTGCCGGCTCCGAACGGGAAGGACGGAAACCGATCGCGGCGCAGGAGGGCAGGGAACCACCCGCTCGGGTTTGCCTTGCCCACCGATGGCACAGGTGTGCGAAGGAGGTGGGAAAGAAGAGGAGGGACTTCCTCATGAGGGGAGGGCGTTTATTGGAGAGAAAAACCCACGGAGAAAGCCAAAGAAACGTGGCTTGCAGGGGGTCTTGTACCCCCACAATATGGGCGTGGAAAACATAGGGTAACCAATGGAACATCAGCCAGGGGGTGTTACCAAGGGGGGGAGAAGGAATCACAGCAAATGGGAGAAGGGGTAGGCCAGGAGGAATAACGAGGACCAATTAACTACCGAGGAACATAGAACTCTCTGGAAAGACAACCCAATATGAGAAATAAGGGGAGGGGAGGGCTGTGGCCAATGGTAAGGCACGGATTTCTATATATTTCACAGCCTTTTGAATGCCCAAAGCTTTTGGGCTGTGAAAGCATCCAACGAATGGACCTTTTGGTCGACTTGATTTGGCTGATCATGGCTCACCACAACAATGATCTGCACTGCGGGTTTTTTGAACCAATACCAGAACACACAGATTTTTGAAGAAGAAGGAGGAAAGAAGAACTAACCCACACCCCAAATCCTCCATTTTGTTACATGCATATTATTATATCCCAGAAATCTAAATTTTCTACATCTCTACCTATTCCACCCAGTGACATAACTTTAATTACACAGCAACAATCTCAGTGTTATCCCATAATTTGGGAAGTTTTTCCCTAGGCCTCAGGTCAAATGCATTGTGCTTTTGAGGATCATTGCCTGTCAGCACTGAAAGACTGAAATTTTCTGAACTCAGGGTTCCA
Organism: Aphelocoma coerulescens; assembly: GCF_041296385.1. Classification (NCBI taxonomy): domain Eukaryota; kingdom Metazoa; phylum Chordata; class Aves; order Passeriformes; family Corvidae; genus Aphelocoma; species Aphelocoma coerulescens. The sequence goes on from NC_091015.1 coordinate 12,769,363, forward strand.
ACACCAGGGTCCATCTTGGGTGTAGCCTTTTGACTGTCCAGGGTGTACCTTTGAAGGCCCTTCAAGTAAATACCTACTTTTATTATCTTATTCTTGTCTAGTCTCTGTTTTTAGGTGGCCACCTCAAGGCATCATGTGAATAACAATATTAAAATGCAACATCTGGTTTACTCCTTGATTTCTCAAGTTCTATAAGGTAAGAAAAATTTCTTGAGATGAGTTTGTGACCTAGGTCTTTTGAACATTGCATCAGAATAGGCAATAGTTGACACAGAAATTATAAAGCTGTGCATGAAAAGCTGGAGTAGAATAAAAAAAGGTATTCCACCCATGTGGAATGGGAAAAGTTTAAATCTGATGGACCAGAATTTCAAACAATTCTCTGTGTGTTTGTATCTGTCAGTGTACATATAATTAAATTAAAAATATACAATGTGTGCACATGTAAAAATATATGTATACTGTGTACAAGGTATGTATACACATTTTTCATATATATATAAAAGAAAATAACAGTGGATGACACCACATTTTCAAACACAATGTTTAGCTCAGGCAAAACAGACCCTTGGGTTGCACAGAGACAAAATTGAGCCTCTTTATAAAACCTGCCTATTCCATGTATCAAAGAGCCCCTTACAGGGGGCCGTAGTCATATTAGGGGAGCCTGCCTGTAAAGGGTCAGAGATTTAGGTGGGGTAGTTGTTCAAACACCCTTCTGGGCTAGCAGAGGTTTGCAGCCAGGTCTAGAGGTATGTTACCAACTGTAGCAGCACTTCTACTGCAACACAGGTGTGCTCTCAGGGTGGGATGCAAGTCCTGACAGGGTTCAGCCCTGAGTTGACTCCTGAGCCATCCTGGCCAAGTTAAGCAAGTCAGAGCTGCCTTCTTGGCTGCACAGTGTACCAGCTTCTGGGCTTTGGGATAACCTGAGTTTCTGTGCACATGCATGCAGCATGTATGTGTAAATGAGCAAATGATCTGTGCAGCTCTGGGTGCCAGTGTCTGGGGCACAGTACTGTGCAGCACTGTCATCCCTCAGGTCATGCCTGCCTAGTCAGGAGACCTGTGAAAGATGCACTGAACACTATGTGGGGTTTGAATCCTTCTGAGGTTGAAGCATGAAGAAAGGCCGAAAAATATCTCAGGGTGTTCAGATTTACTTCTATTATGGTACCCAGCAGCATATTTAGTGACTTGTTGGCAGCAACAGAGGCACCTTAAGGGTTAGACAGCAGCTGAGCTGCAGTTTTGAGAATCAGAATGATGCCAATGTAGGAATTTTGCTACTGGTCCCCAACTAGGTACTAAAATAACTTTAGATAGCTGGCAAATATGTAACTGCTCCTCAGAAAAAAATCTGTCTTTAATCGTGGCTGATGAGCAGTTTCAAAAATCTGTACAAATACACTGTAAATGTAAGCAAATACTGATCCCTTGCTGAGTTCTCAGATCTATTGCAAACAATCTGAGCTTTTGCAAAAATACACAAATTTTCACTTGTCCTATATTTTGTCTCATGCCAAACTTGCCAAAAAGCCTCCTGCCAGCAGTCAGTTTAATACGAAGAAGGAAACAGTCTTATTAGTTTAGTTTATTTATGATGACAAAAGGAAAAGCATGAAAACCCCGAGCTGTAGGTGGTAATTTATTCCTGATAAGTAGTAAATCAGCAGGAATTCACTGCCCACACAGGGACCTGCAGTTAAATAATTAATGATAAATAATGAGCCTCATAAATGTTCACAGTGTTTTTGAGCAACTATTTACACATGAGCTCATTCTACAAACTCTCCTGCTGCTACAATCATGATAACCTGGTGTCCTTTCTGCATTACAGAAACATAAGATGATAACACCAACCATTTCTGTGGTTAAGTTTATATTGTTCATTGCCAGGTTACACTAATTATTCACTGCCTCCGAGGCAGTACTGGGTTAATACATCAAACTGATGTATCTTTTGTCATGATAAACTTAGCTCACACTGTATCATCATACATTCCACTGATGTGGCCTTTGCCTGAAAAAAAAAGTGCAGAATTATTAAAAGAAATCAGGAAAGGGAGAAGACTGTAAATGTTTATGTTCTGGGTCACAAACTAGTAAAAAATACTGGTATTAAAATAATAAAAGAAATTTTAAAAATACAGTAAAAAAACAATTTCCAGAGTATCAAGGGGTCTGGACCCCTGTAGATTTGTATGCACCCTTTTTCGTCATCACTGTTTAACACTGGGCATTAGAAGAGACAAAGTCAGCTCTAACATGGTAATTCTCACATGCCTGAACTTGGGAAACCCTGAAGCCCTTGAGAAAATAAATTGCCTGAGAACATTCTCAGTCCTCATTGACTCATATGCTGATAAAGCAGCCAGGATAGTGCCAATACCCCTTTTTTTTCTTTCCTTTCCCTAGGTTATAATCTTTTCTCTTCTCTATTATCTAGCTACTATGTCATTAATTTAACGGCAAGCAAGATCAGGAACTTCAATAGTTCAAATCTGTTGTGCTGTTCATCTTTTGTTTTGCTTCAGAAGCGTCCATCATGACTCCACAATGACCTGACCTACAGGGGCTGAGGGTAGTCATCACAGTTGTCCCTGCTTTTGTCCTTCCATCATCCCCAACACATAGTCCTTCAGTGTGTACAAAATATTAAACTCAGCACTGAGTTAAAGTTCAGAGCCTTGTGAAAATCCACCCTTCTAGCTGGACTGTTCATGCTCAGAAGGACTTTTGGAAATTTTTTGAAGTAACCCCTGGCCATTAAAAATCAGGCTGTAGGGTGGTCGTGCAGGAGGTAGTGCTGTTGGGTGTCTGGCACGGCACACTGCCCACACACGTGTAATTTCAAGGTAGCAAACTACATGGCCACTCAGTTATTTTCTTCAAACTGATAAAACACAAAATGAGAGGTGAGAAGAAAAATGGGCCCAATTTTTTCTTCTTTTTTTCAGCTTAAGAGGAAAGGGAGGGTTGTGGGTGCAAAGAAAATGGAGAATGATGATTTTTAAAAAGCAGTGCATACCAATTCACAATCATATTTTATAACAGGAAACAGAAAGGGAGCAGAATGCATGGAGAAGTTGTTTGGGTTTGTTAAAATAAAAAAAGCTAAAACTCAAAAACCAAAAACCAACAGCCCAGACCATAGCTGATGTATGAGGCTCTGTCCAAGCAGGGGAGAATGGCTATGTGAGATGAGCCAAGGCCACATTCTCCTGCTAGGGGGTGAGTGGGGCAGCTGGGACACACTGGAGCAGGGCACGGGGACAGCCCCAACACCTGCCCAGCTCCTGGCAGGAGGGCTCAGCTCCTGCAGCTCAGCTCCTGCAGGAAACCCTGTCCCTTAGCCTCCCCTGCTCTTCTGCACTCCTGTTACTCAGCACCCCTGCCTGGTTACTCAGCAGCCTCCTGGATCCTTGGCCTCCCAGCTGCCCACACGTCCTACAGCCCTGCCAGGACTCACAGCTCCCTCTCCACAAACAGTACCCTGAGACTGCTCTGTTCCACCACGCACTTGCACTATCCAGTGTCCTGTCTCTGGGTTCCAGAAAGAGGTTTAATACTGTACTTGCCTATATCTGTAGGCTTTCCTGCTCCCATTTTCCTTCCCATTTAACCAAATTGTCACTAACACAATTGGTCATAGTCTCTCTGAGCAGAGAGAAAACATAACATCTTTTCTTGCTTTCTATTCCTGGGAATAATAAACATCCTTCAAAACCTCCTTGCATTGTTAGAAGGGAGGAATAGGCACTCTGGGCATGTGTTTTTGCTATGGAAAGAGATTCAGTGTTAAACTGTTTTGCTTCTCGAGTCTTGTTTGTTTAAAGAGCAACCTTTTTTTTTTCTTAGGTCTCACTGAATTTCATCCACTGGGAAATAAGGGCTTGAACCCAAAATGAACTCAAAGCAAGGACTCTTCTTCCATGTATTTATGATTCGATAAGTGTGTAATTTTTTCTGAGTCTTATTGGTTGTAAAAATTCTGGTGGTAATTGTGTGTAGCTTAAAAAATTGGGGGAAAAAAGAGGTTTATTTTTAGACTGTTATTCCAAAAAGCTCAGTTTTTCCATCTCAGCTAGTATGTAGTGACTTGCCTTAGAGAAATAGAAAAATTAACAGACAGTCATTCAAAATAAACCACATAACAAATAAGCTATGTAATTGTCACCTCACAACATTTGTTTCTTGACACTTCTGATTTTGCAAGAGAAATAATTTCTTCCTCTGGGAGAGAGTTATTTTTTTTAAAGATTACTGAATTCAGGTTGCACACTAACTAGCTCTGTAGAACAACACTTGGCATCTGTAGTCCTGTGTTCAGAGGAGTTCCCTACAAAGTCAATGAGTCATAAGGTGATTTTTTGCCTTGATGAAGTTGAAATATAAATTCATTGTATTTATTAACACATGCAAGAAATTAGAGGGAAGGTAAGTTTTTGTGTGTATATAAATTCCCATGCACACGTAATATTCATATATATTTATGAATACGTTTGTGTATGCATAGCTATACGTATATCTGCGAGAATATATATTATATACATATAACTTATACATGTATATATTATTAACAAGTCTGTATTTGATTATTTAACTCATAATTATTCAGAGTTAGGATTTTGTACCTTTTAACCACTGGGGAAATAAAGGTGTTTCTGAAACAGGAAACAGCTGGGTCAAACAGTTTTGCACATCTCAATCTGTTACAGCTGACCAGGGGCAGGGAAACCCCGCGCCTCCCCTCAGGGCTCCCAGGGCTACGGGCGGGGGGAGGAGACCCCGACATTTCACCCATTTTATTTTAATAAAAGGAGAATGAAGACAACTGGATAACCATAACAAGAACTGTTTCAAAACAAAACAAGCCACCCTCCTGAGTCTTTAAATGTCCAAACAGATTCTCTGAAACATCTAGCAAGAATCCGTCCGTATATATTTCTTTTCCACGGGACTCCTGGTTTGGTACAGGCGTGTTGCAGTATCCCCACTGTAACATAAATCAGTGTGAGAAAGTTGCTGATGCTCATCTGAGTGAACTAACTTGCAAGAAAGACTAGCACTGTCCCTAGTTTTGCTGAAATATAACATGAAAATGTTTTTCTTAAGCCACATTTTGTGCTGGACTAGAAACAAAGTCTAGATACTGAATGTAACTTGAAGGTCAGTACCTCCCATCTGAGAGGTGACAACTTCACAAGCCACATTGGCCTGATCACTGAGTGAACAGCTAACTCCATGAAAATCTGTTCCATAGAAACAGGAGAGTACTGCCCCATGTAAGACAATAAAGTGAAAATTTCTTCCAATGGCTTTATTTAATTCATGAGGAGCACAAGGGTTACCTTCCTTCAAAAATAAGCCTTCCTAGCTAGCATTATGACATGTGCTTCCATATGAAATCTACTTCTTGGAATCGTGCTAAGCCCGTGGCCTCAGTAACATTTTGTTATAACGGTGTTTACAAGGTAATAAAGAAAAGGTATTTTCTTTAATAAGTGTTAGATCTGGTGCCTTTCATTAAATGCCCCTCGATCTTTTATGTCAGAAGACTTTATTGTAAATACTAAATGAGAGCTCTTGATCTATTTTCTCAATATCATTCACTACATAAGTCACCTTTTCATCTTTTTCTGGTCACCTTTCTAAAAAGTTCCAATATTTTCAATCTTCCTTCTACTGAAAACTTCTGAACCTCTTATGTTTTTTGATGTTCATTTCTGAACTCTATTTTGTTGTCCATTTCTGCATGCAAAAATGTTGACAGCACTGCAGACAGTCATTTAGTTGAAAGGAGACCACTGACAGTTTTCTATTGTTCTGTGAGCTCTCTCTCTCTAACATTCAAGCATTTTCGTCCCTTTTTTGTTCATTGTTTTAAACTAATGGACATGCCGTCACAGATTTGTTGACCATCACAGAATTGTTATGTACTTGAAATTTTAAGCAGGTCCTTTCATTATGTTCTCCATAAGAACAGGTAAGCCAGTCTTCAAAGGGCTTATAGCCAACTCCATTTGTTTAAACTGAAATCATAGGGGGACTAAATTCAGGCACGGTCAGAAGAGGGGATAGTGAAGATGAGGCAGCAATACAATTTCTCTCAGGAGATCAAGAGTCATGTTATGACATCACACTGCACAGTGACATTTCTAGAGGAGGAAAAAGGAAAAGACGGGACAACCTTTAATCACTGCTCTGTTTTTGGTGCCAGAAAGGATAAGTGCTGAGACACATATTGACAAAATCATTATTACTTTTCACTAAAAGCTATTTCTCCCTTCCTGTTTTTGTGAAGAAAGAGTCCTCATGGAGATTACCTTCTGAAAAAGTATTCAAACCAGAGCCTGAATACCTGGAGTGCAAGAACCAGGGATTTTACTGTTACTTTGAGCAGCAGTACCAGAGCATGCTCAGGCATTGGCTCCCCAGCACAGGGGCAGGGACAACCCAGGGCTGCCTGGGAGATGCTGTGTCAGCTGAGATATTGGGAGCACAGGGCACGCTGCTTACTGGGATCTGTCCCTTCCAAGACTGTTCTGACCTTGGAGGCTTTCAAAGCACAGTGCTGTTTTCTACAAAACCCTTCTTCACAACACTTTTCCTGATTATGAGGGATTTTCTCCAAACTCTGTGTGCATTAAGTGCAAGATAAGAGTGGTGTAAAAGCTCCCTGCTGTATGTGCTGTTACTTTAGGGCTATATACTACATTAAGACTTTCGTATGGAGCACAAAGATCTTTCCTCTTTACCATCTGAATAATGAAAAACAGAAAGATATCTCCTTTTAAGATAAACCACCCAGTAGAGGTTTCTTCTGTTTGGTGAGCTGAAAAATATAAACTATTGCCCAAGCCACCAGCTATGGATTATCTCACTGAAAAATCACAGAATAGCAACAAACTATTAATTATCTTTCCTTACTATAAACTACTGAAATCACTCTGTAAATGTTTTTCTTTTATAATGATAAACATTTCTGTCACATAGTTTGTATAATTAATCACTTTTCAATTTAAGGGACCATCTCATTTTCACTGGGAAACAGTTTATAAAAATACTCGAGGGTGAAAGATTGTTAATAAATTTTTAAAAGTACACTCCACATTTTTTTGGTTAAACAGTCACTCAGTATTTGTGGAATGTTTGCACTGACATTCAGACTGTGTCAAATTATGCAGCTAAGCTGTTTCCACAGAGGAACTGGAATTAAAAAACATGGACTTGGGAGCTGTTCAATGATTCTCAATTTAGCTTCTGTAAAAGAGATTTAACTTGTAAAGAAAGGTTGTTGGAAACAGCTTTATGGGATGAAAAATGGGAAAGAAATGGTTAAGATCCTCTGGTTATGTTCATTCCTCAAACTAATATTAGTTTTAAAAAACATGAGAAACCAAATATTCTCTCGTCATACTTTTTGTGTTCACATCACAGAAGGGAACAATATATGGTAAATGGGTTTATCATATATACCCAGCTTCCTTAGCAGCCCTGCAACTGCCCTCCCATGAATGTCTTCTAAGATTGTTGAGAAACAACACACCCAGTGTCTTCTCAGCTATGAACCTGCAATAAAACAATCCCTTCCTTCAATGTAATAATAGGATATTTTTTTAACATCTGTGATGGAACAGGCCTTCTTCCATCTCAAAAGCATCTTTCATGTTGCTAATATGAAACTATCAACTATGTCAACTATCTTGTGACACCGAAGAACTTAACTGAAGAAATTAGTTTGAAAATACAATTCTGCATTTGTATTTCCAAGATTCCTATGCTATGTTTTCAAATTACCCAGGACATGACTTTTGTAAAAGACAGGTTGTGTTTGGCTTTTAATGAAGCTTTAATTGGCATTCTTTGTGCACTGGCATACTATTGCAAGCAACCTAAACTTTTGAACTCAATCCTTCAAAATAGGTCAAATATTTCTTACCAAAGATGATATTTTTCTGGACTGAATTTTTAAATATGTAAATTTAGGATGTAATTTTTTCCTTTAAAAAATGTTTATGAGTAAGCAAAGTTAAACAAAGTTGGCTCTCAGCTGTTCCAAGACCTCTTCTTTATAGGTTTCCTGTTACTCTTCCCATAATGGTCTCAAATTTCCTACATATTGCATTAACAGAATTTCCAGAAATTTGTCTATCATGGGAAGCTGAAACTACTTGTGCAGATAAAAGCAAGCCTTGAAGCAATGAAACTGTATTTCCATGTTACAACAGCTGTGAAAGACACAGAGTAATATGAAATCAAGACAAAACAAAAGCTTTTGCTTGAAAAATACCAGTACATAATAATTTAATATTTTATGCTAAAGTCAAAGTTGAGTGTCGTGACACCCAAATTCCCAATTTGTTACCATTCTGCTTCCCAAATTGTTCCACTTATTTTCAAGCAAATATTTTGATATTTGATTTCCCATCTCGATATGAAAGCAAAAGATTTCTAAACATTCCTAGGCATTTGAATAGAAATGCATATATCTACATACAACACAATATTGATCACAGTTCAGAATGGAATTCTTTCTACTGTATTTGCACAATATACCCAGTCCCTTTTTCTGAGTTGCATCTCACACACTGACTCATATTGGCTCAGTTCCAGGTAATACAAACACAAAGACCATTTTTTCTGGAGATATGCCCAGAACAGTTTAACACTCCACATGTAAAAATTCAAGTAGTACCCGTGCCACTACAAACCTCATCAGCAGAATTAGCTACACACCTCAAAACCACAGCCAAAATGTAATTGATTGAATCACATTTAAGCTGGTGAATGCTGTGAAAATTTATAACCTCATTTTTTTTTTCCTTCTGTGACACTGAGAAAAAGAAGAATGCACATAGAGGCAAGGGAGTTCTACCATGTGTGACAGTGTAGAGCACAATTTTAACTGTAGCAAAAATTATAACACCTTCATTCCTTGATGACTTGTTTTGCTTTGCATGGTCTTGTATAATTGTTTGCACACCTTAGAGAGAATTCCAGGAACAAAAGAAAAACAAGGGGGAAAACAAAATTTAAAACAAACAAACAAAAAACCTATAATAAATAATTCTTGTGTCATGTTTCATGTGAGATTTAGCCATGATCTGATGTTACTAAGTTCCAGACAGACAGTCAAGACATGTTCAGACATGAATGTGTTCAAGCACCTATTAGTGAAATTGTTTACAAATTTGAATTAATCCTTTTTGTTTGTTATGTGACATTTACTCCAGAAATTTTTGCATGGGATTCAAAACTTTACATGTACTTGATTTATAAGTAGCTCACAAATGCTCCAGCACTTTTCAAAGCTATAGTGAAGAAACACTTAAGAGTGAGAATCTATTAATTGTAAGTATACATTGGTAAGGCTTAATAATAGTGAGGCTATGCTTGTTCACAGCTCACAATGGTGAGAGTTCAAGGATTGCCAGGTGAAGGATTCTTAATCATTTCCCCCATGTTTCCCCCACATAAATAAGAATACTGAAAAGCTACAGAATTAGAGGCCATGCTGGAAACTGTCAGTTCTAGCTTCTCAAAGCTTTCATTACCCGTGTCATGTGTGATGACATAACAAATAATTCTTTGATCTTGTGAGAAGAGAAAAAAACTAAATTGAATGTGAATTGTAGTATGGGAGACCTCACACGGCTTTTTAAAAAGGCAAGGGGTTCCTGAGATCACCCATTTTATCCATTGTCAAGAAAGGCCCACCTCTATCTTGGAAGCCACCTTTTCTGACATAAATGGTGAGATATCACCTCAGACAAACCGGGTAGGTTTTCAAAGGGATGTGCAGGAGGTTCATGAACAATTGCCTCTATTTGTCAATGGGTAGTTAATAAACACACTGCTTTGAAAATTTACCTCTGCATGTCCACTCTTCTTTAGCTGTACAATGGCAGCAGCCAGTTTTCTAAAGAAGCTCCACCCTTTCCAGCTGGGAGGGCAGGAGGACATCTGTCTCCAGAGCCAGCGTCAATCATATTCTAACAATCAGTGCTTCTCCTCGGCTGAATTTATTATTTGCACTAAATGATCTGTTTCTCTCAGCTAGTCTTCTAAGCTTGCTTTTCTGAGGTTGCTGATTGAGATATAAAAGTCTGTCTCTCGCATGTTCTTTTCCCTAAAAGTTTTTTTTGTCACTGAGACACTGAGCTGCATTCTTTATATATGAGATCCTAGATTCTTTCCTGCTGTATCTTCAGGGCTTTTACCCCATAATATCTCTGCCTGATTTGTGCCTCACTCTAATTGTGTTTTCTCTTTTCTTTTGTAGTAAGACTATTTCTCAAGAAAAGGGTCTGATATTTACTGCACACTCTCCCAAGAAGAGAACTTCTCATTCTGTAGTTTGTGAAATGCCACATAGGCAAACAGTAAAATAAGAAATTATTAAACATAAAATAACATGCTAAGTAAATATGTTAAAGTGAAATATGCCTCAAATAGAAATAAGATTCATAGCTTTCAGAATAAGCTAAAAAAAAATCCAGTTGTCATGTGTTTGTCTATATTAATGAGTTTCTATACATATATAATTTATCCATCCAAAATGTTTATTAAGGATATTTTACTCTGTGATGTTTATACTACGGTGCAGCCAAAAACTTATCTTACTTTCGTATTTCAGATATAATTTGCCATATTATGTCTCTCTCCATTCTAACATGAAATCGTCAGAAACACTTAAAAACAGAAAGTATGAATTCTTCAGGGGCCCTTCAAACAGAAATAGGACTTTTTCCTGTGCAATGAGGCTAACTGGGAATTGGAGATGTAAATTAGCAAAGAGGCTGATGTCAGCTTCCGTATTAACTTCTTTGCAAAGGTAAGACTCTAATTTCCATTTTAGATGCTCCCAAACTTATCCCCATATGTTGCTTTTTAAAAGACCCACAGCTGGTTTTGCTTGGCTCTGTCTCACAAGACCTCCTGGCGAGCAAGATATTGAGTGTAAGAAGGTAAAATTGCATGCAACATATGCCTTCATAAATAGCTGCAGCTCATCATGTGGCACTTATGTTAGTATTTACTATGTTTGAAGAAGGATTTGTGATTGTATTCACACCATCCTAGAGCCTTGTTTCATTACACTTATTATTACATTTTAGTAATGTGCAGTCTTAATCTTTAAACTGCTTTCATAATGTTCCCTCTCAAGTCTGTGTACAGGTATGTCTCAGTCTCAGGCATCTATGTAGGAAAAGGCCGATAATGAACATCTGAATAATCTGCATAGCTGGACAGTTGGCCAGCATGAAAATCTTTGCAGGATGTCAGTGATCCAGAGGCAAATGGTGATTTAGGCTCCTGGTGGAAGTAAATATTTACACTCATATTTGATTTGAAATTTTCCACATGCACAGTTATCTGACTATGCTTCCTCTTTTCTGTACATCTGTGTAGGAATTGCCACAAAATGCTGGATGGCAAATACAGCAGCTGAACCCCAATATATTGTATTCCCTTGACCTTTATGAAATATCCAGAGAAAAAATAGCAAAATCAAACACTTGCACAGTTATGATAAGCAGCAAGTTCTTACTGATATTTTGTTCCAAAAATACTTTTCTTAATTTTTTCCAATTTTCCCCAATTATGACACCTCTTACCATGTTAAATATTTCCTCTCCACTTTTAATGTTTACACAGGATTTTGTTGAGCTCTTATGTCTTTCACTGCTGGTCATTTAGCCCAGCAGTAGATACTTCAGCTCAGTCTATGCATTATTCCTACTCTGTGTGAGCATTTTCTTTTTATTCTGATTTTCCTATACAACAAGGATTGGTTTTGACACAGATAAAAATCAGAAAAAAGATCTCAAATAAATTTATATCTTAGTATTCTTGTTTTAAAGGAATCTATTTAAATGCTGCTATTTTAATTTCAAAAGTGCCATGTTACTTTATCAGTTGGTGGGTGAGCAGATTCAAGCTCAGGATATGCTCAGGAAATCACATACAACCTCAGCAGTCCTAGATAAGGGCATGTTTATGTTAGCACTGCACTGCTTTTGGTGTTTGAAAAATATGGTCTCGGATATTTCAAGATGGTTTGAAAACAGTCTCTTCTAGAAAATACTTAGGGTAAAATGAGGCCATGCTGAAGATCAAGGGAGTTGTAATTATTATTTGGATGATGTGGAGAACAGCTTTTTACCCCTGACCTTTTTTCTCTGAACAAGGCTAGATGATTATGTCAAATTAACTCAGTAGATGTGTGCAGGAGGTGAAGTATTGTCAGTAAGAGCCTCAATACTTAGCAGATATTTATTACGGTTATTATGGTTTTAAAGTATAAATCAAAACAGGACTGAAATAGGAAACTGTTTAGTTATAATAGGCCAAATTCAGAGATACCCCATAAAACTATCCTAAGAGATGGATTTAGGAGTGGTGTGTGTAAAGCAGAACCTAACAAAAAATAAGGCAAGAGACTTCCCTTGCTATTGCTGCTTTATCTTAAGCTGTGCACTTCAAGAATCCTTGCAAACATTTCTTTAACAACAACATAAAACCTTAAGGTTGTCCTCGTAATACAATCACTATTGGTACCATCAGTTTGAGAAAATACATTCTACAGCTTAGCATATGGATATTTTTTGTACAAGCAGCTGCAAAACTGTGGACTGTGTGAAAGAGGCCAGTACAATGCTGTTCTGTCATGGCTTTCCCCCTGCACTATACATCTCCCACTTTCTGAAACAGTACCTCTCCACCTCTACCCACACATACTGAATTTCTGAAAAAGAATCACATTTGCTTTTTTTTTTGAATGAAAATGTGCTCAGAATTACTTGTATAGATTTTTCAAACGGGGTCTCACTGAGTTTTAACAGTTTCCTGTTTATTTTCTCATCTCTCTCACAATGGATTATTCATTTAAATGATCATCAACATTAATGCTCAGCAGCATAAGCCTTAAACCAAGAGGATTTTTAATAGCATTTTCATCTGGGCCCATTGCAGAAGCCATATACTGATTGCATAACTCCATAGTAAGACTTTTTTTTTAAAGGCAGACACAAGATTAGGCTTTCAGAAACTCACTCATATGTGAGAGTGCCAATACCATTCTGATGCAAGTGAACCTGTCATCAGTCATCCATGCAACTGTGCATGAGTCTTGATCCCCTTTTCCACAACAGTCCTTCACACTGAGATCACAGTCTAGGACAGTAGTGTCAGAATTATCCAGCTATGTAAGTCCATCCTTAAATAGACCAACCATTTTCCCTATTCCTGAACTACTTGAAACAAACAGGGAGGAGGGACTTTATTCAACTGTCAGTTGTACCGGGAGTACAGACTGCACCTCTGGGAATATGGATACAACTCAGAAGGCCTGGTGTTCTCATGTTAATATTAATACACTGGATCCTGTTTCAGCTGACTTATTCTAATAATGGAATTTGAGCTTGGGGAATTGACCTAATTTGTAGAGGTTTATATTCAAACAGGAACAAACTCCATGTAATTGTATTTCTTGCGCAACTGTCCACATCTCCACAAAGGAGCTGAGTTCTCCTGATTTTACTACTTAAGGGTAGAAGCGAGATAAGAAGAGGGATTTTGAGGGTACCATAGAACTCCTTAGGAACTAAGTAGTTCAGGTTTGCATTCCACCTCTCAGTCACAAGGTTACAGAAATGGGACACAGATTTGGTCTCTGAGTAAGGAAACTGAATACGAGCACAGACTCCTGCACAGAGAGTATCACTGGTCACAGCTCTTAGTTTAAGGATTTATGGGTGGATATATTTTGTCTCAGCATCTGTTCTGCATCACAACTTCTGATATGGAGAAAGAATCTCCCACAGTGATTTGAGCAAAGAAAACACTGCATTCATAGACAGCACAGCAGACAAAATTTTGGCCGTGAAAACAAAGTATTTGCTCCATTGGTTGGTTGGTTGGATTTTCTGAATATAGTCAGGCTTCCTGCTTTAAAACTCTGCATACATATTAGACATCAATAGCTAAATGTGGGTCACTGCATGGTTTTATCATCTGTACATACTTGGTCAAAATAAAACAATTTGCATTTTAAATTACAAAAATTAAAAGTACAATGTCATGTTGTCTATCTCTACACAAGTTTGGCATTATTCTTTGTCAGAAGCCTTTCCCATGTATGCTGTGTATGATGTCTAACAGACAGAAACTTATTGCAGACTGAAGAATTTTTTTGAAGAAGTTTTATGAAGGGGTGTCACTCAAAAATGGGCTTTGCTCCTTACTGTACATGACATTCTCCTCATTTTTTCAAAACAAATGTAATCACTTTCATTGATTGAGCAAGTTCTCAAAGGTTTTGAATCAAATGTCCAATGTTTGGTTTCTCAGTCACATCATATCGACAATCGCAAGCTTGTACCAGTGACATATTTGATTTTATACCTGTCTTTTAAAATTAAAAGATATTTTTCTGGTGTTATTATTGCTTAGATACTGTCATTCTCTCGGGCTTCTTTCATTATAATTGTCAGATTTGAGCTCCTAATTAATAAGATTAATTCAGGCAATCTGATAAGTCAAAAGTTCTGTGGAAATGGTAATAGAAAGGAGGCTTCTTCACTTAATTTCATTCTGCTGAGGAAAGAAAAAATTAAATACTAAACCAGAGAAATTCTAAGAATCTGTTTTATGGGACCAGAGAGAAACAACTTGAATAAGAGATGACCTCTAGAAAGAGACCATAAGAAAATTATAATGAATCAAGAACCAAAATTTAAAATTCTTAAATACAGACTAAATCTCTAAGGAGTAGCATCAATGACACCTTACCAAAGGACATGCTGGCACACAAAGTCTAACCAACACCTCCTTCACAAAAGTGCAATCTGACCCACTAAAAACTGTGATACTTAAGTCAGAATTCAGTCAGAACATTACAAATTCTTCAAATGTTGCTGTGATGGGTCAATTTGGCTCTTGCTTGAAGGCATAATCTGGAACTGGCATACTGTATTGGTTTTTGTAATTTGGGGTATCAAGCAGCATTCAAAGGAATACAGAAAAATTCACTCTCAAGTGATTGGACTATATATTGTACGTTTTAAGGCAATGAGAGCAGAGGTGCTGTACAGAAGAATAAATTTAATTTCTCAGAGAACAAAAATACAACATGAGAAAATAGCTGACTGTCAGACAGTAGCTTTGAAATTGCTCATTTGAAGGGTGCTAAAGGTATTAATGAATGCACAGAAGGGTTTGAGTTTAATGGAAGCAAACACCATTTCTGGGGTAATTATTGAGATATCTATTTCTGCTGAAGCACTACCCCTCATTTTCTTCATCCTCTGCCAAATTTTTACAAAATTGGCAATGAGAATAATAGAAAAATAACTCAAGAATGGCTGAGCCCTGTCAGCCCCTCCTGCAGTCAGAATGAGCAAGAGCATTAAGAAACAGCACCCTGAGAAAAGACACGTAATTACTCCAGTGTAGAGTTTAATACAGGCTACTTCTGAGTGGGGATAGGTTATGTGCCCAGGTTAAATGGTTCAAAAAGATTTAGCAATAAATGGACATTAATGCACCATGTAGTAATGTGTGTCCAATTCCTATTTATCTGATAATTAAATTCCTTTCCTTTCTGATAGCTTTTACCTTGAGAAAATGTCCTGTATGTAGTAGTACAAATGCTGAAAACTCAGATCTTATACAGTTTCCTGATAATAGTTTTCTGTTTTGCAAAGAGACCTAGGTGCCAAGCACACACTGCCTGTGTCTCTACAAGCTGATTTCTTCACACATGGGGTATTTGAATGTTAGCATAAAGTGTCTGCTATGTGATCGCTCATTTAATAAGAAAATCATAAAAAATAAGGCCCCTTTGGTCTTTTTAGTCTAAGTCTAAGCAGTTTGAAATTCTGAATGTGCTTGATGTGAAGTTTGCTGCTACTGAACTCATTTAAAGTGCTTGTGAGGAAGATGAAGTATATGTGGGTAATAACCTTCACGGGAAGAAAATAGTATAGAAATGGAGAGGGATGTGCTGCACTGAGCAGCTGAGCTGCCAGCACTTCTGATCTCACCAATGTTATTTTATCAGCAGCAAATAGAGATCCACATGTCTGCCTGCTTTTTGGGGTATATCATTAAGTTACTGAGGGTTTTCAGTACCACATCTTGAATGGGAACACTAACAACTGAAAGAATTTCAAATCACATACTTCAGTCCACAGTGAAGTGTCTTTTCCAGCCCCTTGGAAAACTGTAAATCAGAACTAACCATTGGAAATGTCCAATGTAAACATTTAAGTTGATTATTGTTATCTTACCTATACATGAATTGAAAAGCCCAAGAGGTTGCCAAGAAAACAATCCTGAGGAATTCTTAAAGAACAAGACATTCCAGTTACTGCAGTGAAAATAAAAACAGGGTTTCTCCTAACAATTAATGTAAGAATAGAAGCAATGTGAGCATTCCACTAGATACAAAACAGTGCAAGGGGAAGTCCTTGTCTGTTGAAAAGCATTTTTTTTTCTGAAAAATTATTGATTACATTAAACACTTGTTAACAAAACTAGTCAAAAGTCTAGTTTTCCTTTACTAATCACAGATATGCTTTTCATTCCCCCAATATGCATCTGTCTTAGGTAAGTTGTACATTTTTATTAGGGTTTCTATTTCTGTATTGTAACACTTAGACAAAAACAAACAAAAAAAGGGGGTTGGTTTTGGTTTTGGTGGTTTTTTTTTTTTTTTATTTTGATTGTATACAATATGAGGCCATTCTGTGGATCCCTCATTCATTCAGGAGGAGTGCCTATTAAAGTGGATAGTTTCATTTGTGACAACACCTTGAAGGATAAATTTCCCACATCATTGTGGGCACCATTACATATGATGCAGGGTCAGCAGAAGACTGAATGTGTCACTCTCAGCATGCATGTGACAGGAGTGCATAGGAGTTCCACAGGAGGACATTCTCTGCCATGCATGCTGGTCTGCACAGAAGTCCACTCTGGAAACATGGCTATGGAGCAAGTCCCTTGACATCCAGTGGCATCATGACTCCAAGTAATACTACAGAGAAATCTGTAGCTTACCTAATGCCACTGCATCACATAAAGCGTGGAATTTGATTCATCCAGTGTTCTACCTCTGACCATCTATAAACACTGTAGAGTTCCCAAATCCAGCTTTATCTCAGTGTGATGGATGATAATAATAGTGGTATGCTTTTTTCTAAAGTGCTTTCTTATCAGCCTCCATATGCCCATTGCTGGCACAGTTCATCTTCACCAAAAGCAGTTGGTTCAGACTCTGGTACTCTAGAGAATATTTTCTTAATTTATTTTATGGTTTTAATTGTGGTTAGTGAGGAATGTCTTCTTCATCATAAAAAGCCTAGTTTAAATCAAACCAAACTATTTAAAAAAACAGTAACAGGGAAATAACTCCAGAGAATATTCTTTCACCGAAGGTGAAAGAAAAGTCCTGTGACTTATTCAGCCACAGGTGACTGGAGAAGGATTTATAGTGGAAGTATTGACGCTATGAAAGATACCTATTGACATTATAGCCTGGAATATTTGATGCACACATCCCCATGATCTTTTCAGTAATGTTGTAGCAACAAGGCTAATGTGTGCTACAGCCCTTGGAAAGTGGCTCCCAGCATGATTTTACTTTTCTCATAGGAAGAACAATTGTAAAGACATGAAAATTCCCAGTATTTTTTCGATGAAATTATAATCTCAGATTATTTATGTTATGAACTAAAGAGACTGTGTTGTTAAAAGAGATGGGCTAAGAATGGTTTTCTTCTTGATTAGTTTTAGCCATCTTCACCATGGCTGTGTAGCCCAGTTTCCTAATCTTCTCATTACAGAGAGGAATTGCTATCACCGCTGTGTGCAACACCTCCTATATCTGTAACATCTTAGGCCCACAGAGTGAATCCTTCTTTTCTTAGGTCTATCCCTTAGACTTGATGTGCACCTCTAAAAACAATTTCAAAATTTCCTCATCCTTTCTCTTTCATATTTTGCACCCAAACCTACATACAGCCAATGTCAGAAATTTGCTCAACAGACAGGTTAGATGCAGTCAGATACTCCACAGACACTATCTGTCTCAGTATATCTTCCTTTACCATGATAGGCAAAGCTAGCTCAGGTATTCCCACACATCAAGAACTCCACTTAGTTTAACAACTGAACATTCTGAATCACTTAATTATTGTTGCTGAAATACATATTTGAAGTGTGAAAAAATTGTGTAAAAGTAAGTAGAGGTAAATCAAATGGGGCTAGAACAAATGTCATTGACTTACTGACAAGAAATGAACCAAAAATTAATTTGAAAAAATCCTAATTAATTGTTTCTACGCAGATTTCAAAAATCAAAAATTATGATATATGTTTAGGACATAGAATATATGTAGATGAAAATGCTTCTAAATTATTTTTTAAAATCTTCCAGAGAGAAAGAAGCACATTATGTTTATGTGGGTTTTACATATATATATATGTATATGTGTATATATATATATATACACACATACCCACATGTATATGTACCATACAGGTACGTATGTTTATAGTGTATATAAACATTTTGGGTGTGTACACACATATATGTTTTGCACGCATATGAGGATGAAATGTGTGTATTAGTTTGCAGTGTCAAAAAATAGCAAAAATGTCCTGCAGTTGAGTACACAAAGACACAATTGTCACTGAAGTCTAGTCACTTCTCACATGTACTCCCAGAACTGAACGTAATGTCTGCAGCACAAGACAGATCATTTCCCTTCTTCCTTCCCTCTGAATATGCCATCTGACCTAAGGGCTCCTCAAAACAACCCAGCACATGTTGCTGTAGTTTCCTGGCTATAGGGATTTAGCACTTTTCTCTCTTTTTTCGTCACAAAGTCCAGCAATCCAAAAAAATTTTGGATTTTGCACCCAAAATCCCTCCGTGATAGTTTCCATTCTGAGAGCTCCACTGATGATACAGATCCATTGACTATTTTTATTTTTCACACTATGAAAAAATAATCTGTCTGCAGAAACATAGTGCCTTTGAATACACTCCACACTCTAATTTTGTCCTTAATATAATTTTCTTCTTCCTTCTTCTCCAGCTGCAGCCATGTCCTAATTTTAGGTCATTGAGCTTAGTCCATCAAATCTACTTCTACAAAGAAATATTCCTCTCCTGCATAATTATCTTTCCATCATCTCTTTTAACTGTAGAGTGGTCCAGAGCTATGTTTTCATTTGGGCCCTGTGTATTTTGATTTCTGCATGTAGTTACTGAGGTTTTTTTCCCCTCACAAAAGAGTATTTATTTTATGATGATCACCTGATGATGGGATAAATGTTTTTTCCCACTAAGCCAGCACCAGAAATTAGGCATTTAGCTTCTTGTGCTCCAGATGTACAAAGATCTGTGGAAATTAAAGGAAGTTTATTCAATGAAATGAAAGTTAGGGAAGGAGTATTTGAGCCAGATGTGTGAGAAAAATGTCTCTCAAACTTCCTGACAGAAAATGGGAGCCAGAGAAGGAGAATATGACCAAGAAAGAGGAAGAATATTCATCCATTTCTAATTTGTGTGTCCTAGTTTGTGACTTTAGCATAAGGCATTTGGCATTACCTCTGCAGTATCTCTCTTGCTGCATGACATTGAGATTCACTTCCTCTGTGCCTCCCCTTCAGTCTGAAAGGCTGGAAATTATCACGAGGTCCAAAACAGTACCTTTGCCATCTGAGGCACCTAAAAAGATTAGGTGGAATTTTTTTTATAACTGTCCTGAACCTAGGTGTTTAAATTGTCATTTAGGCACCTGAGTACTAGGTTAATGCCAGAGTAAACCTATCTAGCAAAGTTCACACACCCAAAATTACATCATTTCCAACATGCCATGTAGGCAAGACTTTCCACCCACCTTACCACTCCCTGTCAAACTGCACCTGCTCTCTTGTGTGCATCCAAATGCATGCTCTGGGGATGCATGAATAGTGGGTGATAAAATTCACAGTCAGAGTTAACGATGGCCAAATGTGCCCCAACAAGTCCTCAGAGAATTGTTAAGAGCATGAGTGAATTTATAGGGAAAGGTAAAAATGTCTCAGTGAGTCTGCAGTAATATGACCAAACTATTTTTTGGAAACTAACATATTGCAGGGAATTTACAGACTACAGTATTAGTTAGTAAGATAAAATATCCAGATTCAAACAACTAAGAAATCTCTAATGTTTCTCAGGTAACGTTTAAAGTGCAAACCCCTTCAAAACAAATTTAGAAGTAGAATAATAAGTATGGGTAAAAGTAACATCAGATTATCAGATATTAGTTTATATTCCAACATCCCTTTCCAGATGTGAAACTCTAAAAGTTGTGAAAATTTTAGGCTAATTCAGTAACAGTAAATTAGATTGTCCTAGATATTTCCTCTGTTCTTATTAGTGTCTGTGTGTGGGCCTAAAGATAATTTGCATAGTACAGTCTGTATTACATCAAGATGGGGCAAGCACAATCTGTTTACTTTGGTTCAACAATTACTCATTCTGTAGCCAAAGAATAAGGTGGGGCTGGTTCCTTCAGGTTCTCTCTGCTTAACCTTTTTTTTTTTTTTGAACCATTGTTGCATCTCGCATTTGAGGTGTGGAGAGTGGCATTAAAAAGCCTAAGGTAATTTCTTTGAGGGCTCTCTGTTTCGCTCTTGCAGCTTCTCAACAGGACTTCTTGGCTAAAGAATGCACCACACTAACAGAAGTCCTCTAATTCCACATTTACCAGCTTGTGGTGAGAGCCCTGCCAGGTCAGGTCTGCGTGTAAGGGTGTCAGTGTTTGGGTAAATAAAACAGATGAAGGGCTATTCTCTCATTCAAAATGACATGGTATTACTCACATCTGTGCAGGTAAAGACTTTTCTCTCACCTTCACCTACACTGTGTGCTGCAAGCAGCATGTGGCCTGCACTATGCCCTGAACCACGCTCCAGGGTGTCTGAGAAAGTCTCAGCACAAATTATGTGCCAGGCAGAACACTAACGATTAGTCAACTAAGTGGGAGACTGCTTGAAACTGTACTCCAGCCCTCAGTTTAATATTTTAGATATAACTCTGACAATAGGAAGGGGGTGTGTGCAGGAGTGGGGTGTTTGGTGTGTTCTTTTTTTCCAGCACAGAGTGAAATTAAGTAAACATGAGCAAGACTAGGGGTTCCAAGAAAACTTTGCAATTGTTTATATCAACATCTTCAAAAGCAGAAGCTGACTTGACACATCACCATTTCTCCCTGCTTTTTCTGAGGTCCTTCATTCTTTATTTGCACAAATGGGGTGAATATGCATTTCTGAAAAACTTTTTGGGTGTTTTAAGGTGGATCTCAAAATCAGAAAGCATTCCCCATTAATAGTGTTAGAATTTTACTGCATACCAAATACATATTCCCTCAAGAACCTTTTACATTTGTTTTAAATGGCCTGCTGTTTTATTAAGTTAGTTGGGTTTGCCTGTATTAAGTTTATGGCTTTCTAATGAAACCCTTATTCAGGTTTCTTTTCAGTGGAGAAGTGTCCTATGGCCTACATCATGTTTCATGTGGTCACAGCTATTTTAAAAGTTAATTCTCAGTGGATCTCAGAACAGCTTAGTCTACATAAATGTTATCACTCCTTTATGACCTTAATGAATGACTGTTTAACCTTCTTTAGTGGTCACAAAAAGGAGAAAGACAGAGTCCAACTGTGTTGATTGAGAGGATGTCCTGAAAATTTCTGCCTTTGGATCTACAAACTTATCTATCCTCTTGCTGTGCAGCAGAGCCATGCAGCATGAAAATCCGCTATTTTAAATGTCTCTAATATTTTAGAACTGAAAGCATAAAATGCTCCCAATGTGTATTACGCTGTCAGCTCTGCTTAGGCTTACATAATCAGAATTATTTCAGATGTACCCAGGAAACAAATTTTTAATAATTTTTAATAATTTTTTTCCACTGCTTGATGTGGCAAATACCAATCTGATGCTACTGCATTCAGTAGATTTATATTCTAAGAATGGTTTTGATTTAAGCAGCACTTTCAGGTTTATTTAGACAGCCCTCACTCCTTTTTAAAAACAATTGATATCCAGAAATCCTGGCACTGATTCTGTTAAACAACCTATGAATGCCCAAACACCATCTCTCATGTCTTTTTTGCACTGGACTGGGTTAAGACATTTTAAAGTAACTGAAAAAGGGGCACTTAATAGCAAAGGTGAGCAGCTCTTGTCATGCCATGCTTGTTTCAAGACTCTGGTCACAGACACAAGACTCCTATCAAATCTATTGGAGTTTAGTAATCATTTAGATAGCAGCAGTAATTATCCTAGTTTCAAAAATAACATCAACTATACATTGAATAGAAAGAAAGATCTAGAGAAACAACTGCATTTTTGGTTTCTTTGACATAGATTTCAAAGAGAAGGGTAGACATTTTGAATATCTCAGAGTTGAGATGATGAATTTAAGGTTATTTCAAGAGGACTAAAACTGGACCCACCGAACAAGACTGTGCTTTAGGCACACACATGCTGAGGATGGCTATATTAGATTTCCTCTGGGCTGCTATAACCAAAAGACAGCAGACATTAAGGTGTATTTCAAACCAGGATTAAGGCTGTCAAGCCAATATAGTCTGAGATCACCTGAGAGGACAAGGCCCCCCCAGGATATGCAGAGATGTTTTCTCTATGCTTCACCAGTGGAATTTTGGTATAACCAGTGCCCGGGTGGTATTACAGAGACTTCTGTCCAGGTTGTGTTGCATATCCACTTTCTGAGAGCCAAGTCCATTTATGATATCTGACATTGTAAAACTAAAAGGCACCTAAGACTATTATTATTATATGTCAAAACTCATTAAAAATGAAGACAACTGTATTCTGGTTCAGTTAAAACAAGCCAGTGTCCAAACACTGTGTCTGTTAAATCATGAAATATCTATTAAACTTGAAATACTCTCTTTTGGAAGCAGTTTTACTGTCTTTTGTGTAAGGAAATTTCCATTGGCACCTGAATCAGAAGAAATTTGGACAGAAAGATATAAAATATCTAAAACAAAATTGTTACCAATTAAAAATGTATTTCATTCTTCTGTACAGGACAAAGAATAAGTAGATGGCATAATAAGATGAGAACAAAGGGAAATTTACAGCTCAAAATATCTAATTTTCTGTGTTAAATGGAGCAAATTACTTCAGGAGGTAATAAACAGAAAATTAAAAAGATGAGAGAGAACAGTTCCTTGGCTTTTCCTTATCAGCATGCACGGTAGTGGAGATAAATGCTTACGTTACCCATTGTTCTGGTCTGGTTTCCTTTTTGACTGTCCTGGAAAACTCTTAGTGAAACATTGACAATTGATGGAAGTTCAAAGAACAAGCAACTTGATTTTTTGTTTGAGAAATAAAAATCAGAAACCATTTTAAAATGTTATTAGTTTAACTTCCTCCTTGAATCTTTAGGTCATGTTGTGCATGTCTTTGCAAAGCAAACACTGTAAGAAGGCAGCAGTCAAACACTCCCTGTAAAAGTCCTAAAAATCCTTACTTTCAGAGAAAAATGTGTTCGTTTACTGTATAATTCAGGGGTTTGCAGACACAAGTACATGACTCATCACCACCTCCAGGAACGTGTTTTATAAATCCAATGAGGTCTCTGTTCAAAATTCAATTGAAAAACTATTACACTAAAGCATGAGAGTCATATTGGTAATGCAGGCAACTGTGCTACTTCTGATCCCAGTTGTGCTAGAACTGTTCATTAATTTTGTCTGTACAGACAGGCAGAGTATAGGAAATCCTTGATTAATCCAGGGATTACTTTTGGAGTCTTCCAGCTATATCAAAGCTATATTTTATGAGTTGATCACATTTCTGAACTTCTGTCTCCATTCCATACCTAGGTTTTTTTGCAAAGCTGCTTAGATAATCAAAATGAAAAAGAGTTAAAAATTGGCACCAAGTTATAAATCCTTTATCTTTAAATCATTATATGAAAAAGTTCTTTAATATCTTGGGGGGAAAAAAAATGTATTCAAAACTCACAAATCCCAGAAAAAAAAAATGTGCAGTCATTTTCTAGTTTGCTTACAAGTAGGGAATTAAATGCTGTTATTTTTTACATTATTTACAGGAAGAACTCAGGAACACTTCCTATCATTTTATAGGAAAGGAGTTGTCTTCAGGTGCTAAAGGCAAACAAAAAAATTGATTAAATTGTATTCTCAAGTCTACCTGAGAACTGTGTGAATAAAATAACTAAAGCAACCTAAATTTCATGGCCTGACTAATAAATACTCTCCAATTCTTGTCTAGCTACAATTTCCTCCTGCCCTCTGACTGGCAATGCTGATGCTCTCTTTAAGAGCAATACTTCTCCTTTTACCTTTGTACTGTCATACCTAACAAGGGCAAAAGGTGAGCAGCCTGAGGAATTAAACGTGGAGATGAAGCACACTTTTCCAACAGAAAAATTGCTTAATTAACTTATTTGGAGAAGTTATGAGATCTCGAACGTTGGTTGGATTCCTATCAGAATGCACATTTTAGTTTAGTAGAGAGGTAGAGGGAATTTGAAATCATGCAGTGTGTGAGAGTAACTGGTTCATTCTTAAGTGTACCTAAAAATCTATATGTGAGAGAGGCTCTGAGAGATTACCATTACGTAGACTGCAAATATTCCTATCATTTCAATATATGCATGAAGGTTTCCCAGGAAGTGGAGTCGTATACCTGTGCAGAACATCCATCTCAACATTAAGTACACTTTCTAGCACTGTGCCCCAGCAGTGGGAATGCAGATGATGATGCAGTGACTCATTGGCGAAACAAAGGACAAGTCAGTGCAACAGTGTCTGCTACCGATGGCAAAAAGAAATAAAGAATATTGTGTTCTGAAATGATAAGTTATTCATACTGAAAATACTGGGTTTGTCTCAAATAATGTTCTGTTAATCTGGGGGAGAGGATTCTCAAAGAACACTCATAGCTTAAAAAGATCACTTTGCCCTATGTTTTTTACTTATGTCTAAGACCATATGGAGGTATTCTGAATATCTCCTCTGTGATTTATGCTTTCATACTGTTTCTCACTAGGACTGAAAGATTAAAGATGCTTTCATCCAGGGACTGCATTAGAGCTCAGCAAGTGCTGATGCTGGCCCATGGTGGTATCAGCTTTTATCATCCCTACGTCCACCAATATTAGGAATGAAATCTTGGATCCACTCTCTGTAGTTAATCCTTTTTTGGCATCCTATCTGTAGGAAAGAATTGGATTACATAGAACTAATTTAAAGTCATATCCCCCCTACATATTTATAATCCTTAGTTCAAATTATATGCTTTCTTACCAACAGATATATTTACATGACTCAAGATCCTAGAATGCGTTGTGCTCTTCTAACATTGCCAATATTTCTTTACCCAAGGACTTAGCTATGTCTATGAACTATTTCAGCCCAGTGCTGATGAATATAGATTCTCTGTCCTTGGAGTGATGGAAGATGCAGCTACTAGTGTGAATCATATGGTTGGTCATGGTGAATTGCACTTAAAATATCTTGGCCTAGTTTTGTTGTTTGTTTGTTTGTTTATTTCTTGGAGCTGTCTTTATTAATGAGAATTATTAGAAGATTATCCAAACCAAAATGCTTTTGCAAAAACATAACCAAAATTTGGATATTTCAGATCTACTCAGAGACAAGAACCACAAACCTATTGGTTTCTTTTGCTGTGGCCTGCCTTAAGCCCAGACACAGTCTGGGTGGTGATAGATATGCACAGCTTCAGTGCTGCCTTACTTTGATTACTTCTAAATACAACGATGAGTCCTGGGCAGTCCTGATAGCCAAAACATTGAGAAGGTCAGGGAGCAGAGGGGCAGATTGTTTACTGCATAGTCTCCTCAGTTACACTCTGCAGGTGTGTGAGCATGGTTCGACTTACTAGGGAATACTAAGAAAGGACACGTGAAGCCGGCATGTACAGCATCTGACTGTATGTAGGATCTGTGTGCAGGGAAAGAACTAATTACCTAGTTCTACTGAGCTCCAGACTAGAGACTAAAATTTTTAGCTGTCAGGAAAGCAAGAAACAAAAATTTCACCCAAACTTCCCTAGTCATTACACTTTTATTCTCTAGTAAGTGACATCAGTCTGTGCTAGAAGTTACTGGGACATTTCATAATTTAGCTACAAACCTCAGTGCCATGCAATATGTGCTTCATTATATCTTTCTGTTCTCATAATATAAAGAGTTAATGTCACAGACTGAAAAAGTAATTCTTTTTTTTTTTCTCCAGTCTTCAAAATCTTCACAAAATATCCTCTGTTGGATCAGGTGTGGAAAAAATTATTCTCACAGCAGAGTAAATTAGATTCTTCACGATTATTAAATCTGTAAAGTAGATGATTGCCTTGGTTGCTCCATCTGATTCAGTTGAGATGGAGCTAAAATGTAAATTTAAAAAAAAGCTTTCTGTTTTAATCTTTGCCTTGGGCTTAACCTTGAGTTCCTCTAGTTCCTACTTGTCTTGTTCATTCCAGTACAAGATCTGGAAAAATTTTTTGTGCATTAATTGGGACAACTTTCAAAAGTGATGAAAAATGAGAGAAATTTAACAAAAGGCAAAAAATAATTTTGGAGATCTCTCACTGTGCTTACCTATTCCTGTTTCTAAATGATTCAGGGAGGGATTAGGATGTTTATGCTCTCTCTGCTCTGGTACTGTCAGTGCTGCTATTATAGGTGCTTGATTAATGGACTAAATTTCACATCCCAAATGCAGCCTGGTAAGAGTGGTATCCTAGTAAAAGACTGTATCATCAGACTCGTCATGGATGTTGAAAAGGATGTGTAAGGCTTATTAAATGCCGGGTATCTGTTTTAGTGAATAACAAAAATGTTCATGCCAAAATAACTCACTAATAAAAGAATGTGTAAGTCATGTTGTGAAATGGGGATTAGTAAATGAGTAAGATAAATTATGTGTTAAGGGATTAAAATGTGAACTTATTTGTTGTGTAATGATGCCTGTCAGTGTTCTATATTTACAATTACTAGTTCTATTGTTAATAAGATGGGAGGTTATGGCTTTATGATCCCCTGGTGAGTAGAATAATTGCAGTGTGTAGATGACAGAAAGGGGGGAATAAAGGGGAATAAAATAAATTTAGTTCAATTCTTTATGAAATCATGGTCAATAAACCTGTCTCAGGTAGGCACAATGAAAAGAAGATACTAGAAGCCCAGGAGTGTCAGCCTGGCAGAAGATAGAGTTTACAGTGGGCTTCACAGGCAGGGTTATTATTCCATACCATGCAGTATTTTTACAAACAGCACTCCCTGTTTCTAGCTACTAAAGAAGAGTTTTATCTTCCCTGGGCTCAGAAAGAGTCTCACTGAATTTCTTATTACCTTTTCACTTCAGAACTTTTACATGTAGTCCTAAAGACATTCTGGGTTCACTGAAGGAGGTGATGGGGAAGGGATTCCAGCACAGAAAAGCCTTCCACTAGCACAGAAGTCAAGCACTGTCACTTCTTTCAGAAAAAATATTTCCTAAATGAAGAAATTCATAGGAAAGGTGTAACAGAAGTGCAGGAAACATTTCTGTGCTCAGAGTTTGAACAGCTTCTATGGAAGAAATGTGGCACAAAGCATCCAGCTATTTCCACAGCAAGAATACTGAAGACCCAAGAGATGGTTAGGAGACAGAGATCTTTGGAGGAGAGGAGAAATGGATCTGTTCAGTCTTCAGAAAGGAAGGGTAAGGGGACAAAGGGGAGATCTTATGGTTGTCTGCAAATACCTAATGCAAGGATGTAGGTAACAGAGCACACTCATCTTTGCAGTGCACAGTGATGTGACAAGAGGCAACAAAAACAAAATTTAGAAAACAAAAAATTCCAATTAGATCTGAGGAAATAATTTCCCTAAGTCATTTGTTTAAAAAAAACCAATAAATCTGTGGATGCCCTTACTTTATAAAGTGTACACAAGTATTTTAACATGATTTTCTCTTTAACTGCTGAAATGCCATACTTATTAAAAAAAAACAAACCAAGATATCAAAATATTTTTAAAGGGACAGAATGGGTCTGGAAATATACAGAACTTCAACTAAGACCCTGAGATCCATCCTACGTAAGTCAAGATATGCACTGATTTATTAAAAGAATGCACAAGTAATGGAATATTTATGACTAAAACCATTATAGCAACTGAGAAAACTGACGTGATTTAGAAATATGGTGACAAGAAAAAAGGGAAAGACAACAGCAAAAGGAGTAAATGAAGGCATCAGTTGCTGCTTATTCACATTTTTGAGTTTTCTTTGGACTTAACCCATTTCTGCAGGAAACGGCCCACACTTCTTGATATTTCACTGAACAAGTAAGTAAGCATTTTAGCAGTTCTAAATTGTAAAATAATCTTAAACTGTGGGTATATGTATTTCATCATCTGTGAAACTTTCCTCATGCATTTTATTGCCAAAGGAATTCAAAGGGAATTTGTATGGAAAATTCTGGTGACATTTTCTCAAAAGAAGCGTAGCCCGGTCGTTTTCTTGAAAGATAGATTCTGACCCACCAAAATAGGATTGGAAGCATATGGCAGCACTTTCTTGCTGCCAAATGGGAGGATTATTTAAACTCCATGAGAGGAGAAGCCATGAGACCTCTTTTCAACAGTTTTGTTGCCTGCATCCAGGCAGTGCCTGGCTCGGGTGCTTGATTGGTTTGGGCTGTGAATCCTCCTCTTTTTATTCATTGCATTGAGAAGGATTTCAGGAAATAGAAGATCTTAAC
This sequence comes from Aphelocoma coerulescens, assembly GCF_041296385.1. Classification (NCBI taxonomy): domain Eukaryota; kingdom Metazoa; phylum Chordata; class Aves; order Passeriformes; family Corvidae; genus Aphelocoma; species Aphelocoma coerulescens. The sequence continues at coordinate 12,798,200 of NC_091015.1, forward strand.
ACTGGTCCAGACCCAAACAGCTGTTGATTTGTGCCAACTTTCCTACAGTAGTGTCTTTTACTAGGTAATTTACTTAAAGTTTTCTCTATTGTTCAGCTACAATAAAATGAAGAGTGTTTATACTTTTCTGTCTATAATACCCTGGCATCAGTTTACAAATCATGTGCTGTGAGTCAGGCTTCTAAGACACTGCAGGTAAGGATGAGCTCCTGAAGTGTGATTTTAAAGGATGAATTTTTAAAAATTGATAGATTTCATGTTATTTTCTATTTACTGGTTCTGTTTTTCAAGACTCTGGATTTCATGCCTGCAAACTTTTCTTTCAGCTACAAGGCTGGAAATTTCTCTTTCACCATCTTTCATTTTGGTTTTTTGTTTGTTTTTTTTGGTTTTTTTTTTAATAAGGGCAGAGGTATTTCCCTTAGCTTTAGTGGCAAGAAAAATATATCTTGGCAAAACCCAAAAGTTTATATAGGTATTCATATATATAATGTATCTTAAAAAATGAAGAGTGTGTCTATACACCTCTCATATGATGCTGTGCCTATTTTATATCTGTGGGGTTTTTGTCACATATATTTTAAAATCAGGAAGCTCAAGGATGCTTAATGCTGTTACTCTTTCAGAGAAAGTATTGCATGGCATTCTTCATAGCTTGCATTGGAATCTGGCAGCTTTTAGAGAACGTAATGTATTTGTTACACAAGGGTGTGCTTTGTATAATTTGTCCTTTGTCCCAGAGAGAAAACTAGGTTAAACTTAATATGGTTTGTATGTAGATAGGTGTTAACAGAGAACCACATTTTGTAATCAGCTCTTAGGCAACAGACCATGCATTTCATTTAGTTTGGAAGCAAAATCCTGTCACTCTGGTAAAATTACACTTTGAGTACATTTATTTTCACTATTTAAGGGAGGAGGGTCAGATTCTTCTCTCACTTCCTGACTTTGGAACACAAGACACTGGTAATTCAAGTGGCTGGAGAAGTGGGAAAACGACATTAATTTGTCAGTCATTCTGGACTCCTGTTGCATATAATAGCAATTACTCCTGCTCTTACATGACATTGCTTAAAAATAACAACTACATCTCACACTGCCTGTCTTACACAATGCAGTACACAGTAATATAGAGATGAGAAAAATGAAGCTCAAAATTGAAGGAACCAAAGTTATCATTATATTGTTAATATATAAAGAGTGCTATATAATTGATGTTCTGCAATATTCTTCTGTAGATCAAATAATATTGTCATGTATCTTCCCTAATAGCAGGATACTTCAAGTCACATCTCACTTACTACCAAGAGTTCCAGATGCACTTTGAGTTAATAAAATGCCTGCATAAAATTATAATTGAAAAATTAATATAATCTGATTCAATCACCCACTATAGGATCTGAAAATCCATAAATTAGAAGTAATGACATATAAACATTTTACAGGGAGGAGGCAGACAACCAGGAGGTGCTGAAATTATTGTCTCACCTGCTACGTTTGGAGTCTCTAACAACAGCCTGAGTAAAATGAAGAGAATATTAAGTCTTGCAAAGGAATAGTCTTTCCATTAACAGACTGCATGCCTTTTGTCAACTGTCCCACCATAAGAAGAAAGCGAAAAGTAGCCTAGTTTTGATTTGAAAACAAAACCAAAACATAACAGACAAAAAAACAACCAAACAGAAACACAAACAAACACAAAAAGCCCAACCAAACAAAAACAAATGACCACTCTCTGCTGGACAGTCAAATGAGTGGCTATTTGATGCCTTAGCAGGCAGGGTGAACCAAGCTCTGCAAATAACTCAAAGACATCCATAGAGGGCTAAAAAATAGTGACAAGAATATTATGTATGCTGCTGAACACAGCAGCAGCCAGAAGGACATTGACAAATCCAGACACATTTGGGCAAGGCCCTAACAATCTAAATTCACTGGGATTACTCAGAATAACTCAGATGATGACTAATGACATCTTCAACATTTACAACTATTTGTAGGGTAGTAGAAAAACCATTTACAGGTAAGGAGTAAATTCATGAAGCTTAAGTTCAGAAAAAGCTAGTTAGAGCATAAGGAATCCTATGTCAAGGGAATGCTTACATCAGTTAATGAGGTGTTTGATACTATTAAGTGTAATAATGAGGAAAGAGACAAAGTCTAGAGCACATGGAAGAGTGATTCTGGGCCTGATACCACTTCCTACAAAGAGGCAATAGAAATGTGCTAACCCTGATATTTAGACAGATACATTTTGTACAATAGAAATGCACACTTTTAGTGGAGGATTAAATTAATTTTTTGTATAACAGACTACACTGTTGAAATGCAATGCCTAAATTATACCTGGTCAAAAACAGCTGCAGCTTGGTTTTGGTCTTGTATTCCCTGAGTTTTGTGAATAAGAAAAATACCTCCCAGATATTATTGGATCACCTGCTTAGCTGCTGCAGCCTGTTTAACTCTTGTGAAGAAAAATTACTCATAGAAATCACCACAAGGAGTCACTGACTGAACCTGTATGGTAGATGTTATATGTTGGATATGATAATGTGAAGGTGTTGCAGTCGCTCAGTTTGGTTTGGCAAGCTGCAGCTTTCCCGGAGAGAACAGCAGGGCTGCTTGGGGCAAAGCGACTGTTTCGCCCTCCCGTTGTCCTTCTGGACAGCCCCTCATGCCTGCTCCCACTAGCTGTCAGCCCCGCAACACGGTGAGAGCAAAGGAGGCCAGAAGGGTCTCTCCATCAGGAAACTTTATTGTCACATGTTGGTCTGCTGGGTGCCAGAGGCAGAGTGACCGAGAGAGGCCCCGTGGTCAGGGAGCAGGGGGGTTTCTCAGAGAGCAGGGGCGGTACATGGGCAAAGTTGGGGTACAGGAACCAATAGGGAGGACCCGAGGGAGTGGCCAGGACTAGGGAAAGGGGAAAGTGGGGGGCCCATGTAGAAGGGGCAGACCTTTAATAGGAAAAGCAGTGGGGAAAATACAGCACCACATTCAGGATAAGCTTGGACCACAGTCCTTTTCTACTTTCTAGAAAAATCAGAATGACATGATAACACATCTCTGACAGCCTTTGTAGAAGAAATATTGAATGATATGGAATCAGAAATATTCTTCATTCATGACCTGGTGGTTTGGGAATGAAGCTTGCCTTTTTGTACTTAATTGTTAGAAAAAAATATATTGACATAATTTTCTTTTTTAAATAATGTTCACAGAAAAAGTCAACCTTTTAACCTAAGAACCTGAAGGACAATATATTTATAAACACTCATGAATGAATGACTGAGGCATAGTAGTTTAAAATGATTCTCTGAATGGTTTGCATTAACCAAGCACAACTTCCAGAGGGCTGAAAGTCCATTGCCAGCTTTGTGTTACTGGGGCTCAGTGATAATCTTATCTATTCTCTCCTTAAATTGACTATTGAATTATGCCTAGCCTGAAGCTGCTGGAGGTGTTTCTGCAGAGGGCAGAGTGGCTTAGCAGTTCAGATCCCAGTGGGTCAGGAGAGGAGAAACGGCAGAGTTTAGCCTTCTCTCAAGAGTTCCTGGGCTCTCAGATGCTCACTGAGCTGCTACTTAGTTAAAGAAAATACAACGTAACTAGCATGGGGCAAAGACAAATAGGAGCTACTAAGCAGCAGATATTCTTCTAAGTCCTTTCATGGCAGGTCACTTTGACTGAGCCCTGGGGGTTGTAGGGCTGCCTGCACCATTACTGTCCCTTCCTGCTGGGCCTCTGAGGGAGTCTGCTGAGAAAAGAGTCTGGCACACATGAAACTAAAGTCCTTCCTTCAAATTCCTCTCCATCCGGTGCTCACCTATGCCCGTCCAATCCATGTCTTATTCTTGTAGTTTGCACATGCAGCAAATTCCCTTGTGCTTCATGGTTTTGTATATTATTTAATTTCCCTTCAGAGAAAGGTGTATTCCTTTCCTTGTCTCTTTGTAATCATCCTGAAAAGTTTTTGATCTCATGTTGTTTATTCCAGGGCTTTTCCCTACCAGAACTAAACAACAATATTTCAATGGTCTCCTTCTCAGGATTCCCACCAAAGTGGGAGGATTGGCATCCCTAGCCACAATCTGTGGGGGATACAGTGGAATGAGGTAAGTGCAGCTATGACACACACCTCCTTCACATCATGCTTGCTGAAGGGTATTTTTTGTTGGTGGGAAGAGAGGATTTTCTTTCCTGTGCTAACAGGACACTCAAGAGTGTGAAGACAGCAGCCATGCTGTCACCCTGCTGCATTCAGGTGTAGGACACAACTCCCCAGTAGGACTTAGAAGCTTGGCTGCAGCTCTCAGATAATGCAGCTGTGTGGAACCAGGTATGACACTATGGAAAACTCAGAGTGGGACAAGAACAAGCCCATATGTATGAACCGATGGTCTGGTTGCAAAAGAGTGTGTAGATTTATTATTGATTTTTTTCTAAAGCAACGCAAAAGTCCAAATAGTACATCACTGACAATTACAAAATTGGCAGTGCATAACCACCATTGCTATTTCAGTCAGAAATTCACTTGGGAAATGGTTAGATTCCATCCTTCCTGAGTAAACTGAATTTTAATATAGTAATTTTGAATTACTATCAGCTCACAAATCTTGAAGAAATAAGGAAAGGGAAGGGTGGCACTACACTTCCCCTGCTAGTCTCCTATAGTTAAAAGGAGAAGGAAACACAGTGGTTTGTACACCACCCTTATTCCCTATGAATAAGAATCAAATGATAAAGTTTGAAGAAAGCAGTTTTAGGAGACTTGCTTGTAGTGCCTATGTAAAATTACACTCAAATCTTAGTATGTTATGATTATGGTATTGGAAAGAATTTTTTATGAGACCTTTGATCCAGCCCATTTTATGGCGAGCAAGGTTCAGTTGCTATCAGGTGGGCCCACATTTTTCCATTAGCATTTCATTATTCATTCAAACTCAGTCACAGTGAATGTTCACTGGGCATTTCCCTGGGGTCAGTGAATTGCATATGCAAATATTTGACATAATGAAGTGAAGATTCAAAATAATAGCCACAAACCAAGAAGCCATTTTGAACAATCTGGGCTGTAAAAATACAAGGATGGTCATCTGTGTTGACAGTTGTATGAACCAAATTTTTAAAATTGCTACAGAAAACAACAAAGCTTAATATTATATCATATTTCACTTCACACTAACCTTTTTTCCCAGCTCTTTGTCTCTTTTTTTAATTGTTAACAGCATGCAAGATTTTACTGCAAGAATATCAACATCATAACCATTTTTTAAAACATGTCTCATCAGCAGACAAATAAAATTTGGCCAAGAGAAAAATAATGGAGCCAAGCCACAGAAGAATAAAATTTTCTCTAAAGTCCATTAACTCTTTAATCTGATCAGGAGAAAAACATCCTGCCTGACCAAATTATGTTAACAATCAACCACTATCAATATTTTATGCCTGAATCAAAAATATGGGCATCATCCTGACACTCTGGTGACGTCAGAGAAACAAAGACTTATATTAGGGTTTGGTGTTTGTCTTATATTAGTGGTGCATTAAAAAACACTTTTTAGCTCAAAAACTTAAGGCATGTTACAGAAGTGATGACTCCCACTTCCTCTGTGCAGGTAAGAAAACAGAAAATGTGCAGTGGAAAGTGACTAGCTGAAGTCGTTTAGCAAAATAATGTTTAAATTGGGATCACGGATTTCCCATGAGTAGTACTAAGAGCATGACAGAATGCAGATGACATCCAAGGGTTTCTGGTGCCTGCAGAAATATTCATGTTGAATAGATTGTAGAAAGAGTTTATAAATTTGTACAAGCAAAAACTTGTTCTGGATTTATACTGCAGTTAAGTTTTTCTTCTTGCTTGAATTTATCAGTAGTTCTTATTGTCTGTTATTCCTCATCCATCAGCAAATAACTGATAAAGCTCCACAGGCCACAACTTGTACATTTTATCATGAGATCATAGGTGTGACCTAAGACAGAGCTATTCCTTAAGGCACACCTCAAATTTCCATTTCCTCTGACAAGGAAATAATTGGAGAACAGAGTAGTCACTGATATTTCAATCATCAGATCACTAAAATAAACTGCAAGTGTTGGATTCTAATGAGCCAATCTGAACTGTCTGCAGTTTATCTAAAATTAGATAAGTTTAGATAAGTCCTCTGTGCTCTTCATAAGTTACTGGAAGAAGATTGACAGCTGCTGAGAACAATCCATGATTCCTATTTTACACCTTTTTTAATCTTGAAAGAAATGTTCTCTGGAGGTACCTCTCAAGAATAGAAGACATAGAAGCAACTAATTTAGAAAATATGTAAATACATATGACGAAAATTCCTGAGGAAAGTCCTACACTAGTTAAAATATTCCATCAGTTGGACTGTTTAGGTCTTACTCAAACAGATTTCTACATTGTCAGATAAATCCTACTTGTAGTAGTGCATAAGACCACCTTAAAATAATAATTCAATTAATAATTTTCTCCTGTTTTACTTTTGTACCTCATTTGTTGTAAGCTCTCCCTTTCTTGCTTCCTCTTGACTAATTATGAGATTGCAATCTTTCCCATGACTAAGACCCTACTGTCATCGCATCTCTTCAACAGCCCTGTCCCAAAACTGAGAGTTCCCGAAAACGACAAAACTAAAAGACAATGAAAATCACATTAATATATCATATTATTAATTTCAAGAGGTACTGATAATAATAAATATTCATTTTTATCTCACCTTATTGTATCACTACTCTTAATACAATAAGAAAACATTCATAATGGCATAAAGGTGACAGCTTTTGAGCCAGTGTGGCAGATTTCTACTGCATATCCTCAGTTCAGAGTGTGGAAAGCAAGTGTTCAAATGTCTTCCTGAATCAATGTTTCAAAGTTATGGGCATTTCCTAGAACACCAAACACTGATAATATCATAGCATAATCTCAAAGAAGAATAATGAAAATTCCTTGGTAACCCATATTAAACATTGATGATGTTGCTCCACTGGTATTGGAAATAGTACTGAATAAATTTATATCAACCATAAAAAAAGTCTACTTGAATATTTGCAATCACATATATGGTAGAGAAGATTTTGCTTATGAGCAGAATTATATGTGTTTTTCTCTCTGTACACTGAAATGGAGAGAAAAACAAACCCATGAAACAGTAACTAACAGTTTGTGCAAAATTTCACAGTCTGTCTGGGACTAAGAAAAAAACTGAAAAATCCCACCTTACTCATTGTAATTATGTGTCTATTTAACTCTGCATTTTTAAGGGGTTTTTTTAGGCCAATCCAGCGCTGATGTAAATTAAACAGACTGTGAATTAATTTGGTGTGGGCAGAGGTAGATTGGTGGTTAAGTATGAAGTGCATGTGACAACCAGCAGACAATATTGATTTTTATTTTTTACTGTAAAGAAATTTGAGGGGGTGACTCTTTTAAAGAGTTTGTCTTGTTCCTAACAGTATTGTAACTATGGCATAATTGGGGACTGTATATGTCTTAATTCCACCAGTCAATCCTATGCACTGTTCCACTGCCTGTTATTACGCACAGTAACACTTTGAACTTTCACGTGCCTATATTTATTCAACAGATGGCAGAGCTTGTGAGAGGATCAAACACCTTCCTGACAAGAGAGCAGCTCATTTTGTGCAAGGAAACTGCCAGATATCTCTACTGGATGGTAAACAAACTGATAGCCTGCTTCTTTTCCCAGGAGGAATTAGCTGCATGCAGCAGCCACAGAGAGGGTAGGGGAGGCATGAGCTGCTGAATCCTGCAAGCCTTAATTCAGTGTCTGGTAAGGAGACATTGAATCTATCTTGCAGTAGGTTGCTAAGACAGAAAGTTCACCCTCAAACTCTGCATCATCTGGAAAAAAAACCACTTATGGAAATATTCTCTTAAATGTAATAGAGAACAATAACCTCTCTTCAATTTTCTCTATTAGCCTATAAATTCAGATTGTTACTTTAAATAAGTCCTAAAACAACTTCAGCATGGCTTTATGGCTTTATCAGAACATGATGCTAAATAACAGGAGTTACAGTGGTCCTGTGTATTGAGTATATCTGCTTTGAGATAGCTAAGAAGCACCATCAGAAGCTATTCTTGGAACTGGACAGTTTTAACTGTACAATATTTTTTATAGAATCTTCTTTCCATCGGAGCATATTGTTTTCCTTCCTGACAGTTTTTCTAGGACTTTTCATAACAGACAATACCTCAGCATGAACTTATCACCAAAATTTTCAAAAGACATCGGACCTAGCTGTGTAGTTCCTTGTTTCAGCTTTAAAGTGGGGTAGGACAGAATTCACTGATTTACACCTCTGAAAAATGTTTCAAGTGGAGTGAAATAATGCTGAAAATACAAGAATATGAATTACTGGGACCAGCATGAGTTGGTGAAACACAGAAGGAGGGGAAAGTCCAGTGGAAAGTCCTTTATAACAGCAGCAGACAGTGCTTTCTGAAGTGCCCTTGGAAACAAAAATATGTGCACTGTTGCCCAGGTGACAAAATCCGAGTACATGGTGCCTACTGTGAATGAAACAACTGACATTGCCTGCTGCTTGTGGAGTGGCCAGCCTTAGTGACACTGAGAGCTATCACTTTGAACAGGCATGAGAAGCAAAGCCTACTTTTGTGGATATTTGTTAATCATCTGCTGGACTAGGCAGCAGTAAAGGTATAGCTTCTCCAAGGGAGGTGTTTGTAAGTAAGACTTATTTTACTTTCTACAAATACATATGTATGTTCCATTACTTCTTTCTCATATATTTTGCAATGCCAAAGAAAATACATAAGGATTTTCTCAGGTTAGACCTTATTTTACTTTGGTGGTGAGATTCAAGCGGCTTTTGTTTTCTTAACCTGATTTTTAATTTCTCTGGTTCTTTCAGACTCTTACACAGTTATGCATTTAAAACATTATAGACATACAGTGCATAAAACTGACACCTTAAATGTGAATTCTCTTCTCCTTCTCCATCCATTCATATGTCCTAACTTGTTCTGCAAAGCATTTTTCCTAATTAAGTGTTCCCTTTCACATTAATCCCTTAACATCTGCCTAGTAATCAAGAACAAATGTTTCTCATTGGTATTCCCATGGAGTTGTTGGGCACTTACCTCTCTTGCTGCAATGTTCAGCTCTTGCTACTTGGCTTGCATTTTCACTTGAGCTAGAAGCTGACTTGGCTGCTAGTTACTGTTTCTCTGACTTTGTTCTCCCTGGGTCACACTAGCAGCTCATTGCCTAGCATGAAAGAGAAAACTGACAACAGAAACAAAAAAGAGAATGCACAAAGGTCCATATCTTCTGTTCCTGGCTAGGTTTTAAGAGGTGCAACCCCGGCAACTTTCTCATAATTATGTCTGCTCTTTTTTTAATTTCTTTATGAAAAAGTAATAGCACATCCAAACTGGTAATGGTGATTGAAATAGCTTCAATCCCCTCTTATCTGAGCAGAAAGTATTTGTGAAAAGGTTAATGATACCATGTACACCTGTCTCTTACCTCTCCTATCTAATACAAACTAAATTATTTCAGTGTTTTTTCTCTAATATAGGTCTGTAGTCTACTGCAAGCAACACCATTGATTTTCTCTGCTTTTCATATGCTTTAAAATGACAAGTATGATTTAAACAGCAAATGCAGGAGAAAGAAAAAAAATCACCAAACCAAAGAATGGAAGAGACCCAAGAAGACATGGACTTGTTCAGACTGTTTGATTTGAGTTTTTTTCTTTTGTTCGTAGGTGATTGCTGCTTCAATGGGGCACAGGTTATGTGCCTGGTTGTACGTGCCTCTGAAAAATATTCTTCAGGTTTTTTATACAGAGAGTTGTCAGTGGAGGTGACTGGAAAATTTGTGTCTTTTGTTCTTAAAAAAACAAACAGGGAGAAATTCAGATTCAGCTTTGCTACAATAGTTTGAGATTCCACTTGGGAAGCTAAAATAAATACTTAAGAACAGGTTAACTCACATTCATAGAGAACGGATGTGAAAAGAAAACTTGAAATCCTAGGACATGCCAAACTTTTATTGGGGTAAAGATGCTAGGCAAAATTTCAGGGAAGCTTTAGAGCAAGAAATAGATTTGATTATTTCCACTACTACTACTCAGTTCCTTGGAAAACTTTTCTTTCTCTTGTCATCTGTATTTACCCTAATGCCCTAATGTTTGGGTGATTCAAAGCTGCTCATAATTTAAGAATGTAGAAAAATATGGCTTTCTATATGTATTAGGATACAATTTTCTTTCTTCTTTGGTAAAACAGGATCTATCTTTTATGGGAAGTGTAATTGAGGGAATACAGACATATTTGTTTATATGATCCATTTAACTGCACTGGTCCTTTTCCCATGGTTAGCAGAGACTTACTAATGCAATCATCTTCATTCACTATTAAGAAGGAGGTGAGGAGCTGCTCACTGAAGATGCTCACATCTGTATGTCAATGAAACTTGTGGTCCCTGAGAATACACAAAAGCAAAATAACCATTCAGAACAATGTGGTAGAGGACACTCCATTAGCTCTATCTTGCAGCTTGCACCACATTTGCCTCATAGTTTTTTTGGAGCTGTTTTCCAGCACAAAACTAAATTGTTTCCTCATAGCTGGGTGATCTAAAGCCTAAAAAATATCTTAAGGTGGATAAAACAGATGTAATATTTTTCATTTCAAGATCAAAATTACAATTTTTTGAGAGGAGTCCTTATCCCATTTTCAAAACACTTCCTTTTAAGCTATCTCATTTAATTTTTGATATGCAATTGTCTGAACTATAAAGATACCTAAAATTAGAAATTCCTCATTATCACCTTAAATGGTTGTGGGAACTCAATCACTGACATTGTTAAAAACTGGTTTACCAAACATCTGTCAGGAACAGTTGAGGTGCAGTCAGCTTTGTCTTCAGGAAGTAGGGTGGCCTGACTGACAACCTTCCAGCCCTATTTGCTATGACTACTTTACTAAGACAAGATGAAAATACTTTTAAAGTCAATTTAGTTTAAAAGGCTTTGAGAAGTTAATTACAATGGCAAACAGCATCATCCAATTTCACAGCTTAAAGGAAAACAGCCTTTAAGTCTGCAACAAAGCTGAAATACCTCAATCACACACTCCATGGTTCCTCAAAAATTATTTTTAAAAATTCCTTTGGAGTGTGTCAAGCCACCATTAGAACAAAGTATTTCAAACCTTAAAATGCTTTGGATGGAGTTCATTCACCAGTACTGTCCCCATTTCCTGGGGAGGACTATCATAGCCAAATACAAAATAATAGAATCATAGAATGGTTTGGGTTGGAAAGACCTTAAAGATCATCTGGTTCTGACTGGGCATGGGTAGAGCTTTGGGCCAAGATAGAAGCTGGGTCTATACCCATCCACCACAGGCAAGGAAACGGTGCTGGTTGCAGCAATGAAGAGGTAGTGCCTGCTCACACTTTTAGGAGAGGCTGTTTGAGCAGGGAAGCAGTGTAAGCCTTACCACAAACATCCTCAAAGCAGGGCAGATGAAGATGTCCTTAATTGTTGTTGGGCTGGAATTACCAACAGTTGTGCGTAGAATATAAAGTGAGCTTAAGAATAAGTTTAAAAAAGAAGTCAAACATATTTGAATTAGTAACATTCTTTTAATCATCTCTTCTTCTGTAAACACTACATACTTATACAAATACATATACATTTCCAGATGTTTGAAATTCAATGTCTGAAATTCCAAGCAATAGTAATTTTTTAAAGAAATTCATACTGTGCCGTCTGGAATTAGTATGAGATCTACTATAGGTCACATACATATATATATACTACAGTGCACCATTGTGAGTAAAATGAATCGTCAATAATTGAAAGGATATGCCCTTTCAATGCTGCTGTGAAATACTACTCAACTCTCTCCATATTCAGAAAAGGAATGCAAATCCCCTTAAGAGGACCTGAGGTTATCTCCAAAAGATGTAGCTGTGTAGTTATAGTGCTCATCACAGGTAAAGGAGGGACTCTACCTCTGCATCTGAATTTGTGTTGACATGTGGAAAGGAATTCAGAACTGGAAGGGAATTTGATTATGCAGCCTTGTGATTAGAGGACCAATACAGGACAAGTAATCCTGGATTTCATTCTCAGGACTCTTACTGGTTAATTTTTGTTCAATACGCAAATAATCATAGGCAAGGACAATTTATGTTAAATGCAAAAATAATCATAGACAAGGAATCAAAAATTCTTTCCTCCAAACAAAACCATTGCTGTTCTGTCTTGTTCTTTCTTTTGGTCATTAGTTTCCTACAGGTTTTTATCTTCCTTCTTTTGCTACGTGTTTAATAATTATCTTAGTAATCATAGAGAAGGAAGGAAGGAAGGAAGGAAGGAAGGAAGGAAGGAAGGAAGGAAGGAAGGAAGGAAGGAAGGAAGGAAGGAAGGAAGGAAGGAAGGAAGGAAGGAAGGAAGGAAGGAAGGAAGGAAGGAAATACATTACAACTTCTGAACTTCCTTTAACAATCAGAAATAGGCATGAGTGTTTTGGGTGATATAGAATCATAGGATGATGACCTGCAATGGAAGGGACCTTAAAGATCATCTAGTTCCAATCCCAATATCCTGTAAGTTTTTGTTACCCCAGGAATCTAGTTCTTCTAGGAAATGTACAAAAATACTTTCAGAGCTTCACTTGGACCAAAGTATCAAGCAGGCCCTGTTCCCATTTCAGGGCACATGCACCAGCTGCTTTTTAGGACACTAATGTAGGATAAATCAAGACATACACATTGGGAGCAGTAAGATGAAAAGGTAGATGCTAAGAAAACTGAGGTGCCTTCAGAGCCAAGCAGCAGCTGAATGGCAATGTACATCATTACATTTGCCAATAAGGCCAAGATCTTTCATTGAAGTAAACAGTCACTCTTGCAAAAACTGCTATAAAACAGGTGCCAGGTGTTATGGTCATGTCCTGGACTGGAACTCGGATACCTGCCTTCAGCCGCACACCTCTTGGAAAGCTTGTCTGACCTGTGTTGTAACGCAGGCAATTGGACACCAGAGGATGGAAAGAGACTCTCAGATGAAACATGGAGGCAATGCAGTCCTTCATTCTGCCCCAAGAATCTGTAAACCACTTTGCAGGATGTTTATATAACCTGTATTTGTAAACTACCGCATAGAAAAGTTTCAGTATTTTTCTCTTCCACAATTGAAATCCTGCTTTAACTAAAAACACTCTTTATTAAAGAGCTGAGTCTTGATAAGTTACTCCAGTAGTTCTTTATTTTTCTCATGAAAAAGTATCTGATCTCCTGTAATCAGGCACAGAAAGCTTTTAAACTCTCTCAGCTTCCACTTGTGATTCAATTGCACACAATGATCTGCTTTTCTCACACCCTTCTTAAGTCTACAGAGAAAATAAACTCTTCAATAGGGCAGCAAAATGGACTCCTGATCTTAGAATAGGTCTCTGGGCATGCTTGTGATGCAAACATTAGCAGTGCTCCCTTTTAACCCAGGCTGGGCTAAACAAACACTGTGCAGCTCCCAGCCATTTGAGATGCTGTTGTCAGTCACCAGCATCATGCTGATTACAAGCAGAATCTCAACTGGTACAAACCCGTGTAACTACTCTCAGACATCACACTCAACAGTTCTTGCTTTCTCTATGAAAATGTGCCTTCTGACTGCCATTGGCTTTAATCAGGAGCATGTTTGCTTACAGTGTCTGAGGTCTGTAATGGCATATTGAGCTACATGATAGGCATCTAGTCAGTCTATCTGATCTCTTAAGGTCTGGGATGAACTGTAACATCCCTGAAGCACTCAGCCTCTTAATTAGTGAGTCATTTCTGTTATAGCTACCTACTGAAAGACATATATCCCCTTCTCAAGCTCCTTCCTGTCTTAGCTTATCTGTTTTTATAATAAAGACACATCTTAGTTATGGGAGACTGACTTCTCATTAAGAAACTTGTGAGAAGAGTGCCAGTTCATGTTCAGTGAAAGCATACACCCAAAAACTCTTTGTACAGTATCTCTAAAACTCCATGTTGTTCCTGTTGTTACAGTAAATAATTCTTCAGTGGAAGACACCATACTTTAATATACATATATTAACCTGTAGTTATTTACATTTACCATTCTTGTTTTATACATGTAAAAAGCCCATTGACTTCATTGGGAAATTTGACTGTGCAAGTGTGGACACCCAAATTGTGATATGAGTAGGATAAATTTGGGTGGGATAGAGTAAATTTTCTTCACAGCAGTTAGTATGGGTCTATGTGCTGAAAACACTGTTGATAACACAGGGATGTTTTGGTTACTGCTGAGCTACACGGTGAGCTACTCTACTAGAGTTACACAAAGTTGAGACCTTTTCTGTCTCTCACTGCACCCCACCAGTGAGGAGGCTGGGGCTGCACAAGCAGCTGGCAGGGGACACAGATGGGACAGCTGACCCAACTGACCAAAGGGGTATCCCACACCATATGGCATCTTTCTCAGTAATAATAGCTAGGGAAAGAAGAGTGAAGAGGAGGATGGTTTGGAGTGTTTGAGATTGTCTTTTTAAGTCACCATTGCACATGATGGGAAGCCTAATTTCCTGGAGATGGCTAAACACCTGCCTGCTAATGGGAAGTAGTGAATGCATTCTTTGTTTTTGTTGTATACACAGCTTTTGCTTTACTAATTAAACTGTCTTTATGTCAACCCATGAGTTTTCTCACTTTTACTCTTCTGATTCTCTCCCCACCCACATTGGAAAGTGAGTGAGCAGCTGTGTGATGCTTAGCTGCCAACTGATGTTAAACTTCAACAGTCCTCCAGCACCCAGTGTGGGGCTAGAAACATTCAAGATAATGAGAGATTTGATTGGAATATGCTAAATTTAATTTATAGCTGTCATTGCTGTTTAGCCATAAATTGAGAGGCTCCTGTGCTTGCCATGGGGTTTGCTTGCCTCAGTGTGTAGTAGAACCTAGTACTTTTTAGTGGCTGCTTTTTGCTCTCACTGCTTGCTGTAGTGTTTGCTGTACTGCTTATCATCCTACTCTACTGTGCCTGGGAACATTTTGATAACAGCAATGGTGATGTGCCTGGGCTGACAGATGGCCAGGGCATCACTGCTCTTTCTGTCCTGCTGCATTGGGCAGGCTGGAAGTACAGTATGAATGAGTCAAAGGGACTGTAGCCTGTGGTTGAGTCCATGTGGGAGCAGGACACCCCAAAACATTGGTGGCCATGGATAAGTCCATATCAGAGTAGGTATATCTCAAAATGTCTGTGATGATGGCTATGTCTGTGCCACAGCTGGTGTACCTCTGACAGGAAGGAGTTAATTCCAGTGTTAAACCCTATGATCTTCTCCAAAAGAGTGAAGTATAGAGATTATAGCAGAAGTATCTTTAAATGGTTGTAACCTGGGATTTGAGTTGCGTCCTTAGGGATCACTATGGCAGGAATTGCCTGAACAAAGGAGAAGCCTTATAAGAAGCAGTGCAAATACAGCAGTTATTCAACTCAAATTATTGGCGTTGGTGCCCAGTAACTCCAAGCAACACACCATCTCCCCTGTCCTGAGTGATCACCATTAGAAATGGAGCCCAAAGTCATGGACTAAATGAACCCAATGGACATTTTACAGACACTTCACAGGGGTGGTCCTTCAACTAAGGGAATTACATCTGTGTTCTACACCAGAAGATGGAAAGAAAGATGATGGCTAATGATGGTGTACTGGGTAGTGTGGGATCTAAGCATGATGTAAATGGTGTGGAATAAGTGGTAGAGAACGGGCTGGTTTTGACCAGAATTGAGTTGATTTTCTTCACAGTACCTGGTATGGGTCTATGTTCGATTTTTGGCCAAAACCATGTTGATAACATAAGGATGATTTAGTTCCTGATGAAGAAGTGCTTACACAGCATCAGGGCCTTCTCTGCTTCTCACCCCACCCCAACCAGCCTGAAGGCAGCTGGGAGGGGACAGCTGGGACAGCTGGGACAGCTGTCCCCAACTGACTAAAGGGATACCCCAAACTGTATGGCATCATGCTCAGCAGTAACATCTGGCGAAAGAAAGGAGAAGGGAGGGATGTTTTGAGTGATGGCATTTGTCTTCCCAAGTTGCTGTTATTCATGACTGAGCCCTGATTTCCTGGAGATGGCTGAACACCTGCCTGCCCATGTGGAAGTGGTGAATGAATTCCTTGTTTTATTTTTCTCGTGGGTGCAGCTTTTGCTTTACCTGTTAAACTGTCTCTATCTCAACCCAGAAGTTTTCTCACTTTTACTCTTCCGATTCTCCCCCCATCCCAATGGCATGGGGAGTGAGCGAGCAGCTGTGTGGGACTTTCCGAACGGGGTTAAACCATGACAGCAAGAAATGCCATTTGGAGCTCATTGAGCAGACAAAGCTTTTACTGCTTCTAAAGCATGTTTGCTCTTGCGTTCATACACAATGTGGGGATAATATAAGCACATGTTGTATTAAAAGCTCTGTTCTTACTTCGTTTTAGACAATGACTGGGCAACTCTCCAAATTGTTCCTTATGAAAATTTATTAAATGTAATGGTTTTGAAAGAAAGGTATTGCATGGGGTCAGATAAATATAAAACTGTTCCACTGGGTACCAGAGCAGTAGGAATAAAAAGTGTGTGAATTAATTTTTCCTTGGCAGTTAACTCTATTCAGTACAAAATTTGTTCGGTGTTTGTTGCAGAGCTTAAATATTTGACATTCAGATAAAATATATGTTTGTTTTTTCTAAAGCTGTCAGGGGCATGCATGTGTCAGTTTTCATTAAGAATAATTTCCCTCAGGATCTTTAGCTTAAGTTAACCTTCAGACCTCCACCGACCCCTTCCAAACCATCAGGGTTTCTTTTTGTGTGTTGTTCCATGAATAAATGTACCTGCCAAAACGTAAGAGCTTCAGAGGATGATGTTGACTGAATGCCTGAACAGTTCTCAAACCTAAGAAATGTGCCCTGCAAGCTACAGCAAGAAATTCCCTTCTTTCCTTTCCTCTGAAATGATCTATTTTCCAAGTACTAATAAAACAAACACTTAGGTAAGTGTATATAGAAGGGACATTTAAAAATTAGTGTCTTTAATGTTAAAGCTTATTTCTGTAAGAATCACATTGTGCTGTATATGCTTAAGCCCAATTTCCACCCTGAAAATTTATACTTGCAAATAAGCACAAAGCACAGTTCTGGCATTTATTGAAATATATGAAAAGGAATCCATTAACTTGACATCATAACAGTAATATGTGGCTAAGGTGGCTCCTCTGAACAAAATCCTGCTGTTTCACTGGGCAGGGAGACTTTACAAAGACCATAAGCCCTGCTAGTGCACGGGTTGGGACAAATGTTTGAACCCCATTTCACTCTTTGCTGATGGAATAGGCCACCAATTTTCTTAAGAGTTAATTCTGTTCCCTGTTCAAATGTAGCAAATAATTTTAGAGTTAGGTCATTGCTGGCAAGTTGAGGGGGACTGCTGAAAGTAAGGAAGTTTCCAGGGAAAAGCAGAGACTGAAATATTATTCAAGGATCCTTCTGCCTAAAAATCATGAGGTTATTGTAACATAGCGTTCTGGTTCACACGATCCACTGATGTTAGTCAGTAAGGAATGCTGAAATGTTTTGATTTGAAGGCTGTGTTGGTAGTGAATAATTCATTTCATTTTTGCACCCATGAGTTGAGAAATAAATGTGCAATACCCATTTCACTTATAGAATGTTTTAATGAAAGACCTTATTTGCTTTCCCTTAGATGAAGACCCACAATTAGTTTTTTGTAGAGAGCTATCAAAAAGGTTTTTTTTGCTGCAGGACCAAGGCAAGGGATCAGCTCACTGAATTGCAATAAACCACACCAAGTAACTGATACTTTAATATCTATTGTTTAGCAGTCTGAAACCTTAACATACATAGACTTTTGGAAACATATCACAGTGAGGTTTACCTAAAGTTATTATTAAAATATAATAAAACATTTATCAGTTGTGCATTTACTAGTTGCAGAATTCCCTGAAAGTTGTACACTGAGCTGTATACATTGATCTATATGTTGGGTTATAGAAAAATAACTTCAGAGGAGGTATGTATTCAGTGCTAGATGTTGTCCCTCTATCCAACTCACTCCATTTGCCTTTTGGATGGTCTGGATAAGAGTACAGACCAGATAAGATCTGGCCCTTATTATTCACAGTTTTCACAACAGAGATAAGCTAAAGCTATTCTTAGGAAGATATGTTTTCTCCTCAGCAGGATTTCTCTCATGTTCTTCGTAGTGGTGGTATTGCAGTTTCAGACTTTACCCACATTTCAAAGCTTCTCTATATTCCGCATGTGATATGGCAATAGCCAAACTAAAGTTAAACAAACTCCTGCAGGAACATGAACAGATCTGGTCATGACAGCAAGTGCACTGTGGTTATTAAGTATATTACTGGGTTTAAAGGAAGATGCCTTCTTAGAAACTTTTAAAGTAAAACCTATGTTCATGAAAGTGCTATACAAAAGGTTCTAAACTGACTCCCCATTCAGCCATGGTCTGCTGGTTACCCAATTTAAATATCAGTGACCCCGTCTGGAAAAATTCCTGAGGGAGAGAGGAAAATATAGAGCATGGCTATGTGGTCAGAAGATGGATGTTATTCCCTTGCTCTGTCCATGGCTTGGGGCCATTGAGATGTTATTCCGGATACTGTTCCACCAGGCTCAGGGCCAGATCTTCCTAGTATACCTTGTCCAAAAGAGATTTAGGACAGACCTCAGAACACTAAAATTCACCCTGTTTCCCTGATTATTTTTATGTCTGTCATATGGACCTCATTAGAAATCAAGGAACAAGATCAGTGATTTCCAATAAACCTTTATATAGGTATTAAAAAAGAAATGGACCTCTGGACCATTCTGGACTCCAGCTCCTAGTCACCAGTTTTCTGTGAAGTATTGTCTAGTAAATAGCCAGGCAGTTTCCTCTGAAGCAATATTATTAGAGTCATTGCAAAATGAGTTGGAGCTCTCTGACTGAAATTTGGCTCTGAACTAAGAGTTAACCTCAAAAATAATCTTTCATTTTTGGAAGAATTCAAGATGTTACCAATGAACCAGCACTGTTCAGTGCTAGTTTGTGTCTCCAACTGTTACTAATTATTGCATAGCATCTATTTTTAACTTGAAATCCCCCATCTCCAGCTCTCCTCACACCTTTGCTGGTCATTATTTTTCATATAATAGGATTCCCTCAGTTAGCCTAATGTTGTAAAATGTGTCATCTGATATAGGTTAGCTGCCAAGGCTCCCTATAGAGCCAATGAAAAAAGTCAGGTGCAAATAAATTAATAACTTCAGGTATTATACCTAATTATATCACTGTCTCTGTCTCATGGATAAGACTATATATCTCCATCAACTACAAGGGAAATACAGACTATCAGTTACACATCTGACTTTTAGGTGCCTAAAATCCACTTAGATAAATCCCATTCTTTGTCCAGATAAGGTATTGTACAGTGATGATCATAAAATAAAACTCTGCAGATATATTTTTACAGAACCAGTCTATGAAAATAAACCAAACTTCACTCTAATGCAGTTTGTCTGAAATGATCAGCTATGTTTAGCAGGATGTTTTTTATTGTTTATCATTTCTTAAAACTGTCCAGTGCTGCAAATGTTTACTCTATTTCTGGTAATATTAGGGGGAACAGTGAGTGCTCATCATCAGAAGCAAAGCTTATTTGGACTTGAATTTAATATGCACAAAGAAATACCAGGATATTTTTGTATTATTCACTGGACCAGTCATACCCTATTAAAGGTGACCAAATTAATTGTCCCGGTTTGAGACAAATTGGGAGGAATGTCTGAAATAAATGTCCTCTTATAGAAGGCAGGTTACAGGCACCTCTCCCCTAACAGGTTCAGAAAGAATTTTCCTCGGAGGAAAGTGAAAAAAAAACCCTATTTATTTAACAAGTGCACACAGGCAGGGAAAAAAAAAAAAGAAGAATAATGCTAAATAATAAAACCTCTCGCGGTGGAGAGAACTGGGGTAGATTTCAGAGTCCTTTGTGGGTATGGCCTTCTCCTCTCCGGAGCAGCGGCTCAGCATGGGCCCCTCTGGACCAGCGTGTACGGTCTCTCAATGATGTTCTGGTGTTGCTGAACTGTCCAGAAGAGAAGAAAAAGAAGCCAAAGTTCCAGGGAAAAACTCTCGCTCCTCAGCTAGCAGACTAGCATAAAAGCAAAGGAATGTAACTCTCTTCCCTGCTGCAGAGAGCTGAGAGCTGAGGAGAAAGCAGGAAGGTGCTTTCCTCCACTCTAGCAGTCAGAAACGCAGCGGAGTGTGTATCTGTGTCCTTGAACAGAAAATCGCTTCGAAAAGTTCTCCTGGCTTCTCTCCTGCCTCTCCTGAGAAATAGCTTAAAGACACAGGATTCATGTCTGGCATAGGGCAGGTGGTAGGGAATACAGTATCATACAGTCACCCCAGGACAGTCATGATGGAAAAAACACCATGGCTCTCCAAAATTCTGGGAGTTTGGCTTAGAAGGGTTGGACTGTGATACTTGAAAGGATCTCAGATTGGGATGAGTGGTAAATAAATGTACAACCACTCCCTAAACAGAAAGTTCATCTTGACTCAGTTCTTTTGTAGTACTGCCCTTAGCCTAATATGCAGTGGTCAGAGCCAGACCTAACCACAGTGGGCCTCACCAGAGGCGTATTAAACCAAATGACATGAGGTGCATGATGCGACATCAGGTGCCCCAGGAATGTGTGTATTTGGTTGGTTCCTACACTCCCTTTACCTTCAGTCACCTGGCTCCTCAGTTGGCAGTCACACCGCTGTCCCAAAGAATGGGGGCGTTTTCCTCAGCCATGCTAAAGAATCTCTTTTGAAGTTTTACAAAGAGGTGTCACTGTTTTGGGACCCTAATTCGATGAGAGTTGAGTAGATAATTCCTTGGAGAGCGTTGCTAAACTAAATTGGAAATGTTCTACATTTAACTAGGATTGTTTGGTAGATTTACAAATAAAATGTTCTCAGAACCTTTTGGTATATGAACAAATGAAAGCTGCCAAAAATATGTCTTTATATGAAAATCTGGCATGTTGGAAATGACTTAGCTGATTTGTACTCTTATACACTTGAAAACTGAGTAGAAGTATACCAAACAAGTTGCTTATGGATTGGGTTCTAATTGAAGTGCCTTAGCAGCCTATTGCTGTCCAGAGAGGTGCAGAAAGAGAACCACAGAATTTAAGATCCAGTCTTATTTCACACTATTCTGGTTTAATGGAGAGCTGCAGATTGGAGGGTGAACCATGGGATTACATTTGCAAGTGTGTTTACAGATACAGTATTGATTTCCTTGCTCACTAAGAGCATTTCTGTACTGCCACTGCTTGCAATAAACAACCCTGCAAGAGCCTACATGGTTGTGAAGCCATGATGCATTATTTAACAGGACCTAATCAATATAAAACAAGCATTCCCTTTGTTAGAGGAGTGCTATTGACAGAATACTTCTCCCTTTTAATTTTTTATTATTTTGCATCGATTGCTGAAGCCCTGCATACTCTTCAACAACATACACTAAGCTAGACCTAACCACAAATCTCACTTTATATGAAAAAACAGATTGCCCCATTTTAGCACAGAATTAATTTGAAAGAATATCCAGCATTCTAAGAAATCAATATGAGCATAGCCATTAACTTCAATAAAAGAAAAAACAGGTCTTTGATCAGATATAAAAATCAGTCCATTTAGCCATCTCTGAAATAAAAGATCAATACCAAAAAAAACCACAACCCTTCCTATTCCCAAATAAGTCCTTGACTTAAGAGTTCACCTGGCAAGAATGCATGGAATTTGGATTACTTGGCTCAGAGTAGAAGAAAAAGAATTTTTCCACCTGTAATTTCAAAAATAATATTCTCTACCCGGTGTCTCATGTTTGCCTGCAGTTCTATTAATGCCATGTCTGTAACATCATTCAACTGACCGTAAACAAGTGCAAGTTGGGTTTTATAAAGCCAGACAGCCTTGCACATCTCTCATTTATACTCTCTTAAAAATCTTCACCCAGTTCAGTGGGAGCAGGGATGAAGTAGGCAGAGAAAAACCTACTTAAAAATTCCACATCTGCTTCTTGGATTTTCCTTTGTAGGAACATGCTTAATTAGTGAAGTTTTAGTATCTTCGTAATAAAACTCATGAACATAACTGTCAACCACCCTATTCCAGGCTCGTGGTCTCAACTGGCATCCATAACTGCTAATATGACATTTAGGGAATCAGATAATTTGGCATACAGAGATCTAAAAAACCCTCTAAATTAATTTGCTGTTTGAGTACATTTCTTTTCAATTTTATAAAAGGAAAAAATACAGCTTTTTTCTTCCAGTCCAAAAGTTAAAGATTTACACTAAAAACTGAACTCTAACACAATCTGATTATTTTGACCCTTCCTATATCTACTGCAGTGAAGGTTTCAGATATTGCCTCAAGTTGAATGACAACCAATTTATCATTCAAATTTGAAAATCTTTATGAAGAAATAGGTGATGAATGCTACGTCTGACATTTTGGAAAGTGATGAAAATGGTAAGTAAAATAAATATGAAGCATATAAAGGCAAGTCCCAAATATGAAGCAGGCATCTTTTTATCTCTAGCTCAGAGAAGATACTTCACTCTTCTCTGAAATCTGTTTTGAAGAAAGAGAGAATAAACTGGGAGAAGATATGTTTTGCTAGTTAAGAGATGAGATGGAGAAGATATGAGGAGAGGATTTCATATTGCTGTTTTACTATTAAATAACCACTAGTCATTCATTGCTGAATGTAAAATATTTAATGGTCCTAGGATGTCCCTTTCAAGTTGCTTTTAAAGAAGTTGTTACAAACTGCAAACATCATAGGTATCTGAAAAAGTTTACAAATATTTTGTAATTGTTTAGAAGTATCCTCTGCTATACCATTCTATTAGCAGACAAAGCAAAAAAAAGAGAGAAGAGAGAAGATGATATTTTGCAGAACCTCTAAGCTTATACCTCATAGCATCAATCACGGTGAAGAGCACAGCTTGCCAGAGGCATTTCCTTTGTAATCCAGAAGACCATCTGTACAGTGTTATGGAATACAGCAAGCAGAAGCTTTCATACTGCTGCCCAGGCCTGTGTGCATATACACACCTACTGCAAAAGCCAAAGGGATACCAAGGGGACAAGGCGTCACAGGAGTTCACTTTATAAATTATACTCTAGGTATTAGTCAAAGTTTAAAATTTGTCCCAATCACCACCTCGAATGCTCAGAAGTCTTCCTGTGTGGATATGAAGGCTTGCCATACCCTAGTCTCCAAATTTGGGTGAGGAGGACAATTATTCTTTGACAAACTGACAGTTTGTGTCAGGAGAGCCCAAGAGAGGTCTCATGAGGATATATGTGAAGTGGCAGGGAGCACTGAACTAGGAGTGTGCTCCCTGTCTCGTAGGCCATATAGAGACATTCCAGTTTTAGCCAAATTATTGGGATTGCAAGTGCTTCGCTTAATGAGGAGAGACCCTCTGGGGTCTGCAAAGAGATCCAAACAGCAGAAAAGCCAGAACAGCCAAGTGGATTTAGCTGCTTTGTATTCTGTGGTGGGAAATTCAGTTGTTTCATCTTGGTCAGAGGATAGACATAAGGTTATGCAGGTCTTCAGAGGTGCAAAATCACCCCTCCCAACAAGGAGAAAGAAGAAATCACCTGAAACTCTGAAGCAGGAAGGTAAACCCATAAAGTAGGCTCCTACCAGAGACAGGCACCAAAGGACAGAAGATAGGTGGCAAAACAAACCTCAGGGCTGCCAAAACACTGAAATTCTGACAAAGCAGCACCACACAAACTTAAAAATATGCTGATGGCCTTAGAAAGGGAGTCAACCTGCCTGAACAGGTTAACCTCAGCTAAAGATTTCCTTCCAAGCTTGTACCATTTTGCAATTGCAAGATTCTCTCTCATGTCATGAACTATAACAAATTCTCTCTATTGATTTTTTTTATACTACTTTCTAATTCTAAGAAGATTCACATTATTTTGTTAGGATTCTATCAACTTTTTTCCTTTTCCCTCCTTACTGTAGGAGCCATCCAGTAAGAAGCACTGTCGATACTACTATATATCCAAAAAGATAAACACTTGGCAACTTGGCAACACTTAAGCATTCTTCATCCTTATTCTTTTATGCATCATAAGGATCTGCTCAGAACACCCACATACACACACAAACATTGTGTCACTCACACATAATACACTCCTTTTTCCAACCACAATTTTTCCTTTCCCAACAGTTCCAACTATAATTCACTGGCAGAGCACAACGTTGGAATAAGCATCTCATTTATCACTGGACAAAGACAGGCCTTTACTTCTCCTCAGCCCTAAAGGCCAAAGTGGAACTGTTTGCATCTCATTTGTCATAAACTTTCAGTAGATTAGTTAGTTTATATCTGGGTGGACTCAGACAGCCTGGAGCTTACTGCAGTGAGGTTTTTTGTTGTTTTAGTCAGGATGGGGGCAGAACTCACAGTTCTAAAGCTTTACTTTCACTGCTCAGCAAGCCTGACTTTATCCGGCCTGCAAGAACAGAAGAGCTGTGGTTCAAAAGGGCTCCCTAGGGTGCTCTGGCCAAGTAATTACAGTAACTTGCATAATACCTCTCATCAAGAAACTGCATTTTTGCAGCAAGAAGAGGAGTCTTGTTCCATTCACAGCAGAGACTTCAAAAACAGAAAAATGGCAGTCTCCAGTACTAAACTGCCTGTAATCCATTTTACCTTACCAGCAGAAGTAAGGGCAGCAAAACAGGAAAAAAAAAAAAGTGAAAAAGTGCTATGTGCAGTTTACTAGAGAACTAGAAAAGACACT
Source organism: Aphelocoma coerulescens (assembly GCF_041296385.1). Taxonomy (NCBI): domain Eukaryota; kingdom Metazoa; phylum Chordata; class Aves; order Passeriformes; family Corvidae; genus Aphelocoma; species Aphelocoma coerulescens. The sequence goes on from NC_091015.1 coordinate 12,823,144, forward strand.
ATTCTTTTTGTCTCAGTTTGGTAGAAGGGAGCCCTCAGGAAGAGTTTACATAAGGATTGGCTAGTGACCCCTGAACAGCAGAACTCTCTTAGAAGCTATCTCACAGTTCTTCACTCCCAAATTCACAGGCTACCACCCAAGGAGGGATTGTGCCTGAGGCTTGCTCTTCTGTTCCACAACTGCTTGGTACATGAGGATGCCTGCATATGTCTCAAAATTGTTGATTTTGTGCAATTTGCCTCCCTTCCATCACCCCCTGTCAGTCCTGCTCCCTCAGATGGGGACACATCCATGACACTCTCTAAATGATACTCTCCAGGCCATTTACAGACTGTGAAGTCCAACAAGGACCTTTGGTGGTCTCCACGGGACTAAGGCTCTCAGGATGCCAGCAGAGAGTCAAGAAGAAGAAAACAGTGATTTAAGGTCTTACTTATAATTTGGGAGAATCCTTAGTAAAACAATGCTTGTATCATGTGCAAATTGGGACTACAGTAATAAGGATTAAAACAAAAAAAAAATCATGTCTCCACAGGATATTTCTTGGAAGATAGAGACAGGGGTTCTTCACTGGCAGGAGAGCCTTGTTCCCCCACTCCTTAGGCAAATTCCCAAGCCAGTGAATTGCTGGCTGAAAGATTGACTGCATCACCTGCTGGCTTTATTAATGGTGTAAAAGTCCATCATGCTATTTCCCTGGCTTTGATTTTAATGAAAATAAGTTGATATGTAAAACTAAAATACTTTGTTTAAAAAAAATCCCATTCTGTCCCCGAAAAACCTACTTCTAACCAATTTCACTTCTTTTTCATGTGGCAAAAGCAAGGACCTGTTTATTTAGACTTAGCTCAAGCCAAGTTAATGTCCACTTTTAGAAGATCATTGGCATTTAAAAGGGTAAAATACACTGGTTTGTAAATGAATCCCTATTCCATTCCCTGCTCTTTATACAACAAGACTTAATAAATTAAAAATTTCAAACTGTGGCTACTTTTACTGAGATCCTGAAATTTCCATAAAATTTATTTGAACTGTGATGAGAAAGCTTAGTCTTATATATTGGTTCTCTATTCACAAGATACAATGTATTTTTATATTTCCAGTTTTTAAATACTCCAATTTCCTCCACAGAAACTAACTGGGTCTGTTCCCCACCCATTTTAAACTTTTTTACTCAAGCTCAAGGATGCCAAGGTTCTGCTTAGTACATAAAGCATCTGATATTTTGAAAGAATAAAACAATTTCTTTTCTTTTCTTAGTGAAGCGTATATTTAAGGATGAATAGACCATTTTAAAATTTCGACAGCAGCACTTAGCCAAGAATGCAGAGATTGATAGTTTCTCAAAAAATTAAGATTATTTTAGGACATATTTGGTTAACAAAATATCTCAGGTTTCCCACCCAGCCTCAACAGTTGGCTTTTGCTGTACTAACCACTGCTGTTAAATTATATAGTGCACACTGCACTTATGATGGACATGGTCATAATGGACAATTGGTTATAGTGGACAAAAACAGATCTCCCAAACCAAACATATTAAGTTCAAGACATTCCTCTCTGGTTATAACAGACAAACATTGGCCACAATGCCAATTTCTGGACCTTTTTCTCAGTCCTGTAAGTGTACTGAATAGAAATGGGAGCTAGGGAGGAAAGTTACAGGAATACTGTGTCTTTAAAATAGATTGTGCCCTAAGCCAAAGACTGAACAAGATGGTAAGAGAGGTTATGCCAGACTTGCACTTTCTGCCAGCCTGACTGACCACTGCATACTAAATAAACCCAGAATTTTCTATAATCTGATCTCTCCTGCTCTTAGAGCCAGCTTCAGTGAATGCAGTACCATGGAGATGTAGAAGGACTCCAAGTCAGCACTCCTTTGCAGGGCTCTTCCTCAGATGGCACAGCCTGTCCTGACCACACAAAAGGCCACACACTAAAGGGTGCTCCAATTAACATAATAATTTTCAAGGTAGCCCTTTGAATCCTGTTTACATCCATATTAGGCAAGAGTACAAGGGGGCTTGGTGGGAGAGTTAAAATATACCCATTTCAAATAGAAAGAATCTTGTGAGCTGTCAAGAAATGTGAAATATTTATGATCCACAGCTCATGAAAGAATTGCATGTTAGGCTCAGTCAAAATCTCATGAGATTTTCATGACGCTCACCCAACACCAAGAGCTATTGCAGATAAAAAACATGTAAATATCTATTCAGGTCCACTTCTTACATAGTGCCTGTCCTGGCTAAATTTCAAAAATTAAACTATCAGTGGTGAGCGCAGAAGTGAGAGGTATTTTTTAGGTCTGCTTTTGAAACAAATAAAATCACTTTGGTTTTCACTTCTATTAGAAGTAAACTGAATTTAAACCTTTTGGTCTAAAGAACAGGGACATAAGTGAGGCATGCTTGTCCAAAATGTTGGCAAAGCCTACTCACCTGAGTTCCTCACCTGAGTGCCTTGGCAATAAAACACACAACCCTTTTTGAAAGGCTTTAGCACGCATTTTAGTAGCCACACACTTGTTTTTAGGGGCCCTTTGGCAGACCTTTCCTGGCCATGATCTGTGTCACTAGTAGAGTTAGTTTTTCAGGATCCTTGCCTGCCTGAAGCTCAAGAACTCCCACTCTGCTTTACATCTTAAAACACAGTAATACATAAGGACAAAATTCACACTCCTCCATTCACCAGGACCCACTCATACCTATAAAACAGCTTTAGTAGAAATAGAGAGGTTCTCTTTTTGCATGACTAAGGCCCTGAAAGAGGGCACCCTGTCAACCGATGCTAATGGAGAAGAAAAGCTGACCCAAAATGTAATTCTGCATTTCAACGAGAAGCTTCATTTCATTCTATATTTTCTTTGGGGTCAAAGTCTGCCAAAGCACAGCCTTGACTTCTTGATTTCTAAAAGCAAAAATGACTACTTACTACATTTGATAACAATGTTACCTGTGAATTTTAGTTATACCCTATGTGAGCCCTCTGCAAAATAGTGATGAACATCCCAAGTCAGCGCAAAATACATTGGAAGTTCTTTACCTAATACCTAAAACAAATTTCCAGAACAAAGTTGAAAATAAATCATAGAGTATCATGAGTTAGAGGGGACCCACATGGATCACAAAGTCCAAATATTCACATTGCACAGGACAACTCCAAAATTCACACCATCTGCCTAAAAGCAGTGTCCAAAATCTTCTTGAACTCTGACAGATTTGGTGTCTTGACTGCTTCCCTGGAGAGTCCATTCCAGTGCCCCACCAGCCTCTGAGAGCCTTTTTCTGATATCCAAACTAAACCTCCCTTGACTCAGCTTCATGCCATTCCCTTGGGTGCTGTCACTGGTTACAACAAAGAAATCAGTGTCTCTCCCTCCTCTTCCCATTGTAAGGAAGCTCTAGACTGCAATGAGTTCTCCCTTCAGTCTCCTCCAGGCTGAACAGAAAAAGTGATCTCAGATATACCCTTAATGCTTCCCCTCAAGGTCCTTCACCATCCTTGTAGCCAGTCTTCGGATGCTTTTTAATAGCTTTATATTCTTCTTCTATTTTGGTACCCAAAACTGCCCCCAGCACTCGAGGTGAGGCCGCCCCAGCCCAGAGCAGAGTGGGACAATCTCCTCCCTTGCCTGGCTAGTGATGCTGTTTCTGATGCCCCCAGGACACGGTTGGCCCTCCTGGCTGCCAGGGCACTGCTGGCTCATGTTCATCTTGCCATCAATGAGGACTCTGAGATCACTTTCCACGGGGCTGCTCTCCAACCTGTCATTCCCCAGTCTGTACAGATGTCCAGGGTTGCCCTGTTTCAGATGCAGAATCTGGCACTTTCCCTTGTTAAACTTCATACAGTTGATGATTGGAATCCTCTGAAATATGATGGCAAAATATTTGTCATCCACAATACTCTGGTGTGACAGCACACATTCAAAAAGACTTGAAGTTCACATAGTGATCTTCCAGGCAGTGGATGCCTGCTTCCACTCCTGTGTATCTTCCCTCTTTGTCATAAAGTGAGGGCATCACAACACACTGTGACTGTCTACAGATTGTTTCATTTCAACAGCAAGACAGATGCCACAAGTTTGTCCTATTCTGGAGAAAAATTGCTAACAAAATATGATCAGTGAATGAACATTGTGGCAAGTCCGGTGACTTGAAACTGTATAGGGAATATAAACTGGCAAACACACTTGCCCTCTAGAGTGATAGTAAAAAGGGTTTTCAAAATGTATTCAGATGTACTATATTTTCCAAAATGGTAAGAAATATCTCTTTTTAATTAGGTCATTCAGAGCACTTGAGATTTGGTTGTTTTGGGGGTTTTTTCCCCTTATTTTCAATAATTTAAGGCCTATTTTCCAGTTATTAAGTAGATCCTACCTTTATTCAAGCAGTGTTAATGTACAGAATTTGAAGGACAACATGAAATATCATCGAGAGATGTGGCTGTCATACAGATTTCTACTCATTTAAACTATCATTGTGGCACAAAACTTCAAGTAATCACTGGACTTTCTCTTCACTGGCTAACCCAAAAACACAAGAATAAAACATAAATAAGTGAAAAACATCATTTCCCCAGAGAGTGTCTTAAATAATTGGGAGTACACGTTGATCTCTTTTGCTTATCTATCTTCTTTTCATTTCCTTGGTTAAAGATATAGTACTCAACAGAGGGAAAAAAGGAAGGCAAAGAAAAAAGTGCATTAAGATTACACTTGGCATTTTAAATACAACAAAGGGTACCTATAGGGATGCTTTATTGTACCATCGAGTAAACTCCAGCTGTCAGCCCTGTGATCACTTCTTCAATAGGCAAAAAGGACTCAGCTCTAACCCAGCTACATGCTGGTTCCCACCAGTAGAACAACTACATCCTTAGGAACTGCATTCACAATTATTCCCTGATTTTCAAAGAACTTTGAAAGAAAAATGTGAATAAACTTCTTAAGTGAGTGGGGTTTTTCTTTTCTTTTTTTATTCTCTTTTTTTTTTTTTTTGGAGTTAAATAAAAAAGCTGTTTATCTGTTTTTGTTAGAGCTAAAGTACAACCTTTTGCCAGAGATTAAAAATTCTACAGGATGACTTGAAAATCTTATGGGTTTATTGGTTCCCCTATTATGTTCACATTAAAGAGACCAAAATATGTTAAATTTGACCCTTTACCTGGAGAGGGAGGAACTACTGCATACATGGAGTCAGAGAATATGCACTGATGAAACTTTGATCACTTATTTAAATGTGATATTGTGGGGAGAAATCCCAGCCTGAAGGAAATGGGATTTCTCTCATTGGCTTCAGCTGGACCAAGGCACCGATAGTAATTTCTAGATTTGTTGGGTAACTTTGCTCAAGATCCACATTTCACAGAACAAGCATAACTGAACACTGGAATTGATTTAAAACTTTGAACATTTTCATGAGAACTTTTCTTTTTCAGAGTGTTGTCTTTTAAATTTTGTGGAGGAAAATCATGAAATCAAATAAACTTACTTTTGAAAATCTGCATCAGTCCTACTTGAAATGTCTAATGTTATGTGGTTTTTCTTCTGGATTTTTCCTTTTTCTTTGTTGATTTCCATCTTCATTTTCTTTTACCATCTAAACAATAGAAAAATAAAAATAAAAAATAAGAAGCATGAGGAGGGGGAAGAGGAGAGGAATGACAATTATTTGGGAAGGGAGATGACTTTTTCCTATATTCTATTTCTTGCATTCAAAGACAAGACAGAAACAAATGGTGTAGCTTCAAAATTACAAATTTCCCCTTTTTTTTCAGTGTTTTGCTACACTACTTTCAAAAGAAACCACTGTATTTTTAAAAGCTAATTGAATTTTGTACGTTGTTTCTCTTATGAATTTATCTTCTTCATTTCTAAGGCCATTCCACTAACCAATTATTCATAAATTTATAAAAAATTTCACTCTAAATTTCTCTTTCATGTAGATAGGAAAAACACAGCAAACTGACAGTAGCAATCTGTGCAGGGCTAAGCAGCATATGGCCTTCAGCAAAAAAGGACCATAAATAATTTCAAAAAAATTTTTACTGTGGCATTATACATTTGACAAACTATAGGCAGCAATCCAAAATACAACTATTCAGCAATTTGTTTTCAGTGAAATGCTTCTCCAGGTGGCTGAATGCTTAATTTTCAGTTCTGACCTTAATTTTCAGTCAGCTAACTAATCTACTCTTTCAGCCTTCTCCATCAACCTTAAGACTTCATAAAATTGACTCAATTTGTTTTGCCATAATTTCCTGACCAATCAATAGTCTATGTGTTTATAGCAAAATACCTTTTTCAAATGTCTGAAATCTCCATTTATAGGGTCTTGAGGAAAGGGTCAGCTACTGAAATGACAAGCTCAAAGCATGAGGGGAGCTGTCTGAGCCTTTTTTTTTTTTTTTTTTTTGCTTCAACAGTAATTCTTGTCACCTTATAACTCCATTGAACAATTTTAATGTAAAAATGTAACAATGGAAATATGAAACATTAGGAGTGGTGTTCCACAGAGGTTTTCTGTCCAAAATTTTTTATGTAATACAGACGAATCAAACCAAAAAAATACCTACAAAATTGCATATTTGCTTCATGAAGGTACTTCCATCCTCAGGAACAGAAAGTTGTGAAAAGGAAACCATACACATATGAAACATTTTCTAAGAAAAAAAAAATTCAATTTTATCTATTACAAATTTGTCAGCTGTATACTTGCTCTGTGCATACACTTGAGCAATGAGCAGAGAAAGTTTCAAGTCCTCACACTTCATTCTTCATGTCATACATTATCTGTATGGCTTAAAAAGAGATACTCTTTGATTAGTGTAACAGAGAGTTTATTACAGATCCTACCAGAATCCTGGCACAGAATATTTTGATCAGTTAACAAAGTTTCTAACAAAGTCATCAATAAGAGTGGCACAGGAAAATATTTGAAAAATTTAATATCTGTACCTGAGGATATCATTAATCAGGGGTGAAGGTTTACTTTTGAAAATCCTTTCATCTAGCATATCTGTTAAACACCCATAAACACCTGCCTACCTCCAGGGGATTCAATACCCCATGGCTCTTCACCTTTTCCCCCTAAGTTCCATCTAGCGGGAACTGCAGCTATATTTGGCTTCTAAAAGCACTCCCAGTTGCTAAGTGTATCTGTGTCCCTTCATCCAGAGTGGCTAGAAGAGCCCTAGCAGCTCCAGGTAAGACAGAAAGAGGTCCCAACACATGATGTGCCTGTAAGGTGATGACAAAAATCTCATCAGAACTGATCACAAAGCCCAGTGCCCGAGTTATGCTGTGCTAGGGACTGGCTGAGCCACCTCAAGGCTTGCTGCAAACATCTACTTCCCTACTCTTTCTCACCACAGCATATACTTCTCCCTTCTTTCCCCTTATTGATAGACCACTCCTGTGAAAAATTTGAATTCTTTCTTAAATTTCTTACACCTAACACCTCTTTAAAATGTCAAACTCCAAAAAGCACTGTCCCATTCACTCACCATGCTGTTTCAATATCAAGGGTGACTGCAGCAAATGTTGTGAATGGTGCTTTTACTCATTAGGATATCTGTTACACCATAGAGCCTTAAAATTCTCCATAGTACTCCAAAAGCCACAGAAATCTAAAGCTTTAAAGCAAATTGGAATTAATACTATCTCCTTAGACCTCTTCTCTTCTGGATTTGAATTCCTTTCATTTAATTTGTTTTATAAACACTCACAGAAAAGTCTTTCTGTACATAACTTCCTGAAGTTTGAAACAATGAATGAAGTGAAAGCCCTAATAATGTATTGTGGTAATTCATCTCAATGTAAAAAAATAATTGTAAATTATTATTAGATTAATCCCATTATATTGGTACTGAAGAACACACGAATGGAAGGCAACATGTGACATGGGCAGCTGTGCACACATGTGTCCCATGTTCCAAAGGCTGGAAAACAGCCCAGAAAAATAATACCTCTAGGTTTCAAAACTTCAGTGAATTTAATATTTTGATTTATGGGGTTTTTTGTCATTTCATATTTAGATAAATATTTAACAATATTCAAAATACATAACATTAATTTGAGTAACCAGGTAAAGTTAAGCATTCATTTGCCTAGGCACTTTCAAAATATATCTTTAGACAATCTAAGTCTTTCGTGACCAAAACCAGTTTAAAAAAATATTATCCTAAAACAGAGCTTTTAATATCCATAAGTACCATACTAAAATGCATTATACAGTTCAGCCACTTAGAGATAACTGGACAGATATCCTAGTAGTGGAGGTTTTCGTAAACAAAAGCATACTCTGCAATATTCTGCTATTTAGAGTTCTTTTGTCTTTCATGCATTTGGAAAGACTTAACAACACAGTCTTTGATAGAGATATATCATGTGTTAGATGACTTATTGGTGGTACTGTAACTACAGAGGTAAGAATTACTTATCCTTTAATCATACATAGGCATTATGACCTTTTAGCAGACAGATAGTAACAGCAAAACTAAAAAAAAAAAAAAAACCAAAAACAGCACCTCTTTTGTTTGACGAAGACTGTTTAGATATCAAGAGCATTTCCCACTCATTACTCCTTCTTGCTCACCTCTGGGGGGAAGGAAAAGCAGTCATTCTGTAAAAAGGACACAAAATCCTTCACTGTAGTGTCACTGGCATGTTCCAAGTCCATGCAGAAAACCACAGCCCATTTGGCAGAAAGCTACCATTTTACCCATCTGGAGTATAAATCTGCCTGTTTCTGGACTTCCCACAATCACGTGCTGATTTCCCAACAGAACAGTTTCTGCACAGGTATGGTTCTCAGCATAATCAATGTGTTACAGAAAATGTATTGTGGCCCTGGATTTCAGCCAGCTCTGAACTGTCAGGGTCACACATCACCACTCCACTGGCGCTCCCAGAATCTCCTGGAGGACTGGGAGAGGGCCAGCACTCAAATGGTGGGGGACAACCCACTGTGATACAGATTCATCAGCCACAAGAAGGACACATCTGTGCATTCAACCACCTGAAGTCCCAGGAAAGAAAAAAAGGGAGCCAACACCAAGGGAGCTGGTGTACTCCTGCTGTGGAGAGCAGGGTGCAAGTGCTGACCTGGGACCTGACCACTGCATGGCTGCACTAGAGCTGTATGGCCCAGGCTGCCTGCAAACACATGCCTGTCCAGTGCTGAGCTTGTTCTACTGCTCCAGTTTCTGCAGTTCAGCTTACAACTGGTAAAAGCTGTTTGCTCTGTGCTCCCATGTCAAGAGCAGACAAGTCTTTAGGAATGGTACTTGGACAATCTTTTTCCCCTTCTGTCTTTTGCTTAGTCCAACACTTAGACCAGGACATACACTTTCAGTGGGATTTGTTCAGTGTCATCAGTGTTCATTTATGCTAAAGAACCTCTATAAACCTCTCCTCTATATTTATGAAGTTCAATCTTTTTTCTAAAACCATCTGGCAACTATACCTGGGACCTATTTACAGTATATTAAACAAAAAAACCCCAAACCTTCAATATCCATCTCTCAGAGGTAAAGACTGTGCCTTCAGTTTCACAGTTATATCTCTGCAGCCAGTTTGGAAAACAGAAAGCTCTCCTTGACTTTGTCTTTTCCTCCTTTTATGAGTGAAATCAGTACTCACAAAACAGTAACACTCTAGGTAGACAGTCTTGGCAAATATACCTGTTTCCACATATGCAGCTTGTGCAGTAACTCCATGTGAGGTCTGAAACAGGGAAATAATGGAACCATCTCCAAAATAATGAAGCTTGGTTGAAATAAAAAAGCAATCCAATGGAACACTAGGAAATTATTTTAGCTATAAAATCTATAAAAGGCTTATCCAGGTAAGAAGGCTCTAGCTCATCGCTTCATTATAATATTTTCCAAATAAAAGTAATTTTTTTTTTTTTGACAAGCATTATTTCATTATAGGAAATGAACCCTCTTCTAAACATTGTTTTAGATAAAAAAATAGATTTATACAGTTTATTTTCTGATGTCTTGTCAATACTCGGCCCAACAACCCTTCAATTCTTTTTATAGTAGTGTCCATTCACAAACACATACAAAGAAATATAAAGAAAGCTTCTCAATTTCTTTAAATGATTACAACACCCTACAGATTTTAAGAGAAACACCTTCTTAACAAATAAAATATAATCTTTTCAATTAAAGGTCAGCAGAATTGATTTATATTGGTTAAATTCCAAAGTAGGTTCATGTCAGTGGTATCACAGCTATCTTTCAATTTGCCTTTATGTTTAAGTAATGTTCATGTTATTGAGAGAAAAGTTAAATCACTGAGAATGCCCTGCAACACTGGATGCTTCTTAAGACTGTTTTATGCAGCTGTAACAGCTGTATCAGCCCATGGAGCCAAGTGAGGGAAAAAAAAATACTTCAACCAGTATAAATTATTTATTATATTAAGTAGTACTCAGTACCAGTAGAACACACTCAAGTATCATCTAAATTCTTTCTAAGCCTTTAATTTTATACTCATATAAAATTTATAAATCCTTTAATAAATAAAACTGTGATTAATTTTAATTTGAGCCTCAGCCATACCAGAATAGCATTTAGGAGGTTACTGAAAAATGTCCACATTGTGTAAAATAATATTTTCACTATTCATTTGAGGTAAGAATGGATATAATACCTCCTACACATTAAGAAACTGAGAGAAGCAAGATCAATACTAGAATACCATATTCTAATTCAAGATCGTGGAGCACTGACAACTAATAGAATGAAAACTTCATGCACGGTATTTCTCATACAATAAAACTCAGCTTTCAGCAATGCTTAATATTTTTTATAAAGTCACTATATATTTTTTTAGAGGAAGATATTAATGCATTTCTGTGTGCTGAAATCAGAGTGAGAAAGCAGGTAAATAAGAATTAATCTATAACACCAAACAACATCCCTTCTTTTCCTGTTTTGCTGTAAGGTGTTTTTAGCTCAGTCACATTAATGTGCAAAAAAATAATCTTTTTTTTTTTGAAAATTTTTCCTATTGAATGCATTAGGGCATAAGACTCTTTTAGAAATAATATTTTAGTTATTAACAATGTGACATTAAGGATGATTCAACAACTGCCTAGTAGATTTCTATGGTGGGTCTTAAAAAAAGTTGATGTTGTATAGTTTTAGCAATATCAGAGAGTTTCAATTTATTGGTATTCACTTAATGTCCAAAGCCATTTCTGACAGTTGAAAGACATTTTAAGATACTTCCAACTTCAAACAATATTATTTATGAGTGTAGTTTTTTTCCTCAGAATTACTAAGTATGCCAGGCTGAAAACAAGAATCTTTTCTAAAATTCTAATGCTGTTTTCCTAGATAATAAGAAAAAGGTAAATGAAAACTTTTACTATCTATTAGCAATCAAATAGTAGTATATGAGAAACTGCATACTCTTGGATACATATGTTTGCAGTATAGGTAAATCACTGTGTACTTAGCTCTTGGCAAATACTCATTTTCATTTTCTTTGCACCTCAAGAAGCCAAGGTTCTTCTCTTGAAATCACCATTTCAACTTATATCAAGTAATATAAAAATTATTTTTGTTTGCAAATATTTTTACATAATCATCTTGACACATTGAAAGTCCAGTACACAATAGCTCAGTCCTTAAATTTTGCTAATTAAGAAGCCTAAATCTTCCCATTATTTATCTGCAGTCACAAAAGAGCACTTCGTTTACTGTCAATTTTCTCAACTAGGAAATGAGCTAATGTTTTGCTGCTCTAAATGTTTGACATTTTGCTCCTGTGAAAATAACTGTGGCTCTTTTTCATTTCAGTAGTGGCTGATTTTTCTTTCAAGATCACAAAGAAATACAAGCACTTGGTTATTTTGGAAAGGATCCTTGGGTACCAGCAAACATCTTCTGGACTTACTGTGGTCACATGTCAGTCTTTAAACATTAGTCTCATTCCAAGACATAATGGATTCCCGGATGAAATTTACAGTCTCATTTGAAAACTTCATCCAATGTGAAAAGCAAGATCTCATTCTTGCACCATCATAGCTCAGAATTCACTCCATCACCTGCTCAGCACCTCAGACCACCACAGTGGCACACTGCACTGAAAATTTCTGCAGTCAGATGTTCTGCTCTATTTAGAAACTTTACACCTGGAGAAATATTTTCAGACAGCTCTAAGAAAGCCTTTATCTGAAAACTGTCAGGTGTTTTCTTGCAAATGCATTTTAAAGCCTCACGCAGAAGATTTGCATTAATATATATCAGTGCTCAGATGTGGCCAACACTTTGGAAAAATGAATGAAGAGTTCAGAATATGTTCTTTTTTGTCATGACATTACCCAGACTGTGTTGCAGAGTCCTGGGACAATATCCTGTTTGCTTGAAGGAAGCATAAAGTGTTGAGACTCACACCTGAAATCTGGAAACAGATTTAAATTAAAGTGACCTTGTTTAATGCTGCTCTGCAAAGCTTCAACTGATTGATTTAGGCATCTCTTATTTAGGCAGGAGTTGCATGAATTGAGAAATATGCTCTGTGATGGGCCATTATAGGGAACAAATCTAAACGAACCACAGCACATATTCTCCTCCATGAAGTCATGCCATTCTCTTTCCTTATTTTATTTTCTCATTCTTTTGGCTAAATCTTATTCTGTGCCATGCAAATTATATTCAGAACTTTGTGGGCATTATCCTTATCTCAGAAAAGGCTGAGCAAATAAATCTGACAGCCCAAATATATAGACTTCAGTCTTAGCCTTCAGTCTTCTCTGCTTTTTCCCTGAACACTATACACACAAGCCCCAAAAAGGTACAACTTTCAGCTTTCTTCACAGGCACAGCTTATTCTGTTCAATATCACTAGCTCCCTTCCCCTCCTCTAAACTGCCTTTTTGTCCTGTTTCTGCTTTACAGCCCTGTTCAACTTGCAATTCTGTGCTCTATTCTACTCATCAAGAGTTTTGATTCCAACAGGAATTTTACCCACTAAACCATAAAGAGATATGCAAGACACCTGAAGGAGAAGTTATCCTAACACAAAGTCCATACTGAGATCCAGAGCCCTAAAAAAGATTGAGATTGGCAGAATTTAGGAAAGTAAAGCTAACTTATGTCTCTCAAAACCCATAAGCAACTCTCCTGTAATGGTCCGAGTTCCTAGCTGTCTAAAACAATTTTGGCACTGTTGGGGTTTTTAGTTTAGTCCTAGTTTTTTTTCTGTTAAAGGAATTTTTTCCCATAGCATGTTGCTAGGAGATAAATGGCCATACTTGAGAGGAGATAGCCATACTTAAGAAAGACAAAAGGGCCCGGCCAGGCTTTTGTTCTCACCTGGCGGGCAGTTCAGTTCGCTCTCAGCGTCTGGAGGGAGAAGGTGCAGAGAGAGGAGCTGCTGGTTCCCGTTTTTCGGCGTCTTTCCTTTCTGCTGGAAACAACACCGGGGATCCCAAAGCTGCTTTCCCTGCCCTGCTGGAGCGTGGGCTGCGGCCGCCCTGCACCGCTGCTGTTTTGAGCCTTCGCTACGCTGTAGCCGTGCTCACCCTGCCTGCCTGGAGCCCCGGGGGGTTCCCCTTTTGGATACATCTCGTCTGCCACCCGGGATTTGTGTTTGTACCTGCCGCTCCAGCCTACCAGTCCAGCCTGCTGTTTCCGAGACTCCGGGACCAGCTGCCCACCGGTTTCTGAAGCTCCTTTGTTCCATCCTTCCCCGGGATCCCAGGGCATCAGAGCAGCCGCGTGCTTCCCGAGCTCGCTCCGGAGCGCCCCCTGCAGCCGCGGGGGAACCGTCGCACCTGCCCTGCTCACCGGGAGCCGCCAGCGATCCCTGTCGGCTGCAAGCGGAACTGCACCCGAGGGGAAATAGCCTGACAGCCGAGAAGGCTGGGACTGGGTTTGTGTTTGCTGTTACTGTCATAGTTGTTGTTGTTTTGTTTGACTAGTTATATATATATATCTATATATATATAGTAAAGAACTGTTATTCCTATTTTCCCACATCTCTGCCTAAAGACCCTTGATTTCAAAATTATAATAACTCAGAGGGAAAGGGGTTACATCTACCACTCCAAGGGAGGCTTCTGCCTTCCTTAGCAGACACCTGTCTTTCAAACCGAGACAGATCTTGGCGCCCAACCGTGGGGCCTGAGGGCATTAAGAGAGAGAGGTGAAAAAGGAATAACAGTTCCTGAATAACTTAAGTTTGTGTGTTGGATATAGGAACCTTGGTAGGCAGCACTATGTGGTCTACTTTGCCCTGGTTCGGGTGGCATGTGGCCGTGGCTATATTCTTCCCCTTTGCAGCTCCCTACTTGAATATGGGTCCTCTCACTAAGGCTACCATTGCTGTTATCCAGCTTGTGCTATGGGTCGAGAAGGTGAGGAATTCATGGGTTTTTAACTTCCTCCGGAATGTGGGCACGTGGATAAACGGCTATCACACACTGAGCTCATGTTTTTGGGGTTATGTTAACAATGGTACCTTCTGTGAGGAAATGACACCAGGGGAAGTTTTCCCCCAACCCCTCAACCAGTTATTTGGACCCACCCCATCAATTTTTGAAGGGTTTAGATTCCCTCTGAATACTAACCACCTGCTGCTGGTAGGCCTACTCTATTTAGCATTCAAAGATAAGTTGAGATTGGCTTGGATAACTACCCAGACACCAGCCCCAGAGACTAGAGATCCTGCCCCAGAGCCTGACCCTGCCCCAGAACCTGACATGGCCCCAGAGAGTAGAGTTCCTACCCCAGAGCCTGATCCTGCCCCGGAACCTGACACAGCCCCAGACACTAGAGATCCTACCCCAGAGCCTGATTCAGCCCCAGAGCCTGACACAGCCCCAGACACTAGAGACCCTGCCCCACAGCCTGATACCGCCCAACAGCCCACCTCAGAAATGGACTACCCGAAATGGGTGGGGGTACTGGCGAAAGGGATGCAGGAGATGTGCCAGGAGATGGGCCAGGTGCGCAAGGAGATATGCCAGGAGATGGGCCAGGTGCGCCAGGAGATGGGCCAGGTGCACCAGGGGATATGCCAATTGCTAAGGGAATACACCTCCTCAGCTAGTGAAAAAACCTCTCCCTGCCCCAAAGAGGGTGAGTCCGACGGTGCAGCAGTGGAACCCACAGATGTTACAACCGCCCAGGTTTCAGCTGAACCCCAAGGACAAGTACAGCCAGCAGCAGTCGCCCCTGTGCAAAGGAGGAAGTGTAAGACCAAATCAGTACGACCAGTTAATGATGATGGGGAACCAGGGCCCTCACAACCAGCAGGGGAGCCAGAGCCAGAAATCATCATTGAGTCCCTGTCGTACGACAGTCTCCGTGGTATGCGAGACGACATTGTGCGAAGGGGGCGTGAGCCTTATACCACCTGGCTGCTTCGGGTTTGGGACCTTATGGGCACAAGTGTGCAACTGGATAGTGGTGAGGCAAGGTATCTGGGATCGTTGACCCAGGACCCAGGTGTGAACCAGGTATTTGTGAGGGAGCCAGGACCCCTTTCTCTCTGGGACCGGCTCTTAATGAGTGTGAGAGAAAGGTTCATTCACAAAGAGAGAATGCAGGAGTACCATCATAGAATGCAGTGGAAGACACTTGAGGAAGGGATCCAACAGCTAAGAGAGGTGGCAGTATTGGAGGTACTCTTTGGGAGGGATGGACAGCACGGTAATGACCCCGATAAGGTCAGGTGCACAGGACAGATGATGTGGAACCTGGCAAGACTAGGGCCATCGCAATACACCACCTTCATTGCAACCATTGATGCTGACAATAACCGAGAAACAGTGGGCTCTGTTGCCAACAAGCTCAGGAATTATGACAGTATGGTCAATGGTCCACTGAAAACTCATGTCTCTGCTGTGGTCCAGGACCTCAAAGAGGAGATAAAGGAGATAAGGGAGGAGATGAGGAAGGTCAGTGTGGCACCAGTGCGAGTCACAGGCCCCCAGGTCAGAGCCCGTCGTCCCCCTGCTAGAGAGAGAGGGTACACCCCACGAGCTGAGCTGTGGTTTTTCCTGTGTGAGCATGGGGAAGACATGAGAAGGTGGGATGGGAAACCTACCTCTGTCCTGGCAGCGCGGGTGCGTGAACTCAAGGAGGGAGGCACTAACCGAGGGGGTTCTGCTAAGGTGAAAGTAGCCTCAGCCTCCCGTGACCGAGCTGCCAGGTATTACAGACAGGAGGATGATATGTCAGATCCCCTCGAAGGTACCTCTAGTATGTATGCCCAGGGAAAGAATGATAACCAGGGCTAGAGGGGCCCTGCCTCTAGCCAGGAAGAGGCACGGGAGAACCGGGTTTTCTGGACAGTGTGGATCCGATGGCCTGGCACATCAGAGCCACAAAAATATGATGCATTGGTTGATACTGGGGCACAGTGTACTTTAATGCCATCGGGACATGTGGGGGCAGAACCTGTATCTATTGCTGGGGTGACCGGGGGATCACAGCAGTTGACCCTTTTAGAAGCTGAGGTGAGCCTGACTGGGAAGGAGTGGCAAAAGCATCCGATTGTGACCGGCCCAGAGGCCCCGTGTATTCTGGGCATAGACTTCCTCCGGAATGGCTATTACAAAGACCCAAAGGGACTCAGGTGGGCGTTTGGGATTGCTGCTGTGGAGGCAGAGGGCATTAGGCAGTTGAACACCCTGTCCGGACTGTCTGAGAATCCTTCTGCAGTTGGGCTCCTGAAAGTGGAAGAGCAACGAGTGCCAATTGCCACCTCGACAGTGCACCGCCGGCAGTATCGGACGAATCGAGATGCTGTGATTCCCATCCACAAGATGATTCGTGAGCTGGAGAGCCAAGGGGTGGTCAGCAAGACCCACTCACCCTTCAACAGCCCCATTTGGCCTGTGCGCAAGTCTGATGGGGAATGGAGATTGACTGTGGACTATCGTGGCTTGAATGAAGTGACTCCACCGCTGAGCGCTGCTGTGCCCGACATGTTGGAGCTCCAGTATGAGCTGGAGTCCAAAGCAGCAAAGTGGTATGCCACTATTGACATTGCCAATGCATTTTTCTCCATTCCTCTGGCAGCAGAGTGCAGGCCTCAGTTTGCTTTCACCTGGAGGGGTGTGCAGTACACCTGGAACCGACTGCCCCAGGGGTGGAAGCACAGTCCCACCATCTGCCATGGACTGATCCAGGCTGCACTGGAAAAGGGTGAGGCCCCAGAACATCTGCAGTACATTGATGACATCATTGTGTGGGGGAACACCGCAACAGAAGTGTTTGAGAAAGGAGAGAGAATAATCCAAATTCTCCTAAAAGCTGGTTTCGCCATCAAGAAGAGCAAAGTCAAGGGGACTGCCCAAGAGATCCAGTTCCTGGGAGTGAAGTGGCAAGATGGACGGCGTCAGATTCCCACTGAGGTCATCAATAAGATCACTGCGATGTCTCCACCAACCAACAAGAAGGAAACACAAGCTTTCCTAGGCGCCATAGGTTTCTGGAGGATGCACATTCCTGAGTACAGCCAGATTGTGAGTCCTCTTTACCTGGTTACCCGCAAGAAGAACGATTTCCACTGGGGCCCTGAACAGCAGCAAGCCTTTGCCCAGATCAAGCAGGAAATCGCTCACGCCGTAGCCCTTGGCCCAGTCAGGACAGGACCAGAAGTGAAGAACGTGCTCTACTCTGCAGCCGGGAACAATGGTCTGTCCTGGAGCCTCTGGCAGAAGGTGCCTGGTGAGACTCGTGGCCGACCGCTGGGATTCTGGAGCCGAAGCTACAGAGGGTCCGAAGCCAACTACACTCCCACAGAGAAAGAAATCTTGGCAGCTTATGAAGGAGTCCAAGCTGCCTCAGAGGTAATTGGAACTGAGGCACAACTCCTCCTGGCACCCCGACTACCAGTGCTGGGGTGGATGTTCAAAGGAAAGGTTCCCTCCACGCATCACGCCACTGATGCTACTTGGAGCAAATGGATCGCCCTCATCACGCAGCGCGCCCGAATTGGAAACCCAAGTCGCCCTGGGATCTTGGAAATAATTACAAACTGGCCAGAAGGTGAGACTTTTGGGTTATCTTCTGAAGAAGAAGAGGAGCAGGTGACGCGTGCCGAAGAAGCCCCACCATACAACGAGCTACCAGAGAGTGAAAGACAATATGCCCTCTTCACTGATGGTTCCTGCCGAATTGTAGGCGCTAGCCGGAAATGGAAAGCCGCTGTATGGAGCCCCACACGACAAGTTGCACAGGCTACAGAAGGAGAAGGTGGATCGAGCCAATTTGCTGAACTCAAAGCCGTTCAATTAGCTCTGGACATTGCTGAAAGAGAGAAGTGGCCAAAGCTCTACCTTTACACTGATTCATGGATGGTAGCCAATGCTCTGTGGGGTTGGCTGGAAAGGTGGAATAAGGCAAAATGGCAGCGCAGAGGAAAACCAATCTGGGCTGCTGAGGAGTGGAAAGACATTGCCGCTCGAGTAGAGAAGCTATCTGTGAAGGCCCGTCATGTAGATGCTCACATTCCCAAGAGCCGGGCTAATGAAGAACATCGTAATAACAAGCAGGTAGATCAGGCTGCGAAAATAGAGGTGTCCCAGATAGACCTGGATTGGCAACATAAAGGAGAGTTGTTCCTAGCTCGATGGGCCCATGATGCCTCAGGCCATCAGGGCAGAGATGCCACCTATAAGTGGGCACGAGACCGAGGGGTGGATCTGACCATGGACAGTATCTCCCAGGTCATCCATGACTGTGAGACATGCGCTGCGATCAAGCAGGCCAAGCGGGTGAAGCCCCTGTGGTATGGTGGGCGGTGGTCCAAATACAAGTATGGGGAGGCCTGGCAGGTTGATTACATCACACTGCCTCAAACCCGCCAAGGCAAGCGCCATGTGCTCACAATGGTAGAAGCCACCACAGGATGGCTGGAGACCTACCCTGTGCCTCACGCTACTGCCCGGAACACCATTCTGGGCCTTGAAAAGCAAGTCCTTTGGAGGCATGGTACCCCTGAGAGGATTGAATCTGACAATGGGACTCACTTCAAGAACAGCCTTATAAACACCTGGGCTAGAGAACATGGCATTGAGTGGGTGTACCACATCCCTTACCACGCACCAGCAGCTGGGAAGGTTGAGCGGTGTAATGGACTGCTTAAAACCACCTTGAAGGCACTGGGTGGGGGGAGTTTCAAAAACTGGGAGGTGCATTTAGCAAAAGCCACCTGGTTAGTTAACACCCGAGGCTCCACCAGCCGAGCAGGCCCTGCCCAATCCGAACCCCTACAAACAACAGATGGGGATAAGGTTCCAGTGGTGCACATGAGAGGTATGCTTGGAAAAACTGTTTGGGTAAAGTCTGCCTTGAGCAAAGACAAACCCATCCGTGGGGTTGTTTTTGCTCAGGGACCAGGTTGTACCTGGTGGGTGATGCAAAGGGATGGAGAGACCCGATGCATACCTCAAGGGGACCTTGTTTTAGGGTGAACTACCCATGGCTCTGTACTTGTATCAGTATCAGCATGTACATATGTATATAATTTAGGTGATGCTTGTATTTATATGGTTAAAAAGTTAAGTTTCATGTAACATGTTAGTATGGAAAAAAATTCGGGGTGGATAATGTTGGGGTTTTTAGTTTAGTCCTAGTTTTTTTTCTGTTAAAGGAATTTTTTCCCATAGCATGTTGCTAGGAGATAAATGGCCATACTTGAGAGGAGATAGCCATACTTAAGAAAGACAAAAGGGCCCGGCCAGGCTTTTGTTCTCACCTGGCGGGCAGTTCAGTTCGCTCTCAGCGTCTGGAGAGAGAAGGTGCAGAGAGAGGAGCTGCTGGTTCCCGTTTTTCGGCGTCTTTCCTTTCTGCTGGAAACAACACCGGGGATCCCAAAGCTGCTTTCCCTGCCCTGCTGGAGCGTGGGCTGCGGCCGCCCTGCACCGCTGCTGTTTTGAGCCTTCGCTACGCTGTAGCCGTGCTCACCCTGCCTGCCTGGAGCCCCGGGGGGTTCCCCTTTTGGATACATCTCGTCTGCCACCCGGGATTTGTGTTTGTACCTGCCGCTCCAGCCTACCAGTCCAGCCTGCTGTTTCCGAGACTCCGGGACCAGCTGCCCACCAGTTTCTGAAGCTCCTTTGTTCCATCCTTCCCCGGGATCCCAGGGCATCAGAGCAGCCGCGTGCTTCCCGAGCTCGCTCCGGAGCGCCCCCTGCAGCCGCGGGGGAACCGTCGCACCTGCCCTGCTCACCGGGAGCCGCCAGCGATCCCTGTCGGCTGCAAGCGGAACTGCACCCGAGGGGAAAGGGCCTGACAGCCGAGAAGGCTAGGACTGGGTTTGTGTTTGCTGTTACTGTCATAGTTGTTGTTGTTTTGTTTGACTAGTTATATATATATATCTATATATATATAGTAAAGAACTGTTATTCCTATTTTCCCACATCTCTGCCTAAAGACCCTTGATTTCAAAATTATAATAACTCAGAGGGAAAGGGGTTACATCTACCACTCCAAGGGAGGCTTCTGCCTTCCTTAGCAGACACCTGTCTTTCAAACCGAGACAGGCACCTAAGGAAATGTCTGAAAAGGTCCTTAGGGACAAGTTTGGCTATATCTCCACTTCTTAAAAACAGGTCAGCTGTCCCCAGGGAAGCACTGGAAACCAAGAAACTGGAAAGAAGGAGGGAAAGAGCTTTGCCAGACTGCTACTTCCAACCAGACACCTACTTCCAAGAGGCAAGACCAAACCAGTCTGTTGCTTTCAGAAGCAGCTTCCCACTCAATGTGTTGACTGCCTTTGCCCCACTGAGCACACACAGTGACCATGTGCATCCCTGTAGGGTCCAGGGCTGTCACTGCACTGCCTTCCTTGCTGGCTCCAGCAGTGAATCTGATCTAGAAGCACGTGCCTATAAAGTTAAAATTGTATGTCTGTGCAAAACATTTTCTGATTGTTTTTAAGGTACCTTTACACTGTTGCCCAGAGCTAAAAAACCCCAAGAATTTAATCCAAGTATTTATCCAGAGAGTCCAGCCCTGACCAAAACCATCCATAAGGCTTTGGAAATGGCATCACTGACATTTCTTACAGACTTCAGTTGGCAATAACTCATCAAGCATTCCAATTAATTCTCTTTCTCCACTCCCCTATTGATCACAAAGGATACTTAATTTCTATATTTTGACTCTGCTGAACATTTGAAGGCTGTATTGTTTTATAGTCCCTAGGGCACCAGGCAAAGCAAACATAGAATTTCAAACTTTTCACAACCTCATGCTGGGATAACATTTTCAGTTTATCCTTATATTTTATAGACTGTCTCCAGTCATCAGGATTGAGAACACGGGGTACACTTCTGCTGCACAGCATTTATTCACTGTCAAATTCTGTGTGGCTGTAAGTTGTCCAAGCCTCTAAAACTGCAGACTGTTATCTCTTTATAGCTCAGGGATATATGACTTACTTTTTGGTTTTTTGCCAAAAATGTTTTTGACCTGGTAAAAGGGAGAACATAAGGGATCTTGGTTGTGGAGAAAAGGTAAACAGTGAAGATACTTGTAAAAGAGACAGGATTTTAGTAGTAATAGTACTTATATTAGTATGGTTGCAAGTATTGACATTAAAAAGCAACAAACTTAGGAAAATTAGTTTTTTCTGTCTTCAGCTTTAGTACCTTGTTTCTTTGCTCTGTCCTCAAACAGTCTTCACCATGTGTCTGTCTGTTTTCTTATACTCCAACTCTTGGGTGCAAGGATTGTATTTGGAAAGCACCCAGGTCATTTTAGACATAGCCACAACATAAATAATTGTTATCCAGGCTGCTGGAATGCCCACTCGGTGAGTTAGCTGCATGGCTGCACGTTCAGTCACCTCTTGTTCTCTTCCAAGAATTGTCCCATATTTCCTGCATTTTACTGCCAGCAGCAGGGAAGCATCTTTACAATCAGACATATAGTTTCAGAAAAGGAGAAATTTTTCCCCTTCCTTTTCTGGGAAAATTAGACAATGACATTTGCAATGAATTCACTGAAAGGGTGAGCTACACAGAGCCTACCAGCAGTGAGGCTGTGTGCATTACTCAGAAAGACCTGCTGTACACACAAGTGCAATAAGCACTGCTGGGGAGCCTGCCTCATGAGCTCTTGGTGCAGCTGTGGAGCCCTGCTATGCTGGCCAAGTGATCCCACTCTCAGTGCAGTCACAGAATCCAAAAAGCTGAGTCGCTGAGGCCATAACAGTTATGTGTTCATAGGCAGGGGGAAAGAGTCAGAAAAACAAATATTTCTTCTTGTTTCAACATGTGGGATTTAAAAGTACAAGACCTGGCTTTAAATTACTGACCAGGTTCTCCAGCTCTCCAACACATCAGCTGCTTTGTGTTGGCATAAGTGTAGCTGCAAAGAGGTCAGTGGGAGTTCCAGCTGACCTCCATGAAAGATCTGTTGAATAAAACACATCAAAGAATGGGATTCCCTGAGCTATTTCTTCCTCAAGTTTCCTTTTTGTAAAAGAATGGAGAATGTTACTCACTCTATTGCATAAAGCTCTTTAAGAACTTTAACAGTAAGGCAAGAAATTAATTCAGTGACAAATTTTGGCATGACTGCAAAATACCTATTCCTCTAATGAAAGCAGAATGTCTTCATTTATAATAGTATATACTAAATTAAATTATTTTTTAACTCAAAGTTATGTAAATTGTAAAAGTTAATCCATAATTGGACAAAATTTGTATTTTTTGAGAGATACAGGGACAATCTATTGTAAAGTGAAACAAATATTTCCCATATTATTAGATCTTTCACAAAAAGTGTATAACTAAGTTTTGCACACTCCAAAGATGAATCCCCTCATTAACTTAAAATAAACTAATTCATTTTATCTAGAAAATTAAGGAATACAAATATTTAAAATCCAAAATAATTATTAATTGCACACTTTACACATATCACAATATCCAGACATATAGTAATCAACAAGAATCCATTCCAATATATAGCAGTAAAGCAGTACTTTTAGAACAAATGCTGCTGAAGTAGCAACATGACAGATTCTCCATTGTTTTACATTACCTTTAAGTTTAAAGATATTGTCCCATATAACGTAGAAGTAGATACTGTATGTGTTGGCAGTGTACTGTAAATAATGAGCAATCCACCCACCCAACAATCACTAAAATTATGATTTTAAAACTACAGAGTAAAACCCAGCTTTCCTTCTTTGTGACCTGTGTTTAGGTTTCATTGTCCACAAACCTGGTTAGACTTCTGCAAATCTCTGCACAGAAAACCTTTACTGGTATCCCAGGGAAGCCTTAATTTCTGCCTGTTCTTCTTGTTTGGCATGTCAACTAAACTGATGGCCCAGATTCACACCAAGAATTCACAGAATTTGCCTACAGTAAATAAATAAGCACCATTGTCATGGCCCTTGTAGGCAGTGTGGAAGGGAAAAGATATTAAAGTAAAATAATTGCACAAGACACACATTTGTTGGTCTAGATTAATATATGAGGTTACTCAATAAAGAGCATTTTCAAGCACGTCTAAGTTAGGTAATGGAGTAATTGAGCTCTCTTACACAACCTTAATTAATCTCAGTAAAGTACATACGTTATGAGACAATCTTAAGTGATTACAGTATTACAATCTTGAGTGAATCTTATGTACTACAAATCCTGTATTGCATTTTACAATGCACACAACAGTCTTGCTTTTTTCTGCAAATGAATCAAAATTATCTAGAGTTTTCCCAACAAGCCCTTCTTATGACTGCTTTTACAACAATAGGAAGTTATACATATCTAAAACTAAAGAAAACAACACTTACCGGTGTTTTCCACCTGGGATCCTCAAGAAGATTTACAAAGTTCTACCAGAATATGTGGACTCTATTTTGCAAAAGAAATAAGTGGAAGCACAGCAAAGTCTTCATCTGTACTTTGAAGACTGTTCTGCACAGTTCTTTGAAATAAACAGAGAAAAATATTAGATCTCAATTTTCTTCCTTTCTTGAAACTACTTAAAATCAGGGATTACATTGCTCACAATGAACTTTTAGAATTGCTTTCTAAGGTTTTGTCCAGATATGTATTAAAAACATATGTCTTGTTGCACTTTCCAAAGATGGAAAGGGTTCTACCTGTATTTACATATTTTGAGTCAAAATCTCCTTTATTCTCAGTTGGGAACAGAAAAGCCTTTATTATTCTCAGCTGGGCCCAGTCCCACAAACATTTCAGCTCTGCCTTCATCAGATGCAGATCACACCAGCATTTATCCCCACTAATCACCACTCCCTCTGGCACTGACATTATCCTGGGGAGTTTCCCATTCACCTGACATCAATTACCCTAGACCCTGCTGATACTTAATTCATATCATCATACTTAATTAATCATTAACCCCTTCACTGCAGTCAGTGTTCTATAATTGGTGTTCACAGCATCTGCAAAATATTAAGGGTATTTGACAGTACATTCATCATGAGCTCTTCCACAAGAGTGTGAGGTACTGGCTACACAGCCATGTTTCAAAAGGATATCACACAAATACATTAACACCAGGAAAAATTAGTATTCCTTATCCAGAAGCTCCATAAATCTAGCAGCTGCACATTTACCATTCAGTTCTCTTCAGAGGCATTAAATAAAGTTCTGTTCTCCCAAGGATATCAGGAGACCTGCCTAATCACTTAGCCAGGAAAAATGTTCATGGAAAGAGTCCATTGTGGAACTTCACATTTCCAAATATTTAAATAAAATAGACTGACAGATTTAAAGGAAAAGTCCAATTTAAAATTTAACTGTTTTCAGCTCACGCTAGAAAGAGGGCTTTTTACCCGATCATGGTACTTACAGAGCCTAGTGGTAGAACACATACCTGAGGTGAAACCACAGCAAGCTATGCATCTGAGAATGTCTGATGTTGTTTAGGTATACCATAAAGAGGGATATTTTAGTTATACAGAGGCTAGAATTCTATCAAGCTTCAAAAATCCACTTACTCAGACTAACATTCTACCTTGATTTTTTTTTCCATTGGAGACCTATAGTATAGGGGGAAAAAAAGAAGTCTAGTGTGCATGGAGTCTTTGGTGTAGGACTCTAAACATACGGTGAGAAAGGCAAGGAGGCTGAGGAATGAAACAAATACTGGGAATGGCTCATTTCAGAGCACAACCACCTACTCATATTGTGAGAACATTATCTATTATCAGTGGATTGGATTATTTGAGTTAAATCCTGTGGGGTTTTGTTATATCTTATAACCCCTTTTCATGTTTATCTTTTAGTGGTACATTTGAACAGAATATCTATAAAATTACATTTATCTGAAAGAGACAAAGAATTGGTACAGAGGATATATCAGTGGATCTTAAGTTAGCAACAAATCAGGAGGTCCATACTCTACACTTACTGTACTGAAAAACAAATAGCACATTGCTGATGAGATGTTTTCCAGGTCTTTATATTCTGCTTTTATTTTGTTTTGCTTTTAGCTTTACAGAAGAGAAATATTTAAAGAGCGGAGTATCTAACAAATCTCATTTCACAAGCATCAAGAAAGAGGTTAATGAGGTTTCAAAATAGGGTTAAGTGGTACCACCATCACAGAAGCTGTGAATGTTTGTAGAAGATGCACATGAAAGAAGACCCATTTTAATAGTATGGAAGATTCTCGCTTTCATTTCTTCTAGCAGAGTAATGTCAGAGAGATTTTTAAATTTTTATTAGAGGTGCAAGATAAAATAGAACAAAGCCACATTTACTGGTCTCATATCTTCACTAATCAGGTTGCAGAGATCAATTAATACAAAAATAAAAATTTAACTATTTTTTAATATGTATTTCTCTTAGAAATATCTCTAGCAAATACATCAAAGTTTTACATCAGTCCATGTCAGACTGAAATCAAACAGTTTTTCCTTGTGGCCTGGCAGAATACAATCGTATCTGTAGATCAATGCCTATTACTTCACTTTGAAAACAAAATAAAACAAAAATAATCAAGCATTCTATTTGGTGCAGTTCCACTGAACTGATTGTACCAGTCTTTAACTTCTCCCAAAGACCTGTGGATCCACCTGGTAGGTCAAAATTTTAGTGGTGCAAAATCACCCCTCCCTATTGCCATCACCTGTGTTGTTTCCTTTTACCAAGCAAGGAGTCTGCTGAGCATTTCAAAGGAAAAGTACATTACTACAGGAACCT
The DNA here is from genome assembly GCF_041296385.1 of Aphelocoma coerulescens. Lineage (NCBI taxonomy): Eukaryota > Metazoa > Chordata > Aves > Passeriformes > Corvidae > Aphelocoma > Aphelocoma coerulescens. Next base: position 12,849,321 of record NC_091015.1, read on the forward strand.
TCAGCTGCAGAAGTGGAGGAAGATGGTTTATTTCTAGTAGTTGGAAAGAATTCAAGCTCAGCCAGTTGAGAGAAGATTTCTTTAGTTAAATGATTTTTGTTTAAATTTTTCTAAAGAATTTAGCCAGAGGCAGTCAGTGAGTGTAGAAAAGTTCAGTCCAAATAGTTGAAGTATGATGAACATATTAGCATTAGAAAATGGGAATTTATTATGAGACATGTCAGGCAATTTTAGTAACAGATCTTTCTACACAATCCCTTTCACCCCCGGTACTGATCTCCTTATAGGCACCAGTGACTGCTATAAATTCCAGACCTTGTTGTAATGAATGATATCCTTCCCATTCTCAGGATAATTGAAAAAAATAAGCCAGCTTATTTATGGAATCCAATATTATGAAAACCAGAATCTTTTTCACAAAAGAACTGTCCCAATGGTAAAAGCTGAGCAAAGCCAGGCTTCAGATTCTAGGAGTTTTTCTTGTGGCTTGTGTATACACCTCATGGAGGCTCCATAGTATGGATATGGTGTACTAAGCAAGAAAAAGTCTTGTACATAGAGGCACTAATGGGGAAACAAAAGGAAAAGAGAAATTCTCGTGGCACAGGAGAGGATTGAAAAATAATCTTGCAAACTGTGAGCAAAAACACTTCTGTACCATTGTTTTTTCAGCAGTGCCTGTTCTGCATTTGGCTAGGACCATCACTTTTTCTCTAATCAGAAAAAAATCTCTGGTAATCATTAAGTATATAGAACTAAGAGCAAATTTATAAATATTTATATGTACTGATTTGTGGGGTTATCTTATTGGTTTTGTTTTCTTTGACATGGGAAAAGTCATCACAAAAATTTCCAAATGCATAATATTTGCATTTAATTTATTTGTTTGATATCACTACCTGTTCCTGATTCATAATAGTACTTTAGTCAGAGAAAGTGTTTTTCAGTGGCACTAGTCTCTGTAATCTAGAATTATGCTAAATTAATACCTACGACACCATTTCACATAACTCATGACGAGTCTTCTTGTATTTGTCATCAAAAACAATGGTTACACAAGAAATAATTTGTTGGATGACACTGCATTAATAGTTTCTGATTGAGCACATTACAGTTTGACTGGAGAGATAGAGCGCTATTTCTAGTAAGAAAGCAAAACCCAACAGATAATTGGGTGACAATGTAGCTCTAAAGCCTCCTCCCCTCTCAGTGCCTAGTGCACATTGCAGTGCAGACAGACACAGCAAATGCATGCAGCCCTGAGTATGACACAGCTGCCTGAGCTGTTCCACCTCCTCAGATAGGTGTCCACACTAACAAATATCACTTCTCCCCAGTTTTCATGCTGGTCATTGGCTTAACAGGCTCAGGTTTTCTACCAGTAACCCACTGGCTATTCCTCTTCCCCAAATTCCCCCCAGAAAAACATTTCTACACCCGATGGTCCACCTGGCCATTGATCCTTCATGGCCAAGCCACAGGCATGCAGATGCAGTGTCTTCTGGGGATCCAGGGAATGGTCAAGAGACAGTGGAATAGCAGTTTCTATTCCTACACAAACAAATATGTCCTTGAAGGAAGAAACTGTTGCTGCCAACTTTGTACCATTTGCAGAACTACAGTAAAAAGAGACATTGTTGCTTCAGGAAATACAAAGTCCAGGGATTCCCCTTTAGATAAACCCCTTCTTTAATTGGTTAGAATAGTTCTAAGAGCTGCTGTGAATCCTATTGTCCCTTTCTCCATCTAAAATACCCTTATAATCTCAACCTGAATACATACCAACCATATCAGAGGATTAACTCAAATGGAAATCAAATTATAACTTCCTTGCATCTATTCTCCTTTTAATGTGCTCAAATGAAAATCAGGAAATTTTTTTTTCTATACACATTATACATTTCTTTCTAAGCCACCTTAATCATGACTGTGTGAATGTAAACATTTTCTAGAAACATTAGGATATTTTAATTGTTGGTTTTGCTATTTTTATGGTTGACTGAGAAACAGTCTTTCTGGGTAGGCCTCTGCAACAGATTGAAATATCCACCTAGATAAAGAAAGCCTCTCCTGGAGGGACTGCCTGAATGAGAGATGGACTAGCACACTCTTCTGACTGTTATTGTTGACTGACTGTCAACGATAAGTACAGACCAAAGAAAAAATTTTAAAGTAACTTTTGCTTACCAGCTGAGCAGAAAATAGCAGGCTGGTATAGAATAGAAATAGTAAATGGGAGGCATACGTGGGTTTGGAACTGTAAAGAACCCCTGAAAGAATTGGGCAAGCAGTTTCATTCCAAGTCCAAACAACCTGAACTCCAACTATATAATTATGTTTGGATTTGGGGTTTTTTTCTGCCCGTAATATTTTGTTTGGCTTCTGGACTGTTTGGAAGTTAGAACTTCTTCTGCTATTTACTTATGACATTCAGTGCTGGCAAGGATGATGCATTTCTGAACTATGGAAATCTTATTCCCGAGGATACTTGAAAACCATCACTTTCAGTAATAAGGGTTAGATACTGTTGGTAATTGGAGAAATTTCAGTAATAAGAGTCTCACAATACATCAGTCTTGTGACTTTGCTTGAAAGGTAAGGGGCAGGTCAGCATGTATTGATATTAGGCAGCAAATATTCATTTTAATTATTATGGAGGTACAGTAGTGTCACTAATAAAAATTATTCAGGGCCTTACTAGTTGGATGTGGTCTAAAAGAGGGGTCTCTCATCTGCAGGAAATGCTATTTTCCTGATATTTGGCTGAAAATTCAGCAAAACTTTTCAAAATTCCTTGTAAGCTCAAGGCCCCGGAGCAGCCCAGTGTTTCTGTCAGACAAATCACTATCTTCACCACCAAAATTGCCACCAATACCACACTTACATAGTTCAGCATTTACTGCATATTCAGAACACTAAGCATGACTGGTGACTCCAAGAGAAAATAAGATGTAGAGTTACACATGCATCCAAAATAATCTCTGCTCCTCAAACAGTAGGTGGAAGAATTGCATAAGTGCTTCTGTAAAGTAGGCTGTACATTGCTCCAACTGCCTGAGTTTAGCTGATCCCAATTCCACTAATTTCTTGTAAAGCATTTAAGCTTCTTCTTGTAAAGCATTGGTTGGTCTTTATGTATTGACAAGTTTTCTCTCTTATGCTAAACACCCCTAAAATACCCTCTTTGTTGACCCAGAATCTTTGTTCTTGAAAGGCTTCATTTGTGCTCTGCACCTTTGACACAAAAACTTCAATCTTTTACAAGAGATATTGGCCCTTCACAATTTTACCTGGGACTGATTAAAATTAGAATTGCCTTTGTATGTGTTGCTCAGCCTTTTCCATACTCATAACTTCATTATCAATCTAAATTTTAAAACGGTGTAAAAAGATAAGTCCAATGATATAATCTGTACACAGTGTTTGTTGATAGCTGGTTGGTACAATTTACAAAAAAAAAAAAAAAAAAAAAAAAAAAAACCTTAATAAAAGCACATATTTGGGCGATTTCAAAACTTCAGCCAAGGACTCCTAAAATTGGTCTACCATCTCCTTTGGAAATAGGCCTGGTAAGGATCTTGGTAAAAGTCCACTTCCAAACATTTTAACCCCATTTTAACCATACAAAGCTGGATGTTTTAACTAAGTATATTCCGTCACAAAAACATCAGGTGGTTCTTGTAAGTAACTGAGATGGATTCTATGGGGACTCATTTTATTTTGTTCAAAGTCCTGGTCAGGAAGATTGAGGGAACTTTTCCAGGACATTACACAATGATTCTTCATTAGAAGACTATAAAGTTTGCTGAGTAAAAAAATTTCTTCTGGCTTCCATACTGTGTAACCCCATTTAATGCTGTAAAAAGCCCTCCAAAATTGGCTTGGACAGAGGCCAGATCTTTTACTCTGGCCATCTCTCATTAGTCACTGATACAGTTAAACTTGCCTCAGAGTTTCCACCAAAAAAACCCATCTTTGGGGGGTTATGATTCAGCTGTAAATTTTGAATCTAGAGTGAAATTTAGCAAATCAAAGGCTTATCGCTAGAGCAAATAATAATTATATTAATATAATTATATGTATTAAGTTTTATGCTTTTAAGCTATTAAACCTTTTATATCCTAAACAGCTTTGTGCCTCCAATAAGTTTTAAAAGGAAGTTACATTTAAGTCATGCCAACTGATATTACCAACCCCAGCTTAAACTGTGCTTCTCTGACTCTCCCAGCAATACCCACTGCACTGGGTACCAGCACCTCCACACCAATGGCCTTTTGTGTGAGCGTTCAACTCATATGCTGATGCAGATATTCAATTCCACCACCACTGACCTGCAGAGGAGGGCCCTACGTTCAATCTCCTCTTCAGTAGCTCAGTCTCAGTGGCAGGTCAGGGCTTTTCAAACCAAACAAGGGCGAGCACCTGCAGCCCTGCAAGGAGCCTGTCCCTGGCCAAGCTCAGAGCACCCACCCAGTGCCCAGCAGTGGCCCGCAGCTCTCACTTTCTTTCATTTTTCACATCACGTTAAAAGGCTTTTGCTTGACATGAAACCTTACTTGCATCCAGTGTTCATTGTCCTATAAAATGCTTTGTTGGGTTTTTAATATATGACTTTACATATCGCATTTTTAATGTCTTAGGTCTTTCATACATAAATCTGAATATTTGTTGATTGTCACAATTCACATTCATTGCTAAAATAAAAGCAAAGGCCTCTGGATTTCTCTCTTTGTCACTTTAAATGCATAAATAAATGGTTACACAAATAATGCCCATACAGAACATAAGAATTTGATACTACATTACACTTTCACACAAATATATACATGTTTAAAAACACATAACTTTTCAATTAATTGCACATTATGAAATTATGTCATTTGGAAAATGCCAACAACAACATAATTCCAGACTTTTTCACAAAAAAAAAAAAAAGAAAAACAAAACTATGTTCCAGCCAGCATAGCAAGTCAAATCTGAGAATTTTGCAAGAAGAATTTGGATAAGCAGCATATGTCTTTTTTTCAGTTAATAATTCTGCCTCTCACAGTAAATATTCTCTGTTTTACCTACTATTAGTAGGCAAACAAACAAACAAAAAAAAATCCGAATTTTAGGAACCCTAAATTGCCTTAAACTGAGTGCCTTTAAAAGAACCTCCTCACTCGTAATTATTTTGAGATCATAAGTAAAAAGGAAAAAATTCATTAGAGATGGAAAAACTTTAGCATCAAGCTGAGGAAAAGTAGCAGAAAAAAAACCCTAAAATGTCCTCTTCAGGACAAGAAACAATATCATACAGTCCTGGATCCCTGGAGCAGAGTGCAGGCTGTGGACACACACCAGGGGTGCAGCCTCATTGCGTTCTCTCTTACAGACAAATAGTCACAATTTTAAGTCATAATTAGGGGTTTTGGGGGATATAGAGTTTTGCTCTGATGTGTGGGAAAGAAATTCTTCAGAAGATTTTCTTATTCATCTGAACTTTATTTTTGTGCATTTTAATCAATTATATCTTCTTTTTGTAAGGTAAAATAAATACTTTTCTATTTCAACTGGTGAGATTTTGAGACCAAGTATTTTTCCTTTTAAGCTGATTTGCAGGAATCCAGTCATTGCTCTGAGGTCCCCAACCAGGCATGTCTGAGCTGCCCCTGTGCATGGGCTGTGTGCAGACTTTCACACCCAGCAGAGTGCTCTAAATTGTACCGCATGCAACTCATCCCAGAGGATGTGCCCATGTCCGCCAGGACCAGTCCATACAGGTATTTTGCTTCATAAGCATTGCATTAAATGTAACCAAATCTAAACACTTTTGTGGCTCTGACCTTGCACATATGTTTTGCTATGTGTTTAGTAAAACAGTAGGGTTTTTTTGAGTTTCAGGAGCTTAAATCTTTCCATTCATAATAAATACAGACCTTAAGTACATGTATGTGTTGCCTCTGGAAAAAACACTTCATTTTTAATCCAGCTAATTATCTCTGCCCACTTTTTGAGGACTGTACCTTTGTAAACAGAGCACAACTCTCCCTAGTTTTCAGTTTGAAGGCCTGACTGTTCATAAGGTATTGCTATTAGTATTAAGTAAATCCTTAGCTTAAAATGCAGGTCTGCATGGGACTTCTTGCATACCACACCTTTTAAAATCTTCAATAATGTCTAAAGCATGTTCAATCCTGCCAGTACCCAGATCCACATTTTGCAAAGTTGCCTAATGTCTGGAAACAAGGTTTAAATATACCACGAAAATATTATAGACAGACCTCTAGCAATATTTTTATGTATCCATTTTTCCAAGGAAAAAGTGATTGAATTGTATAAACTGCCCCTCTTCCATTTTTTTGTAAGAATTCCCTGGTGCTGTTAGTTCATTCAAAGCCAGAAGTATCACTTTACACAGTTTTTCATTGTACTCAGGGGAAGTATATGGAAATTTTAGAGCAATAAGCTACAAATGGGGAGCTGGACTACAGCCAGTCTGCATCCTTCTCATGCCCTTACAGCATTTTTTTCAGCATTCAGTGTTCTCCACAGTGTATATCCTGAGAGGCTATTATATTTGTTTTGGAGATGCAAAATGTAATAAGTAGACCTTTAACAGTGATGTCTAAGAGGCAAAGCTGACATTTTCTTTTCTTTTTGCTTCAAGAAAAGTTCATTAGTGGAGCCTTTAAGCACAAAAATCAGACTTTTCCATAATGTGCAGCTCTTGTGTTTAAGTCTATTCTTTTCCAAGAGGTCAATAATTCCTGTTCTGGTGTTATACAATTCCACAATCATTGTATATCTTGCACAAATTTTTAGAAGTTGCAGGTCGACCTAACTTGGGGCCTCATGTTTTTCCTTTGCACCTTTATAAGAGAAAAGAGGCGATAGCCAGAATAGTGTTACAACCACTAGAGGAATCACATTTTATGAATACAGAATATATTATTAGAATGTTGCTGTAGAATGTTATTAGAGGATAACATTTTATGAATATACTCAAGCACTGGAGTATTTAAACCCATAGGAAAGTCACTGTTTCAGACTCCATCATGGCATACGAAGCATTCATCAATAACACAGGTGATATTTTAAAAGAGAGCTAACGTTTCTTATCCTTTATATACTGAACGTGTACATAAACATGGCCATTGCAGACATCACAGTCACTCCTCAGTTACTTCATACAGGATAGAATTTTACAATTCAGAAACAAGAGATGGATTATTTCTTCCCAGTGTATGAAACTCACCCTGTATCAAAACTTTTAGAGACTGTCTTTATAATGAAGGCTTTCTTTTCATAGGTTTCATAGGTCTTAGGTGAGGACTGGCCAAATCACTTATATTTCAGACATCTATATTTGAGTCAGATACTATGTATGCTGTTGCTAATTGATGGAAAGAAACCGTTACTCTAAGGATAAAATTCTGCTGTCCAATTTTAAAATTAACTTTAGGATAAAACAACACCAGAAACTAATAACCTAGTCTCTTTTCTGATAATAAAAAGGGACTGAAATGATTGGTTCTGATGAGCCTTTCTACATTGCAGATTTTTTCATTTAGACAAATGAGTAACCTGGCCAGTAGAACAATGGCAGGAGGAATAGTATAGCCAGAAAAAGAAGTGGTGTATGCCCAAAACCCAGAGGTTATCACACCTACCTCCTAAACTGTCTGTATATATCAGCCCAAAGATTTTTTGAGGATACACGTGAAATGAACTGAAATCAATAACAAACTTGTCAACATGAATGTGGTCAGTCACACTTTGAATTAGAATCAGTTCCTAGAGATCTTGTTCCCAGGATGTTGCTAACACTCTTGTGATCTAACAGAATAACAGCAACAAGATCCCATCATGTCTTTAGAGGCAATGGATGAAAAAAATACCATGATAATTAATTATAAAAACAAGTATATTCAGGGCTAAAATAAAATTCACATACTTTTTTTTTGCAATGTCTTCTAGAAAAATTCATTGAATCTTTCTTGTGCCTCTGATGCCTGTCTGTCTGGTAAAGGGACAGAATTTTTAGTTCTAGATTTGTAAAATTAGAGTGAAAGTCCTCATTGCAAAGATGCTCCAATAAATTATTGTGTGTCTTGGAAGTGTCTAATACAAAGACAGCTCAGCTGGGATCTTTGGTAAAGATGGATTATACACAATAGCATACAAAACCCATATTTGACCAACGTCAGTTCCTCACTCTTAACGTACATGCATGTATATCACTCTAAGTTGTTAGAAATGTTTCATTTTACTTAGATTTATTTGTAGAAAACTATTTCTACTATATTTTCACTGCTTTTTCAGTGTCTGCAGATGATTATTTAATTTAAAGACTAACAGCAAGCATATTTAGGAGCAAGAATTCATGTTTACGGCTCTGTGTTTCTTTTACAGCATTTGATTAGTAACACCTAAAATTATACTGGGAGCTATATTTCCTGCATCTTTATATAGCCTCAGAGCTATCATCACCACCAGAGGGGACACAGAGATTTTTGTATAACTACAAGATTAACAACTAGGGAAGGGAGAAACTGATTTTAAATTACGCATATAAAATAATGCACTGTATATTCCATGTTTATTTTTAATATGAGAGAAACATTCTGAAAACGGCACAAGATTTTCAACAGGTTACTTTCTAATACTGTTTTACCATTCATAAAGCGTTTTACCACACCAGTCTGTATGGACTCATTTTTCATGATGATTCTTCAGGAAAATGTGAACTTTTGACCTCCCACCTTCCCAACACAGCTTCTATTCATTAAAAAAAAAAAAAAAGAAAGAACAAACAGCTTACACACACACACACGTACATGTAATACACATGGTGGATACAAAAAGAACTTGGTGTACTGTTTGCTTAAGGTAACCCCAGCCACAAGAAATTATTCAATTAATCGGAGGCAGGGGGGTGTTACATTTATTCATTAAAAAAGAATCTCTCTTAGGGGTGCAAAATAAAATTCTAAATAACCACGTGACATTTCACACTCATGTATGTCATCAGTCCAGTTCTTGGAATTACTGGCTCAAGGAAACAGAAAAAAAGCAAATGACCAAATGGACAACTATATGACCAGGGACCATGATGAACTTTTATTTTTTCCTTTATTTTTTTAAGGAGGGTTGTTGGGGTTTTTTTACAGTTGGACTCGATTATCCTTAAGGTGTTTTCCAAACCAATAAATTCCATTATTCACTTCACTTGAAACAGGTCTTTTTTTCCTGTATGTGGATATGGCTATCAGTGTGTTCTGAAAAGGATTAAAAGTTGGGCTCTTCGAATTTGCCACTGAAAGTCTCACAGGAAAACACACCTTTGACTTCCACTGGCTTTAAGAGGCTGACAACTGAATTTATTTAAAACCTATTGAATTTCTGGACTGTAAGATTGGAACAAGCAGTACTTTGTTACAGCAAGGTACTACTATCAGCAAAGATACAGGCAGGTGACTTGCACAAGGGAACTCCATATCTGTCAATAAAAACACTGTATTATGCTACACTAATGCCATGAAAAAATACTATGCCTAGTAAGAGGAAAGATACCACAGTTTTTCCATATGATAACTTAATTCTTGGATTCTGCTATATATAATATCTTCTGCCCTTTCACTTTACTGTGTATCTAGGTGTAAAGTGAAAAAGAAAAAGGACAAAGAACTAAAAATAAGTTTCATTCTTCTAGTTCCCCTGACACTGACTCACCAAAAAATTTCAGCATACTGAAATTAAATCTCAGGTGGACTGATAATCACCAAGATGTCTGTTAGTCATCCAGATTACCACTTCCTACTGGAAAGTGTGCTGTCTTTTCAACAAATATCTGATATTTTGATCCAATCCTATATTTTGAGCTCAGTGCAGTGTTATAATCCAGATAATCCTAAATATGAAGAACACTTAATCAAAGGCAGTTTAAAAAGGGAAATAAAACACTGGGTTAGTGTCTGTTATTTTATTCAACTTTGAAATGGCTTGAAATATCTTGAGGGTAAATTAAAAAAAAAAAAAAAAGTGAATGTGTTTCATCATATCTGTGGTCTGGTGCCTCTTCATAGTTAATGGGCAAGCCAAAACTTGCTGATTTATGGAACATGAGCAAAAAGCTGAAGTCACGTTTACATTTCATAAATCAGATGACAGACGTGTAGATACAAAACTGCAGAAATCTACAGAATCTCTGCACTTCGAGTCACTTAGCTGGAGAATTCAAATCTTAAAAATGAAGAAAGCTATATTTATTATAACAGATAATATCAAGTTGTATTTTGCTTTTAAATTAACTGCTTCTCAGAGATTGTAAAATTATCCACAGACAACCAGCTTTCTAATTTCTTCTGAGTTGTACTCTATTAAAGAAAGGTGCTCAGTTTGAGAATACCACAATATAAGTGATTGCTCTAACCATTCATATTTTTAGCTCCTTGTTTCCTCTCAGTGTGTGTGTTTGCCAAAATGAGCACCCAACTACAAGGTAGGGCCAAAGCTTGTAGATCCTGATCAGACACAGCTGTCATTCTCTAATGTGGAGTTGAACATTACTGTTAGAGATATACAGTAATGAGTCCAGTTGATTAGTGTGAGATGCTCTAATCTCAGGGTGCTGGTTGATGTTAGCAGGGCAGAGAAGTTAGCACAAGGTTGGTTATGCCAATCCCTGATCTACTACTCCTCTTGTGCACATGTTCCTGCCCAAGACCTGCCCCGTGTGACTGCAATACACCTATGTAACATTTAATGCAACTCAGGCCCATCTAGTTCTTTGGTTTACCAAACTCAGAATTCTAACGATTGCAAACTTTCACTTCCACTACAACCAAAAATTGGGATCATTCATATTTAGGAGCAGATCCACTAAGGTATATCTTGCAAGTTTCTTGCACCTCCCTTACACGAGAACTGGGACACAGAGATGTCGCTGGAACATCCATAAGTGACTTCCCCATCCTCCCTGACTTTCAGAAAATCTTACATATAAATCTCTCCTCAATAGCAGTCGGTGTATTTGGTTTCCATCTAGACAGCTCGCTGCCTCGGTACTTTTTTATCAGCTCAGACAATGACTGCCTTGGGGGAAAAACTCCCACTGAAAAACTACAAACATTTAGATTCCAAAACTTCTCAAGCTTGAATTGCCAAGTCATTATGTGGAGTTGGAATGGAAACTTTATCCATTATCAATTTCCTGTGAGTTTCACTTTTTTGAATGCTGCAAATCACTCAGGTTTTTCCTATTGTTTTATGAAATACTGCACAGAAGCTTGCAAAAAAAAATAGATATATAGACAATTATTTCTATCCATCATAATTGCACATTTTTAACCTTGCTCTCATAATCCACTATCAATTGTTTGTTGGCCACTACGCATCAGATTTGAGGGCTCATTAGCCCACAGTTAGCCATGATGAATAGGTAGGCACTTAGAGGTAAGCACAGATGTCTTTTCTAGCATGGTCTCCTGACTCGGAGACACCAAAGGTCAATTAGCAACATGACTGCTGAGCTGAGACAATGATGATGTGAAGAGAAGTTATTACCTCCTTAGGACATGAGGGAGCCTTTCCTGCCGAAGCACAGTAATCTATATAGTCAGGATGGCCTAAGTCTGAACAAAGGCGAAGTAGTGCCTTGAAGCCTCAGGACACCATTTCCCTTGTTCTCAAACTCAGTACTAAGCACTTGAGGCAAGGTTGAAATGTTAATGTAGGGGGTAAAGAGGGTCTCCCTCATTCTCTGGCTTGTCTTTCAAGGGATCTTCTCCCAGATTTCCATTTGAATTCTGGGGAGGAGATACATCAATACAGTCTTTCAAAAATAAATGAGGCCACAGGCACCCACTGACTGCACTCTATTTAAAACTCTCGGAATACTTTGGTTCAGCCAGTCTATAGTCTCTCATACTGTACAAAATCCCTACTGAGTAATGGCAGTGCTACTTAGAGAGGTGCCATATCAGCACTGTGGGGATCCCACAAGTCCTTGCAGACAGCAGGTGACTACAAATTGCCAGTAATGATCCACTGGATACCTACAGGTCTAGATACAGATGATATTGCTAAGTATAGAGCTATAGAGATGATAGGGGTTATAGAGAGACAGAACTTAATGGTGACACTTACAGTAGAGGAAGAAAAGTTAGAGAAATAGGAGCAAACATATTGAATATATATGCCTAAGACAACCTAGTGAGAAACAGAGTCCAGAGAGTCCAGCTGCTCAGAGAGTGATTTACAGGAACCCTGAGTCTGAAATCTTGCAGTTGTAAGCAAATGAGTAGTGAAAACAAATAACCTTGTGCCAGATTAACAGGTGTGGGGCTCCAATCTCCAACAGATGCAAAAAGTGGGACCAGAGTCCCACAGTTAGGTATTGCTGGAGGCACAACTCTGGCATGTTGTTTTGCATTCATGCCAGTATGAATTAAAGCAGCATGACGAATTCTTTCAAAATGGATTAAATATTTCTCATCTCATAACAAAAATTCTTGTCATTTTCTTGTGATTTTTTGCATTACATTAATAGTAACTGTGATTTATGGAGACAAGTCATCAAGAAATATATTAACAATGTGGTCACGGTTTAGTAGAGAACTTCCTTCCATCATGTATATTTTTAAACTTAAACTTGAATCCAATGGCTTCCCAGGTCCCATGAAAATTAATCTGGTAACGTAAACTAGATCTGAGGGAGGTTTTTTGGGGGTAGGGGGAAACTGTTAATTTTTGAAGTCTAAACACAGTCTGAGATTTTTAAAATTGAATATGACTTTTCTTTCTTTGCAAGGAGACAAGAGACTTTCTTGCCTGCATGTATTCGCAGTGAAAGAATATCACCGCAATTGCAATATGGCCTAAAAAGAAAAGTGTACTGACTAAACTAAACCAAACTTGGTGAAACCATAAAAGAGTATCACAGAAAATTCAACAATAAGAAAGGACTTGAGAAAGATGGGATTTAGTATTTGCATAAGAGATTCTGCCACTGTGAAGTGGAAGGTTCTAAAAGCAGAGAATGTTCACCACCACCAATTAAATCACTGAAGGGAGTACTGGAGACATTTCTGTTGGCAATGTGGAAAAACCAAAGGCATTACTATAAGCCAAGTTTTTTCTAAACCTCAGTAGATGGAGTAAGTTCTATTAGTTCAGAAGGAACCTGGCTAATATCACCTTCTAAGTCACAGATGGTGGATCATTCCAATGTAAAAGTGATATATACTATTCAGTCTGCAACTGCAAATTATTGTGGTTTTGCTCCCTTTTTTTCTGTCAGCTAACATGCCAGGCCATCTTAAAGTTCAGCTTCAAGCTTAAACCTATCATCCCTACTCAATGGAGAAAGTCAGACACAGGAAAGAATGATTTATGCCATTTCTAGGGTGACCCTCCAAAGTCACTATATCTCCCTAGTGGCTATGGCAGGAACCAAGTTTAGATGAGTAATCTTCACACAGTTAAACAAGTTCCCATGATCATGATCCTATGAAGTCCTCTACCTTTATGGACCTGACAAATTCCTGGAATTGCAGGAGAATCAATTCACAAAGGCTTTTTGTTCACTGTAGGAATAAAAACATTCTTATCAGAGAGGGGTTGGCATATTTCTTTTTATTTGGAGAAAGATTTTTTTTCTTTAAAGAGGCAAAAGAAAATGAAAAGTCTAAAACCCAGAGGAGCCTGACTTACTTATATTTTACAACGCCAACCAAAACACCTTCACATCAGAGGCGGAGTTCCTCCTCAGCAACAAGGAATGAAGCCTTCCTGTTGGGGCAGGGCAGGTGGGAGAGGAATCTTGTTTTCTGCCAAGGGTGATCCCCAGAGCAATACAATACCTGCCAGGAACTGCTTGTTACTTTTCCAAGCAACTCCAGTGCATGTACATAATACTCCCAGACAGAGCTTTTCCCCTGGAAGCACCTGGACAGATGGCTGGGTGAGCAACCAGAGCCTTCATCCTGAAGGCTACACACAGAAGAGAATGTGGTGCTCTTGGCCCACCTGCTGCGTCCATCTTTGTGAGCTTTGGACAGATATTGTCACAGATGCCACTTGGTGTTACTTGCTGTCTCAGATGATGGCCTATGCCTTTGGTTCACATCCCTCTCACAACAGCCCAGGAGGGAAGGTAATGTCCTATGGATGCTTGAACAAGCTCTTGCCAAATTCACAGTCCCACTGTCACTAAGGCTGAATCACTCAACATACAACTTTGCCTCATCTTTCTTGTCTCCTAGTGCCAACACAAACTGAATCACAAGCCCTTGTCAACCAGTTAAGCACCTCAGTTCCTCAGATGGGAGAATTTTTGTCTGAACATATATATGAATCTTTTTGTCACATTCTAAATACAAGCAATTTACTAAATTTTAATTGTACAGCGCTTTGGCAAATGCACTATAAAAATAACTAGGAGGTATCTATCAACAAATTTATTTATAGGAGTAAAAAGTATCCAAAGGTTATCATTTCTGTTTAGCAAGCCTGGTACATGCCTGGCAGACAGGAAAGCAGAGTGTGTGTACTGAATGGTTTTTCAGATACGTCCTGTTTCTGAAGAGTCTGCTTGTTCTCACAAGATCACATGTTACTGAGATTTGTCAGCGTCATTGATTTAAAAAGACTTACCATTTGCCTCCTGTAAATCACTGGCAAATACCACACAAATATAGTGTCACTGATTATTCTCTTGACGGTTAATTGAATTCTAATTTTCCCTATTGAAACAGTCTTGCAGCTAATTCCTACACTCAGATGAAAGTCACAGTGACCTCCTTTTGAAGTTCAGTTTCTGTTTGTCCATAGATTTGTGCATCTCCTGTCTTTATGTACCTCCACAAATACTGTGTTTGTGTAAGTGAAGGTACTCAATGGTTTAGTAATCAATATAGAATCATGCCTTAAGTTTTTCAGACAGCACACATAAAGCTTTGTTAACAAGGAGTTTCCAAAGCTTTTTTTTTTTTTTTTTTTTTTTTTTTTTTTTTTTTAAATGGGGAAAATATGTTGCAGTGGGGATTTCTGCAACATGTATAGAGACCGAGGCCCGTGGAAAAGAAAGAGGGACAGATTCTTGATAAGTGTTCTTCAGAGATCTTTATGCTCCAGCCGCGTGGCCGGATGACTGCCAAAGAACTGAGCAATCACGGGATCAGCAGGGTCTGCCCCCGGGCAGGGGAACACAAAACAACCAATGGGGAACGGGATTGACCAGGGAGTGGGGAAATCCTAGAGACCATGCCTCTACCCCAGGGTCCCCTCCCCCAGGACCACATGGCAGGGGGGAGGAACCCCAACACAAATATATTGGGACTTGATTGCTTTTGGGAGAGGTGGGATGTAATAGGGAGTATTTTTTTCCTTTTTGAAGACAAAATGCAGCACTCACCTCCATAAGCAGACTTCAGCTTCTCCCAGGCCCTAGATTTGGCTTATTGACTCTTACGGTTTAGCATGACACTTTCTTTTCTTTTTATTTTTATATTCTTTTTCTCTTTCCCTTTTTTCATGGGCTGCAACTCTTGTCACTGTTTTCATTATGACATCCCTCTCATTGTAATTTTTATTCCCTATAAAGAACAGGTTTGTAAGCCTAATGATAGATATTTTTCAAAATGTGGAACCGTAACTTTCACTCAACTACAAATCTGATAATATGACTTGAAAATAATTTTCTTATGTATTAATACTGGTGTCATTTTAGTATTTTTCTATGGATATCATGTAGTTCTGTAATGTTCACTGGTTGAAGCAGTTCACATCCCCTCTAGTAGCTTAGCTTTTGTTGTTGTTGTTGTTAAATTAAACTGCAGTTTGATAGAGTTTATTTTACTTCCAGTTGAATTCTGTGATATTTTCCAACCAAGCAAGAGATTTTTGCCAGGGGGCTGTATAATTCCCTTATGATTGATTATGTATGCACTCCTCCCTCTTTTCAGCCTACCTTTTAAACTGTTTTTACAAGTTCTCTAGATACTCCAAAGGGTTCATAATTTATCTATCAGTCCTTTTGAAGCACCCTCAATAATGTTCATCTTCATATACTCTGTGATTGCAGTTTTGCAGATAACAGAAAATTTGTTGGTTTTTGATATCTGCCATGTGTCTTCTCTTTTCTCCTGCTCCTGTCTCCTAAATTCTGTAACACAACAGATCATCTTACAAACCCTGCATGCTTTTCCGTAAGTAGATATTGACACTGCTGAATTTTGTGCACTGTTTCAGCTTTCCACAGAGATCAGCATGGCAGTCAAAACCGTGCACCTGACATGTGCTACTTCTATTGAATACTAGATTTCTTCTAGCATGCTGGTAAATCTGACCCTTCAGTTTCTTTCTGAATTGGATATACTCAGACAACCTGTCACAGCACACTGTATGACATGGAAACAAGGGATGCAGAAGCTCATGATCACAGTGAAATGAAAGTCCTCTCAGATACCCAGTCACATTTGCTTGTTCTTGTAGATGGCAAAGAATGAATGTTGTGTTTGACAAGAGTTGTTGTTTTGGAGAGTGAAAAAGATGGGGACAGGGAAGTTATTAAATCAACCCATATCAATTTTCCCTCCTCGGTGGATTTTGCTGTTTGGTAGCCAAAGTAAAGGTCAGTAAAAAACACAGTCCTACTTTTAACCTTTACTTTTGTATTGCTGCAGACTTCAAGTGCAAATTCAGGCAGACCAGATAGTCTGTGGTAACTTGCTGCTACCCAAGAAAGTGTGTTGCAGCTTCATTTACTCCTCTACCATTTGCTTCACAAAAAATGAAGCTTCACTTTGAAATGAGGAGATAGAGTAGAAGACCTGTAGCATAGGAACATGGGCTGGGTGATGGATGATACAAGCCCAGGGGACTTATCTTATCTTAGTGATACTAGACCAAAACTTGGTCGTGATCAGTTCTTACTGAGTCTTTTCATTCTCTCCATTGTACTCCTTTCAGTCCTAAGGTAAAAATGTGTTCTTTAAAAGCATGTTCATGACACTACAATGTCTTCAGAGTTCAGATGTTGAAATTTTAATGTAGACCATTTTCTTTTAAATGCTAGAAACAACATTTGAAACATATATCATTATTTTTTTTACTCAGCAGTAAAATGATATGATTCCTTACGTGGTTCTTATTTAGGAACATGGAATTACTCCACCGAGAAATTGAAGAATATTTTAGAGAAGTGAAATATAGTCCCATTTATCCATCTAGAAGCTCATCTAAGTTGTCTCTTCAGATTCAGTGAATGAATAAAGAATTAATGATTCAATCCTGTGTCTGAATTTTTATTCCTATTCCCTTCAGAGAGATTCCACCCCCCCTTCCCCCACTGCTACCTAACATTTCCTGGCAGGTATTTCCCCTGGCTTAAGGTTCTCAGAAATCATCCTGGTTTTCGCTGCTTGGAGAAAAGGCTTGCAGGAGGAAGCTCTTAATTGCTCTTTTAACAGCAGCTGGTAAAAGCATAACGTCTTTAAATCCCACTGAAAATTTCAAGCTTTTTTAAAGGAGTTTGCAAGAAAAGGACCAAATTCAGAATGGTCTCACAGTGCTAGGACAAAGAAAAAAATGAGAGAGGATACTTTATCTGACTTTTCCGTGTTCTGTGGGTTCTAAATTAAGAATAAAAGAAACCCACAGTTTTAGAAAGCTGACTCTGTGGGAGGTCTGAGTGAAACAGTCCATAGCAGAAGGCAGAAGCCTTTCAGGAAATGTGCCATTCCTTCTGCATTAACTCTTGCCTCTCTTGGATTATTGTTACTAAGCTCGCTAGATCTGGTCACTGATAAAATGTTCTTCTAAAAGTTTGTCTTGTCCAGGACTGTTCCAGGAATGGCAGTGCAAGCTGTTGAAGGCATTTGTTCATACAATAGAGCTCTGTGAGAAATATACAGTATAACACTGATGGTATTTTAAAGTGCTGTTTAGCATGAGAGTAAAGGTTTACACAGCATTCATAATATATAGCTCTGGTTGCTAAATGTTTGCTGCCAGTGCTTCCCGATGTCAACAGTGGCTGCCATTGTTTAGTCAACTTGAAATCTTTAGCAATATAGCTGTGAAATTCTTTCCTCAAATGCAAAATGAACAGCCCTAATAAATACAATGTGCTTTTACTGACGTTAAATTCCCTTTAGGATTAGAGGAAGCTGAAGAGATTTGTTAACATAGCGCTCAGTGCTATTCGGAGTGGGTGAGGTAGGAGGATATTTAAAAGTACTCAGCCTAGCCTGATTGTGTTCCTGCTAAGTTCAACCTCCCATTTGTTTTAATGGCCAGAAGAGAAATTAATCAGCAGTAAAAACTGCATCTGATGGAGAAACTCCTTGAGGGCTGCTCTATAAAGCTAAGCTACTTAATCATAGTTGTCCCTTTGGCTTTGAACACTCAAGGTTTTGTTTTTCACACTTCTTGCTTTCCAGTACCATTTTAAGACATTGCTTTCAAACAGAAAGCACCATTTTGGTTTCTGGAAGAACACATGATAGCAGTGCCTCAAACTTTGTATTTAAAAGGATTGCTCTGACCTGTTCTTCGAAAGCTCTCCCACAGCTCTCCCACATTGCTTGCTGCAGGCTTTTGATATTCAGCAAAGAAAATTTCCTTGGGTAACAAATCTTCTCCCTCTACTTCCCCCACAACTCCTTTCAGATTTGGTCAAGATTTAAAGTGAATAAATGTGATTTGAGTTCCCAGTGTTGATGGTAGTGAAGATAGGAAACAAAGAAGAAAACAAGACAGAAGAAAGCATCCCATCTGCAAGAACAGGTTTTACCCTTTGCTTTACAGTGCAAAAGAAATCAATAAATTATACATGAACTAGGACAGCAGAAGAACAGTACTACAGTCTGCAAAAACAAGTCGGGGTTTTCTATTGGTTTTTATACTTCTTATTCTTTCCCCTTGTACAAACACAGTAGGCACAGTCCAAACTGAATATTTTGATAGATATTACTGTGAACTATTGACAGGAGGAGGTTTGCATGTTAAATTTTCAATCTGACCTATACTACATGTTATGGGCACATCATTTTTAATCTAAAAAGAACTTCATAAGTATAGATCTTGAAAAATTGCATTCAAATATATAAACAGTATTGCTCAATACTGTATCTTCCATACTGTTTCTTCCCTAAGAATGGATACTGAGTTTCATCCCCCCTGATCAAGACTAAATCCACTGTCATCATAAAGAACAGAGGGTTCCCCTGAGTTTAGGCTCTCAAAATTCAACCATTTCATACCAAAATCTCAGTTCCTTGGGTTTTGTGATAGCTTTTTGTACTCTGATTCTTAATCACACAATCTGCAGTCTTTTTTTTCCATCATTTTTCAAAAAGTAATGGTGCGATACAATATTTTCTGCAAACAAGACAAGTGGAAAAGCGTATCAGAAATGTGCTGAAGAAGGACAGACAGTCTCTTTTCAGAAGATTTCATCTCAGAGGTGAAGTCTGTCTCCTCACCCATGCTATCTTCATTGCCACATGCAGCAGTTACATATTTAGCAACCATGACTGTCACTCTGGTGCCACTGCCTGAAATGGCAATTTCAGTGAGCGATCACAGTCCTACACCCAGCAGCACTGGCACAGACAAGCCACACAGACAGCTGATAGCTGTGCTTGAGCAGTGTGTGCGATGAAAGAAACAAAACAAAATAACATGGGAAAGGGCGTCTGAAGTTTAGTTTTTCATTGTTCATTTATTAGAGTTTTGGAAATAAATCTGCTTGAGGATGTTGGGATTTGTGTGTACAAAAGCACCATCTGCAGCTGTCATGTGTGTGTCACAATAAAAGTTTTAAGAAACAGCTCAGCATTGGTCCATGAGGCCAGTGAGACTTGATGCTTGTCTTGCACACAACACATCCACAGTGCTGGCAGCACTCTGCAGTGGAGTGTTGGAGTAATGCTCCACTTCTTGTCTCACATCACTGAAACAACAATTTATCATATTTCCACAGGTCTAGGCAATAACACTTTTTAAATAACATACTGTTTTATGTACAATTATTTCTAGTCAGATTTACGCTACTCATTTCAAATGAACCTCAGTATATGATACTGCATTAAAGTAGGCTTTTAGCAGTTAGAAATCCGGGTTTGAGGGACCAGTTTTCAGTGCTCACCCTTTCTATCTTCTCTTCTTCTTCCTTTGATACACCATAATTCTGTATATCCAAATTTGGATGTATTTGCTACTGATGGAAGTAGCAATAACAACACTAAAGAATAACAGATGCTTTCTTTCAATTTCAATCATATATAAGTCAAAATTCATCACTCATAGTCCGTTTTGGACTCATTTTCACATATTTTGAACTTAAAATATTTGGGAGTTCATGTCAGCTGAAGCCCTAGTGGAAGCTGTTTATGAGCAACTTCAAAAAAACTAGGTTTATTTTTGAAGTGTTTAGAGGGTGAACATCAATAATTCTTTGTTTAGCCCACTCTGAACATTGTCAGTGTGGGTCTGAATCACTACAAATTGTTTGAGATTAACATTATAATCCTCTGATTTTGAACAGGCAAGTTATAACAAAGTAAAAAGATGTATGCCAGAATAAAAGTTAGAAAACTCATTCTTCTCTTACCAGGAACATATTTCATTTGTATATTTAAATGGATACTGTCAAATTTGTTGGCTAGAGAACCATTAAACATTGAATAGTGTCCTAGGCATGTAACTAGAATTAATTTCTCTGATGGAGAAATAATGCCTTTGTAATTTTAAAGTATAGGAACAGCAGTTCCTTAATTAACATTAATATGGATTTTTATAAAATGGTATATTATTGCTTTAACTTTCAAAGTGTTGCATGCCTAATAGTCAAGGAAATAGATGGTCAGTAAAAGAAAGAAAATCTGTTCTTTTCTTTTTTTCTTTTTTAGGCATACAAGCAAGGGAGCCAACAGCTGCACTGATAATGCAAAGACTCTCTCTCCAAAACTGCAAAAAGATAAGTCAGTGTTATAAGTGCTGTAATTTTGAAAAGAAAACAATAGAGAATGTTAGAAAAAATCAGCTCTCCTAAAATTCCTAAGAAATTTAAGCCTTACAGGAATTCTACCCATCAATAAAAAGGGGAAAAGATAAGCAAACAGAACCAGCATCCTGAAGGACAACCATTCCTTTGGCTTACATGAATTCTGTAACCTTTCACATGAAAGCCATTTGTTTGAATCTTTCCTTGCTCAATACTAATGATTTAAGCCTACAATCATCTGATATCTGTTTACAGGTTTATATGTAATTAACAGCAGTTCATCTGATGGTAGAGTTCACAGCTGACAGGTATGCATCACCCAAAACCTCTATCTGGTTTTCCAGCTGGTGAGCAACATTTCAGGGACATGAGATAAAGTCCATTTATCTATTCAGCTTCATTTTTGCTCATTGTTTGAAAGAGAGGTGGCATGGGAAGGTGTTACTCCTCTGACTCTGGGGACATGTCACAGTGTTGCACAGCCTGAATATCAAAGGTGCAGAGGAAACACCTATTTGTGCAGGCTCAGCCAACAGGTGTTACAGCTACTGAGCCAGCACTACACTGAAACACCTATTTTTTGTTCATTTCTCTGATGATTTGTTTTATAAACATTGCTTTAGGAAGAGAATGGCCCCTGACATGGCTCTCTTCTTTAATATATTTTTGAGTCATTAGTATATTTTTGCATATTCAGTATGCATTATGTCAAAAATATCTTTTTTTGTTGTTGTTTGTACAGGGCTTTTGAGGTAAGGTTTTTTGGTGGTTCAGAATTACCCTAAGAAAATAGACACTGGAATTTGCCTGCCTTGATAGTTTTGCTGCGTGAAGAACTCATGAAGCTCACAGTTAGATGGATTTCTGTATCCTTTACTTTAGGAACAAAGTCATTCCTTCATAAAGCATTGGGTTGTTTTGGGGTTTTTTGCCCACAGGGATCATGATCCTTTAAAGGCTCATATATTAAACCTCCTACATTTGAAAGTGGCTGTGCTTCTGCTCCTGTGGTCGTCACCTCAGTGTACGTGTTGATGTTATCTTGCTTAGGTGACAGAAGTAACACCACAGAGAAGGGGAGGCTGAAAAATGGGTACCAGAAACTGGCAATTAGCCACAGCAGTTCATTAATGTTTATGTAACTATCTCTGAACTGCCTTAGCCATTCGGTGTGTGGTTTTATTAGATTCACCCGCAGTACATACAGAGTAGAATAACTCCACCTGTTCAGCATATGAGTTTGTACCAATAACACAGGGGAATAACATTCAGAAAAAACAACAATTGCTGTGTAAATATGTGGGTCCGTGTGATTTCAGTCTTTACCATTTTGGCAGCCTACTTTTTCTGTCACCAAAAGCAAAAATGAACCTATCGTTAAGAATGTCTTACATACCCAAAGAGATAAAAAGATTGACCACTTAGGATATTTTTTAGTTTAATGAACTATCTAGAAAGATGCTTTGTTACTGAAGAAAAGTTAGAACAGTAAAGACCACCTCTCCTTCAGAATCATTCTCAAGAACAACTTTTATTTCTCCTCATGTGTTTTATTACCTCTTGAATTGACCAAAAATTGAATCGACCCAAAATACCTTCACGTCTGAATAAAATGTGACAAGTCCTACAAAACTTATTCATTTCTTATATTTAAAGAACAAGTAATAGACAATGACAGACAATAGAAGTAACCTAAGCAGCACACATAATGACAAGGCATTTGCATTTTTAATGCAAACAGAAGCAGTGAAATACTGAAGCAACCTTTTCACTATATCCCCAGGTTCCCATATTCAGCTTCAAAAGTCCTTGAGGCCTGACCAACTTTCAACAGCAAGGCTGTAAGTGGAATCTCTGATTAAAATCTGACTTTACTCCTTAAGGGAAGTTACAGGATAAATTAAGGAAGCAGATGCAAAGTCTTATTGGTCTTGACAATGTCTGGAAACACCAGCATTTAAAAAGAGAAAACAAAATTTCCAGTACCTATGTGCAAACCTAATGAGATGCGAGGAGGAGGAGGTGGCAGGGTGGAAAGGATACCTGCTGTGGGGAAATTTTTCACTTTTGGGGCAGGATGAGTCCAGAATCTCTGCTCTCTCTGTCTCTGCAAGAGCATGGGGTCTCTCTGAACGGAGGCTGCTGCTCTGTTACCAGACACACGTGCCAGCAACACAAGTTCCTCGTGCCAGGCATTACTGTGGGTGCATCTGGGAGAGCAGGACAGTTTTCTGTGCAAGGTGCACAGCCCTCCACAGGGCAGATCCAAGCTGACCAAGAACCTTACCAGCAGCACTTGTCACTCTTCTGAGTTGCACCAGCAGACAATAACAAAGTTTTTCTACTTTGTTATTGCTTTCTCCCTGTTTCCTCAGGGAAGTCAAGTTTCCATAGGAAACTCAGCTATGGAAAGCTGATTCTGCCAGAGGTCTAACAGCAGACCCCCTCAGGCAGGAAGGCAGCACAGTGGGCCCAGTGGGAAGAAGTATATGGAAAGAAAGCCAACCTGTTTTCCAAAACTATTTAAATCTTAATTCTCCTTTGCTGTGGCTCTGTAAAGGCCATATAAAATCACGGAACATTTAATCAAAAAGAGGGGTCACAATGAAGGGCGAAAAGTAATGCCAAAAAGTGAAAACAGATAGCCCTTTGTAAATGAAAATATAAGCCTGATCAAACTAATAATCACACCTTGTTAAAGGCTGTCAGAAAATAAATCCAGTGAGTTTAAATGCCAGCAATAGCACTGAAGTCTCCATTATGCACATGCTTGTTTAAACAACAAAGACTCTTGCAACAACAAAGTAAACTGCATTTCCTGGATCTGGCACTCTTTCACGCCACCAAACTAGTGATTCGTATCTGCATGGTTTCAGTCTTCATTACCTGCTTCAAGATATCCAAGAGAGATGCAAAAATCTGCAATTCTTTCTCTCCATTCCTGACTTAACTGTTCCTATCATCTTTTGCTATATTTCTAGGGTTTTTTTAGGGCCTGGACTGTGGCAGGTATTTTTAAAGAGGAAAGTGTCCTGTAGCACTGTGGTAGAGCTCTGCAGTTACCTGAGTCCCAAAACAGCAAAGCCAATACAATAAGAACAAGTATTCTAGCGTTCCCTCTCTGACCTTTCTTATTTTGACTTGAAAGGGAGGAAAGTTGGGGTGCAACTGAGCAGATTGCAGAATTGAGAGAGAATAGATAGCAGTTAGATGAGCACCAATAAATAGAGAACTCAGTACCCCTAAATTTAAAGAGCAATTGTAGAAGACATGATAAAAATGTTATGGTATTTTATGGCACAGTTTCCTATGGGATATGGTTAATTATATTTAATTTCAGAATCCCATTTAAGTCAAATATCAAATGTCTGAGGAAGAAGTGTTGAAAAATTATTTTTATAAAAATGTGATTACATGATGAAAGTGAGTGAGCATATGCAGCCTTATACATGAAAATCAAGGCAAACAGAGCTCATGCTAGACCCAATATTCATTCGGGGATCTTAAGGGAAAGAAATATTTCCATGCACGTTATTTTCTTGTCAGAATAGGCATCATCCAGCAAAGCAACTTGCCTTTTCAATATTTCTGTTCATGTGTTGGTTTTAGGTTGGAGTGATGGGTTATGTTTGTCTTTGAATACTAGAAAACATATCTACAATGTCCAGAGGTGAAAGTGCCTAAAGCATGAGTAACTATGTGAGTAAGCAAAGTTGACTGTGGATAGCAACTGAGATGCAGGTCTATATCAACAGGCAACAAAACACCACAGGAGAAGGAAGGCATAGGTATCCCAGTGTTAGAGATGTCTGCAAGCTACTCTAAGTTTGTGGTAAGAGCACAAAGGATAAAATAGAAATGTAAAATTAGTATAATTTAAGAAAATCTTATATGTGTCTTGACCGGCAACTGACACTAGCTTTAAGTTCTGCCAAAGAATCAATTCTGACTCTTATGCTACCAAAATACTTTTTCCTCCAAACAATGGAATTATCTCCTCCCACACATACCAAAATTCTCTAGAAGTTCAATGTAACTCAGTACATGCAAGCATTTGGGCAACATTCATTTCATATTTTTAAGTTGAAGTAATAACAAGGGAAAGAGATCTCTTGAGGAAAGATATGAAATGTTTCCACCAGAAAAAGGAAAGAAAAATCTTAAAGATAACAACAAAAAATAGTACAAAATGTGTCAAAAGTCTTAAAGGAAAAGTATACCCTGCAAAATCCTCTGCTCAGTTTCTTGCCTGTGCTTGCTTGGGTACCTTAACCACAAGGGAGGATTACTCATTTTTTAAGTGTTTTAAATGCAATCCTCCTTGGCTTGTGGGTTTCTACACTGGCTTTATGTACTAGTTTGAAAGCAAACCAGTGAGAGACTCGAAATCAGAACTACAATTTAATAGGAAAATTAAGATAAAGGCAATAATAGAGAAACACTGTCTTAAACTGACAGAGTCAGAATACAACCTGACACCCTGCCAGGCAGGGTGGTGGTAGCAGTCTGATTGAGTGGTGGCTGCAGTCCTCCTGAAGGGATAAATGTGGTTCTGTTGAAACGGTGATCGTGTAGAAGGATCTGGTCTTCCTCTGAAGGTCCAGCAGTGGTTATGTAGCTCCTGTCCTCTGGGAATCCAGTAGGTAGGGCTCCTTGTGGTGTTCCAAACCTCAGATTATATCCAGGTAGGAATGTTTGGTTCCTCCCCCTGGGTGGAGCATCCCACAATGGGATGGTGTAATTTTATGAGTCCTGCAGTGAGGCTTGATAGCCCATTAACAGAAAAATATCTTTCCGGAGGGACTTATCAGGGATGTGTCATGGAAGAGAAAAAGAATGCTGCCCCACCTGGTTTTAACAGATGGTGGTAGAATGCATACTTTTGGCTACATCTTACACTGAAACCTAAGACACTTTAGTCCTGTGCAGTTCTTATTTTAAACCCTGACTGAGATCACAGTTGTCACTGGGAGGTTTGTTCCCAAGGAACATTCCTGACTCAGGTCATTTGGCAGCCTGAATATACCAAGCACCAGAATGCCCTGGTGTTACCAAGTAGGAGATTGTAAAAGTGAAATGAAGTTTCTCAAAGTCAAGGTAATGCCTGTAATTTTTTTGCTCTGCTGCTTATCTTGACATTAAGGCAGCATGTCTTTCTAGAAGATGTGTCACAGCTCCACAGGAAACTTCCCACCAGTGACATATTAGTGATAAAGACCCTATGTGCAACATTATACAAAGGCAGAGACTAGATGTCATCCAGTTTTCTTTGTGACTTCAGAACAAGTGAAAATAGGACTGCTGTAAGAAGGAAGACCAAAACTGAACTTCTGAATGGGTTTTATAGAATTTCATATAGATATCTATAGAAGACATTCTGTATAATTACTAATATTCTCATAGTAACTGAAATTTTAATAATAAGGCATGTAATCATTTAAAAGAGTATGTGTTCTGCTGTGACTTTGATGCTTAATTTACCAATTTGATTTTTGAATGTCACATGCTTTCTAATGGCTTCACAGGAGTTCAAATCCATTTAGAATATGCTTTGGAACTTGAAAATAAAAAATCCTATTATAAATTAATTAAGAGAAAAGTAAATGTTCACACAGAGCATTGTGTTAAGCATATAGATGAGTCATTAAAACAAAAAAGGAGAAAATAATTGAGTGGGGTTTTATTTTTTATTAATTGCTCACCCATGGATCTACATGCATCTACCAGGCATCAGAATTTATGGTGTTAATGTGATCATAAGTGGTGATTTAAAGCACAACAACTATTTTTATTCCCCACTCTTCATTCCAAGATGGGGATTTTCCATCACTAAGCCTCAGCTGAAGGAACCACCAGGTAACATTTCTCAGCCTTCAGAAATACCACCATATCACACATTTGCTTGAAATAGGTAATGCTCACTTCATCCTCTAACTCCTTTTCTACAAAACCCTACTCTTCTCAATATTTCTAATCTACTGCTTCATATTTTCTTGCATCTGCAAACCTCCACACTGGAGGAGGCACTCAAAGCAAAACTCCTAATTCTCAGAATATTCTTTATCAGTCACTATGTTTTTCTGCTCAAAATAAAAGAACAAACCCTCCAGTTCAGACATCTGTATGTCAGCCTAAAAACAGTGAAAACTTTTTTTCCTCTCTCACCCACATTTAATGAATTTAAAACTGACTGTTCTGTTGGCAAGTGAGAGGAAGGGGGATGGGTGTCCCTCCAGCTGTTTGCAGCAATCTTGGCACAGAGAGAGGCTCATATCCAACTGTTGCAAACTGGAACAGTCAGACTGAGGGCAGTGAAGTAATCCCACAGCAGGTCTAGCTCCCAGTTGTCACTGATTCTTTTCATCAACAATCTTCATTTTTTGTCCTCTGTTTTGGGGTTTCCCTTCAGGAAACAGGCAAGTTTGGAAAGAGTGAAAAAATTTCAATTTTAAAAGCAACAGCTGAATTCTTCTGTGCGTCCTTCAACTCCTTCCCTCATTCACAATCCCCTGCTCATATGTTTACAGCTTTTGCATATATTCCAGCTTTTTTCTAGTTTCATTCTTTGTCCTGTCATTTCCACGTATTTTAATTTCACTTCCCAGTTTCCTATTGTGATACGCATTTGAGAAGGTTAGGAGGCAAGCAAGTCTTAAAAAAAAATAGATCAATGACTGGCAGGGTGTATTGATTTCTCTAGATTTACATTTCCCTCAGCATTCACAGGAGTCTAATTGATTTGTGGACCTTGTGAACTTTCTCCCTCCAAATAAATAATTGTGCATGCAGTCCAATTATATCAGGGCAATTAAGAATTACAATTTGAGTTAGGAATAATAACAGAATTCAAGACAGAAAACAATCACCTTTTTCTGGTCTGTTTCTTTTCTAAAAGAGGTCAGAGCCAACACTTCCACCAAATTCAAGAGGAAGCCTTTTCTGCCTTTATTGTCAAGTAAACACAGCTAAAATACATAAACCAGACACATACAGTCAAAATACATGGGCTATGTTTAAGGCCAAATTTGGTAACTGATCACAATGAATTCACTGTTTCTAAATGAGGGCAGAGGTTGTCCCTACAGCCTCTTCCTTTTACTTAAAATTTCAGTAAGCGTTGCTGAGTTTATCAAGACCTACTTTCTTGTTTTGTGTACAGAGTACCTCATGCACTGGACTACGCTCCACATCTGAGACTTACAACAGGTCTGCAGTACAAAGACAAAACAAAACCAAAAAAATCCACTATGATTAAATCCTTTAATCTGGCATCTTTCTTCAGAGTATTGCTATTGTTTATCCAAAGATTGCCATTTTGGGACAAAAGTAAGGCCGTCTTTCTAAATTCTTAATGTTGAAAAATTTTAGAACACCTGCACACAGCTGGTGGCATAGTCCTGAAAATTAGAAGGTAGAAAAACAAAACAAACAAAAAAATAAAAAAAAAAAATAGTGAGCTGGATTTCAGTTTAGTTGAAAAAACCTTCAGGCTTTGGAAGCATCCTCTGCAGAGAAGTGCAGAGAACCTAAAGCTTGAATATGTTTCCAAGCAAAAAGAAAGAACCCACTGTTGGTAGTATGCCATGAGCTGAGGGATGCCTAGGGTTGGGAACATAGTTCAGTCCCTTGGAAGAGACAGCCCGAGAGTGGCCACATAAGAGCCAACTGCACAATCACTCTCCAGCACACCTGACAAGCAAGGCAGGGGAAGACAGCAATGGGATCAGACCCAGGTGTAGCTGTAGCTGTAACTACTGGAAACACTGTACTCCAAAGCAGACCCGCAGTAAATGATCAGCAGGGGACTGACTACACCCAGAATGATTAATATTTTAATGTGTAAGGACCCCAAGGAAAGTTCTCTACCTCTGCTAACCTCAGCCACTTCTTATGACTGATAATATCAGGGACACAAAGGGCAGGAAAGTAGTTAAGGAATTGCTCCCATGAGGCCAAATCCACACACCTTTGCCCTCTTCATTTGTATGAAAATTGTTAAGGAGCTGCTGTTGCTTTCAAGGTAAAAGTTCTCCGAAGGCAATTCTGTCATTCTGTTGGTAGATCCCACATAACCACAGACTTGATTCTCTAGGGGAGATTTTGTGAGGTGCAAAGGGGAGTTACATGCCCAATTCCTATTATCTCTCAAAGACAATTACATGCTTAACTGCCCTCTGTGCCTTTTATAACCTTCCCTTTTAGAGTCAGATATTCCTGATTACATAGATTATCTGCAAAAGGTTTCACAACAGCAGTACTTTGAGGTATTTCTTTAAAATGCTATCGGAAGATTTGACAGCATACACAAAATATAGAGCAATAATCATGTAGTCTATGGATTGTTTGTTTTAAGAAGCTGACATTTACATGCTAAAATAGAATACATTTTTAAGGAACCATACCCTCAGTCTAAAATATATGCAATTGTGGTTTATTCTGTTGCTCCAGTGAATTAAAACACTCATTTTACAAAACACAGAGGAGATATAATCTGAGGGGTTGATGACTTTTTACAACATCACAGAAGACTAAGGGGGAGACTGTGCTGTTAACTAGTTTGCAGGAAACTGAGTTTGCAGTAGAAAATTATGTCCACTATGAGGTAAAGGGTTACTGTCACTCTCAGCTCTGATCTTGCTTTATTTTTCCTAGTCTAGCTGGCTGTAAATCTTTGAAATTGCATAATGCCAATTAAGAAAAATAAAGAGCAAATTGAGATACCAGTATTCATGCAGGAATGCTGTTGGCTGAGGCTCCAGATACTTTTTATGTCTCCAGTGACTTGCCTGTAACTGTTCCAGGAAGCTGGGGAAGAGCTCTGCATTGACATCGTGCTGCAAGTGCTGGGAAAGACTTGAAGCTAAGTTCAATGTCCTGGGTAACCTATCCTATGACTTCTACAGACATTCTCAATGTTAATGAATTTAGCAGAACTCCAACCAATCTCCCCACATACACTTTTCAGAGCGGTTTTGCTGAAGGGAAAGTTAACAAATTGTTTACTTTTAGTGTTATTTTTCTCCTCATTTCTCTCTTCCCAAAGTCTCGGAATTTTATTTTGTATTTAGGTTTTCTTTTCCTCTCAGTGCTGCTATGAACTACTTAAAGGAAAAGAACTTAATATTACCTTGACTAAAAAAAAAAAAAAAAAAAAAAAAAAAAACACACCAAAAACCCCAAACAAACAAACAAACAAACCAACAAAAAATTTTAATTCCCACAGTAGTTTATTCTCACTACCAAAGTCAGAAGATTAAGGATGACTCTCCTCTTCCTAATTCATGGGCTTGAGACTTGTTTCTTTCTTTTTACAAATGAAAAACAATAAACAAAAAGACAAAAATAAATAGTAATTCTGTAGAACAGCAAAGACAGTGGACCATTTAAGCTTTGGTTCAGGATGATGGCCATTGTGGAAGGACAAATCATCCTAAGTGTTATCTTCTGAGGAGGGGAGAAATTATTCAATGTATGTTAGGTTCAGTGCTCAAATCCACCAGTAGAAGATTCAGTGGAATTACTCTTTTGAGTGGGGTTTTGTTTCCTTGGAATTCTTGCATTTACTTTCCATTGTCAGAGAGTGGTTGGGGTCTTCTGACCTAGATGGACTCAGAAGCTGGCTGACCCAGTCTCCACAGAGTTATCAAAGACCTGGAAGCTCACTGTTCTTCTCTAGATGCCTGTCTCTGTCTATGAGAGGAACCTGATGACTAGTTTGAACCAAAAGCCTTATTTTTAGATTACTAAAATTAGTTAAGAAAAAGGTCAGCTAAATAAATTCTAATAATTTTATGGCTCTTCATTTCCAAGTTAAATCTGGCAATGCAAAAGGTGTGTAAAAGCAGTAAAAAAATTGTAGGAAGCAGCAATCCCTTTTCTAATAAAGGTTGGGAACAAAAACAAGAAATGTAATGACCTCGAAGGTTCACAAGAAATGAACATCCACGACAATTGTTTCTAAATATGACAGTTTTTCAGACTTCTTATTCTTGACGTTCATCTTCCTCATAAATATGTTGTATAGGAAAACTGTTTTTATAACTTCTCACATTCGGAAAATTGAAACCCCAACATCTCATTTTGCTTTGCAGATATTATAGAGACAAGGGTAAGTAACATCATAGAAACAATGCTGACTGTGTGTACTTGTTGCTTTTAATAAAACTGTCAAGTACTAAAACCCTGCAAGTGCACAGGCATATTTATAGATTGTTTCTCTCCAAATGGATAGAAAGAATTATTTTTAAAGCCACATTCCCAAGTGTAAATCTCAGGGGAAAAAGATCAACTCATTATAAAAAATATTATAGAAAAATTAAGACAAGACTTAGACAAAGAAAAGGACAAACTATTAGGTAGATCCCAGAAAAATTATCCATTCAAAAATTTATTTAAAGTAAATCTTTAAAGTGTATTCTAAAAATAATATGATTCTAAGCAAGAAAAGCAAAAAATGAACTACTAGAGACTATTTTGTTTCCTTTTGTTTGTGGTGTAGCTTCCTATTCTTGTATCAACATTATTCAAGGTATCTATTATTAATATTTCAAACTGCAACTAACTCACTGGACTGCAAAAATACAGGTAACCTTTTTTTTTCAATATACAGGTAAATATAAAAACCCAGATATTGACAGGTTATGTCCAATATATTAAGTTCAAGTACTTGGATCTAGCACACAAGTACTTAAAATCACTTTCAGAGGTACTGACTACAAAAATCTCAAGCAATTTAGCCAGGAAGACAATCCAGAGGTTAGATCTGCAAAAGTGTTTAGTCCACCTAACCACAACATCTATTTTAGTGGAAATTGGATGCTTAAATACATTTAAGGATATGGCTATTAAAGTGCAAGAGCAGATTAAGTATTCCAGTGCTTAAACTTGTAAAAATAGCTGGTCCTAATTAGTTAGTCAGATTTAGTATATAAGCCTGCAATAGTAGCAATACTTTGGGGCACTTATTAGTGGATGTGCAGAAGCCATCATGTTAAGCAATCATTACCCGAAGCTCAAAGTGCCAAAGAAAGGGCATGTCAGTCCCACCCTTCTAATGTAATTTAGTCTATAGACTCAGATGAGATTTTAAGTTTTGTGTAACAGAGTGAGAAACCCAAGTGAAACTAGCTTCTTGCCTTCACATTTATTTTCTGCATTTATCAAATCTGAAGGCCACATCTACAGTATTATCCTTTTATACAGCTAGTAAACCAAAGCATCAGAACCTTAAGACATGGGGTTTTTTGCCCTGTATCTTCTCCACAAATGCTAACAGACAGGGTTTAAACCATATGCTTCACTGTGGTTCTTCAACAAGGACAATTAATTCCTCTAGGAGTCCTTCATTTTGATATTGCTTACAATGGGAAGCTTAAAATGCTCTCCTCCTCAAGGCTGAAAATTCTCATAGACTTTAAGGACACTTCAGCTTTAAGAGTAGAGATAATCTGGCTCAGTTTAGAAGTCAACACAATTAATCATTCTGGGTTCCCTTGACAGTCAATAGAGATCTATTCAGTGTAGACAGTGGAGTTCAGGTTGTGATTCATTTCATCCTGAAGTACACACTTAAAATAGGTCAGTGAAACCATGCCCTAATAAGGCCTGTTTCTCTTCATAGACTACAGATGGAGCCTAAGATGATGAACTCAACTGGAGATAGCTGAAGATAGAATTAATGCCTGCACTATGCAATACAACCCTTGTGGATGTAGTCTATCATACCCAGTATCCTCTTTTCCACAGAACAGGATGAGAAAATGAATTTTCAAATATAAATATTTTTAAACTGAGAGTCTTGCAGATTTGCCTGTAAAATAAATCCCAGGACTTCAATATATCTATTTTAAGGTTACGGTAAAAATTAATGTAAAAAGAATCTAAAGAATCAAGATCTTAAAAAAAAAAAAAAAAAAGTAAAAATTAGACATGGGATTTCAAAGGCAAAGGGATTTGACTGTCTAATGAAACTGAGTAAGCATATCCCTTGGGTTTCTTTGGAAGCCAAAATATTAGTAAAGGGAAAATGAGATCAAGAAAATGTTGCTATTTCTTACCATTTCTATATTGAAGAGGGAATGCAGAAAAAATAGCTAGTTCTCTTTTAGGAAATATGTTAATGTAGAGCCGTTATTCATTCATTCCATCATATTTTATGACTGGAGAAAGAAGAACATTCCAGTAGTCACATTCTATTCACTTCAGCTTTTTTCAGTGCATATGAATCCACATTTATGCAACCTCTGACCACTGATTCTGAAAAATAAAACTCACAGAAATCCTGTGAGCATAGATCTTTTTCAAAAGGACCATTTAAAACCTTAAAAATAATTGCTTGTGTTACACTCCAAATACACAATATTAAGCTCTGTCCATTAAGACGTTTCTGAAGAGATTTTGAGAGGAAGACTTATAATGAATACCTTGACTATTAAAAAAACCAAAAACGTATGTATTTATCTTTACATTACCCCTTCTCTTTCAGCAGGAAACATTATAGAACCATGATTACCAGGTACTGAGGGGTTTTTTAACATGTAAAATAAAGAAGAGAGGGGATAAACTGTGGTGAGGAAAATGCAAGCATTGTACAACTCACCAGACCTCCTGTCCCAGAGAGATTTATTTATTGGAAATTATGGCAAGAGGAAAAAGACTAAATAACTTTAAGTCCCTAGTTATTATGTCATATGTAGCCCCACAGTACAATATAGTCACAATCTGCTGTTTTGTAAACGGAGCTGTCAAACACTTGTTATTTTAAAGCTGCAGCTTTTCAAGGTTCTCTGACAGCCAGTGGTCTCAGCTCTCAGCCTGATTCATGGCTGGCTCTGAGACAGAGGAAGTTCGTGTCTGCTATAATCTAAACACTTTGCAAATGGAGCATTGGAACAGTGGTGAAAGAAGAAAATAACCGAAACCCTATAACCCAGACAAGAATCCTGCAAAGCTTCTGGGGAGAAGAGAAAGGAAATAAGTACAACATCATAGTCTGCAAGTTCAGCAATGTATTCACATGACTTTATTTCAAAAACTCTCCGAGTTTCAGGCAGGGGGAAGAAGTTGATTTTAAGCCACTTAGCTGAAAAGCAGTGAGAATTAGTCTCTGTCAAAAATATGGAAACAATGTCCCAGACGTGTACTTCTGCAACATCTGTATTTTCCATTTCAAGAGTAAATACAAAAAGGTTGGTTGTAGGAGGATTTATCCTTCTCCTCCTCTCCCTCTCACCCCTGAGAGTTGTGTCTCGCCCTTAAATTCAGAGCAGTGAAGGATTATAAAGCATAAAGAGATGTGGATAATTTCCACTGCACTGAACTTGAGATCTACTGTTTCAGAGGTACCATGCAGACAGTAAAGGGAAGATGTATTCCTGGGCTGTGGTAAAACACCTCTATAATACTGAGATAATGAAATCAAGACATATCTACTGCTTTTTCTTTCTTAAAGGAAATAAAAGTTCAAATCCAGGGGAAAATATTTTAAAAGCTCCCTAATGAATTAACCAAAAGCATGTTTATTATATAATATTAGCCTAGAATTAATTTCCCATTTTGCCCTTTTACACTTCTCCCACATTTGCAGTCTTCCTTGTTTCCAGTACACATCTGTTTGTTACAAGTCTAAGCCTCATTCCCTGCTCCCCTCCTACAAATTTTCATAGAGCAACCCACATCAAAATGCTCTGGTAGAATATAAAAGAGGCCTTCCATCTGTCTCTTTACAGCCTGGTCTGACCAAGTGTAAAAGTTTCTTATTTTGATTATTTATATGGACATATAGGGAGCCTCAGGATAGCGTTCTACCTACAAGGTTCTCTCAACTGTCAGGAAAAAATATGTTTCTGGATGAAAACTTGGTAATTCTGTCCTACTAGTCCTCATTGCAACATAAATCAAATGCATTTTTGCAGTTCGTGTCTGGTGAGTTACAGCTCACTTTTTAGCATTCATTTTGTATACAGTAACACAATACAGCAGGAATTGTTGGAAAAGGGAAGAATTTGTGAGAAGTAGTATAACTTGTATACATTCTGTGCAGAAAGACACCATGCTGAAGATTTTGGCAACTTACTTGAAATGTTTATAGCAGCCATAATACTTGCCTTTCAAAAAAATGATTTATGGACAGCTGGAATTTACACACATTGCTTGGAATCTGTGGAAGAATCTATAGGATGGTTCATGTCCTTCAGAAAGCTGGATGCCTAAAAGCAGAGCTATGGAGACTGTAGAAAGTACACTCACAGAGCATCTGCAAACTTGTGCCAGCATTCTTGCCTTTGTCATCAAGTAATGGAAAGGCTTTTTTAGTTAAACTGAAGTAATCAAATCTCCCAGCTTTCATTAAAAAATAGAACTGTCTGCTGGTGGTCTGAAGAAGTGCACCAAGGGAATGTAAATTTTAAGTTCATGGTGCAAGTGTTAAATTATTGCCATCTAAGCTGCCTGCCTATACTACATGAAATGTCACCACATTCTAATAATTGTCCTTTTGTTTTAGGTGGAAATACCACATGTGTTATGATTTGGAAGTTTTATGTGCAATTAGAGCCCTGAGAACTACAGCAACATAACCACATTCAGTTCACCTAACTGGACTGAGAGGAAACTATAATTTCTGAAATGGTTTGTGTCCTTTTGTGTGTCTGTGTCCGTCCATGTGTGCATAAATAATGAAACTTATTTATTCCCTCATCCTGTACTAAAATATGAGAAGTTCCTTGCAGTTCAAATTGAAGATACAGCTGGATATTCTAAATTATTCTCAAAACAATTGTTGGAATTCATGTAAATACAAACCTGCCCTTCTGAATTCCAGAATTCTTTACTTGCATTTTCTTTTTATCTCTTACGCTGTTAACATGGATTTGTTATAGATTACCTGTCTTTACAGTGCACTGGATGACACTTCTCAAATTCTCAAACTGTCAGCGATTGAAACACGGACCCAGACCGGCAGGGAATCTGCACCGTTTATTCAAAGGAGGGAGTTGGTTTTATACACCTTTCTAAGGCACAGTATTTCTTTATATGGTGTGACCTATCCCGTGTTGCCACATCAGCAACACACTTTCTCAATGTCCTTCTATGGGGTGGTCACTCTCGTTCACCCATCCATCAGCTCCCGGCAGGCTCCTCTCCGTAGGGGACTGCCGTGTGACACCTCCTCCCCTCAGAGCCCGGTGGAGATGAGCCTCTGTGTGCCTCCATGTGCTCCTTTGTGCTGCCATGTGCCTCTGCAGGCAGCTTTTACAGCTCACAACCCAATTCTCTCTTGTAATTCCCCATATCAAACTATACAAATCAGAGCCATTCTCATCACTGTAGAAAGAAATACTAACTTTTCTTTCAGAAGAGCAGAACTTATGACAAATTTGACAATATTCATAAGATTACATTGTTGTAAGTGGGATTAACAAAGAAAAACAAATGGGGATGTTTTCACTATAAATAGTTTTGAAGATTTTTATAAACTTATAGAGAAAAAAATGGAAAAAGCTGGGAAAAGCAATAAGATAATCTCAAATACTTATGAAACAATCAAGCTCTGCTTAGCCATTTTCATGGTGTGTTGTGAGGTCTTCTATAAAGGCTTTTTAGGTAATACTGCACTGACACTTCTACATGGTCAGTGTCTCACTGGCTCTGCAAGGTCCCTCACCTTGTCAAGATGCTAGTTGGTGGTTTTGTGTCATATGTTCTTGAATAAGCAGGTTCACCATTCTCTCTGGCCCCACAAAATTAACACTGGCACAAGTGCCAATGAGGCAAAATCTAGAAAGACAGAGAAATGCCACTAACCCTGCTCTTCCCCGACTTTAGGATTTCTGTCCAAAAATTAAGCTAAGAATTGCAAATCCAACCAAGGCTAAGTTCCCAAGTCCTGTTTCAGTACCTAAGCTTCCGTTAGAACCCATCGTTGGGCACACAGATTTAAGAGCTCATCTACCCTTATGAGTCTGACCTCTCTTCAAGTAGAAGTGGAATTTTTGAGCTTTTCCTTTCTTTTTCTCCCCTCTTAGTGAATAGAAAATTGCCCAGGCTTGAGCAAAGTAGAATTCAAAGGAGTTTTTAGTCCCACCTTCTATGCTAATAATATACCTTAAATCATCTGGCATCAAAAGATCACCAATGGCAGCATTCCCTCCTGCTAGAATTATTCCATTTTTCAGAATTCCAACCTTATTGCAGGGGGAGGGAGGAGGGGTAGTTGCTTCTGAGAAAAGCCTGAGACTCATGTCTTTAATAAGTGCATCTGATTCTGGGAGAATATCCCCTTTATTTCCCTTTGCAGATTTAACTATAGAGTGAGATACCAATAGCAGCTGAAATACTGAGATTTGGAGAGTCCTCTCACAGCACAGAGGAGATTATCTCATCGCAAAGCTATTGGAAAAACGTTGAGGTACCGCAGTCCTGTCTTACAAACAGGCTGCAGACATGGACAGTTCTGTGCATGCCTAGAATATCACTTTTGGAGAAATTTAATGACAGAAAATTAAACTCCGATGGGATCAGATAGAAACTAGGGAGGAATCTTGAGGATCAGGAAGACTCCAACAAAGTTCTATCTGTCTGACTGAGACCTCTGAGATGTTTACAAGTATCCAAGATTGATGTCTTTAACCAAAATTGTCTTACTAAGAACATTTTCCCAATCCCTGCATTTGCTGAGGTGACTACACCTATCTCCTGCCCTACCTTTCTCGAGGATTCTGCTGATCACAGAGATGCCCACTCTGTGGCAAGCCGGACATTTCTCTACACTCTTGTTAAGTATCATGTTGATACATTGTTTAAACTTATATTTCTAGTGCCATTTGAAGCACACATAAAGCTGGCAGAGCACAGGACTCTCTAAAACTGACACTCCCAGGTGTGACAAATGAAGGAAAATCAGGTGTTCTATGACATTTCATGGTCTTGTGTGTCACCAATCCATCTGAACCCCCGATGGGAACAAATGCATGCATAGGTACCATAGAGGCATACACCTATGTTTTGTGTTCAATCAGTGGCAGTGAATCCTATACAATCTGTGGCAATGAGTCCTGTCCAAGACTAAGAGGCTCTCAAAGTAGGACATAACCCAGTGGGATCTACCCAAGACTTCTTTCTTCACTTGCAGTATTCTGTGCTGCTTGTGATTCAGTAACTGCAGGTAGAACAGAATAAAATCTCAAGACAAGATACTTGTAAGCTTATTCTTTTCCAAGAATACAAGAACAAAGTGACAATGGTATTGGTTCTTAAGGTTTTATATCAAATAAATCATCTTTTTAGGTTTGAATGTTTTGGAACCAGCATTGACTATGATTTCACATGTGTAGCCTGAAAATATGTGTAATTATCATGTGTATTCCACCAAGGTTTACTGGTGAAGATCTAACCTTGTAAACAACCCTTGTTTACACAAAAAGACAATTGGATCCTCTTTTGTTTCAGAGTTTACATGGTTAGAGGCTGAGATCATTATTTTTCAAATCTGATGATAGGAAGACACACCAAGTACCCTTGTGAAGCTTTTACAATGAATTCTGTAAATAAAGCCCACAACACAAATACATAATGTCTCCAAAGAAACAATTATAATGTACTGTGTTTGAATAATGACTCACAATATTTTATCATTATCCGTTTACATAATAAGTCATAATGACATTTCAAAATATGGTGTATGTATTTTTGTGATTGTCTTAATTGTGTAGGAGGGAATTGCCACAGCCTAGCATCATAAACTTTGTAAACCTTTCTTGGAGACTGTTTTTTTATCCCCATTCTCTTCTGCTCAAATAAAAGCATGAAGGAAACAGAGCACACAAGCAAAACTGCTTTAAAATAGTCCCATGTGTCTGGCTAAAACAAAAGACAGGAAATTCTTAATAGTATG
Organism: Aphelocoma coerulescens; assembly: GCF_041296385.1. Classification (NCBI taxonomy): domain Eukaryota; kingdom Metazoa; phylum Chordata; class Aves; order Passeriformes; family Corvidae; genus Aphelocoma; species Aphelocoma coerulescens. The sequence goes on from NC_091015.1 coordinate 12,888,209, forward strand.
GTTATAAACTGAAAAATGCCTATAAACATGGCTTCCTAATGTCCTGGGTTCATGTATCCGTGATTATTTCACTATCAATATTTTCTTTGTTTATATATGTACAAATAGCCCTGGTAAAAGTGCCAAGACCACATTCTTAGTCTGAGATCTGGAACACAAGTCCTGCTGCTGTTGACTTCTACTTCAGCCTTAAAGATGGAACTGAATGAAGCCCCTAGATTTCAGCTCCTGAAAGTTTTATGTGACACGGCATTTCTAATCTTTAATCATCGTCCACTGTGGACACTAAGGTCTTGATTCAGCTTTTAAGAATTATGTGGTAAATCTCAATTAACTCCCAAAATGTCAGGAGGACAAAATGCACCACAGTTCCAGCAAAAGTGCTCAGCACTGTCCAAGAGCTTCAACAAGAGACCTTGCTGCTCACAGGAAGATCTAGAAAGGGGCCATGGGGCTCACAGACCCAAACAATGCAACATCTGCCTAGACTTCAGGCATTTTAGCTGCAATCCAAACACAAGATTAGATATTTGTTAAAGGAAACATGTGACACCTTAAGTATCTGAGGACACTAACTCAAAGAAAATGCAATAGAACTATCTAACTCACAACACTGAAACTCAAATGATGTCACCATCCTATGAAGTTTAGGCACTCAGCACCACAGCTGTAAGTTGTTCCATCCAGATAGGATCCAGATAGATCATGAGGGCTATTCAGCTGTTCTTCTGTCATAGGTTAGCAAGCATAGTCCCGGAAGGGATATCCTTGCTAAGGGGTGCTTACAGTTTCCTCTGGGACCTGATAGAACCTATCAGCTGGCCAGTTTGAATATGGACAATTCTTTAAGCCACTTAAAGTTGTGACCGCCTCTGTGACACACACTTAAGAATAGACAAACTCCCCCCCAAGCTCTCTTGTTTCCGGCGCTGGGACAGGTGGCTGCAGGCCCCGTGCAGGGGCCAGCGGGCCCGGCCAGACCCTGCTTGGGCCAGGCCGGGCCGGGCCACGGCCATCCTGGAGCCATGGGCCTGTTCCAGCCATGGAACCCCCCCCACTGCCTTGCCGTGGGCAGCCGGAGCGGCTCGGAATCCCCCCCCCTCTCCACTGCGGCCGAGATTCAGCAAAGCGGCACCTCTGTCCGGCAGAGGTCAGGGGACCAACAGCGATAAGCCACATTCCAGCTGCAAGGCCGAGGTGAGATTAACCCTTTTATTGCTGTGAAGAGCTGAAAACCTGAGGGAAGAGAGAGAGGAGATGCTTAAAGCTGAAAGTCTGTTGTGAAGCTATGATATATCAGAGTATCCTGTTGTAATTTCATGAAGATATGGGGGGTGGAGTGTTCAACTCATAAGCAGAAGCACCTGCGCTGAGATAGGCAGATGCTGATGCAGCTGTAATTTCATGAGAAGTTTGGACAGAGAGAGATGAACCAGATGAACCAGATGAGGACTTTTGCTCCAAAGAGGAAAGGAGAAAAACCTCAATTCCTAGAGATGCTTCCAGAGATAGTCTTAAAGATGAAGATGACCCTTTGCTCCCAGGGAAGGAGAAGGGCCTCTGTTTTTTTTGTTTCTGAACAGCTCAACCTTAAAATTGTACCCCAAAAAACTTTCAAGAGTGGACCCTCGAAAGCAGTTGCGGGAAAAGCTGCAAGTCAGGGGAAGGGACTCACATCGCAAGCAGAGAGACTCCTCTTCCTAAATGGACTGAACAATATTTGGAAGTGGGTGGCTGTCTCAGTGTGATACTGTTTTCATAGCATGAGCAAAAAGAGACTTCTCTTTCTAAATGGACTGAACAAGGTTATTATGGAAGTGGTAAACAGACTGAACATCTTAAGGGTTGTCTTCACATTGTCAGTGGGAGAAGGGAGGAAGGTGGGAGGAGGAGGAGAGTTCTAAAGGTGGTATAATTTTTTTTCTTTTCTTCTTTTAGGTCTGTTAATAAACTTCTTTATATTCATTCAAGTTGGTGCCTGCTTTGCATTCCTCCTAACTTTTATCTCACAGAAGATAAACAGTAATGAGTATTTTAGACCAAACCACTACATCTTCAAAAGTTCAAACTTTCTTTAAAACTGACAAAAATGAGATGGTAACAATACTTCATAGGATTATTCCTAATTCTACTATTTAATGAAAAATAAAAGTTTTGTGGCGAAAGGACAGCTTGCTATATAGCTTCTCTCTTCTCATCTATCTCCATGACTCTTAGTCACTTGCAGCTGGAGCGAACACCACCTGCCCAGCTATGTAGGTGAGGCCAGGATGCTGTGGGTAAGGCCTGCTTCCTCAGAAATGAGATGTTTAAATGAGATGTTTAAATTCTGAAACATTCACATTTTTATTGGAGCATATTCATAGAATGACTTGGGTTGGAAGGGCCCTTCAAAGATCATCTACTCCAACACACATGGTTGCTCAAAGCCTCATCCAACCTGACTTTAAGCATTTTCAGTGACAAAGCATCCACAAAATCTAAATTCTCTGAACAACCTTTCCAAAGTCTCATCACATCTATTGTATGAAATTTCTTCCTGATATCTACTCTAAATATATCCTCTTCCACTTTAAAACCATTGCACCTGTCTTGTCACTGTAGGCCCTGGTAAAAATTCTTTCTTCATCTTTTTTGTTATGAGCCCCCTTTTTATATTGAAAGGCAAAAAGGTCTCCCCAGAGTCTTCTGTTCTCCAGGCTACACAACCCCAACTCTCCCAGCCTATTTAATTATATGTGTTTTAGCACACTTCCCAGGTCCCAGCTACAAGAAAGCCCCCTCACTTCTCTTCAGGATTCCAAAAGTGCTTAAATTAGATGGCTGGTTATTTTTTCTGAGAACAACCAAAACTAGACTATTGCATGACCTGAAAAGCTTCAAAGAAAGCAGAAGAGACAAGTGTCTCCACCAACGAATGCAACTATTTGAAGTAACAATTTCAATGTGGCAACTTAAAACTCACTGTGTTCTATTTTAGTTAAGTAATTTTATTGACCCTAACCAGTTGCAGGCTTGTGAAATGTAAAAGCATGCAGATAGTTTTCTCACCTCTGATGTGTCTTATGCATTGCTTATATAGAAGTAAGCAATTACAATTAAATTCTCCACATAAATGCACACAGCAACAGCTCAAAATCTGCTCCACTTCCAAAAAGGCATTCTTTCTTTTTTATTCCTAACATGGAACACTTCTGAATTCTTCAGGTTTTTTTTAGAAGGACTTTCTGACATGTATCATTTGCTTTAAAGTTTATTTATGTATTTGTCATGCATTGCATTCTTAAGGCAAAAAGATCAAAAGGATAGATAGGTTCAGAGCATAAGCTGTAAGCTAGTTAGATTTCAAGATGATTGACAATATTTGAATCCTGTTCTGACAAACTATCCAAATGACTAAAGAAGAAGGATTCTTCAGCTGACTCTTTTAAACAAATTTCTACCTCTCAACTAGGTATATCCAATGGCAAAGGGAAGGCTTTGGGCTCTGTACAGCTATGCAGCCACTGTTGCAGCTTACAAAGCAAAAGCATGTACACCACCAAGGACAAAGCTTGTTTTTCTTTCCTCCTGTAAATCCAGGTGCGTGGTCCTACGGTTCCTACTCCCAGCTCAATTTCTATCTATCTGACCTCTGCGAGGATAATTTTCTCAAACCATGTAGTCTCCTGATATTTCACCCGACCAGTCAATTTGGTTGGCAGAAGTACCACTCATGGCCATGTCAGTGGAGGCTATGCACCGTGTTGGAACAATTTATGTTTCCTATATGATGGCAACTGTCTTGATACAGAACCTGCTTTTGCTTAATTATTAAAAGCTGTATAATGTGTCAAGTCTTGCAGCAGTTCATGAGTAAGCCATTTTTTCTGTGGTCAGCATCTGCTGGCCAACTTAGATGCTTGAAGAGCATCCAACTTATACATGAAAAGGAACTAGTTTGTCTTCTTGGGTCACTGAGTTGTTCACTTCCCCAGCCAAGATTTCCATGGTATATTTTATTTTCTTGTGGAAAAAGAAAAAAATTCACAAAACCTAGAATCCATTGTCAATTTGTACCAATTGTTGTATCATTCTGTTATGGTTGAAAAGCTTTTATAATTCAGTATGAAAACCAAAAGTGTTTTTAAATAATTTCTGTTAGACATTTTTGGCTTCACACCTCTTAGAAATTATAAATTTTACCTTTCAGCTTTAGTTCTCTTGCAGCACATAGGTTTTCCTGGCAACACTGAAGCAAAACACATCTAACTTCAATGTCAGAAAATATTTCCTATTGAAATTAACCCAAATATTAATTTCCTCTCTATTCTTAGTGTTTAAGTGCATCACATATATGCAGATAGTTATCATGTTCCTTTTTATGCCTCAGTTAACTTACAGTATATATTTTTTGCTCCTTTAATCCTTCTTCATAAATCAATTTTTCTATACCACTTAATCATGCGTATTTATACTTTCTGAACTCTCTCCAGTATGAAAGCTTTTTGTTTATTCTTTTAGATCCCTTGCTTTAAAAAGTTCACAATTTTAAATTTATTTAGGATCACAAGGGAAATTTCAAATATTATATAAAATGTTTGATACAAATAAATAATAATACATAATACTAACATTTCCTATAGGTTTCAGCATATAGCAAACACACCCAAATAAATTTAATGGATATTAAAAGTTATTCCCCCTTTTCTTTTGCAATTTGTGTTGGATTTTCATAGTAAAACACAGTGTAAATTTATTGCTCTAAAAGTCATTATGTCATTTATTTTACCTAACTCTTTGATTCTTCAATTTTTTATCTCAATACTTAAAACCCAACTGGCCTATTTTAGGTTGCTTCCTCTGAATGAGATGAAGCACTGCATTGACTACAATGACTGTGAACAAAGTCAAAGACAATCAGAACCCAATCCAACATGAAGCTACTCTACCAGAGCTCTACATACATAGACTTTTGTATTCAGTCAAATGAATTCCACCCTCATGTCATCTTTGCATTACACTGTTTGAAAAAAATGTGCTTGAAAGCCAAAGGAAGTTCACTACTCTGTAGCAGAAAATTGTTCTTCCTGCAAATCAGGCTAGTCAAAGTATTGTGTTTATCTGGGGATCTCACAGGTTTTTGGTGTAAGATACAACCAAAGTCTAGACAATGCAGAGATGGGAAAGTTCTCAGTAATTAGATAGCAAGACCCCCCAAGGCATTATATCGTTCTCTCAAGCAAGAGAGTACTTGGGAAGTTGGCATCAGAGTCAAAATTTACACAAAGACACATACACACCATATAATTAGAAGATTAAGGTAAAATTATGACACTGCCTTTGGGAAAGTCTATCTCTTAATTGTCAGAACGACGATTAAACCTGCCACGTCAGATACTTTTGCTAAATTGAACATGTTGAGAGAATGAGAATTATAAATCAGTTTGTTTTCTTAACTCCTAAAGATGAGCCAGTAAATTGGTACATTTCTTGTCAAAAACATCATGATCAAAAAAACTGCTCCTTTTAATCAATCCCTCCAAAAACTTCAGGTAGGTTCTCATTCTTCAGATAACCCATTGATTCTTAGGGAAGCATTTGCTTCCTAGGGAGCTTCTGTCAAAAAATTTTTTCCAAACCAATGAACATGAGAATTCTGATCTTAAGTGAACTAATAAGCATATACAGGTGTCCTGTAATGAGTGAATGTCCATTTTCTGCAATTAGCTATCTCCTTCCAACCTTAGCAGCTTGGAACAGTTGCTTATGGAAGGACAGGGAGACTGGAGAAGTCACCAAAGGGCCACAAGTCTCAAGCAGTAATGCTACCACTTGTGTGGAGCTCAGGGTCAATACAGCACTTGCTTGGAGAACTTTTGAAATATCAGTGTGAGCATCCAAGGGAAGTGCAGCAACACAGTGAAAGATGCACACATCATTCCTGTGAACAGCAGGGAGTAAGCTCAACAAGGAGTGGTAGGCCTTATTTCCTGATAAAATATCTTCCTATAGGGAAACTAAAAGGTTTTTTCCCTCAACAGTGTAAGACTATAATTTCTGCACCTGATAAAGAAATTGGGAATGCAACATTTTTCTGGTCATATCAGATATTTGTACACCTGATATGTAGATTTCCATTTTATTTCATTTGTTGGATTTAAAATGAGTCTATTATTCTAACAGTAGTGACAATAAACAATCAGACTCCATGTGTAAGAGACGCCCTTTTTCTTCTTTTTTTCCTGTGTAGCCTGTGAAGCTGTTTATTTATATAATAAATAACAACATGATAGACCATTTAATTAAAATTAAATTCCAGTAACAAAATATATTTTTTGCGTGTTTTAAAGACTTTCATAGATATAAATATACATAATATTTTGATATATGGGTATGGCATGTGTTTCTTTTTCATTTCTGTTTTAAGACTTAAAGAAAAGCATGCAGAAAAATGGAGAGACAAAGTAAAAATGGCAACTCTCAAATACTTATAAAACCCTGAAAGTTTTTCAAAACTCTCACGACAACATTACAATACCTATAAAAATAAAGTCTAGTAGAAAAAAATTTGTTAGAGAAACACAATTACTAATCTGCTAGAGATATTTCTCTTTTTATTTTACAATTTTCCATCATAAAATCAGAATCTTCAAATTGTTCCCAGTAAGTTAGCTTTGCAATATACATTCTCCCACAGTTTCAGAACTGAAAAATTTTTCATCGTATCATTTTCAGGAGACCCCTCAGTTTCAAATACTGTAAAGACACTTTCCAGACTGCTTTCTTTCACTTGCAGTTTTGTCCTTCATTCTCGTGTCCCAGTGAGAGTTTTGCTCTGTGCCAGTGCTCGTGCCATCTTAAAGGACACACCTGTAACGAAATTTGAAGTTTCCCTACTGCCAGCACACAAAACATACTACTCTGGGACACTGCACCCTGCAGTGAATCTGGGTTTGTACTGAGCCACTGAACAACTTGATTCCATCTGCCACTATTGGAACCAAAGACCCATTTTGATTCTAGTTATGGTTGGGACAAGCTGAATAACAGCATCAGCTGTAGTTGGTAAGTATTAGAATGCATAAACACAGCTTGGAAAAAAAATTTTTTCCCACCATCACTGCAGTGGCAACTGAGAACTCAAAAATGTACTCAACACAAGAACTCAAAAAAACACAAGTATGACATTGAAGCAGAGGTTTAATAAAGGAAATAAACCAACCCTCTCTGTCAGGAATTTCTTTCGTTTGATTTTTCAAGGACATATATAATAAACAAGTCTTCTAAGGAGTTTTTAATTATCATAAAAATTTATGATAAAAATTAAAGTAGGCATTGTGTTTGAACAGGGCACAGTTTACAACTGGAGCTATGTTGTAGCATAGCACAACAATTTATTCTAGAGTATTAAATTAAGTCAAAATACATGAGCATGCATCAAGTACACTCAGAACTTCATTACACCTAATTCTAAGTGTTCAAAAATAGTAAATGTTTAATAGTGATACAGAAGGAAACAGACAAGTAATCAAAAAGGACCCTTAAAAGATTAAAAACCCACTAAAATTAATGTATAAATCAGAGAGTTGAAAAATAGATAAGAGAAGCAAAATGAAGATTTTACAGAAGACTACAAAACTAAAAAACTGCTATTAAATATGTAAAAACAGAAGGTCAGTGAAGAATACAGTAATGCCTAAAGAGGATAATTGTTTAAGGGATGAGGCAGAAAGTACTGAGAAATTTAAATAAATTCTTCACATAGCTTATCAGAAATAAAAACAATAGGCAGATGGCAGACCTGTACACACACAGGTGTACCTTTCTGGAGGCAGGGAGAAGTAAACACTGCAGCAAATACAAAATCCATCCGAAAAATTACCAGGTGACAATCTTAGCACGTATCAGAGGAACTAGTTTCTCAGAGCTAAGGCATATTCACTTCAGAATTCACAGAAAGGGACAAAACTGGGACCACTTCACAAGAGTAATTTAAATCACTTCACTGTTCAAATAATTAATTCCTTATGCAAGACATTACTTTGAAATCAATGGGGTTGTTCACATAAGTGACAGCAGTGGGACCATGGAGAGGAGGAAGCTTTAGTAGATTTAAAGAAAAACGTGTGGAGCTGTTCAAGAATGGACCCGGTGCCACCCTCCTCACAGCTAACCATTAACAAAATAAGCACTGTATTCAAGTCAGAGAAATACTGTCTCTTTCAGGCATATTTTAGAGATATCCTTTTGAGACCTTTTTTTCAAGTCCAAACACAGAAATACATGCTTATGGGAACCATGTAATACAAAAGCTATAGAACATAAGCTAAGCGAACTATGGATCAATGGCTATTGCAGTGAGAGGATCTACCAATGAAAACCAGAAGTTTTAACTCTGAACAGAAGTGATGAATCCTGATAGTCCAGATTCAAGTTTAAACTGCTAAAACTAACCACTATTGTACACTGAAGATAGGTATCTACCATATTTTTAGCTACATCTATGAAAGAGCTCAGTAACTTCAGAACAAAAAATTTGAAACACAGACACAGGTTTTCAGCCAAAAAAATGTCAGAGCCAGCAGTAATTTTTTGTCTTCACTAAATATTTTTGACCATGAGAGTGTGTGTGAAATGGTTGCACTAGTAGTCACAATAGCACAGGGGTATATAGGCTTTCTAGGGTGCACCACTTGCTAAGGAAGAATTTGCATGCCTTAAAGATTGTATTTTCTTCCAGCTGTAGTGGTTCCTGTAGCAAAAGTATTTTTCTCTCCTTCCCAATCTTACTCTTTCCTAAAAATCTTGGTTTTAGAAGCAACATGACAGCTCAGGACTTTTGCTTGGGGTCCTTGAGAACAAACCAAGACTTTTGGAAATGCCTCCATGCTCTGCCCATCTGCAGGAGCCCTGCTCTCTCCCAGCCTGCGCAGGAGACTCAACTCTGTCTTTGGGTTGAAGATAGACTGGGAGAGACACGTGGATGTTTGCTTTCTGCTTTTTCTCCTCTGGGGAGAGGACAGTCATATTGGCTGGGATGTACCTCCCTGAACCTTTGGAGAGATACTTTGGACAGCATTGTCTGGAAAATACCTGCATGCAGGGAGGTGGGAAACTGGACTGGGCTATTTGATTTCCCTTTTGTTCAAAGAAATAGGGCTTTCAAGAGGTGCTTCAAAGGGAGACAACTTCACCCTCAGTCTTTCCACAGAGAAATAACCCTAACTTCCAAACTTTTAACCAGACAACAATATCAAAAGCAGCCCAGAAACAAAGGGTGAGGCAGTGATTGCAAACAACTGCTAAGATATTAACTGTACACAAGGTCTGCCAGTCTACAGGTCAGCTTTAACTGGACACTTGTTAAATACTTGGTATTGATCAAAATAACTTGCAAACACAGTAGCTGCAAAGCATATAGATACTTAAGCATTGCTCTGTGTCTTCTTCCACTCATACAAAAATTATGTTTCCAGTCTTTGAAGTAAACAGAAGTAAATGCAAACTGTGTGTCTACAAACAGACAAGCAGAGGAAGCATTGCTAAAGCAGTCAGTAGGATAATTAAAAGCCATTCCTCATTAAAAATAAAATAAAATAAAGAGCTCTGTCTCCAAAGCCAGCTGAAGATAGCAAAATACTAAAAGACCAAACAAAACTAGTGTTTCCCTTTCCAGCCTGTTAGAAAGTTAGTTAATCTGTAAAAGATGACTGTGTCTGTAAAAAATATAACAACAAGAACAAGACAAAGCTCTATCATCAGCCTGAGCTAAAAAAATTCAAGTGAGGCATGACCCAATGTTAAGTGCCTAAAACAAAACAAAACTAAAAGCTGAAGCTATCAAACAACTCATTTTGGTATGTCCAATATACTTTCTTTCTGATAGAGTTTTTCAGGACAAATTAAAAGGGGTCTAAAATATCATACAGAAAATTAAGAGAAGACAGTTACCTCCTTTTACTCAGTATATTCCAGAAGCTACACACTTAGTTTACCAAACCCTCATGTACTGCAATAGGTTGATCCTTGAAGGTAGCTTCACCTCCCTCATCCAAATACTACCTTGTTTGCAGGAGTAAATTTCTCCATATCTTACGAGGTGCAACTGATTCATTTAATACAGATAACCAATGGATCAGAAAAAGAATACACATATAATAGCTTGAAAATTCACCTGACCAAGAGACTGCTTGGCTTTATTTGCTGGTACAGTTGGCATTTCTGTTTCTGTAAAAGGTTACAGCTTCCACAAGGGATTGAAAGGTATCCTCAGCACTCACAGTTTTAGTGAGGGTGAGAAGGAAATACTTGAGTATAGTTCTCCCAAACTATACATGAACACCCTCATTACTGGACTATTAGCTCTTTCTCCTCCTCCAGTTGGAGAAATTTTCTTCACCCACCCCAAGATGGCTTTTCTTTCTTTTGAATACAGTAGTTTGTGTTAGAATTTCACTTACAGTTTGGGCTTGCTTTTTTAATTTTCAGAAAAAGTGAGAAAATATATTTTGGGTTAATTTGTAAATAGTTTATGCAACTGTCAATGAACCAAAAAAAACCAGATACTTTATAGACAACTGACCTTTTCTGTATCAGGTCCCTTTCTTCACCTTAATTGTTATTCCTGTTCTATTGCAAGATTTTAGTGAAAACACTACTAAAATGAGTACATCCGTACAACTGTAGCTCTACATGGACTCTTCATCCTGTGCTGAAAGTGAAGGCTGAAACCAGGAGGTTGTTAATGGGGGCTTGTTAATGGGCATTTCTGGTGTTTCTAGTACTTTAAAAGTTTTCTATCTGCCTAATTGTAGCTAATTATTACCATTTGAGGGACACAGCACAGAACCTATGGTTTTCTTCCTCACTCAATGGTCACAGAGCATGTGGGATAGACCAAAGTCTAGAAGGATATCTGCAATTGTGACCCTTTCTCATTATCTGTTTCTATTCTAAGTTATATCAGTACAGAGTTTTATAAAATGGGAATGAATATTTAAAGTGAATTTATAGCTTTCATGGCAACTTACAACTAGATGTGACCAAGAAAGGATTAAGCCCATCATTTTGCTTAAGAGCTCAGATGGTTGGAGTAATTGGATGATAGCTCTAGGGCATCTTTTTGGTCTATAATTAGGTCATTTCTTTCTCATCCCCTCATGGTGTGTATAATTACAAATTAATTTGAAATCCCACTGTGAGTAAAGAAAATCAGTTTAATATAATGGAAGTGCAAAAGCCACAGGATATTATTTTTTAAAAGATTTTTAGTGTTTATGCTGAAATATTCTGGCCCAAAGTCATGTCCCTATGGACTGCAGGGCTCACATATGTGTGTCTTGAATTTTATGCGGACACAGATAAACTTTGTCTACAAAATAAATGACATTTCATGACCACACCAGTCTTAAGAGTTCTGATGGGCAACGGTACTGCCAGAGGTCTCCCAGGCAGCTCTAAATGAGGTGATCCAGTCAACCATTTTACTCTTGCCATTTGAAATGCATTTTTCTGCTTTTCCCCTGAAAGTGTTAAGTGTTGCCCAGCCCTAGCTAGCATACTTGCTCCTGTGTGCTGCAGGAGCTCACCTGTTTCATCTCCTGGCTGAGCAGTGCTGCTGGCAAGTTCCGCTTCCCTCCCTTTATCCCCCCTCTGCGGTCGGATGCGTTGGACCTCCTGCCGCCTGAATGCCGGCACAGGTAAAAACACGCACTCCTGACAAATGGATAACCCCAACCAGAGACAATGTTTTGACTTGCTGAACTTCCTGTTTCACTCAAAGTGTTTTCATCTCTCCCCAGAAATCTTGAAAGGGGTTGGTGAGAGGGTCCCAGGTGTGATCTGAGCACCAGGAATGTCGACAGTGAGCCGGGGGCTGCGTGGGGTGTGCACTCAGAGGCAAGAGGAGAAAAAAAGACAGTCAGTGCAGAGAACAAGGGTATCAAGATTTGATCGCATTTGTAGGTGTCTTGTAAAAACTGTAGAACATCCCATGCCTTTAGCATGATAAGATTAGACTTCTTGCAGAAAAAATTAAAAAATAAAGAAACAAAAGAAAAGAGAAGGAGGGGGGGGAAAAGAAAAAAAAGAAAGGGAACTGCTTAGATATAAGATCCAAAGTTCATTAGGAGTGTTCTTTTTTGCATAGCTCCAAAGCCAAGATGTGCTGGGGCATGTGGAAAAATAAGGAGGTGTTAAAAAGCTACTGAGCTTCTTAGTTTTCAAAACCAGTTCAAAGTCCCAGTCTTGGATTATTCACACTGTGACCTTGAGGCTTATTTGGGATGCCATAAAAACTGTACTCAGGAAGGAAGGAAGAGATTATTAAAAAGGAAAGAACTCCTTTTCATTCTAATAATGTCTTTAGAGCAACAATCTTTTTCTTTTACATAAAACCTTTCATTTCACTATATCAACATGTTTGTTAGATTAAAAAAAAAATTAAAATCTCAGCAGCACAAGGAAAACCTGGGGCAACCAATTAGGAAGAAGAGCTAGAGAAAGAGATTGGAATGTACTTATCACTCACAGGAGAGATATGTAAGAATAAGGTAACCTAGTCTTCTCCTCCTAGAAATAAAATAGTCATGCTAATAGGATATATCCATCACGATGTTTCTCTAGTGTAATGTCACTCTGCAATTTTTGAAACCAGAAGTATTTTTAAATTTCCACATTAGACTGAACCAGCTAAACATTTATTTTTATATTTTCATTAGAAATTTTTAAATTCCAAGAAAAATGAAATAAAATGCTATTTTTTTCAACTAAATCTCATTTCCTACTTGGAAAATTTTCCACCTCCTCCATGTAGCTTCTAGGGGAGAACATACACATGAAGGTTATATGAAAAGCAAATAAATACGTAGATGAAAGAATTAGCTGCTCTAATTGTAATTTGGCTTGCTGCTGTATTTAAAACACTATATTAATTAAAAATAGATTTTGTGTCTGAAATACAAATAATATACCTGGGTGGGTAGTCTTCTATAGGGAAAAATCTACCTTAGTGATGTATTACTTACAGGTATTTACTTACCCTGCTATGATTTTTTAAAGTAAATTATTTTGAATAGCTGGCAGCTATCAGTGAGAGTTCTTATATAAAAATAAATACAAGAGCCAAACCAGAATAATTACTGGGTTGCTTAAATTCAATTTCTTAAGATTTTTTTAATCTCTCTAAACCACAATTAAAAAAAATGGGTGGTCTCAAATTAGCTACTATATAATAGAGCTTAAATTATGTGAGTGGTGAATTAACTCATTTCCCTCTAAGCCTTTATAACTCTTTGTTTGCTATGTAAATAATTCATGACATTTTATTTATAACAGATCAGTGGGAAATAGAAACCCATAATGTAATATTGTCCTTTTTTTCTTATTATTCTCTATACCTTAATGCTAGCAACAACAAATACACCATTGACATATGCATTTAAAAGACAGAAAAACATTTATTCTTACTGTAAAGTTGCCCTACAATCATTCCCCTGTTCAGGAGTGTACTAATGTACTTGGAGCAAATAAATCCTGCTCACAGTTTGCCCACACTCCACCCCTCAGGATGCTACCAGAGCAGCACAACACTCACCTCAAACCTCAAAACCACTGGAATAAAACCTTGGTTTGATGTGTTCCTGACCCTCAGGCAATGCTTACAACAGTTCATGAATGCAACTTGAGGTTTTATATGCATCTGGGAAGTCTGTGGTCTCTCAACCCTTAAAGTTTCCCAGGTGGTATTCTTCCCACTTCCTTCCACCTTTGCTTGGTTCAGATGCCTGGGGAAAATGGATGAAGACGGTAATTTAGAAATATAGCTCTTAAAAATGTTCTGGTGTGGTAAGGAGAGAGAGGACATTTAAAAAAAAAAAAAAGCTGAATGGACAATGTCAGTTCCACTCACAGCAAATATGAAACTTGTCAAATTCCTTTTTGTTCCACATTAATGGTTTTGTTTTGAAGGGACCTTAAAGATTATCCAGTTCCAAACCTCCTGCCATAGGCAGAGACGCATTAGAGTTTAAAAATATGAACATTTTCCTAAAATATGGGTGTACTAGTTTGAAAATAAACCAGTGAGAGGCACCAAGTCAGAATAACAATTTAATGGAAATTAAAGAAAAGGAAAAGAAAGTAAAAGAAAACACTGACAGAGCCAAGATACAACCTGAATCCCTATTAGGCAGGGTAGTGGTAGCAGTCTGGTGGAATGGTGGCTGCAATCCTCTGAAGTGGTGATCCTGTAGTAGAAGGGGTCTGCTCTTCCTCAGAAAGTCCAGCGGTGGCTGTGTAGCTCCTGTCCTCTGGAAATCCAGTGGAGCCTGGCCCTTTGATGCTCAGAGTCCCAGTTATATCCATGATGGGATGCTTGGTTCCTCCCTCTGGGTGGAGCATCTCACAATGGGGTAATGAGTCATGAGGCCAGGTGTTGATTAGGCTCGTTAACAGAAGATAGTCCGGAGGGAGTTATCTCTGAGTCATGCAGCAGGACAATGATGGGCCATTAACAGAAAGATAGTCTGGGGGGAGGAGGCAAGGAAAACACTGCCCCACCTGATTTCAACAGCTCATGAGGATGGTAATAGAATACACCTCAACCCAGGACATTATCCACCCCTTATTCTATTACCATCTACATCATCCCAAATCAATACCTTCTTAAACTCTAAACACACATACATATATATATATATATATATATATATATACAATGAAACCCTACACACCGTTCTCACCTAAGATTAGGTCTCCCTGTGGTACACAACGGGTTTCCCCATCTTTTTGCATTACCCACCAAGTGCAACCAGGTCCTTGAGCAAAGACAATCCCACGGATGGGTTTGCCTTTGCCTGAGGTGGGATTAATCCAAACAGTCTTTCCTAAAATACCTCTCAGGTGTAGCACAGGGACTCTATCTCCATCCACTGTGTGCAAGGGTTCAGACTCGGCAGGACCAGCTCGATTGATGGACCCTCGGGTATTGACCATCCAGGTAGCCTTCGCTAAGTTCGCTTCCCAATTTTTGAAGGTTCCCCCACCAAGTGCCTTTAGGGTGGTTTTAAGTAGTCCATTGCAACGTTCAACTTTTCTGGCAGCTGGTGCATGATAAGGAATATGATATATCCATTCGATACCGTGTTCTCTGGCCCAGGTGTTGATGAGGCTGTTCTTAAAATGAGTCCCGTTGTCTGACTCGATCCTGTCCGGGGTGCCATGTCTCCACAGGACTTGCTTTTCCAGGCCCAAGATGGTGTTCCGGGCTGTAGCATGAGGCACAGGGTAGGTCTCCAGCCATCCAGTGGTTGCTTCAACCATGGTCAACACGTAGCGCTTGCCTTGGCGAGTTTGGGGAAGGGTGATGTAATCAACTTGCCAGGCTTCCCCATACCTGTACTTTGACCATCGTCCACTGTACCACAGAGGCTTCACCCGCTTGGCCTGTTTGATTGCAGCACAGGTCTCACAACTGTGGATGACCTGTGAGATGCTGTCCATGGTAAGGTCCACCCCTCGGTCACGGGCCCATTGGTATGTTGCATCTCTCCCCTGATGACCAGAGGCATCATGGGCCCAACGAGCTAGGAATAATTCTCCCTTGTGCTGCCAGTCCAGATCCACCTGTGATACTTTCACCTTGGCAGCTCGGTCCACCTGCTCGTTGTTGCGATGTTCTTCATTAGCCCGACTCTTGGGTACGTGCGCATCCACGTGTCGAACCTTCACGGTCAGCTTCTCTACTCGGGCGGCGATGTCCTGCCAAATCTCAGCGGCCCAGATGGGTTTCCCTCTGCGCTGCCAGTTGGCTTTTCTCCAGCGAACCAGCCATCCCCACAGAGCGTTAGCTACCATCCACGAGTCGGTGTAGAGATAGAGCCTCGGCCACTTCTCTCGTTCAGCAATATCCAAAGCCAGCTGGACGGCTTTAAGCTCTGCAACCTGACTCGATCCACCTTGTCCCTCGGTAGCTTGTGCAACTTGCCGTGTGGGGCTCCATACTGCAGCTTTCCACTTCCTGTTAGTGCCTACAATTCAGCAGGAACCATCAGTGAAGAGGGCATAACGTCTTTCAGTCTCCGGTAGCTCATTATATGGTGGGGCTTCCTCAGCACGAGTCACTTGCTCTTCCTCTTCTTCAGAAGATAATCCAAAAGTCTCACCTTCAGGCCAGTTTGTTATAATTTCCAGAATCCCAGGGCGATTCGGGTTTCCAATACGGGCACGCTGTGTGATGAGAGCAATCCATTTGCTCCATGTGGTGTCGGTGGCGTGATGCATGGCAGGAACCTTTCCCTTGAACATCCACCCCAGCACTGGTAGTCGGGGTGCCAGGAGGAGTTGTGCCTCTGTGCCGATTACCTCTGAGGCAGCTTGGACTCCTTCATAGGCGGCCAAGATTTCCTTCTCTGTTGGAGTGTAGTTGGCTTCAGATCCTCTGTAGCTTCGGCTCCAGAATCCCAGTGGTCGACCACGAGTCTCACCAGGCACCTTCTGCCAGAGGCTCCAGGACAGACCATGGCTCCCGGCTGCAGAATAGAGCACGTTCTTCACCTCTGGTCCTGTCCTGACTGGGCCAAGGGCTACCGCATGAGCGATTTCCTGTTTGATCAGGGCGAAGGCTTGCTGCTGTTCAGGGCCCCAGTGGAAATCGTTCTTCTTGCGGGTAACCAGGTAGAGAGGGCTCACAATCTGGCTGTACTCAGGAATGTGCATTCTCCAAAAACCTATGGCGCCTAGGAAAGCTTGTGTTTCCTTCTTACTGGTCGGTGGAGACATCGCAGTGATCTTGTTGACGACCTCGGTGGGAATCTGACGTCGTCCATCTTGCCACTTTACTCCCAGGAACTGGATCTCTTGGGCAGGTCCCTTGACTTTGCTCCTTTTGATGGCAAAGCCAGCTTCCAGGAGAATCTGGATGATTTTCTCTCCTTTCTCAAATACTTCCTTTGCTGTGTTTCCCCACACGATGATGTCGTCGATGTATTGCAGATGTTCTGGGGCCTCACCCTTTTCCAGTGCAGTTTGGATCAGTCCATGGCAAATGGTGGGACTGTGCTTCCACCCCTGGGGCAGTCGGTTCCAGGTGTATTGCACACCCCTCCAAGTGAAAGCAAACTGGGGCCTGCATTCTGCTGCCAAAGGAATGGAGAAGAAGGCGTTGGCAATGTCAATAGTGGAGTACCACTTCGCTGCTTTGGACTCCAGCTCGTACTGAAGTTCCAACATGTCCGGCACAGCAGCGCTCAATGGTGGTGTGACTTCATTCAGGCCACGGTAATCCACCGTCAGTCTCCATTCCCCGTTGGACTTATGCACTGGCCATATAGGGCTGTTGAAAGGTGAATGGGCCTTGCTGACCACCCCTTGGCTCTCCAGTTTACGAATCATCTCATGGACGGGAACCACAGAGTCTCTGTCGGTGCGGTATTGCCGACGGTGTACTGTTGCTGTGGCGATTGGTACCTGTTGTTCTTCAACTCTTAGCAGTCCCACGGCAGATGGGTCATCTGAGAGGCCAGGCAATGTACTCAGTTGTCTGATATCTTCTGTCTCCACAGCAGCTATCCCAAAAGCCCAACGATGTCCTTTTGGGTCCTTGAAATATCCATTTCTGAGATAGTCTATGCCGAGAATGCACGGGGCCTCCGGGCCAGTCACGATGGGGTGTTTCTGCCACTCGTTCCCAGTTAAACTCACTTCAGCTTCCAGTACAGTCAGCTGCTGGGATCCTCCTGTCACCCCACAAATAGAAATGGGTTCTGCTCCCACATACCTTGATGGCATCAGAGTACATTGAGCGCCTGTGTCAACCAAAGCCGTGTATTTTTGTGGGTCAGATGTGCCAGGCCATCGGACCCACACAGTCCAAAAGACCCGATTATCCCTTTCCTCTACCTGGCTAGAGGCAGGGCCCCTCTATTCCTGGTTCTGGTGCATGTTGCTCCCTTCCGGTGAATATGTTCCTGAGGTCCCTTCAAGAGGATCAGTCATACTGTCATTCTGGTACTGTCTGGAGTTCTGTGTGCGAGAGACCGGAGCAATGTTGACTCTAGATGCGCTTCTTGTGGTAGTTGTCCCTCTTTTTAGTTCACGTACCCTGGCTGCTAAGGAGGAGGTGGGTTTTCCATGCCACTTACTCATGTCTTCTCCATGTTCCTGAAGGAAAAACCAGAGATTACCTCGTGGCGTGTATCCTCTCTCCCTGGTTGGGGGGCGCCGGCTCCTAATGGCAGAGACTCTTGTTGGTTCTGGCGAGATGTGATAAATCTCTTCCTTAAGCTCCTTTTTCAATTTCTGATGGCCTTCTTCAATCAAACTCCGGACTTGCTCAGCCAAAAGACTTGTTTCCACGGATGAGACATGGGTGCGAAATGGGGCTGTGACAGTGTCCTCGTAAATCCTCAGCTTGTTCACCAAGACGCCCACCCTGTCCTCGCCTTCCCTCCATTGCAGCGTTGCCAGGTAACGGGAGTATATCTCTGGTCCAAGGCGTGCGAACTTCAACCACATCTGTGATGTGCACTGGACACCATCTGGGCTCTTAGGAAATCTCTCATCTTCTGAGAAAATGATCTCCAGCACAGCCAATTCCCTCAGGCACCGGATACCTTGTTCCATTGTGCTCCATTTTCCTTGGTGTACCTGGAGGTCTTCTTTACAAAGGTACCTGTCCCTGACACTTGTAAGCAGTCGCCGCCAGAGGCTGAGAGTTTCTTGGGTTCTCCCGATCCCCTGGTCAATGACCACATCCCGGGACAGAGATCCCAGTTGCCTGGCCTCACTTCCGTCTAGAATAGTGTCATTGGCTGCAGCGTCCCAGATGCGGAGCAGCCAGGTCAGGATGGACTCGTACGTCTGGCGAGTGAATTCCCTCCGCAGGTCACGCAGCTCACCCAGGGATAGTGACCGAGTGATGATCTCTGGCTCTGCCTCTTCTGCTGGGTGCGAAGGTCCTGCTGCATCCTCGTCAGTCACTATGCGGACTGACTTGCTTTTTGATTTCTTCTTCTGCACGGGGGCAACTGCAATCGGTTTAGGCTGTTCTGGTTCAGTGATGGTTTGCGTGGGGATGCTGACAGTGCTTTTGGTTCCTTTCTCCTCTGTGTCAGTCTGCGTAGACATGGGCGCTGTTGTCTTGCGTCTGGCTTCTTTCTCCTCTGTGTCAGTCTGCGTAGACATGGATGCTGTCGTTTTGCATTTGGTTTCTTTCTCCTCTGTGTCAGTCTGCGTAGAGATGGACACTGTTGCTTTGCGTTTGGTTCCTTTTTCCTTTGTGTCAGTCTGCGTAGACATGGACGCTGTTGTTTTGCATTTGGTTTCTTTCTTCTCTGCGACAGTCTGTGCAGACATGGTGTTTGTTGCTCTGCTCTTCTTCCCTCCCTCATCCTGAGGATGCTGTGCCATAGCTCTGATTCTGAGCATGGTGTACATGGTGCAGGCTGTACAGAGAAGACAAAGCAGAACTGACAGCAAGTTTATGCTATCTTTGACATCCAGAGGGAGTTCAATATTTTCAAAAACTGCTGTGCCTGGCCTGAAAGGCTGGAAGAAACCACTCTCTACTCCTCCCACCAGGGGCTGGGTGCGATTGTTGAGGAGATCCCAGAAATAGGAGCCCAGACTAGGACAGCCAAACAAAATGGAGTATATTTTCCGAATGGCATTCATCGCCTCACAGGTTATTATGCTATAGACATAATAAACCATTAAAGCAATTCTCATACCATTCCCTGGTTTTAACAGGAGTAATACTACAGGCAGGTAGTTCCCCATGTGAGGAAAGATATAGAGAGCAAGATACAGTACCCATGCAGACAAGCTGAGCACCATGGTGAATACAAAATTGTAATTCTGACTTTCTCTCAGAGCAGGCCCCACACTGGGCGCCAAATTATGTACTAGTTTGAAAATAAACCAGTGAGAGGCACCAAGTCAGAATAACAATTTAATGGAAATTAAAGAAAAGGAAAAGAAAGTAAAAGAAAACACTGACAGAGCCAAGATACAACCTGAATCCCTATTAGGCAGGGTAGTGGTAGCAGTCTGGTGGAATGGTGGCTGCAATCCTCTGAAGTGGTGATCCTGTAGTAGAAGGGGTCTGCTCTTCCTCAGAAAGTCCAGCGGTGGCTGTGTAGCTCCTGTCCTCTGGAAATCCAGTGGAGCCTGGCCCTTTGATGCTCAGAGTCCCAGTTATATCCATGATGGGATGCTTGGTTCCTCCCTCTGGGTGGAGCATCTCACAATGGGGTAATGAGTCATGAGGCCAGGTGTTGATTAGGCTCGTTAACAGAAGATAGTCCGGAGGGAGTTATCTCTGAGTCATGCAGCAGGACAATGATGGGCCATTAACAGAAAGATAGTCTGGGGGGAGGAGGCAAGGAAAACACTGCCCCACCTGATTTCAACAGCTCATGAGGATGGTAATAGAATACACCTCAACCCAGGACATATGGGATTGTGGTAGATACGTGTTTTCTTTTAGACACCTGATATAAGTGAAAGAAGGAGGTCTAAAAGGCCAAGCTAGAGGTCTCCAATCTGCTTGATATGAATGGTTACCTTCAGTGTGTATCTGTCTGAACCAGGACTTTTTCAGTTCATGTCACTGCCTTAAGCACCCACCCTGAATCCTAGGCAGTCATCCTTCTTCGGTGGAATTTCCTTCTCAGAACTATTTCACTTTTGATATGTGTTATTTCCCCAGACACTCTCTCTGTGCTGTTCTGCAGCAAATTTTCTACAGTATTGCGAGGTGGAATCATTTCAGGAAGCAACTCAAAGAATTAAACCAGATTTTAAAAGAGTGAAACAGATTTTCCAGCTTAAAAGTCACAATAGTCACCTCTGTGATGATATGCTGAAGCCACAGTAAAAGTTTGATTCCTTCATCAGGAGTGGAACAGAATTTACTGGTCTTGCAAATCTTAGATGCAAGAAGTCATAACACTTTCCTAGGAGGTGTTAGTTTAAACAGTCTTGGCTGGCATCCTGCTACTAATCCAAGCCTGTTTCACTGGGTAAAGGAGGAGGTTTTCCTCCCATTTGAGTTCTGATGGAGTTTCCCCTCTGCTTTTCCTTCCAGTGCTTTTACTTCCTTCCTTAAATATTTCTCACTGGGCTACGTGGTCAGTTCCTCTTAGAGTATTTTACATCCAGCTTTACCTTTCACTTCAGGAACATTACCCTTTTTCAGTAACATGCCATTCATTTTTGCCATGGGCCCCTAAACCCATTATTCCATACTAGCAACACAAAGGAAGATACCCATCCCTTGTCTCATCTTCTTGCAGGTGGTAATATGGTACAATGTATGAGATACCTCACTGCACCTCACAGGAAGAGGGGTCTGCCTGTACCTGAACTGTTCCTGAGGACACTGGGAGTGGATAACAAAGACTTGCAAGTGTGTGTGACTGCAGTGTAGTCTCAAGACCAATGAATATTTGGTAAGGCTAATGTCAGATTAAATAAATCTAATTTCAGATAAAGCTACTATTCTTGACACTGTACGATAAGATTAGAGTCCAATATTTGGTCTGATGTAAAATTTTAGGCATACTGCACTATGATGTGGTAGCCTATAATTATTTTTTAAAATCTAGTTTAAAATTGAAGCCCAGATCACCTCTGCCACTTCCTCCAAGCTTAGATCTATCAAAGCAGCTTTCCATAAGCAGAAAAACAGTATGCTGGTGTTTGCCAACAGGAACACTTCTCTGCATTGTATGTAGAATATTCTATATAGACACAAGAGCTTCTCTGTTCCTTCTTTCATTGTATAAAGGATTATTAGACTACCTAGACATTCTTGCCTTTCAGCTGTAGTAATAGGGTTTTGACTTCCAGCAGGACTAACTTTAGTTTCCAGATCTTGTGGTTGCAAATGAACGTCAGCTGTGATCTCGGGATTATGCAAGGTATGGGAAGCAGCTAAAACTTAATTAAAAGTTTTCATAAGCATTTTCTTAAGCTCCAAAGAGAAGAGAAAGGAAAAAAGAGCCTACATGAAAAAGCAGGCTGGATTGAGTTGACCACTACTTTTTAATGAAGTTCCACTTGTAGGTTTAAACTCAGAAGTGACCATCCTGTCTGACCCCAAGTATAACAAAGGCCATAGATTTTCACCCAGGAATTTCACCCTTCCACTTAGTAACTCAGAGTTGATTTGATCTTTTACAAAAACATGCAGCCTCTATTGAGAGTCATGAGGAGTTTATCCCTCCTCACCAGCAGACTTACAGGTAATATTGCATACTAACAGTTGTCGCACTTCTCAGGTTACTCAGTCACTGACAGGAAAATCCATTTAAGAAACAAATCTATCCTGAGCAAACAGGCCTTTAATCTCTTGCATTATCTCCATTGAAGGTGATTTTATTCGAGGAAGCTCAGGAAAAAAGGCTTTTATAATGGCACTGCCTGCATGTGAATGTGTTTAATGACTTTTTAACCCATTAGCCATCCATGGGATAACAATCTCAAATAAATGTGTTTCCCAGAAACAGGTAGCTAGACAAAAAAAGTCTACTAGTGGCATATTGGATTTTAATATTAGACACTGGAAAATCTTTATAAGAAAAAGAGTCTGTAAATGTTCAAACTACAGGAAAGCTCCATGTGAAACTACAGTTTCATAGGCAACACAGAATTGCTCACCCACAAAATCTGTCAATGGGAGTGTATGACCATTCCTCTGAAGGACCTTGGAAATGTGGACCACCATCACACAATTCTGAGGAACCCAACTCACCTTGGCTGAGTCCTTCTGTCACAGAGCTTTTAGTCAGATTTTCTTTCCTTTGCTTCCAGTTCTGTGAATCTGTCCTTTTTCTTTTATTTTTTTTCTATTTCTTTTATTTTTCTTCCAATTCACTAAGAAACACTTCCCAACACTTCCCAATTCAATAAATTGAAGAATAAGGCGGACAAAAGAAAAAAGTTCTGCAATGTTGCAAAAAAATAATTAACACCCCTATGTTTGATTTAATTTCAACTCCTTTTTGTCTTTATGTCTGAACTGCTGGCCCACCACCAATCCCTTGTAGCATGCCTGTATCTCAGTGAAGGCTCATTCTCACTTCCCCTGTGAAGCAGGATACTGAACTAGTGCCAGAGAGGGACAACCCCTGCCTGACAGGACTGCAGATTACATGAAAAATTTAAACATGCATGTAAAAGGGAAGTAAAATGGTGTATTAAAAGCCACTTACAGGAGAAGAGGAGCAAGGAGAGGATCTTCTAAGTCCACCCACATCTAATCCCCCTGTGACTTGCATACTTCTCAGTAGTACACTTGGGTTTTTTCTACAAGGGTTTATTTCAGCGAAACCAGACAACACTTGGCTCTAAATGGCATAGTTCATTCTGCAACAGCAGGAATCCTTTTGGAAAATGTGAGGTGAAATGCTCTAACATCAGTTGTGTGGAAATCAAACAGTAGGGGAAACTGTGCTGTCCATAAAGAACAACCGTATACTGAACTATAGAGAATTATAAGCAGGAAAATAACAATATCAAAAGGATCTGAGTAAATAAAAATAATTCAGGAAAGACTCTTCCCCATTTATTCATTCCTAATGAAAAGAACCAAACCTACTAAGGATGGAGTCACTATCATGGATCTTCCCCTCCCCACTCCATGCCAAACCAATATTCGCAAATACAAAGGAAATTGAAAATAGTACTCTCTTCACATGAGGTGATCCATTCTATAGGCCTGTATCAAAGGTCTGAGATTTTAATGGGTAATCAGCCATCTGGAGACATTCCCTCGAGGTGCCTGCATATTTTGATTGCAGAAGAACTCAATGCTACAGCTCTGCTGCTCAGGATGAGCTTTCTGTGTCTAGTACCTTATATTATTAGACATATATTTTGTATTAATTTATACCTTGGGGAATTATGGCACATTAGTTTGCAACTTGCAGAATCACTTGTCTCTTTAAATTGACATCAGGTGAAGTTCCTACAGCCACAGAGTAAAACCTTCCTCACATGTAAAAAGAGGCCTCTCCCAGGGACCAAATGGTGATGAAAATGGCCACTTAGAAGCCTTCCACACCTGCAATATTGCCAGCTCTTGACATTCAGGTCTCATGATTAAAACTTTAAAAGAGATCATGAAAATAGACTTTATGCTTGTCTTTACGTTTTCTTTCTCTTTTTCTCTTTGTCTCTCTCTTTCTATCTTTCCCTTTCTTTCTCTCTTTCTCACTCTTTTTCTTTCCTTCTTTCTCTATCTCCATTTCCTTCTTTCCTTTTATCTTGCCTTCTTGCCTTCTTTCCAATTTTTTCTGTTACTCTGAGGCCTTGGAAATTTCACATCTTTTAAACAGGAACACAGTGATTTTCACTCAATCACATTACTCTAGTATATGATGTTTTAAGAAAACCATCAAATATTGCAAGGCTCACTAATAAAAACACTGTAGCTGGCAACATGGTTGAATGAATCATTCTACCTAGGATTTATGTATAGACCAAAAATGATGGCATGAGCAACTATTCTCTTCAAATAGAAGTGATGGAGCCAGAAGGAATGGTGGCAGCACAAAAGCTGTGACCTGTCCTGACTAAGCTCCTTTTTATATCTGGCTTTGTTCATATCTCTTTGTTCATTCTTCTGTGAGCATAGTCAGAGTATGTATGATCTTTTGCAAACAGTCTTCCACCTGTCTTACAAATCTTCACAGACAGACAGATAGTCAAACACAAATCAGCTGCAAAACAAGCAGGTACTGCAATATTATGCTCAAGATTGTAAGTCTGGCTGAGAAGAGCATAAGAACCTAGGCTCAGTGCCTGGTTTACATGTCTGTTTTTTCATCTTACTCACTTAAAAACCAAAAACAGCCTCATGTGTCCACCCATGAATAATCACAGATGTGTAGCCCAGCGTTACCTCTCACCACCCATCTACTTTCACAATCTCACAGCTGATTTGTTGACTTTTTTTTTGTGTGTGTACTTGTTCCTCCTGGCCTGTGAGCCTGCCCTCCTTTCTCCTCAGTAATGGAGTCCAGCTTTGCGTCTAGTCCCAACTTCACCATTCACTTGACAGAGTTAAAATTATCTATTTTAACACAAATCAGTCATAGTTCAAATGTTCTGGCACTAAGGAAGGTGTGTGTACTGCAGAAAAAAACTCACATACTGTTCAAGATCTCATTCACTCTGTGACTGGAATTGAAATAAGGGGTTAGAGCAGGGGTCCCATGAAATTCTAAATGCTATGTCCAACACTGAAGTTGTCACAAGTCCTAGATACTTGTACTTAAATCAGGAGGCATGCAGGCATTTACCATAAAAATTCCCCAAGGGCCTTGAATTCTGTGTCTCTATGTGCATACAACCTCCTGAGGTCTCTCAGCCAAAGACACCAAGGTCAAAGTCCCACCACATCTCTAAATCCACAAATGAGGACCTCCTCTTCACAGGACCTAAAAGATACAGGAACATATTTTGAAAACAATTCCACAAACATCCTTCCCTTTTTTTTTTAAACATGAGCAGAGTAGGAGCTTATACCCACCTCTCCTATTCACTATTTTGAGGGTAAGAGCTTATGGAAGACCTGAGGATACTCAGCTCTACATAACACCTTTTCTACATGCTCTCCTAACTTTTAAGCTATCCAGGTAGAGAAGAGCACACTTAAAGCCCTCCCACCAAAGGTTTTCCATTTTCTATAAAAGTATTAAAGAACTTCTAGTGAAGGAGGAAAATATAGAATAAGATGACCCTACGCCTGTGGTTACAGCACTCAGCTTGCAAAAGGGCACAAAAAGTCGTGGTTGTTGAGTTCTCAAGGCCTTTTCCAAACTAAACTTCCATGGGATGAAATAGAAGGGACTGAACAGACTCATTTGCTCTCCAAAGTGAACTCTCTAACTGCCTGGAGAATGGGCACTCCCTTTCCCAGTAGGCAACAGATTATTTACCATGATCTGACCTGTCACCCTGCGAAAATGGAGTCTCCATTTATTGACCCCCAGTGAGATGAGATATGCAAAGAGGCTGAGCCTCCTGCTGTTTAACTACAGGACTAATGGCTAAATTGCTCTCCCCACATCCTCTATGCTGTTATTAGAAAGAAAAAAGCATGATCCTGGTTGCACTTTCAAAGGAAAATTTACAGATATTGACATGCAGAAGAAGCTTCCTTGCTGAGAATTGCTCACAAGTGACAACACTACTTCAGAGTTCTCAGCAAAAGTCCTAAAATTCAGGGAGAGGGAACACTGGTATGTAAAACACTTCACTCATTAGCGCTTCTTTGTGATTAAATTAAGAGTTCGTGCTCACAGCCCTGCTTTAGGTATAGAGTCCAAGTATTGCATATCCTCAGCACTATAACCAGGACTTTTTTGGAAGAGCCTAGATGCAGAGGCTAGGTTATGCAACAGTCAGCATTTTGGTGTTCATCTCTCTGGTCAGAGGCTATAAACTAAACATTCAGAAGTGAAATGACTCACAAAAACAAATGTTCAGCCCTTAAATTTCAGTCACCTTACTGAAATCTGAAAGGATACTTAAATATAAACCTGAAAAGGTGTATAAAGGCCTTATGTTCATGGATATTCTTGTAACATTTGTTTGACCCTGATAAATAAGGGTCCTGACTAATTTTGGAGGATTGGTCCAAAAATTTGATATCTTTATTTGGTAAAAGGAAAAATTAATTTTATATCAAACAGGTATCCTTTTATTAGTGAAATACCTAGAAGTAGATTGTACTTGCATTTGCTAAATATTATAGGTAGATTCCTGATAAGAAATAAAAGTATCATGGAAGATATTGCATCTAAATACTAGGAAAATATCTTACTCATAACTGTAGTAGATAGTTAATCTGATAAATTGGGAAAAAATATAAGCCTTAACTATTTCAAATGAAATTTTAATTAATTACTAAACATCTCATGACTGTTTTGTGTCACCACCTCTAGAAAATTCATTCCAAACTTATGAAAATACAAGTGAAGATTTAAAATTCTAGACCACTGAATTGTGGAAAATGTTAAGCAGACTGGGTCCTGAAGGCAGATTTTTCCTACAAGAAAAGCAAAACCAAGCCAGAGGTGAAAACAAGTTATGACAGGCTGTGCATGGACATTGCTAATGGTCTGTGCCTTCAACTCGGCATTTTCTGAAATTAGTTTAGCCTTCATTTGCTAACTTTTCTTTTGTTGTTTATTCAAGTGGTATATTTTTCCTCTCAGTTGCTAAAATCTTCCAGAATTATCTAATACCTGACTTTTTAAAAATGTTTTCTGTGCAGCTGCTAACAGCTACATGGAAGCCCTATCCAAAAGGTGCCAGTGTCTCTACAGACACACCTGCCAAGGGCTGCAGCCCTTGAAGCACACAGCCTGCTGCTGGTTTGAGAAAGCAGGAGCACTCAGGTGTAGCTGTTTTCCATTACTCCTGGGTAGGCACAGGCACACTCCATGTCCCTCATCCTACAAGTCCATGTCCCGTGTGGTCACGGGGCCCTGTAGGCTGAGCTGTGGTTACTGGTGGTGGGTGGTGCACATGGATGTGGGGTTCAAACTGCAGCTCAGTCACTCAGAGAGGTTACTGCAGCTTTGCTGCTCTTTCCCAACACACTGAGGGAAGCCAAACCTCCCTGTGCAGTCACTTCCTAACCTGCCAAAATGATCTAGCTTAGCCTAACCACGTTTATAAGCGGTGGTGCTATTTATAGAACCAGCTCTTTAGAGAGCAAACATCTGGCAGAGCAGGAGAGACAGGATAACTGGGTATGAGGATGGTGAAGCTCTGGAGATATGGAGACTTCAATGCCAAAAAGCAGCTGAGCTGTGATTGGAACAGCATGTTGGACTGCAGCTGGAGGGGTCTGCAAACACATCGCTAAAGAGCAGTACATCTTTATGGAAATATTTAAAACCACTCAGTTTCAAAATAGTCATAATGACCTGTCATTGCTCCTGGGGACTTCTGTGCAATTTAACTGTGGTTACAGGGGACTGGCACTGACTAGGGATTGCTGGTGAGCGGTAATACCTGTTTGTTTGTGGTGGGTGGTGGTGGTGATTCAGCCTGATGTCGAGGATACGCCAAATAGCACTAATCCCACAAATATAGAAGGAGATCAACATTTGGAGAATAGGTTTAAAAAAGACAGAGTAACAGTTTTCTGCAGGGAGTGTGGTAAATAGAAAATCTGAAGACTGGAGTATGAGAAGAGGTAACCCAGTGAAACCATTTGATTAATAGCAGAATATTCAGCTGACAGAGATGTGTGAGAGATGGGAGCAAACACGGCAGACTGAGGAAGAAAGGAAAGGGAAGCAGGTGACAAAAATCCCACGGAAAGACTGCTGATCAGAGAGGCTACTGTCTCCAGTTCCACCCTACAATGGCTCTCAGCCCCACAGACTTCTGGCTGAAATGACTGATCACACTGTTATGACCATACTAACCTATCTCAGTCAAAATGAATAAAATCAGCCCAAATAAAAGATTCTTTTTTTTCACTCATTGTGACTGAAATGAGAATAGAAATCTCCAGGGAGACCTTATAGCAGCCTTCCAGTACCTAAAGGGAGACCACAAAAAAGCCAGAGGAGAGTTTTTTTACAAAGGCATGTAGTGATAATATAAGGGGGGATGGATTTTAACTTTAAAAGGGTAGATTTAGTTTAGATATAAGAAATTTTTCAGTCTGAGGGTGTGAGACACTGGAAGATGTTGCCCAGGGAACCTGTGGATGCCCCATCCCTGGAAGTGTTCAAGGCCAGTGGATGGGGCTTTGAGCAACCTGGTCTAGCAGAAGGTGTCCCACCCCATGGCAGGAGGGTTGGAACCAAATTATTTTTAAGGTCCCTTCCAACCAAAACCATTCTATGATTCCATGATTCTCTTTCATAACTGTTCACAAAAGGCTAATTTATTGCAGAAATAATAAGATAAGCAGGAAACTAATGTTATTATTTGATATAAATGCAACCACACAATGATGTGTGTCTAAGAACAGCTGCCATCATTCAGCAGATATCCAGCTATGGCTATTTAGAGAGGTGTGGCTGCACAGTGTTGCTCAGAAGCACAGCCAGGTGACTACACCAGACTGGCCAAGGACACAGCTTTTCATGGCATTGTTTAAAGCAGAAGCACATGAGCTTGAAATATGAATATAAGTAGCTGGTATGGGCATAGAGCATCAAAGTCTTAGCTACCTTCTTTCTAAAACAAGTACTTAATAGATTTAAAGGGGAATTTCTGCCTCTGCAAATTATGAACCGCAGCCGTCCATCTACTTTTTCACACATCATCCATATTGTGGTTGAGGTCTACCTAAGTTCTTACATCTAAATAAATTTCAGCTCTTTGGGGAACACAGAGAATTTATATAAACAAGCAAACACTCAGTTTCTGTCCAATGTGTTATTTTCACTGACATTATAAAGCAATGAAAGAACAGCAGTGAGAAACTGCAAACATAAGAACTATTAAGTCAGCAGAAATCACTGCAGGGAGGGACTATGACTGCTGCCTATAAACACATCAGAGGGTAAAACTGCAGGAAGGGAGGCCAATACCAGGTCTTTCCAAGTGCTGACAGACCCCCAGCTGGTGGGTTGTGCTGGGATGTGACCCTGCCTGTGGCAAATGAGATCCATCCTTCACCCTAGCACTAGTATACTTCCAGCATGCACTGTGCACTGTGCACCAAACTGAGCACTAGGGAGGCCAAAGGGTGCTTGCTGCGGTGTAGGATGTGTGGACCGGACTCATCAGTGAAAGGTGACACTCCTCACTGAGAAGTATTATCAGACAAAAGGTAACAAAATGCAGCCTGTACACTAAAGAACCTAAAACTAGGCCCTTAGGTTCATTGAGTCTAACTACATAGATGTTGAAGGGATAATAAAACTTCAGCTAATAAATGCTAGTAACCTCTAAACATGACAATAGCTTCAATTTAATGATTTGGGGCTATATCCATAACAGAGTTAGAGTCCTAAATATTTTAGATGACTGGTCTCTGTGATGGCCAGTGAACCTACATTACAAGGAGCAGAGAGGTCTCCGTAAGACAAGAACCATTTTATGTTAGGGTGACCAAAAAGGCTTCTCCCTGGAAGCATTGTTCTGTTGTGGTAATCTACCCCAGCTTGGCTTTCCTGGTTGGCTGTCTACCTGGTTGGCTGTTGGTTGCTCTACCCCTCATCACTCCCCCAGACCTTCCCCACTGGTCCCCGTTCCCCAGTCCCACCTTTTCCCCACCCCCAGATAAAACCTCTGAGTTCAGCATTGTTCTGGCCTTTGCCTCTGTAACCTTCGACAGTGCAGAAGCAATAAATGCTCCTGTTGGAATACACGCAAAGACCCTTCCCATCTCTTTGTCTTAATACTGAAGGTAGCCTTGTGTTTGTGCATGCACACATGTGAGCCACAGAGCCAAACAGAGACAGTAACAGGTCTCCATCATGGAACTTGATTTAGGTGCCAAAATTCCTTAAAGGGAGGGCTAGAACCTCAAAATGGGACCCAAAGCAGAGAGCTTAGTGAGGAGCAGCCTGGAGCTGCACAGCCCACCACCCCTTTCTAAATTAGTATTTTTTTCTTTGAAGGAACACCATGAGTTTTTCAGAATTGTAGAGGAAACAAAAAAGGCTCAAAGTCTACTGACTTCATCTACTGACTGCCATCTTCATGTAAGAGGTGGGGTTGACATCCTTTACAGCAATGGATTAGAGCACACACACACACACCAGAAGAATACCAGAAACTCAAGGCAGTGGAAGTAGATGGAAAAGTTTTTCTTAAACAATGGGATTTTCTATTTTTTTAATAATAGTGCATGCAAGAAGACACTAAATATCTGACTGCTAAATGATTGGTTCTGGTAGAGACAAACTAGTGAGAAAGTGCAATTCAGGCAGTCAGAGGTGAATGACATGGCTCTGCAATATATTACATGGCTCTCATCACTTCATGTGATATATGTGTGAATAATTAAAAACTTGAAGCTGCAGTGTTTAGGTTAGAAATGAGGAATTTGATTCCTGATACATAATATCTAAAAGCAGATACTTATCAGTCACACTAAATATTACTGGTGTTGAATCTATGAAAAAAAAAAAAAAAAAAAAAACACAACCAAACCAAAAATTACGACATGTAGTTCCCAAAAGTGAAAGGCAAGCAGGTTCAAGTCAGCCCTTGTATTTCCTCTCTTCACAATTGTAGTTGAGAACAGTTAACTCAGTCAAGAATCTTCTTCTTTTTTTTCTCCTTTTTATTTTGACAGGGGCTTTCACTCCCCCCACTGAAGGAAAGGAAACTTAGAGAACTTTACAGGCATTTCTATTGACTCTGTGAATAATCTTGACTCTATGGATTATCCTCAAGCAGCTGTGGAGAACACAAAAGATTTCCCCAAACATAAGAAAAAGAATACTGATGCAGCCTGGGGCAGGTTTTTTTTTTCCTCAGCTCTCAAGTGATTTTTAAGAGCCAGCCGGTCTGAAAAACGATGAATTTGTTTGTAGGAAAGGTAAACACTGCCAAAATCAACAAGTTCCTTCCTTAGGGGCCTGTAGAGCAAATTGGTTCACAGATTAAGACAGTTCAGTTAAGTCATGCTGGGGCTGACATGAACCCTTCAGGCTCCTTCACTTTTACCCCAGAAAATACAAAGAGAAGTGATAAGACTCTTATGAAGAAATTATACATAGTAGGGTCCGAGAAATTAAATAAATTAAAATTGATCTCCTCTGTAAATTTCCTGGCACAGGATTTGAGGGGCTTAACTGAGAGGGCTGGTAGGTTTACCAGCAGTCTCCTTTGCACAATTTTGAGTCAAATAGGCTCTGTCTTGACTCTCTAGATTGGTGTTGGTGAAGGATTTAACAGTGATTAGACCTGTGTAAAATGATCTCATATGTTGTCACCTGCCAAAAGAAATGGCAGTGGGTGAAGTCTAACCCTATTCACAAGTCATTTTTCCAACCCAAGCCAGGAAATGTGCTAAACAAGCAGAGCCACCATGTATTACAGAGGTGGATTTCATCTTCATGAATGCACAGGATGTGTGTGAAAGACAAAATGAGATGGGAAAAGCAACATTTTATAATCTGCTTTGCACTTTCCCAGCACTTTTTATTTCAAAAGCATTAAAGAATTAAGACAAACTATTTTTAATCCTGATAAGACACAAAACCATTCATCATTCTTATTTCAAAAATCAAGAAAGAGAGCGAAATAGAAACTCAAATCTCCTGCCAATTCTGGTGCCATAAATCATAAGAAAAGTTTATCAGAAACAGTGTAATAGGAAGGTAAGGCAAAGTTTTCAGATCATTCTACTAAGCAAAGGTGCCTAAAACTTTAGCAAGCAGTTCTGCATATTTTGGCTGGCTGTAGCTGACATGGCCAGGTCATGCATAGTTCAGTTGGACTTTATTGGCATGACAACATCTTCACACACAGCTACAGGAAATCAGCAATGCAGCTGGGAGGGAACACAGGTCTCCTGACTAGAAATTCTGTGTATTAATGACAATACTCTGCTTCCTAGTCCCTTACATCCTCACAGCATTTTTCAACCATTAACTAATGCATCAGTGAGGTTTGTTTGAGATGGAGATGCAACAAGCAAGCTCAAAATGAGGAGCATGTAGGGCCACTATTTCAGTGGGAAAAGGTTAACTCACTCTAATTAAATCCCACAGAGCCCCTCTGTTCAGAAACCACCACATTTTAAAACCAATGAGAGTTAACATCTTGTTAACAGGGAGGTTAGTTGCTATAAGTCTGCTGTATAAAGATTTTTAAAGCCTATTTCTGCTGGAAAACATTGTAGGGGAATATTATATTCAAAAGTCATTGTCAAAAAGGCTAAAGAACTTATAATCACTGCAGTTACACTCTCACTCTGACCTAAACTAACACAGCTCTGCAGACTTTTCCTGCACAGCCATAAGCAAGACCCTCAGTGTTGTCTGACACAATCAGAGGGAGCACACACAGGCATCAGGTCACACGACAGACACCCCTGTCCCGGGACAGAGCTGCTGCACTTGCTGTCACCAAGAGGGAAATATCAAGCCTGCTCGCAGTGATGGTGATGTCCCTTGCTATTCAGAACTCTTGTGGACCCACTCTCTGTCCTACTCCTGGACTTCAGGCACGTATGCTGAGCACCATTAGGGATAAATGTCACTGGAATTCCTCAGCTCCATGAGACACAGGTACCACAGCACCAGCACAGCCTGAGCCTTGTTTGGAAGTGGTGCCATGTGTAGAGCTGGCACGTAGCACTGATCTCTGCCTTTTCCTGAACACAGACCTCTTTTTATTGGTCCTATCATCATACGACCTCTCCTGACTATGTTTTGTATTTATTACTGCCACAGAGAAAAAGGTTTTCACATCCTTTGTATATGTGCAGGCACTAAAACTTTGCCTACTCTTAGAAAGATGTTTGATTTATATTAATGAAGTGCTATTTCAGAAGTGAGTGACTGACTAAGAAATTTTAATCAGTTAAATAGAGACCCAAGGAAATATACACCTCGTTTATGACTCATAGTCAAGAAAGAGGAAGAACTTATGCCAGCTAGAAGAAAATAGCAAACAAACAGCATATGTGTTGATAGCAATTCACAGATACAATCCACAGCTTTACTCATTGAAGAGCAAATTTACAATGTCGCTCCTGGTTATATGAGAGAAGGGCTTATTTCCAACATAGTCCTAGGTTAATAACTTCAGTTAGTTTGTAACAACTAAAAAGTAGCAACAGGCATCATCACTGTTATTACAGCCACAGGGTGGTAACAGAATTCAATGAATACTAGAGAAAAATACTTAAAATGTCAAAACATAAGCTTAACTGAAAAAAAGGCTTAAGTGTAAGTCCAACCCAGAGAATGGAAAAGTACTGGATAAAACACTGGAAAATGTACTGCAGGGAACAATCCCACTTTGGCAGTGGGATAGACTAAATGACCTAATACAACTTTTCCATCTCTAATTTATACGATTCTATGATTCAACAAAAACAAACTGTGAAATTAAAAACTGAAGCAAGTCTATAACCTGACTACCACATTTTATAAATGTATATATACACACTTCTATAGGTCTTTAAAATAGTGACTGTCTTGGCACCAGTACTACAGGAGATATATGCAGACTGTCAGATTTCCTCTTCAAACATTCATCTGGCTGCCAGGCTGAACAGATGCCAGCAGCCTCAGAGATAGACCTAAGAATAACCCTTAAAACGCTCTGGAAAGAAATAATCACTAAAACTGAAAAAGTCAATTATGGTGACTGCTACAAGCTAAAATTCTGTTTCCATTGTGACAATCAAGACAAAGAACAAAAAAAAAAAAAAAAACCAAACAAAAAAAAAATAAAACCAACCAAACAAAAACAGGAACGGAAGGAAAGTTGGGTCCTCAATGTCATCAGCTATGTTGGAGAATTTTTACTCTTAGGCACCTACTCTTCTTTAAAATATTGTGCTTCTCCTCTGTGGGGACATTTACAAATAAAGTTGAACAACTGAATTGACAATTAATGAGTAGACTGATCAGAAGATACAGCATTAAATTCCTTTCCTTACTGGATACACGCACATCATAAAAAATTTCATAAAATATGTAATACATCCGAGGCCCTTCATACCTTTTTTTTCTTATAATTACCTTCTTTTAAAGGAAATCACTACTTTTAAATGACTGCAAAGAGTGAGATATAAATTTAGGTTCTCTTAGCTTAGTTTAAAAGTATTCCAAATGAGAATATATACTAACAAAGACTGTCCTGTTTTCTGAGAAGGAAATACTGACTTTCAAATGTGCTTCCCCATGCAGATAATCCTGTGAGCACAGAGGTTCCTGCAGTTGTAAATAATTTGAGACCACCTGGACATGTCTAATGTAGACAGCCTGGGGAAATAAGTCATTCAAAAGAAAAACGAAGTCCTCTTATTTGAGTCCCTGGGTACAGATCTGTAGCTCTAAGGCTAATCAATTAGCTCCCAGAAGAAGAATGGGTGGCTCTGTTCTGCAGTACCAGCTTCAGTGCCTTTCTAAACAGTGGAAGAGCCCTGTCATCCTGTTTTAAATAAGGAACAAGCTTCACCACTAAGGAGGACAAGTATATGATTTAAACAAATAGTTTATTAAAGGAGCAATTGTAAAAGAAAAGATTCATCCCTTTTTTTTAAAGGAGTATTTGTGCCATCTGAGAAAAATAGCTACTCTGAATTGCTTTTCCACAACAGTGAGCTTCCAATTATTAAAGAATTTTTTTCCCTCAAAGGAAAAAAGAACACTAGAAGTGTTGAAAAAAGCAAATGCTGGACAGACCATAATCAAGATGATTACCACTGGAGTTGAATCAAACAAATCTGCTTGGGAAGGTGACACAGCAGTTTCCTGATGGTAAAATAGAAATAGTAGATGCATAAAACCACAGGCTCCTTCAGCTGCTTTTAAATCCTTTTAAAATTGCCTTATTCATTATTATCCCACTTTTCACATCTGCTTCAGCCCTTATTCTACAGCAGATGTTAACACAGCCATCAAATCCTTAAAGAATCTCACATCTCATGACTTAAGGATATTTTAAACAAACTCTGAGGTATTTAGGAACCAATACTACTAATTTGCAGTGAGCTTTGGGCTCCTGTGACAAGATTCACAAGGGAATTTTATCAGAGGCTCAGAGTACCTTCTGCACTGTCCCAGCTGGTAGTGACCCTGGAGGGCCCAGCTCTCAGTAGCACAGGAAGCACAGAAGCATTGGCTGGACAAGACCTGCAGAAACCCCAAGAAGGAGCTTGATGCTAAAGATAGAAATGCCATGCCTTGTCCCCTCATTACAATTAGCTTAGTTTGTCTCTCTTCAGCTGCTGCATTTGTTTGGCTACTATATTTGGCTGCAGAGATGTCAAAACTGTAAGTTAGACCCAGCTTTAAAAGTTCAAGCTTGACTTTCTCAGATCTAACGTAGCTGCTTGGCTTGTGCAATTCCTTTGTACAATTCATGGAACAGTGCATAACATGAACACCCCACCCAGTAAATCAGCAGACACATAGAAGAAAAATTCTCCACCAAGCTGAGCCAGAGGATATTTTGTGAGTTTAGCTTCAACTCACAACCTGAGCAAAGCTCCTGGCTCCACTTGTGTTTCACAGCCATGAACTTTGCAGAACAAGGAAGCTAAGCCTTCCACAGAAAAATGGAGGGAAAGAAGGTAAAGGTAGAAGCCAAAAAACTCCCTTATAGTGTTATGACTGGGACATTTATTTCAAAGATCCACATTCATATTCCTATTCCTCTTTGGGTAATTGAATCTGAGCCCAAGCTTCTCTATGCATTTGCTTTTGGGTATCTGGGGACAATGTTTCTCAATTCGTCAGATCTTTCCCTTTCCATTAATTAAGTAGGCTGCTCTTTAGGGTGGAGAGAGGAAAGCAAGAAATTAAATAAAGGAAAAGGCTGAAGGAAAAAACACCCCCTAACTTGCCAAATAGAACATTTTACTGAGAAGTAGGACACCTGGAGCTGAAATGAAGTTGGATGAACCCTGTTTTCCAGGGCTATATTTTCAAGCCAGGCCATTCTCCTGTAGCTGAGAGATGCTAGAGAATATGTAAGAAATTTGAGTCTGGACTAAGTACATCTACCCAGCAGGAAAAACAAGATACATTTAAGGATGTGCTATGTGGACCAAAGTACTACTACTGCAATTATTTTTAATAGATCTGTACACCAAACAGAAAGAAAACCAGAGGGCATTTTGATAATGATGCACAGACAGCTAGGATGGCACTTAGTCTTTGGATTTAGAAGAAACAGGCTGGTGATGTGGATCTGGAGTTTAATCACAAGGGTTTAACAGGGCCTCTTTGGAAAATGAGCCTACAAGTATCCACGCTGCTTTTGAAGTGGGACATGGGTGCTTCTGAAGGTGCCTTCATTGTGCAGTGAAGTGTTGTGCAGAGACACCTGAGGAGTGCTACAAGTGCTATAGCTGTGCTGAGTAGGTCCAAGGGTCTTTGGCTATGAGAGCACTGCACTTCATGGATGTCCCAACTCGGGCCAACATGGCTCAAATTCTGTTTTCTGTTTATGATAATTAGCTACTCCTTTTTATGCTCATATCTATATTCTTGCCCCAAGGAATCTCTTAATTATGCTTAACAGTACAGTGTGTACACCCCCATTGAAAATATTAATGACAGTCCTTCATTAGTCTTTCATACCCATCTTCCCTATAAATTGGGTCATATGGTGCAGTACACATTGAGTAACTAGAGTAGAAAATTTGACAGAACATGTAATTCGCTTGCAAATAAAATAAGCTGTTTCAATATCAAACAATGTATATTTTTATTATTTTTTATTTTAATAGTTAAAAACATAGTAATATTAAACACCAACGCTGAACTGATTTCTTTGCCCTCAGAAAATTGTAAAACTTTGAGAATTTGGCTCCACTTAGAACAATGACAGATTTTTGAAAGCTTGAAATATATTATGGAACGGAATGTCAGCTTTCCTCATACTTACAGATATGTGCAATTTAGGCCCCTAGCTGCAGTGAACTATCTGGTTTTATGGGGTCTGTCCAGATAGTCTGGATTCTTTGGTCTGAATCTGCAAATGTTTTTTCCCATGCTCAACTTTCCTACTGTGTGTGGTCCCACAGAAATCAATACAGCTCCTCACAGTAGTTAAACTAAACATGAGCGTGATTTTTTGAGTGTGAGTGTCTCATGGCCTGAGACTGCATATTCCCATGGAAAAGCAAGTGTTATCTGGGCAGAGGGAAGGTCCTCTCTGAATTACCTTACAAAACTATTATTCCCTGTAAAAAAATGCAAATAAAATGATGTCACATTTTCAAGCTGAAACTATCTGGAGGCTATCCTTATAAACTATCCTTATACAATGCCAAGAATCATAAGTTAAAAACCTTAGAATAGGCAGTGAGTGTTTCAAATCATTCCCTTATTTTCTCAAGTTGCCTGGGTAAGGATATTTTACATGGCTCTTAATTTATTATCTTTCATAATAAGGAATGTTTTGCAGGAATATAGCATTATGGAATATTGCTGAGCATATTATTAAATATAATCACAGTAAATGGGTTTTCTTTTCATGATTGTATGGTCCTTTCCATCTTCGTCCAAGATATTTGGATAACTGGCAGTTTCATTCTTCGTACATTACAAGCTCTATTTATGTTGTTCAAAAACCTTAACAAAATGGGTGCTCTGGTATGTTAGCACTGCTTTTCCTTAGTGGAGGGCAACAAGTGCTGAGTCAGAGGGACCATGCAGAAATTCCAATGGACCAGGCCATTATATTCATCTCAAATGAGACAAAAAGTCTACATTTTAAAGAATTATTAGTATCAAGAATACTGTTCCTTTTTATTAGTGTTTGGGTTTTACATAGCACCAATTTTAAAACAGTCATTCTTTTTATTTTACCCCTGGGGAGGAAAAAAATCACACAGAATCACATAAAATCAAGTTTAGTATGAAGCAATGGCTGATCCCAGACCTTGCATTATACAGAGGCAAATTGTTTAGTGAAATAACAGCTGCCAGCTGTGATTTTGAGCCAGAACAACAGCTTTTCTCAGCAGTGTGCTAGGAGACATCTCCAGAGTGTGTGGGATGGTTTACAGTGCTCAAGGTGAATGGGCTCTGTCACTTCTGTGAGGTGCAGAGCACGGTGAGGGAAGGCGGAAGCAGAAAGACAGGGACAAAAATAAGTACCTGTGCCCTGACTTGCCTCAGTGCAATCCAGAGAATGTTAATCATCTGCATTGCAGCCATTTTTAGGATTTTTGCCTTCCTCCCACTGCTAGGCTGGAGCAGCAGCTTATGCAAGTGTATCTCAGGTCTGAAAGGAGAGAGGAGGAAGAGCAGGGGCAGCCATACAGGCCAGTTACTAACAAAAGTGCTTCCAAAACTCCCCATGAAACATTATCTCTCACAGGCAGCTGTTCAATACCTCATGATGTGCGTTAGGCACTGCTTTCCTGCCAGCCTACTGGACTGCACAGCACATTCACCCCAGCTTACTTCTCTTTATTAGATTGTGAATCCAAAAGCATTATTCCCGTTGCTGCACAGACAGCTTCCCTCCCCAGTGCCTCAGTGCTGCTCTCGTAACCCTCATGTACCCCCAGCACCATCCAGGCCAGGTTCATCTCAATAGATCAAGCAGTCGAGTGCCTAGGAAAGCACTCTGATCCACTACATGCAAGTACAACAAAGGTTTCTCTTATGCACATATATGTGCCAAACAAAGAGTAGGTCACTTCTGCAGCTGGCAAAGTTAAATGAGTTAAATTTTTCACCATTTTGCTTGGAAATTTTTTTTGTCTGCCTGCATGGATATCTTCTGTTTGGTGACATTGTAACTTCCAGGGATTTAAAGCCAAATGAAAAGTAAATACATCCTGGATGTCCCTGCACACTGAGAGCAAGTCCCTTGTACCCCACCACAGCCCCAGCCTGATTGTGAGCTGGTTCAAGAACAAAACACGCTGAAGAGTGCAAGCCCAGAAGGATCCAAGAGGCATCAATGTTTGTTAATCTGGTGGGGTTTTAACAAAATAATGAAAAAGAAACAAATCTTCTGTGTGAGCAAGATGAAAATACAAATAATTCCATGAGGAATAATTCAGAGGAAGTTTGCAGTGATTTTCTCCTGTTTGGATTAGTTGGCAGGAATAAAAATATTTTTAGTCACAGTCTTAAATCCAGGCCAGGACTAAGGGCCTGTTCCACAAGGCTCAATCTGCCATATAACTGGAGTTTAGAGCAAGGCTTCAACAGATCACAGAGAATATTTTACTGCTCACCCCTTAGTACTGCAAACTCTCCTGTAAGTAGCCTCTTTTACTGATATAAATGCAGATTGTTTTCCCTCAGAGAACTGAAAATAGAAGGCAATAATTCCTTGGTGAGTCAAGCTGAAACTTTCTGAATTATTAAACAGTCATTTAGGCAAGGTCCAAGACCACATATGAGTCTAGCAGAAGCTCACAGGTAACAGAGAGGAAGGGCTTAATACTGGAGATCTGTGACCCCCTCTAATTTTTATCTGTATGGTGAAAAAAAAGTTACTGGTAATGGGAAAAATTAGTGTCCTGGAAAACATGGACAGCAACAGCTTCTCTTGCTTGGGCTGCAGCCTGTTCACCACCTTGGGGGGCCAGAGAGGAGTCCTTATTTCTGCCAGAGCCATGAAGAACATGGGGAAAAACATACCAGTCTCGCCACACAAGCCAAAGCATTAACAAAAAGATTACTACACTGAATGTCAGGAAGATCAAATTTGGGTCAGGATAGCTTGGTGTCCTGGTTGCTTGCTCCTTACTCAGAAATAATTTCCTCTTTATGTGAGTTATTTGTTCAAATGAGGTTTGTGAGAGCCCTTATCTGACTCAGCCTCCAGGCAACAATGTTTGCCTCGCTGGGTCAAACCATGCAGCCGCTGATAGCAAAGGGAACATTCCTTGGGATTTCAAATGGAGACAAAGCCTGAGTTAACATACACTATAGTACATATTTCTTTAAACTCCCCACAAATGAAAAAAATCAACTAA
Organism: Aphelocoma coerulescens; assembly: GCF_041296385.1. Classification (NCBI taxonomy): domain Eukaryota; kingdom Metazoa; phylum Chordata; class Aves; order Passeriformes; family Corvidae; genus Aphelocoma; species Aphelocoma coerulescens. The sequence continues at coordinate 12,928,812 of NC_091015.1, forward strand.
AATTATAAAGGTTGCAACAGACATTTTCTTCATGAAATTATCTTTTTTTTCTCCTGAAGAGAAGTCTACCCATGCAGCTAATTTCATCTATCCTTTTAAGCTAAAAGTCACTGTATTTCCCCGTTAAGGTTGAGGACAAATATTGCACTAACTCCTAAGAAAACTATGTCAAGAACGTGATGATTTCATATATTAAGCAGATTGAGTCATGTTTCCAAAGAGTTTCTGGTCAGTTTTCAAGCCCTTTTAGGCTTGTATTTTCCTACCAGTTCACGGTTTTCCTGACTGAATTTTGAGCCACTTGCAGAAAGACAGAAAGAATTCTGTATTTTCCCTGATACGTGAGATATAAATATACTTTCATTTGTAAATGAATGTCATATTGTCCAACTTTTCCATCATCCTCAAAGTCTCCTAGATTAATTTGTTTATAAATGTTTCTCTTTTTTGCTTTACTTTCTCCACTTCATTGCTTTTTGGTTCTCCATTGGCCTTCAGATAGTGTCTTACCTAATTTTGTGAGACTATGGAATAAGCATCATATGAACTTTTGATTTCACACTGTTCTCTTCCTCCATCTTTGCAATCCATATTTTGCTATTTCATGATTTAAAAGTGCCTTGCTTTTACAGTAGTCATGAAAGATGGAATCCTTCCCTGTGAGAGACTGTAACACTGGACTGCTGACAGCACAGCAGCAGAAAGGAAATGTACAAAGTGTAACCTAAACACGAATTCTCCTTTTCTGGCAGAGCTTTGCATTTCCACCAGTGCAAAGACAGCAGCACCAGCCCAGTTCCCCTGGTCCAACCAAACTGCTGTGCTTGGTTTGGTGCAGTGCAATGCATATCTAGACATATCTTTAGATACAGTTCCTTAGCAGCTGTTTCTTTACCCAGAGATATAAATAGTGACCTCCTATTAGAACCTAAGTCCCTAAAGTATTTATATAGAAGAGATACCATAGAAATCTGTCTTTATGTTTGGGTTTGTTGGGGATTTTTTCACTCAATGATTAGTTATCACTCCAGGAAGGCATCAATTTTTTTAGCATCAGAATTTAATTCTTTATTCACCCTATGTTCCTCAATAAAGATGTTCACTTGGAGAGCTAGTTTTATCCAGCTAATACCCAACTGCTGCTGAGTTAATCAAACAGAAGCAGCAAGGAGGCAAAAACAGAGAACAGACCTGCCACTTACACACTTTGCAGCCAGTGATGGGCAGGCACCCAACCTTGCTAGAGATAAACAGCTCAAAAATTAGATCCTTATCCAGAATATCTCGCTCTGCCTGTAAAAAAAAATAAAAAAAAAAACCCAAAACCAAACCAAAACAAACAAATAAAACAAAACAAACAAATAAAAAACCCCATAAATTAAAAGGACTGCAAAAACTTCAGAAATGAGATTTTAAAGCAGCATTTTGCAAATCTATTAGAAAAAGAAAAGAAAGCAAACACAAAACAAACCTATCCACCCCCAACAAGGGCTGCAGTGATGCAAGACACATTTTCATAAGATTCTGCTTTGCCTCTCCTCACCTTCCAGTCATTTCTACTCAACTCCCAAGAGATTTTGTTAGAGGTAAAACAAGGGAAAATGAATTTTCCATAGAAATGGAATTTCTTAGGGAAGTGATTACTCACTGACCCAAAACACGTCACAGAAGGACCTTTCTGTCCACGACATTCAGTTTGACCATGAGCACACTTCTGTAAGACTTGAGGCTTCCTGAAGCTCTGCTGAGATTTGCAGGTTACAGTGTTCAAAAAGCCCAATTCAAACTCAAGACAGAGCTTTTGCGTTCCTTGGCTGTCATATTGGTCATCTTCCTCAACTTATAGCACTCATTAGAGGAGAAATTAAAAGGGCAACACTTCATTCAACAATTGCTACAATCAGTTGCTGCTTAAAGAGTTAACGTCAAATGATGTTGCTGTTATGATGCTGTTGAAAGTGCCTTCTTCACAAGAATCCTATTTGTAACTGTCTTCCAAATAAGCCTGGAGTAAGATTTCCAAACACTGAGGTTTCCCCTGAAGCACAGACTAACTTTTAGTCATCTCTGGGTAAAACTAATTCACAGTCTAGTGCAAAATCCATCTGGTCTAATTAGGTGAAAGAGTCTGACTCTCCCTGTTTCTCACCCTTTTCTATTCATTCCTGTACAAGATGGAACAGAAAACTTAATTCTAGATGTTGGAGACCAGCAAATTGAAGAGCTGTTAAAGAAATCAAGCAGGCCTCTTAAAGCAACTGATTTTCCTTCCATCACACAAAAGCCTGCAATGGAGACCCATTAAATGAATACTTGAGGAAGCCAGTCTGTAGTGCATCCAGCACAATGGCTAAAAGAACACTTTTAAATTTATCTATCCGACCCAAAATATATTTCCTATAATGTGATAGAGTGCTTAAACAAGCATCTCTCACTCAAGGGAACTGCTAAAGTATTTTGGTGCAATGTGGATATGTATTTAACAGATTTATACTTCAGATGGAATAACCCTTTAGAGGTTTGCCATACTTACGGCTTCAAAATCAGGACATAAGACTACTGACTACTAATAGGCACTTTATTGATGCCTTTTCCAGTGCAGAAGAAAAACTGTGTAGTACACTGGTATTGACTTTCACAGCTCCTGACTATTCTTTGTACATGTTCCTTCTTGTTTTGAGGGGACTTCTGACTTCATTGTATTTCTTATGCAAAGCCAGTAAAGCTGTCACCAAAGGGACTTTGGGTGCTAAAAAGGTTATTTGAAAAAGAAACTAAAGTTCTCTTCAAAAAAATTAATTTTTCCTATTTTTTGCTTTCTGAATGAAATTGTTTAGGATTAAAACATGATTCTAGTGTCAATGGGACCTCTGGAACATTATTGATTTAAACAAATTTTATAACATTTTTAAATTACAAGTTCCCTAAGCATCAGTCAGTAATGAATATCTTTGTTAAAATTACACCCTCTACAAATTATGTGCATATTTTCTCTGAAGAAAATTCTTGGAAATAGAGATTCCCTGAACAGGAGCTATCTCAGACTTTCAGGAGGACAAAATTCAGATCCTTTCCTGTAAAACCCCCACTGCAGTCATTCATAAAGCAAACTACTCAAAGAATATAATATCAAGTCAGCTGATCTCTACTGTCAAACAAATGAAAAAGAAAAGCAGTGTCTTAATTAGGAAGGCTCCAAATAATATATAAATTCATAAATCAATGGCAATCACTCAGAAGCTGATAGGGAACCAGACACTTAATCAGTGAATTAAAGTAACATGCTTCATTCAGATGCCACTCTTAAACAATTTCTGTCACATATTTTGCCCCAATGTTGAGATATAAAGTATATTTCATGATGTAGTTTGGAAATCCCAAGGGTATGGATAACTGTAGCATCCTTAGAAACTGCAGATGCATTTCATATTCACATTAATCATTCTTCCTCCAAACGTTAGCACAACGAAAAGATCCAGCAGTCTTCAAAATGTCCATTTCACCCACAAAAATCTTCATATTCTGAAAATATTAAAAACCTGATTTAGAACAGAATTAAAATTTTCTCATGAAGAAATTTCCTGGAAAAAAGAAATAAGGAATTAATGTGTTTCTGTTTCCTGGTTAATAAATGTTTTCCACAGCAAATGAAAATGGCAAAGCCTGTTCATATGGGAAACCACTGAATTTTGACAGTTTTTTTTTCTCTGAAAAATTATTGATTTTGAAATAGCAGAACTCTCTTTCAGACAGTCACTTCCACAGAAAATCTCTGCTCAGCCCATTTAGCTGGATAACAAGAAGTTATCCATATTCTCCAAAAAGTGACATATATCACACGAAAAGGCGCCATGCAGTATTTGGTCTATATCATTGTAACACAAAATGTGTTACTATCCCCTTGCAGTGGCTAGCAGTACCTTCTTGTCTTAGAGGGGAAATACAATGGAAAAGAGAATTCCCAGTAAAACAACTTCAGAAACTACTGATACAAGGCAACATTTCCTAGATGTACTGACGTAAAATATAGCAGAAGGGTCAAAATTTCAATTTCAGCAACGTCAGAACTTTTTTCCCTCACAAAATGCTGACATTTCAGCAAAAATACATATGATTTTGTAGTGTGTTTGCATTTCACTTGAAAAATAAAATGGGTAGGATGAGTGTTTCCAGACAAGTTCTCTTAAGGAGTGAAAATGGTTGGCAGAAGTTCAGTTCTAAGACCGTTGCTTGTCGCTTCGGGACACACATCTACCACTACAGAAGCAGACATTCTCCAGATCTGGTCTGAGAGAGCAGTAAAAGCTCATCACAGTGAAAACAATCTGACTTTGCTCCTAAAGAGAGAAAGCAGAGATTCACCAAGCTATATACCACCTGGAATGGCTTTGCAGGTCAAACTTCAAATGTATTCTATGAGAGAAGAGTTTATTTTCTTTTTGCTTCCAAGAAGCTCCTTATTAAAACAAGTCAATTTGTGGGATTTATGGCACCTAAGCCCATTGACAGAGTCTACACAAGGCTACCTGTGTGTTGTCAGGCCATTAGATATGCTGTTAGGTGAAGGTACGAAGAAGACATCACCTGTGCAATAGATTTCTTCACCCGATGACAGCATTTCATTTTTCCCTATCTGGAGACAAAATTAATACACCAAGGATCTTAGGAAACAACTCTGTGAGATAAGATATAAGGGAGCTTTTGCCAGCTTAAGCCAGTACAAGGTCCAGTGAGATTTTCCAGCTGGAATTTGCTTTTTCTGCCTCTTACATGTGCACTCACAGCCAACGTGTGAATTTGTCATCAGGCTCTAACAAATTGCTGTTTGTTTTGCAGACTGCCGATGTCATCCCCAGCAGGAGAGAGCAGAGTGCAGAGCGAGACGCCTTACAGCTGGTGCAGCAGCCCCCACTGACAGACACCAGCCAACTGCTGGGATTTAGCGTGTCCCTGCTCCCCACACAGGCTGATCCTGCAGCACAAACTTGCAGCCGGGTCTCTTCCTGCTGTTTTGCCATACCTGTGTTCTCTAACCCCAACTTCAGAAGAGATTCCCCTTTTATGGCCACAATTGCTCAGCTCTAGCAGAGAGCCAGGCAGCAGACCCAGAAGTAACCCAAAGCTGCCAAAACTCTCTCAGGTAAAATCATCCTGCATGTGACAAAACTGTGTTCTGTCCCCACACACACGTAATCAATGCCAATTATTCATTTCTTTATAAGGCAGTATTAAGAGATTCTGTTACACATGTTGCAAGGATATCATCATTCTTTCGATTTCTCAGTCTACAATGGGAGTAATCTCCATAGAGCAGCAAATGATGATAGATGAGTAACCTAAACCAGGAGACTTCTATGTTGTTTCAAGAATATCAGTGGAAGGGCTTTCCCTAGCTTCCAGAGCATAGTTGTTGAGGTTTTGGTGGGTTTTTTGGGTCGTTGGTTTTTTGGTTTTTGTTTTTTTTTTCAAAAAATGCATCTGTATTTGTCACTTACACATTTCAAGAGCATCACCACAAAGAACTCTTTTTGTCCTCTCATGTTTGACACTCATGTGGCAGTAGTCAGCAGTTCTCTCCTCTCCTCTCCTCTCCTCTCCTCTCCTCTCCTCTCCTCTCCTCTCCTCTCCTCTCCTCTCCTCTCCTCTCCTCTCCTCTCCTCTCCTCTCCTCTCCTCTCCTCTCCTCTCCTCTCCTCTCCTCTCCTCTCCTCTCCTCTCCTCTCCTCTCCTCTTCTCTCCTCTCCTCTCCTCTCCTCTCCTCTCCTCTCCCTCAGTATACATATATACAACAAACCTACCCATTTTTTTAGCTGAAGAAAAACTTTATCATGAAGGAGTAGAGCTAAAAGAACTCATAAATAGGCTATTTCTCTCTCCTTTTTTAAATCTCTCTGCTTCTATTTAACTTTGGTGAGCTGTGATGATGTCCCTGACCAGTGCGTAACAGCCAGATCTCAATGTCTCATATGGTCTAAACATCACCAGATTGTATCTGATGCACCAGGAATGAAGAAAGTGGTGCTTTACCATCTCTTTCCCCATCAGAACTGCAGACAAAGCACTTACATGACAAGGCCATTTGTGGAAACACTCTGAAGGCATCCTCCTGAAAAAAAATTTAAAAAAAAAGATATATATCTATATATGGTTTTTTTTTCTATTGCTAAGTCCAATGGGGAAAGAAAAAAAAAACAATTAAAAATTCTACTTCCTGGTGCTCCCTATAAGCTGAAATTAGAGGATGGCCCACAAGCACAAATATAGCAAATATATTTTTACCAACTCTATCAATTAAAAAGTGGAAAAAGATATCATTTTCTGCTGCAAAATAAAATGTCCCATATATTGCCTTTGACATTAACCTTTTACCAAACACAATTATGTGGCAGATTGTTGCGGTGACTTCTGTAGTGATCACAAAAGAAGAGTTAGATCTGTATAATGTAAAATGAAATTGAAGTCTTGCATAGATCCCTGAGAGCAGCCCTCTTTCTCTCAAGGCACCTCTCTGCCTTCTTTCCCCAGTCCTCAGGACAGAGAGGAAGCTTCACCTCAGGTTTGTGTTGCCAGGCAATGAAGCTGTACTGCAGAGATGGGAATTCTGAATCTCAGCTCTCTAACTTCCTGTAAAACACATCTGTAGGCAAAGTCAAAAATGTATTCTGAGAAAATTCTTCATGGCAGTCTTTGTCCTGAAATCTTTGTCTTGAAATCTTACCTGAGCATCCAAAATTACATTCAAGAAAGTACAAGGTACATAAGTACCTTTCTTCTGGCTGTCCTCAGGCACCTGTGACTCCCTTGAGCTGCTGCTGGAGACCTGAGCAGCAACTGGACCCAGCTGGGTAAATGCCCTGTGTAGGAGCAGCCTGCTTTGCATGATCAAAGGGTGGACAAAACATGATGGATATCCTGTCCACTTCTCAGTGAATTCACACTGTAGCCATCAGTTTTACTCTCCAGGGGAGATCCCACTCTAGAGGAAGGGAGAAAGAAAGCATCAGGCTGCCAAACATCTCATATTTCTCTTGAGAAGAAACTAACTCCTGAAATTCAAAGAGATGTAACCAAGTATGTCACTTGCCTTTAATGTGGCTGTTTTTCTCTCTTAATCTTCATCTTTTGGAGTTTTTTTTTATCATTGCATGCAGTCGAACTTGTCTCAGGACATGATCAATTCCAAGTCTCTGGGCTTTGTGGGATAAGGAGGAGAGAGGCAGAATTTGGGTCACTGGTTAAGTTGGCTAAGTCTTCCCACTGAAAGCCAGAAGGCTTTGCTTAGACATAGGACTGAATGTGAGGGGGAATAAAAGGTACATCTGAATTTATACTATGTGGGTTAAGAGGTAGGATTACCCTCAGATGAAAGTTTGCATATTAACCAGCTGCCCTGACACCCAGCAGCATGAATCCCTTTGTATGCAGGGGAGAGAGGAGGGCTTCAAATTAACTTCCTTCAGAGCCAGACCAACCTTTACCTTGGTCAGGACAGCAAGGATCTGGATGATCTTGCTCTACCCATTAGATTTTTTTCCATCTTGCATTTTACAGATGGTCCAAATGAAGGAGAAAGATTTCTGCTGTTAAGGCTCCTTCCTGAGTTATACAAAATAAATCATGACTTTATGCAAGAAAACAAAGTTATCTCTTGACAGGAAAAAAGAGACAGGGAGTGTCAGAGATTCTGCAATGTATGGACTTACGACTCTTGAAATGAAATAAAAATCCAAACAGCACATTTTGTCTTGGGTCATTTAAAATCAGTGCCATTTTTGTTCTCAGCTGTGTACTCTGCCCTGAATTCAGAGCTGTCATGGCTCTTTGTTCTTAAATCTCTGTGAAGCATTGCAAAGATGGAAGCTGCTCTATTTCTCCACCCTCACTGCCTTCAGGTTTGTTCTCCTTCCACCTCTATTACTTCTCTTTGGTTTTTTTTTTAATCCACTCATCTTTGCTCTCCCCTTCAGCTGCCAGCTCCTCCCCAGTCACTTTCAGCCCTGTCCACTGGTCTCTGTTCCCCTCAGCTCTTCATATTTATACCAGTTTTCTTTCCCCTTTCCTGACTTATGCTTCATGCATCTCACCTGTGCTTTCTTGGTCCACAACAGCAGTTTTACCTGCTGCATTTGAGCTTTAGCTAACACTGAATTGCATTTCACATTGAGAGTAGCACAATGTTATATCTCACAGAATCCAGGACCTCTGCTATACATACAGGCTTGAACTGTCCAGGCACACTGTTTTTCTAGTGTACTGCACATGGAAAATAAGCTGAAAAGGCATAATTTTAAACTATTCATTGAATTCAGATGTTCTGAATTCATTCACACTGACTACTACATGAACCAGACTGGACCCTAAAAGAAAGTACTGCTGGTTGTGTATTCTGCAGGGAAACTGATTTTCCAAAGAATGGTCATTCATCAGAATTTTTCTGTATCAACACTGAATATTGAAAATATTGAAAAGAGGGAATTTCTGAGATGAAAAAGAGAAAAATCTTCATAGATTGTTGGTTAAGACAATTGTCTTTTCATTTCCCTCATCCAGACTCAGCTCCTGTCTGGCTCCTTCAAATGAGTCATTTGCATCCTCATACCATATCAGGAGGAGCTTGAACCTATTCAGATAAGCTTTTAGTTGTTGTTTGCTGTCCCTGCTTGAGTGCTGTGCTGGTTTTGGCTGGGCTAAAGTTAATTTCCTTCACAGTGGCTAGTATGAGGCTATGCTTTAGATGTGTTGTGGAGTTTGGAAGGTGTGTTGTGAAGTCAAGTTCAGCAAAGACAGTGTCCAGCAAATATTGTCCTTTCCTATTCTCATAATAAAAATCTGCATACAACATTCTAGGCATTATCTGGGACAGGCTACAATCATTTTTTTAACAACTTACATTTGACCAATATTTTCATTTTGCCACTCCTGCTTCTCCTTATTCAGCAATAAAATACACTCAGCATCTTCATTTAGCAGGAATACATTCTGGAAAATTCTTGTGAAATTTTACAAAACAATTGTCAAAAAATGCCATATCTTCCCTATAATTTTTTCAAAAAAAATCACAGGGAAATGATGACATTTCCTTTGCCACTGCCCATAGTGCATGCACTATGGTTCAAATTTTGCACTACTAGACGTAAATGCTATTGTGCTAACTTCATTGTGTACTAGCAAAGATTTTGGCCAAATATGTAAGAAATTCTTATAGTTCTGCTCAAACTTACTTCTGCTGTTAGAGAAAAGACAGGTGCCAGACTCTTTCTGGGGGTGCTCAGTGACAGGACAAGGAGCAATGTCCACAAAGTAAAACACAAGAAGTTTCACCTCAGCATGAGGCAGCACTTCTTTACATTGAGGGTGGGAGAGCACTGGACCAGGCTGCTCAGGTAGGTCATGGGGTCTGCCTCTCTAGAAACATTCAAAACCCACCTGGACACATTCCTGTGTAACCTGCTCAAGGTGACCCTGCATTGCCAGATGGGTTGGACTGGATGATCTCCAGAGGTCCCTTCCAACCCTACCAATTCCACGATTCTGGAATATATTTTTCCTGAAAATGTATATGTATTATGCCATGCAAAAATAGCCTTGCTTGTTATTCAGTACAGAAGGAGTTAAACCAGGACAAAAATGTACTCTCTGAAACTGAGAAGTATTTTTGGAGACACTGCTTTGGAAAGGCGAAAGCTTGCTTGGTTTTTTTTTAAACTAAAACCAGTATTGTACTGACTGGATTAGGTTTTCAGTGCATTTTCCAACCTGTTGGACCCCTTCCACAAATATAAAAAGACACCACAGATTGAAGTGAAGAGAAAGAGAATGTTACTTTTGTGCAGAAATTCCTCCCCAGGGGTTTATAGAGAAGGTCTGTACACATTTTTGTGTAAAGATACAGAACAAATTTACTACAACAGAGAGGAGCAGTAAAAGCAAATTTATTATCATTTTTATCATTCCTGACAGTATTTCCAGCAGACAGCCCAGGTCCATGAACTCCTCAGAGTTTCCACACCCGAGAAAATTTGGGAACTGAAATACACTGCTCCTGTCAAAGTGGTCTAAAAGAATGGGCCACCTCTTCTAGTACACACTGTGTTCCTGCACACAAAGTCATAGAAAGAGAGGATCTGGCAGAGGAATGTTTTTTCCAGAAGCAAAATAAATTTCTTTTCCTGACGAGTTTAACTGAAAAACTAGATAGTTTAGCATGGTGTGTTGTTTTGTTGGGTTTGGGGTTTTTAAATTGCTAGTTGCCCTTTTTTTCAGATTGAAGATTCTTTTCCTAGCTGAACTCTGGATCATTTTTATTCAGTGCCACTGACATAACAGCTCAATATGTGAGGACAGGGGATGGGAGATAACAGCAGTTTCACAAAAAACAGAATCCTCTGAGTCAAATACTGTTCCAGAAGCAACAAGCCCAGTGATTCACACTGTTGCAACACAGTATTCCTGCAGTATCTTCTTCACCCTTGAAATAAGCCTCTAAATCACCCACTCTCTAAGAACTGAAGAAATATCCTGTACGTGGAATGAGAAAAACTCAGACAAAAAATAACATTTTTCCATTGCAATTATTGCTACTCATCTGATCTGCAAGCATTTCTGATATGTTCCTCGTGGCCCTAATGGAAAGCCTGTATAGCTGAGTATAGCAGCTCATACCACAGTGTTGTTATGCAGTGCAGGACTAAGGGAGTTCAATAGAATATTGAATACATCCCTAGTAGAAAAAAGTATCTTTCTGAAAACAGAACTATCTCTGTAATATATCAGAAGATTGAGTTTCCTTTTCCATTGACTGATCTTACTGACCAAATTCTGCCCTTTGTTTGGAATATAACATTTGGCTGCTCTCTAACATTAAGCAACACTGTTCCATTTCAGCTTCAGTGCTTCATACCTCCACAGTGCCTAGGGAATGATGTAATAGGTTTATTCTAATGACTTTCCAGTCACAGGCAATGAGCAATGTCACCTGGTACTGTGGTCACCTCACACAGCTACCCTAGAGGAGATACAAAGGGGTCCAAGAGGTTCAGTTCCTATAACTTTTCCAAATTACATGAAAAAAAAAAAAGAGCCCACTTTCTGTCTTTTATGGTTACATCATATTTCAACACCCCACACTTGGTGCTCAGATCCCAGATTCCATCCACAGCTGAAAACTGACCTGGCAGGTGAAGCTTTTTTAAAGGTGAGTTATAAAACAAGTGGGTCTAGAAGGAAGAGTATGCACATAACTAAATATAACTAACTACACTTATAACAAAAATCTGACAGTTCCAGGACTTACCCAAAACTCCTAAGCAGTTACTTTCAGCTGGCTCTAATAATTTTTGAATATGTCTGCTTATAAAACTTATTAAGGAAAGTTTCATTACTGCATCCTCCAGCTCTCCTGCAAAGAGGAAACATACTGAAGTGAATTGCTTCTGACTTGAATCTTCACCAACATTGTCTATCTTTTGCTGCCCTGTGAATGCAACCATAATATTATATCTGTGTTTTCAGGCTCCCCCTGAATTCTGAAATATGTTTCTAGAATCTCCTAAATCATCAAGAATTAGGCAAAATCTTCTTTTTCAAAAACAAACTCTACTAGCGTTCACTCAATAACGCAAGTAAATACACTTAGCAACATGACTGAAATTTCTCTACTGTGCAAACAGAAAGATATTGTTGTCCAGAAAAATTTTAAAAAATATATCAGGGATGCCTGCATTTTACAGTATTTTTATTCCAGCTACCAAACCACTAAGATCACAGGTATCTTCTGGATTCATGGCAGTCATCAGCTTCAGAAAGCATTTGACTTTTCTCACAGTGCTGCAAATCCCTTTCCCTGAGGATGAAAGGGAATACAGGTACAGTGCAGCACCCCTCTGCAGTGTGAAACTCAATTGTAAAAAATTGGACCCCTCCACTCATTTTCCTGCACCTGATAAGCATGCTGCATGAAATGAGGCAACACTTGAAAATTTTGATGCACATTTTGTTTCTCCTTTAGAAGATAACCTTTGTTAATAATTACCATGTCTGCGAAGGAGAAAACAAAATCAAATAAGCAACAATATCTAAATCAAGTATCAAGAAAGTACATGATTAAATTGATGAGTTTCTTTTGTACTTATCACCATGGTTGCATGCCAATGTATGCACTGGATAAGCACATAATTAATACATGTATTTCATGAGAGCATTTCTAAGGTCTTAAGAAAAGTTTAAAAACTGGACCAAATTCAGGCAAGAGAGAAAACTGACAAATTAAAATGATTTTTACAGGTAATTCATGCATGGAAGAAAAGAAATCCCCCCTATGACTTGATGAAAACATTCAAGGAGAATCCTCATTCTTCTAACTAATTGCTATTTTTGTCAGAAATGTAAGCAATTGTCATGGCACATCATAAATTACTGATAACATATCACCAGTGAACATTTGTAAGTGAAATAAATGCAGAAAGTATTTATACTGCTTCCAGACCAATTAACACTCTGCCACCCTTCACCACCCAAGTTTGCTGGTATTTGAGTTATTGACAATTTGAAGCTGCTTGTCTTTAAATAATCCTAGCTGTTGTGGAGTATTATTATCCCAGATGCACTGCAGGATTCCAAATCCAAGTCAGTTATGAAATTTTCCCCAGCTCCCTCAAAAGGGGCCCTTGACTTCTCAAGTACTCCAGCAGCCAGCGCCCACAGTTGCTCTGTGGAAAGATGTGACTCATGCCCAATTCATTCATTTAAAATTCTCTCCAGCTCAATAACTTCTGGCAGTCATTTCAGTCATTTCTGGGTGTCAGAAGCACAGGCTGTTTTATCTGGATGTTCTCTCTGGCTTCTTAAGTGGAGGAGCTGGATTATCATTACATTCCCATCAATCAGGTGTTGTTCACCAAATATTACAGATGAGCCAAGAAAGAACACTGTAAAGCAATACACTGTCTTTACTGCTGCAATGGCTGACCATTCAGTCATTACACAATAATTCATTGGAAATTAAGGAATTATAAGGCACAACTTCAGTAATTGCCTACAGCACAAAATTTCTGATCTGTTCTAACCTAGGGCAACTCAAATCAGTCCTTGAACTTGTATCCCAAGAACTGCCCCTTCTCTAGCAAACTCAGGCAAGCCATTGACTGACATTACCTGAGACTGCTTTTTGAAAAGGTAAGTCTGTGTCTTCCACCAACCACACTGCTCCTTGCAGCTGCTTTAATGTACACATGGCTTTTCCTGAGAAAGACCAGGCAATGAACGGCTCCTTCCTTAGGAGCTGCTAGATCTGATCAGTTCCCTCTAAAATGATATTCCTATTCTCTTCCCAATACATGTGGAACCAATTCAAAACCAATCTACAATCCTATCATCTACTGCAGCAAAATGCTATAATTTACCACTGTCTTCTAGATAGAGAAAAATAGTAAGATAGCATTATCCAAATGGCAAGCCTTTAAATTTTCACAGCCTTTCACAGGCTGCATGACATGCACGGTGTGTCCTAAAGTGCCTTCTCAGATCCACAGGCTGGGAATGTTTTGACACTAGTTTGTGTTTACTAATAAAAACATTACTAAGGCTGGAGAAAAAAATACACAAAATGCAATTCTGTTGTTCTTTCTGTTTTCCAATGCCTCTGCTCATCAGTCTACCAAAAAATTTTGATTTCCCGGGCAAATGTCAAGCTCAAGACAATCTCCTGTATTCAAATGCACTATATGCTTTTAGGCTTTTCTGCAACACCTGCATATTTCTACATTAAAAAATTATGCTATTGGATACATCAGAAAGAACATTGAGGAGTTCTGTCCCCTTCAAATACTTTTTTGCAAAAATTGCTATGTACTCCAAGTACTTAGGATGCTCACAAACCCCTGCACAACTGGCAGAACACACATCTGACCTGCAGCCACACTTACCAGAGCCATCTATCTGAACATGATTTTGACAATTTGTCAGATACAGTTGTTTTAGAACTATTTATGTAAGGCAATATTTGGAAATGGCTATTTAAAGTGAGTTCAAGTGAGTGCAGAACTTGCAAAAAAATGAGCAAAACTTTTTCAAGATTTCCATTCTGCTCTCTCAGTACTTTTCGGCTTTGATTCATGATAGCTACCTTTAGCCATCTAGAAATTTAATGCTTCACCTAAGATAAGTACCTTTTCTCATTTTGGTCAACAAAAATATATAGTTACTCTACCTTAGGCCTACAATTCAATTTCAGATTTTTTATTCTTCCTGAGACAATAAAACCAGAGGGTATTTCCAGTGAATCATAAGGCACCTATGATTCAAAATTCCAATAAAATTAGATGTGAGCTAGAACTCACCTCTACTCCTTGGTAAAGGGAATCAGGTATTTAAAGGTCAGTGATTCCTTTAAAGTATTCCCTTTTTGTTTACCATAGCATTCACTTTACATTATTAAAAATTGTGTTGTTCAAAGACACAATTTTTTTAAAGATAAAATGCATTCCCTTAAAAGATACCCAGGAATGTACTTTCAGACTGACCTGGCTCTGGGAAATACTCAGCAATACTGTGTAGTAACACCACCATCCAAGTCGTGCAGCTGAGTGCAATTTTATCCATTTAAACCAAAACAAAGCTTCTTAGCCAGGCAAGAGTCACTGGAGATCCCCTCAGAGCATTTGCATGGCAACAGCATTGCACTTCAGGGTGTTGTTCAGGTAGGAGCAATGTGCAATCAATAAGTCACATGGATCAGTTTTTACCATTAAGCACTGGCTTTCCCTTTGTTTCTTACAGACACATGCCGTTGATTGGTCTGGTACCACTCAGATTACTCTGTGCAGTTTTTAGTATTAGACAGGCATTAATACTGCTTATAATGAGTGCATTGCTAATTAGGAAATTCTAGTCTGTGGGCTGATTTCAATTTCTATTGATATGATTTTAATTTTCCTCCTATTATGAGAAAATTAGGTAGGCAGCTTGTGCATGGGTGTGTTACGAAAGTCAGGGAAGAAAAATCAGTAGTGAGTGTTTATTGTTCTATCTGCACTTTCTCAAGGATGAACTCGAATGGATTGTTTGGAGGAAGGTTAATGAATTTAGACCAGGGTTTACAACAGCTGCCAGCATGGGGGGAGAGCTTGGGGGGGAGCAATGTGCCCGAGGTGAGGAGAGGTTCTTAGAGTAGCAGGAAAGCACATGCTGAGAATTCTACTTTTTTGACAGGTCAAGTAAAGTGCAATTTATGAGATCAATAAACAGACCTGCCATTATTATGGATTAACCAGACTTTCCTTCATCCAGAGGCTTCTGCATTACTGGAGAAAGTGTATATTATTCTGGGACTTTCTGAAACAGTTTTAGTTGGAATATGCAGGGAAAGGGGGGAAAAAAGGGAGACAGACTCATCACAAATTCAGTTTTTCTTACCCACTGTTAGATCAAAATATTCCTATACATAAGTGTCAATACGAAAGTTCATGTTTTTTCCAATACTAAACTCATTAATCACACAAAGCTCCTAATGTGACCAATCCACAGAAAAAAAAATTAAAAATTGAAGATTTGGTTTCTGTATCCTTATAGAAATTTTCCTTACAAACTCTCTCTTAAGCTGTCTCCCATCTAACACTTGCACGTGTCAGCCTGTTCAGCTCCTCACTAAAATAACAAAACAGGTGAAGGCCTCATGCTACTTCATTTTTTATGTGCCCTCCTGCAGGTGTCCTATTCTCCCTTTGGGACCAGTTAACATGACCTGTCAGAGATGAAATCATGTTTCTTGGCAAGTTTAGGATGTGGTATTACTGAAATAATGGGTCTGGAACAATAGCAGACTTGAGCAGCCAAGTGATGAACACATAGTAAATTCCATGATTACATGTGAGAGCATGAAGTTAAAGTTCACGGGAGGAGAGAGATTATCTTCATTGAGAAGAAGCATATAGGGACACTGAAACCACTTACCCCTGAAATTATGGACTTGCAAGAACAGCTTGTCTTTAGCTCAGTATTTGTGAAACACTAAGAATTACACAGCTTTAGCCCTCATTGAGGTTTCTTAAAGCTAATATCTAATAATAAAGAATCTTATTCCTTCATTTTTTAAAACCTATTGCCATATGAAAAAATAATGCTTGAAGCCAAGCAAAACAATTTATATTTGGAGAATAGATATTATCAGCACAAAAAGAATAATAAAAAAAAAAAATGACAGCACTTGCATCAGACCAGAAAGTAAACTCATTTCGTATAAGTCTGTTGCTAGATAGGACAAAACATGAGCCTCATGACAGCGTTTCATTTAAAATGGGACAATGGGATATATTTTCTTGTGAAGATTTTGGTTGAAGTAAAAAAGCCTTTGAAAAAAACCCAAACCAAAACAAAACAAAAATCACCTGTAAACATTTAAATCATATCTTTTATAAATATTTATTTAAGTATACACACATTTAATTTCATGCTCCAAGATTCTTGTTAATGTGTATTTATGGGGAAAGTTCTACTGCCTGAAAAGTAAGAGAGAAAAAATAATTAAATGTTAATTTTATAGCTATAAATTTTATAGCTATTTTAAGTAGCTATTCTGTGCTGCTGAAATGCTAATTATTTGTTCACGGAAAATGAAAAGTAGTAATTTATCTAATAAAATACATTTCAGTTTCAAAAAAGTCAGGATCACACAAACCATCTGGCTTGTCTTATTCAGGTATACTATTCATTCACTTTTATCTAAATTTATCCGAGGTATCAGATGCCACCACAATCTGAGTATAATGACAAGTATGTGAATATCCTTCTGTGTTTGCATACTTTCATAAATGTCAATACAACTGTTGGGGCCATCTTGTCACCTATGTGGTCCTTTATTTTTGGTCCCTCTCCATGAGGAATTAGGCAGACCAAATACCAAGAAAATAAAATATGCAAATTGGAAGAGTCCCATGGTTTTCAAATCTAGTATTTTTTTGCTGTTTTTACAATGGCGGCACATAGGCTACTACAGGCATCACAAGATGCAGGTAGGAGACTTCCAAGCTTGCAGCCAGGTGTTGTACATTTATCTGTCTTACACTCCTAGCCCCAAGGCTCTGACCTTTGAACACTCATATCCCATGCCTGCAATTTTGGGCGGCTAGTTGGCTTGTCTAGTGCAATATTCATTACTCCTATTTTCCCCACAGAAAGCTTCTACTCCACAAGACACTGAAGACTTTTCACACTTCAGTGCCCTACATTGTTTTTTAGCTCCCCATCACAACCCTAGGTTTTCCTCTAAAGAGGAATTCCCATCCACAAAATCCAAATTTTCATCATCTAGATAGGATAAATTTTGGACAAGACTGAACATACAGAATAGAAGACACTCACAAGTGTTTGTCCCCACGTCAGGTACCATTCATCATAGTTTAGACAGCTCTCCAATGTTAGTGGTGTGATGGAAGCTTTGAGACATCTTTAATCTTATCTCAGTGTAGTGTTGGTACAGTGACATAAATTTGAGTGTAAGCTGGCCACCAGACATCAGTCCCAGTGGCTACCACACCCTTGTTGTAGTGGTATGAAAGCAATCTCCTAGGTTGGACTAGATGATCTTAAAGGTCATTTCCAACACAGTTCATTCTGTGTGATTCTGTGTGTGATTCACTGTCTGTGGTGTTACATGATTTGCAAAACCTGGTTTGCAGATGCAGTGGTGGCATTAAGTCACTTCACCTTCCTGCAGTCCAAGTTATGATTTGTGTGACACCACTTGGCATATACCATAATGCATTCAGAACAAATGTATACTTATACAAATATTCAAATTACCTTCTCTTTCAGCACACAACCTATTGTGGTAATGCAGAGCTCAGCAGGGCAATAAAAGCCACCTGAGGACTATTCCAAGAATTTGTCTGTCCAGAGTCCCACATCACTATACCTGCTACAAGTATCCCAGTGAGCTAATCACTGTAAGCCAGATCCTCTATCATGCACAGTTTATAAATTTTCTTTAACGCAGAGAAAAAAAAAAGAAAAAAACAGGAAAAAAAAAAAAGTGAGATGTATTCTATTCCATAAAATATTTTTTAAGAAAAAAATTATTAGGAACAGTGCAATAAGAAAAAAATACATCACCAGTGCAAGTAGCACTGGTCTCATAAGTCACAAGATGCAGTTTTAAAAACTTGGTTTTAAATATATTTCCTATAAATTCCACATCCCATGTCTCTCAAGAATAAGCTCAAGTGTAGCTGCAACAAGGTGCACTGTCATCTTATGAAGGTGAAAGGAATGTGAGAAGTTGTAGTCCTTAAAAAAAAAATCACATA